>NC_067479.1:103772304-104972304 GCF_947179515.1 Apodemus sylvaticus
CATAAATCTTTGAAAATAATTCCTTAACACTTTTTGGAATCATTAAGATACATTCTCTGATTTCTCAGTTTATGAAGAAAAGATTTGGAAGTTTGCTTTTTCTATTTCTTATTTTTTGACTCTTGTCCTGTGTTTGACTTCTTTTATGGGGTGGGTGAGAAGGATTCACTCTGTAGTTCTAACATGGAACTCCCTATGAGGATCAGAAGGGCCTCAAACTCATAGCAATCAGCAGGTGATTGGATTCAAGGCACATAGCACAGCATCAGGCTATAATACTTGTTTTCCAGTGCTACCTCCAGAACACGATTGAAGCTAATGTGTTGGATTACTCACTCAACTAAGGTTATTTATTCATGTATGTATTTAATATAATATCAAACAGTAGCAGCTGAAGAGAGAGTCTGTTAAGATGAATATACAAACAACTATCCACATCTGTGCATCCATGATTGTATGTGAGTACATACTGAGTGAACAGGAGGAGGACAAGAGAGTCCTTCACACAATAACCTCAGAGTGTCTTGAGCTTCGAGGTTTTGCAAGCACATAGAGAAATATAACAATTATGCCTATAAAACAATTCAGTTAAGAGTCGATTAACTCTCCATGTTGAACAAGAAATTTTCAAATATTCAATGAACTTATTGAGGTGTTTTATAATGTTATTTTTGTAGTGTGGAAAGGTGAATGGAAGAACTTTCTGAAACTAGAAATACAGATAGCAAGTGGACAGTGGCTATCTTGTTTAGAGTTTCTGTTGCTGTAGTAAAGAAAGCATTTATTTCTTCTTACACTTCCTCATCACAGTTTATGATAGAAGAAATCAGGGCAAGAACTTAAACAGTGCAGGACCCTGGAGGCATAGGCCAGGAAGAAGTGCAGCCTACTAGTTTCCTCCTCCTGCCTTGCTCAGTCCAGTTTCATAGCACCCAGAGGCACTACAGAGCAACGGTTTCGCCCACGGTGAGCTGGGCACTTATAGATTAACCATCAATTAAAAAGAAAGCGTTCCAGTCAGACTTAGCAGAGATATTTCTTCAGCTGAGGTTCCCTCTGCTAAGATGAGGAGAGCTTGTGGTTTTAAGTTCATCATAGAACTGATGACCACAATGAGCATGTTGCTTTGTAAGAATTATAAGGTGTCAAACAAAAGCGAAGATGAAATGAGAGCAGAAGGATTCCTAGGTGTTGGTGGAGACTGCAGATGAAAGCAGATGTTAAAGAGAATGTGGATGAAAGATTTAAATGAGATTCCACAACTCTCCTCTTGCTGCTACAATGTTCCACTTAGGGACATATCCCAATAGAAATCCATTCTCTCATAGGTTTGGTGGACACAAATCCAAGCTCAGCCTCAGAAATAAAGTGAAGACATCCACAGGGCTGGTTTCTTCACTGGATTCCATGGTGTGGGTCTCATCCTGGTTCACACAAAGACTTTCACTAATCAGCACATGGATTCCTTGGCTTGCATCCCCTTCCCTTTCAAGAAGAGCGTGATGCTCAGTTTTAGCACTGGGCACCCAGCATCTCTAATGTAAGATCTTCTTCCGATCTCTCCCCTAACATTCTTCTAGGACTCCATGAGAACCATCTGTGTTACACAGGGGAAATATGCCTCTTTAAGTTTCTTAAACTAATCTGAACTTTTTTGTTGTTGTTGTTTTGGATTTTGTTTTTTTCGAGACAGGGTTTCTCTGCATAGCCCTGGCTGTCCTGGAACTCACTCTGTAGATCAGGCTGGCCTTGAACTCAGAAATTCTCCTGCCTCTGCCTCCTGGAGTGCTGGGATTACAGGCATGCGCCACCACCGCCTGGCTTTTTTTTAAAAAATTTTTTAAAAATATAAATATTAAGTAAATGCAAGAAACTTCTATAGATTAGGGTAGGGTTGTATTTTCTAGCCATTATGTATTTTGCCACAGGAACACACAGGAACCAAGTCCAAGGAGAAAGATGCCAATCACAATTGAGTTGCACATCCTATCAGTGGATGTGGTAGCCTCCTCTTAGTTGATGAGGTAAAGCACTATGCATCAGACTCTGAGAACTTTAGTGGAGGCATTGTGATTTCAACAAATTAGAAGCAGTGTTGGAATTGGAACACAATGGTTGACAATTGTATATCTTATAAGAAATGATATGTGGAATGAATAAATCAGTATAAATTATTAAAAAAATCTAATGCTAAGATCTAGGTGTCACATGACATATCTTTTGAGGTCAGACAATTAAAAAACAAAAAAAGTCCTAACATGAGTTTTCACATATTAACAACTGTGAAATCCTTCAGTGAGAGGCAGAGCCCACAAGGAAGAGGAAAGTGACACCCATGCCACTCTTTAAGGACAGGAACCTCTGCTATAGAATTCACAGAGGCTGAGGAAACCAGTCGCAACTACTGAGTTTTATATCCTGTGGTTCCTGCCTCCATTTTTGGCTCAGCTACTGTGGTCACAAGCTCTTCTCATTTGTTTCCAGACACAGGCTTTATCTGGGTTGAAGTGTCACGGAATTCACAGACAATTTAACACTTTCCCCTGCTGAGGTCCATCTGTAGGCAAAGGCTGGACAGCCACAAGCTATCAGCATCTCCACCTACCAGAGTAATGATCCACACAGCCCTTCTGATCTACGGCCTCAGGATTAGTGAAGGCATAACAAGATATGCACGGTATGTAGTCACTTAGAAGTAGATAGTACCCATAAAGTCCCAGGATACGCATGCTAAAATTCATAGACCCAAAAAAGCTAAGTAACAAGAACAGCCCAAAGGAGGACACTTGAATATAGCTCAGAAGGGGAAATTAAATAGGCATCATAAGTGGATGGAGAGAGGAAAATATGGGTTGCAGGGTAGGTGGTATCCAGTGTACGGAGGGAGCTCTGGAAGGGTTCCAGGGAGAGATCAGAAATCAGTGGGAGGCATCTTTAGGGCATGCTGGAGAATATAGAGAGGGGAAGTTCTTGGGAGGCTATGAGGTGACCCAAGATGATTCTTCTAGCATTGGGGAATATGGAGCCTGATATGACGACCTCCTGTAGCAAAGTAGGACTTCCAGTGGAGGGAAGAGCACACCAATACACGCACAAAACTTTCAACCCAAAATTTGCCCAGCCTACAAGATATGCAGGAATAAGGATGGAGCAGAGTTTGAAGGAATGACCAACCAAGGACTGCCCAAACTTGAGACCTGCCACATAAGAGAGAACCACCTTCTGACACTAGTAATGATACTCTAATATGTTTATAGACAGAAGCTTAGCATGACTGTTTTCTGAGAGGCTTTATCCAGCAGCTGATGGAAACAGATGAAGAGACCCACAGCCAAACATCAGGCAGAGTTCTAGGAGTTTCATTTTAGAGTGGGGCAAAGATTAAGGAAGCCAGAGGGGATATGGACACCACAAGAAGACCTACAGAGTCAACTAACCCAGAATCTGAACGATCAATGAAAGAGCATGCATGGGCTGGACCTAGGCTGCATACATACATGTTGGAGATGTGCAAGCTGGTTTTCATGTGAGTCCTCTAACAATTGGAGCAGAGATTGTTTCTGTCTCTAGTGCCTGCTTTTGTATCTCTTTCCCCTAGCTGGGCTGCCTTGTCTGGCCTCTGGCTGTTACTTGATGTGCCATGGTAGGTTGGAACCCATACTGGGGGAACACCTCTTCTCTAATGATAAGGGGGCTAGAATGTGGGCACAGAGTGCATGGGTGAGATTGAGAGGAAAGAAGAAAGGAAGCTTCAATCAGGATGTAAAGTGAATAAATAAAAAATAAATAATAAAATCACACATTTTCCAGCACTCTCACAGGCAGCAGCATGGGAAAGAAAGTCTCTAGCTGGGTTTATCCCAAGTCAATGTTTCTTATGATACACCCTTGGTTTGACACCTAATTACTAATGGAAGAGTACTTTAGAAGAAATTGTGTTCTTCCCCATTTCATGAGTTTTGGTTTAGAACTTTAAAGTGGAGAACTCTTAAACTATAAGGAGAGGCTATAGAGGCTGTGAAAATTTGTTAGACAAAGCTTAAGGACCTGCTGCTACAAAGAAGAAAGACCATATATGGTAATATCATGATTGATCTTTTGAGACTGGGTTACCTCACTCAGTGTGATGTTCTCCAGCTCTGTCCATTTGTCTAAGAATTTCATGAATTCATTGTTTCTAATGGCTGAATAGTACTCCATTGTGTATATATACCAAAGAATATGGGGAAATTCTATTGGACACTGGCATTCCTTGTGAAAAGTGTCAAACCACTCACTTAACTCTTTACTAGTGTGGAATGTCAACATGATAAATGAGGTAGTTGATATTTCACTGAGGGAGTTTCTAAGAAAACTATTTATAGGTATACCCCTGTTTTTCCTTGTAGGTAGTAGAAGTAGAGGGATACATAGAGAAGAATTTACCAAAAAGAATCTACATGCTACTCATATCAGGTGGGACAGGGTGGGAAAGAAAGGAGAGAGGCAAAGAGAGAGACAAAGACAGACACAGAGACACACTCAGAGATTATAAGAATAGAAATGAGTGAAAAGTGAACCCATGACCTACAGAGAACCCCAAGATTGGGGAAGGGAACAGCTCCATAAAGGGATTATGAGTATGATACATGATGTAATCAGCCTGTGAGAAGCAGCAGGGACCAAAGAAAGCTTGCACCAGCAGAGATGCTGTTCTCATGGACTAAAATGGGAACATATCCAAGACAAAAATGAAAACAGGCTGTAGGCATCCTGGGAGTTTATAAGATAAGGCAGTACGTTCCACAAATAAACTATCCTTGAAGGAGTGGGAGGCATGATCATCTAGGTTATTCTGAGACTGAAATGTTTGGACTCTCACCAGACAACCAGCTTGTGGCGATCTGTCCCTTCTGTGGTTTTGGTCCAGACTGGGTCTTATCAGGACTGACAACCCTAAACAACATAGGTCCTGCCATAGTCAAAACTTAAGACAACACAGGTGCTCCAGTAGGGTCAATGTGCCAAAGGACAAAGCATTGAGCCAAACTGTATAATGTTTGATCTTCAAAACTGATTGGAATTTGTTCTGCCAAGTTTTAGACTTGTTAGTTGTTTATGACTCCCATAGATCTTAATTTTCCTCATTCTATGTGATAATGTCTACTCTATTGACAACCTCACCATAATAATTTGGAAATTTTTAATGTGCATAATTTCACAAATCATACTTGAAGAACTCTTATTAATATGAATCATACCTCCAGTCATATACCTATTTTTAAGGATGATATTTAAATGAAATTTAAGACATGTAAGTGATAAAAAGTTGAGGTTATAGAATAAATGTGTGTATTCTAGTTGGTGGGCAAGGTGGTATGATGAAACTAGGAATTATATTATTTCATATTTAACTATTATATATGCATATGTGTGTTTGTGTGTGTGTAGAAATAACTTTGAAAAGCTCATGTAAAGTTTCCTTTTCTCTATTATTATATCGTGATGGAAGCTATTATTACAAATCAAATTATTGCCTACATTTGCCCTTTTCAAATATGAAAACCAACAATGATCGAAACAAAAGGGAAATTAAGTGGAATAAATTATAGTCTAAAAGTCTATTAGAAAGATATATTTTAACATGTTTTTTTTTATAATTTTATTCACTTGAAATAGGCCTTTCATGACATTTTGGAAAATGTAGTTAGTGTCTTTGCTGTGTACTGCTGTCCTCTTGGTGTGAGAGCTATTGCCACCACAACTAGCAGCTATGGAGAATTAGAAAGAAACATGCAGGTTATAGCATGATAACTTTCTTTCATAAATGAAAAGGAAGGTGGTTCTATGATTCAAGCCGTTGTATCTTTCTGATTATCTGCTGCCCCTCCCCAAGAAATGTATGCAATTCTGTTCCAACTGCACATTATCACAGGGGTTAGGTACAAAGCAAGTATCCAGATGTCAATTTTAACTGAAGGGGGCATTCCCCAGCTATGTGGAAGTCATCATCAGGGTGGAGTAAGAAAACTCACTGATGAAGTTATTTGGGGTCAACTTTATTTTTAGTTTCTTTTCCTGATGCAGTGAGAAAACACTCATAGAAGCAACTCACAAAGAAGAGTTCATTTTAGTTAACAGTTCCATGTGTCATCCACCATGGGGAGACATCAGTAGAGGATCTTCATCAGCTGTTCACACCATATCCACAACTAAGAAACAAGAAGGGATGAATACACGCACAGGCTAATTATTGTCATTTCTTCATTTATATTCTACAAAACCCAAGATAGGATCACACAAAGGGTATATTTCCCCAACTCAAAAGAATCAACATAGCCCACCACTGACATGTCTGAAGCCCAATTCTGCTGGTGATTCTGGATTCTGCTAAGCTGACAACTAGCAGAAATCATCACAACTGGAATTCTGTCAGTAACCACTAACTTACATGCCTATAAGTACGGCCACTAAGATCACCAGGCCAGCAAACTAGATTGTGGTAGAAAAGTTACTATTGTCTGTCATTGGTGCTGTTTGAACAGTGAGGAGACACTTGCTCATAATTCTGCAACAAAACTTTCACAGCAGCCTCCCAAAGTGGTCCCATTAGACGTGATCAAGTCTTTAAGATTTTCTTATTGCTATTAAGATATCTTTACAATAGAAAAAAAGAGGAGTACTGAGAATGAAAGTGAGTATATGCATGAAACCTCAGCAATATGGAACACAATTATCTGGAGCTCCTATCTTCAGCTAAAGAATATATTTATACAGAAAACAATTCAGCATTATCAAGTATATGACATAGACACTTCATAAAAGTAAAATTAATTTATAAGTACCTTGAAGACAAAAAGCATAACTTTTACCTTCTAGTTAGTACTCCTTCCATACAAGCTGTATTGCTATGAATTCAAAGATGAAAGAGGTGGAGGCTAAAAAAGACACCATAGTTTAAATTAGAAATAAACATTGTACCTGAACATTGTGTTTAGAAATGGAAGTTACTATCTACAGTCCAGAAATGAAGATCAACCTAGCATGGCTCTACAGTGGACTTCTAGAAGTTACAGTATGCATCACATAAATGATGACTATTGGGTAGCAATATCCATACATAAAATCAATGGTAGGTGAAGTGAAATATGCAAGATGCACCCGCTTTAAACATACAAATTTTGTTTTATATTCACACTAATTAATCTCTATGTAGAAAATGTCTTCCTTTCTCTCTCTGATATCATCTAACCTACTTGCTCCCCACAATATGTTTGTGTAGAATAAACTTGGAGTTTGATTCTTCCCTATATGATCTCATCCGTATGCCCACTTACAGATGAGAGCTCAGGCTCTAAGATCAGCAATTGATAAATGGGACTCCCATGAAGCTGAAAAGCTTCTGTAAGGCAAAGGACAGCACAAATAAAAAAGAATGACACTTTATAGATCTTGAAAAGATTTTTACTGATTGTGCAAATGATAGAGGGCTGATATAAAAATTATATAAAGAATTCAAGAAACTAGATATAATTAAAAAGGAGGTACATATGTAAAGATAATTCTCAACAGAATGAACTCCAATTACTACAAACCAAAGAAATGTTCAACAGCCTTAGCCATCATAGAAAGACAAAATAAAACTACAGTGAGATTACATCCCACACCTGTCATAATAGGTAAGATCAACATAACAAATAACAGCTCGAGCTGGAGAGGAGGTGGAGTAAGGGGAACACTCATTCATTGCTGGTAGAAGTACAGACTAAAGCAGCCAATATGGAGCTCAGTGTACCTGTTCAAGTCCACTCTGGTTCTCATTAGCACTAAACGGATGAACTCTGTAAATTGTGTTGTGTGTGTTTAAGGAAGAAATCTTACAGATTCATGGTTAAAACCCCTTCAAACGCTAAACAGAATTCATGAACGAGGTTACAAGGCACTGCAGAGAAATAACTCTTTAAAAGTTTTAGGGTGGACACGCAAAAGTATGACCTTTCCTCCTTGACAATAAAGCCACAACATGTTGTATGTTTGTCTGTTTGTTTGTTTTTAGGCTAGTTCACAGCAACAAATGTTTAATAGAGACTGAGTTTATGACATGAAAGTGAGAATTTAAGAGACAAGTTTCAAATTAGCTTCTTGCCAGTGTGTAATTACAGAATTGAAAATAATTGCTAATGTTAAGGGAAAAGATCTATGTTCTGTAATACTAGCTGAACTCATTTTAGCATTTTGGCCGAAACCTGAAAAACTTTGGAAGACCTTGTTCCTCTTGCAGACACTCTGTGCTGCGATACCTTTAACTCTGATTATATCCATTAGGGGATTTACTCAGAAAGAAACAATAGCATATCTCTGATTCGGAGTTTCAGTAATTGCCGTTATACACAATTTAAACTTAATACAGTATGTGAAGAAAAATAACAGGAATTTCTAGTTTTTTAACTTGATTAGATATTTTCTTTATTTACATTTCAAATGTTATCCTCTTTCCTGGTTTCCTCTCTGAAAACCCCCTATCCCATCCTCCCTCTGTCTGCTCACTAACCCACCTCCCCCTAAACTGGGACAACGAGCCTACACAGGACCAATGGCCTCTCTTCTCATTGATATCCAAAAAGGTCATCCTCTGCTACATATGCCACTGGAGTCATGGCCCCCTCCATGTGTACTCTTTGATTGGTAGTTTAGTCCCTGGGAGCTCTGGGGGTATTGATTGGTTCATATTGTTGTTCCTCCTATGGAGCTGCAAACCCCTTCCGGTCTTTGGGTCCCTTTCTCTAGCTCTTCTCATGGGGACCATATGCTCAGTCCAGTGGTTGGCTAAGAGTGTCCCCCTCTGTATTTGTCAGGCACTGGTAGAGCCTCTCAGGAGACAGCAATATCAAGCTCCTGTCAGCTAGCACTTGTTGGCATCCACAATATTTTCTGGGTTGGCAACTGTATAGGAGATGGATCTCCAGGTGGGCCAGTTTCTAAATGGCTTTTCCTTCAGTCTCTGCTCCATGCTTCTTCTCTGTATCTTCTTACATGGGTATTTTGTTCCCCCTTCTAAGAAGGACTGAAGCACCCACACTTTGGTCTTCCTTCTTGAGCTTCATGTGGTTTGTGAATTATATTTTAGGTAGTCCTAGATTCTGGGCTAATATCTTTCTCACTGCCAGTTTTAGTTTTTTGCATCTGACACTGTGAAAAGTCTCAGACATGTTAACTAATTACATGAGGGAATTACTTTTCAAGTATCTTCAAACAAAGTCTTGGAACATGGTTCTCAGCATGATGAACACATAGGCATGTCACCATCAGCATAAAGGTTGAATATGCTGGGCGTTTATTGTGGGAATACATGTATTTGACACTATGACAGAAGAAATAATGTTTCTTAATACTGTAGCCATACTGGGGATGTGGCTCAGTGAATAAAATACCTGCTGTGAAAGCACAAAGACCTGCCTTTTAATCCCAGGAACTCATGGAAAGAGAGCATGACAGCATATGTCTGGAATTCCAGTGGGAGATGGAGTCAGAAAAATCTTGAGACGCTCACAGATCAGTGAGGCTGATGTATACAGCAGCAAGATGATGATGATGATAATAATGATGGTGATGATGATGATGATGATGGTGGTGGTGGTGATGATGATGATGACGATGATGATTGTTGGTGGTGATAAGGATAAGGAAAGTTTTTCTCAAAACAAGTTTGAAAGTGAGGACTGATACTTAAGGCAGTCCTTTAACTTCCACTGGGTAGGAGGACTTGACACCCTACTTTCTTGGGGAGAATAGAGTGCAAAGAGGAGATTCTTGATTTTGTGGCTGGTAATTAGATGATCAAAATTCTGTAAAAGGCCCAGCAGTTGTTAGAAGGTTCTATGCTGTTTGGGCATGAAATTCCAGGCATAGGCAGAAATACAGACGGGAGAAAATCCTCACCATCACTACAAGAGTGCAAGTGCTGTGCCCAGCTGGGCACAGAGCAATGAGCATCTTTCTATAAAATCAGCAGCAGTTCATTAAAGAGGAAAAACTATGAAGAAAATAAAAATAAAGGTAGGGGCTTAGTGGTGTTAGGCAGTGATATTTGTTTCATCATACACGTACATGCATATATGTGGTCTGTGAATTATATACATATACATATATAAAATATCCTATTATATTCTGTGGATGATTGTAGTTCTCTTGAGTCCAGAGGCCTTCTGAATCAAAACCTCTCCATTCAAAACACAGACTTGATTGTGAAAATAACAGGACCTGAAGAAAAATACAGCAAATTTGCTTATTCAATATGGGAATTTGACCTAACTGCTAGAAAAATATGGATATTATACAAGTAAAACTGTAGTTGTTAAACATGTAAGGGATAAATTCCAAGAATACAAAACAAATTTATACACTCATTATTATAGCTGTATAGTATAATATCAAGATCTAAAAAAATTAATAGTGCATATGAACAGAAATAACTGTCCTTAATATGTTTAAATAAATAATAGTAATATAAATAATAACTCATAAATCTCAGATGAAATACCTAATTAACATATGGAATTTCAATCAGCTAAAAAGTTAAAGAATATTTGGAATATTGCCAAATACCTACATAACAAAATATAAAGGAAATCTCAATATTTTAGTGCTTTATAATTAAGAACAAAATATCTCATTCACAGTCATTGCTTAATAAAAATTCAATACTCTTTAGTAATGAAAGAAACATCTGCAAGGAAAGTTAAATGCAGTGTAAAAACTTTAAGACATTTGTAGTGACTCCTGAATTAAATATCCCTTATTGAGAAAGTTAGAAACTATATATTCAAGAAAAAAATCAGAGAAACAAATAATCTCACTTGTAATGTATATAGAGAGAATACAGAGAGAAAAAAATGTAGCTACAAACATGATGTATAATGAAAATTTGGTGACTATTTATAGGATGAATCCACAGGTAGGGCACTCGCTGGGTGGTCTTTACTTCAGACTCTGCTCCACACATTGCCTCCCTTGTTGCTCCTGTGAGCATTTTGCTCCCTTTCTCAGAGGAACCATAGCACCCTCACTTAAGTCCTCATTCTTCTTGAGCTTCCTGTGCTGGGTGAATTGTAACTTGCTAATTTTGAGCTTTTGGACTAGCATCCACTTATTAGTGACTGAATAACATGTGAGTTCTTTTGTGACTGGGTTACCTCACTCAGGATGACACTTTCTAGTTCCATCCATTTGCCTAAGAATTTCATGAATTCATTGTTTTTAATAGCTGAATAGTACTCCATTGTGTATATATACCACAGTTTCTGTATCCATTCCTCTTTGAGGAATGGATATATACCAAAAGGAGCATGCCATGGCTGTCTCCAGAGGGGCCCTGCCAGAGTCTTATAAATTCAGAGGCAGAAACTAGCAACCAACTATTGGACTGAGCTTGGGGTCCCCAACAGAGGATCTGGAGGGTGGTCCAGAAGAGCTGAAGGGGTATATAGCCCCATGGGAAGAACAATGACTTCGGACACCCAGACACACCAAGACTCCAAGGGACTGAACCATCAACCAAGGGGTATACATGGTTCCAGCCAAAAATGTGGCAGAGGAATGCCTTTTTGGGCATCAGTGGGAAGAGTGGTATTTGGTCAGGTAAACACAACATAGAGGACACAACAAAGGGAAACAGATGGGGGGGGGAATGTGGGACTGTGTCAGGTAGAGGGGCATATACATGGAGGCATGGGGTGGGAGGAGGGGTGGGAGGAAGGGTAGGGAATCATTGGGGAGGGGGCTTTTGGGAGGGGGAAATTGGGAAAGGTTTTACCATTGGCAATGTAAATAAAGAAGATATTCAATAACAAAAGGGAAAAAAAGAAAATTTGGAAACCATGAAATATATATAAACAACATGAAGTAAAAATAATTTATAGAGAAAAATATGTTTGAATAATAGAACATTAATGTATAATATCCTTTGAAAACATGACACACAGAAAGCTTCACTTCCAAACTTTATATAATCAAGGAAGAAAAGAGAATATAACAAATAATATGAAGACCAGATACTACTATGGATGATATAGATTTTATAATTTTTTATTTAATTTTATAAATGTATACTATAAATGAACTTATACAAACACAGGTGAAAATTACTACCTCTGCTATGAGTGATTCTTGTATGAAAAATGAACATGATTACATTTAGCTCAAGAGGAATTATCTGAAATAGTAAGTATAGCAAACACTGGGGGAAACCTTATGGATGTGAGCACTCTACACCATGTTATTCTATGTTATGATATGTTGTGTTACATATGGATAGTTACCTTCTAGGACATTAACAAGTCTGCCATATGTAATGCTGAGCAGCTAGCAACTTTCAGATCCTGATCATCTCTAAGAAATTGTGGCCAAGAAGAAAAATATGGATACAATCAATCAACTTAATCCTGAAAGTGAAGCCAAAAGCATACTAGCCAAAAGGAAGCAAGAACTATGTTCATTTATTGGATTAAAAAAATACAATGTGCGAAAATGTCAATAAAAAGATAATAGTATATTAAAAATATGTATCTGCTTATGCATAGCTTTTTATTGCTTTTAGATGAAGAATGGAGGGTTAGGCTTTAAGAACCATGGCAATTATTAACTTGTGAGAAAAGTAAAACATTTTCCATTATTCTGAAGAAGTTGAAAACAAACCTTAAGCAATCCCCTACTAAATGCTTTCAGCACGCTAATGTGGTAAAAGTGTATCTCCTAAAGGCAAAGTGTGTATTCTATCAACTATTGAAACTTTGCATTTTTTTTAAATGTTCACAGCAGCACAAAGGCTATGTCTCCCTACACTGAATTTTACATATTTCAATGACGTTCTGGGTAAATGAAGAAATGTAGGAGGAAAATTGTTAACCTTTTAGAACAGTAAGTAAAAACAAACCTGCCTTTAGTTTTTGCCTTTTTAGAAGCCCAAAACATCAACCAAAAAAAAAAAATCTACTAGCACATAAATGAAAATTCAGCAAAATGTTTGGGTTCAAGGTCAACATTTAAAATACCACTAGTTCTTTTACACAGAAAGAGTAGACAATATTTTAAAGATTCACTTAGCATCAGCATGAACAAGGACAAACTGATCTAAAGGACATATAAACACAAATGATTAATGAATCCATTCTGTAATACTAAATAATACTAAATAACATTCGGTAATACTAAATAATATTCAATGTTATCAAGATATGTAATATGTTGCTAAATATTGAATTTTGTCTAAAAGAATCCCAAAGTGCACTTCCATAAAATTTGGTAAACAAAATATATTTTTATCCAAATTGTACTTATTGGGATCAGTCCTTCCCGTCTTGAATTAGAACTTTTAGTACTGCCTCCTCCTGAAGAAGTAACCTCCCTCCAGCCTTGCTTTTCACTTACAGCCTGCCAGACATCAGTAGAATGGAGAACACACAGGACATTTTGCGCATGGCTAAAGACTCTGTGTGCTTTCACGGGGTGGTCATCACCACTGAAAAAGCCAACATGTAAAATTTTATGTTTTTCTCTAAATGTGAGAAGAAAGTTGGAAGTCCAATTGCCTGAATATAAATTATAGAAATATTGAATAGGTGGCTGTGTAGCTTAACATGAGTTGCTAGAAATTTATGTTCCTCCTACTTAAAATTAGAATAAGGGCATCTGCCTAATAAAATTGTGATAAAAATTAAATGAGCTAATATTCATAATGCTCTTAGATAAGAACTAAATATATAATATACATTACAGGTGGATATTCAGTAATTAGATGGAGAAATTTAGATTACATATAGAGATAGATAAGAGGCAGAAAATATGCAGACTACACATAGATTAATATATGTAGGTAATAGAAAGAAGATAGATGATAGAAAAATAGATGATAGATATAGATAGAGAGAGAGAGAGGTGATGATGATATTTTTCATAGAAACATTATTATGATACTCTGAGACTAATCTTATAACAGTAATTTTTATTTTATATGTATGGCTATCTTGCCTGTATGTATATCTATGTACCATCAGCATGCTATAACAATGTTGGATTCTCTGTAATTGGAATTACATATGTTGTAAGTTGCCATGTGGATATTTGGAATGAAATCTAAGTCGTCTGTGAGATCACTGAGTGCTCTCAACTGTTGAGCTATCTTTTTAGCTCCACTCTGAAATATTAAAAATGAATGTAGTACAACTAGCGCTATCAACCAGAGTTTAGACCTGAGCAAGCATCCCATGTAGACCAGACATATTATATATGTTGAGATTTACTGTAAGAATTCCTCAGGCTTATGGTTTTATTGTTTATGTTGCTTATCTAATGTTTATATCTCTTAATTGTCAAAGTATTAGGACATTTTATGAAATAGAAATACCAAAATACTGACATATAAATTTAAATTTGAATAAATGTATTTATTTAGACATAAAGAGTATAATATTATATAAGCATGTAAAGATATATTTATAAAATATAAGAAAATGTAGTTTGAATAAAAAATAAAATTAAAATGGAAGAAAATTAAAGGGGCCCATGGAAACCCATTTATCTATAGAATACTGTAGCAATGTATATTATATAATAAAAGATATAAAACATATTCACATAAAAATGAATGTAAATATTCAATAAGCATAAAAAGAATAGATATCATAAATAAGCAGGGAATTAGAAAAACAAAGGGTTATTTCTGTTTTTCTTACCAAATATACATACCTCAAAAAGTGATTAGCTACAAAAGAAAAATATCCAATATACTTGAAGCTATACCTATGGGTATAATTTGAACTCTCAGAAGGCTATATGAACTTGGCAGTTCAAAGTCAGCCTGAACTATAGAGGGATACACTGGCTAAAATGCCAAGAATAACATAAGTAATATCCAGAACATTGAGATGAGGTTTCTGGTGTGTGTCGTTATCTGCAAATGACCCATTCCAGAAGGCAATATCGTCTTCACAATGCTATACACACTCTTTAATCTATCATTGTACTTCTAAAATATAATCACAAAATCATCTGGAAGCTCAAATACATGTGTGAAAAATATGTACTTGGACATTGTGGTCATTAGTAAAAGGTTGAAATCAATGTCGGGCACATCCATGAAGTCATGCTTATATTCACTATTCTGTATTCATACAATAAAATTAATTATAGGCAGCCATTATTTTTCTAAAAAATAGTGGCGATGATATACACACAGTCTTCTCACAGTGTTACTAAGTGAATAAAGCAAATCCAAACATAGTATGGAGAAGCTTCATGAATCAAATCAGATAGAAACATGTGTGCAGGAACAGACGCAAGGACAGGTCTAGAAGGCTACACACAAACTTGGAAAGACTGCTTATCTGGGATGACATTTGAGTTCAAGAAAACTTGTAAATTAATAGGATTAGTTACTAGAGACCTGGGATGAGGGAAGATGCCAGGATTTAATATGGGTGAACTTAGCCTAAATGCCCAACAGTGGGGATATGGATCCTAAAGAGACTCTTAATGGAGGGATGGAAACACCACCACACCTGCAAAACTTTCAATCAAAAATTGCTCCTGTTTAAAAAAAATGCAGAGATAAAAATGGAGTAGAGATTGAAGGAATGGCCAGCCAGTAATGGACCCAATGAAGACACCCTCACACGGGCAGGTTCTAATCTCTTACACTATTACTGATGCTATATTGTGCTTCAGTTCATCACGCCTGAGAAGCTCCAGCCTGAGAGGCTCTACTTAGCAGCTGACTGAGACAAAGATGCCCACACCCATAGCCAATTATTGGACGGAGCGTGGGGGACCTCTATGGAAATGTTAGGGGAAGGATTGAAAGAACTGAAGAAGATAGCAACTCCATAGGAAGACCAATAGTACCAATGAACCTAGAGCCCTGGGAGGATCCAGAGATTGACCCACCATCCAAAGAACATGCACAGGTTGTTCTGAGGCCTACAGCACACAATATAGAAGAGGACTGCCTTGTCTGGTCTCAGTGGGAGAGGATGCACCGAATCCTGTAGACTTTATACCCCAGGGTGGGAGAGATACCTGGGGGACACCCTCTCAGAAGCAAAGGGATATGGGATGAGGGAAGGGGAAAGAACTTTGCAAGGGTGGACTGTGATGGATTATCTCATTTGGGATATAAATAAAAAAATAATTAATTAAAAATAATAAAGAAATTTTAAAACAGATTGTGCTCACTTGTTTCTTCATTAAAATTAGAATTTACCACAGAGAGAAACAATAATATAATAACCTCATTTCAATGAAAACATAGATGCAGGAGTGATTAATACTTCCTGTGCTGCAAGCAGAACAAGTGTCAGATTTGTCTCCAAAGTGAGTAACACAATAGGCTAATGAAAATGTTACTCACTTCCACAATAACTTTTGCAGGTCTACCACATCACAGAGATGTAAGGTTATATGCCTGAGGCCTGAACATGCTTTCATATCAACAGTGCAGACCTTAACACTGAACTACAAATGTGGATCTGTGTTCCCTGTTGTAAAATAAAGAACATGCCAGGATTGATGGATGGAGCTATGACAGTTAAGTCTTGGATCAGGGACTCAACTAGCTTGATTCTTAAACCTAAGGACCAAAATAAAGAATCTGGAAAATATAATATGTAAAGAACACTGTTTACTCTTAAAAGCTAAGCTCTATATGAGTAGTTTTGTTAATAGTTTCATATTTATTAAGAACAGTCTATGTGTCTTGGAAGACTGCAGTGTAGCTGACTATATTTTCCCAAAATAGGAAGAACATCTTCCATTCCACACATTCTTTTGCATTGTGACTTACTCATAAACATGTGGAAACTCCTTCTTTTCATTCATGTATCCTGATGGGTGTAGAACTGCCACTATCACAGGGAAATGTGTGCCAGTTCTAGACAAGTCTTTAGCTGGCTTGATTGCTTCTACTTCCTACTTCTCCAAATCCAATACAGAGCAAGAAGTATGCCTTGCCTTGCTTGAAATTCTAATCCAAGCCTTTGGAGAACCAGGCCAGGTACACTACCAAGACTAGACATTTCAGCTGAAGTAGTCATCTCAAAGGGGAGCTTAAGAATGGCTAAGGAGACACTGGGCAAAGATTAATCCCTGTCTTAGCTTTCCCAACATTTTTTACTTTCAAACTCATAATTAATCAAAATAGTCATATCTCCACATCCATGGATACAACCAATGCAATATCAAAAATATTATGTATGGACTGTTTTAGCATGGAGATGTTTGTTTCTTAGTGTTATTCTTTATATTTACTAAATATGTCAGTGTATCAACTATACATAGTATTTATATTTCATTATTTATCCTAAGAAATTATTAAATGGAAGCAAGGCTATGCACACATTCTATTTTATTTAATGATATTGATAATCCACAGATTTTTGTACCTATCAATATATTTGAGACAATGTCTCAAAGGTTGTACAACTACTAAGTTGTGGGGTAGAATATTATACAGTGACTGAAAATATGAACAACCTTGACTCCTATGGTCATTATACATGACCACCAGATGAAGACAAATCTTTATGAATATATGGACAAATAATTCCAGCTTGGATTTTAAACTAAAATATGAATAAGTTTTGCCATGGAAGTCCCAAGTTCAAAGATTGGAGTGTAGAAAGTGTAACACAACTACCATATTAAAGATTATAATTTCTACTTCAGATTGCATGCCACAGTAGTAGCTTACACAAAATCAGCCCTGAACAGCGTGTTGAGGACTGCTCTCTCCTGGCAGTCCTAATGAAAATTTTTATAGCTCATTTGACAGAATGAAGATATCGACATCTACAACTCATAAAAAAGGAAATCAAGGCTCAGCTTTCTTAAATTTAACTTAGCTGAAGTCACAGAAAATATACAGAGCTAAAATTCTGACAGAGGACTTTCTATTCAAAGGCTCCTTGAGTGTGCCTAGCAGAGTTGGTGCTTCAGTGCTTGAGTGTTCTTATGAATCACGCAGGAGCTTTTTAATCAGGCATATGAAAAGAGACCCACCTCCAGGACTGTTGGCTTACTAAAGTTATAAATCAATATTCCTTCTGAAATACAAGGTAATGACCTATGGATCATATTTTGCACAACCCTTTAACAGAGTATGTCATTTTGTAAACAACATCCTTCTAAAGCAGTAACTTAAAGCAAATATCAAATGAGTTTGTGTTCTCTTCCCAGAGCTGACTCAACAATGGGGGGGGGGGTGCAGCTTCATTCACAATAAACTCCTACTATCCCTGTAGGTCTCTACTAATGTTAAGGTAAAGAATACAAAGAACAGCTGACCTGAAACAGCCAGGATTAAAGCTGCCTTCCTAATGATCGCTGCCCTGAATCCTGACACTAGCAAAATGTCATTGCAGAGGAAATATGATGTATCAATATTATTTTCTAAACTGTATATTACTTGGCTTAAGAAATTAATAACTCTGTAAAGCAAGTTGAATTAAGGTTGGAGTGTGTGGTAGTACTAGCTCATTCATTTACACCTTCAGGGAACAATTTTTCATCTGCCAAAGCTCAGTGTTAGTGTCTTATAGAGTATAGAGATGATGTTATCTCACAAAGAATAAATGTCATCATCTCCTTGTGCTACATGGTTGTAGAAAAGGGACTTCCCAGAAATATCTTTCATAAGCTGTAAAACTGTTTCCACAAAACCAGAATATACATTTTTAATCTTTATTATATGAAATGTACAGAGTGGGAAATAAGAGACCTTACCTTTCACTTAGATGATAGAGTCAAACTTGAAAATCATCATTATTCATGAAGTGTGTTTAAATTATACATGTTAATTCATAGATGGATGATTTACCACCACATTTCTGAACCCAAGTCACACCTCCTTCATTATAGCATTCTGTAAAGAGAGCTAAAGGAGTTGAAATTATAGGCCATTAAGGAAAACACCAGTGAGCATGTAGAAGGAGCACTTTAGCCAGTGGTGAGATCCCAATAACTTTGCCAACATTACCAGAAAAAAAATTACTGAATTTTGAACGTCAAGGATTTCTCATGCAAAGCAGAAGAGTTAGAAAGAGGACAACTATGGAACAAGTTCTTTTGAATCTCTGCTAAACATGCCACACAAAAATCCATGGATGCTCACATCTTCAGACACAAAGATTAGGTCACACACACACATTAGGCATGCTTGTCTGTTAATCATCTCTACTAAAGAAAACAGCCAAAGGACATACCAGGTACAATAGGAAAGGGAAGCCCTGGCTTCAAGAGATAAGGAGCAAGACCTACACAACCCTTTCTGTGTATGCCCAGGTAAACTGAGCTTCTAGCAGATTCTAGCCAGAGATTGTCTATCAAGTCTCTGCAGTAGATTGAATAGACAGACTCTAGTTCCATTGTGGCTACTAATCTCTTTTAGAAGGTTATATTAATCCTTTCTTCTCTGCATGAATAATTGTTTTCATTCTAATATGAACATCATTATAGAAAGTATGGGATATTTTGAAAATAAATTGGAAACCATAAAGAAATGTAGTAAATTATAATGTGTCACATAAAAGGTGAGGTTAAGAGGAAACAGTTTTTGATATTTTCATTTTCTGAGAACATTTGGAGATTAATATATACACTAGATAAAGAATAGCCATGAAAATGTTTTTAATTTGGACAATTACATGATGTTTTAGTCAAGAATAGCCACCATTTCCCTGTTCACCCTACTCTGGAGAGTAATCACACTATTTTCATTCATTCACCTAGTTCAGTTTGAATTTAATCTCATACTAAAAAGGAATAAATGAACCATGTGAAAAGGATCATGCCGAGAAGAAGTGGCCCAATTATATCACAAAAGCTACACAGAAGTTCAAGCAGTTAACAGAAGGGAATATGGCTAAGAGGAGGTTGTGGGGAGAGGGGGAAACCAGATAAGAGGATAACACTTGAAATGTAAATAAATTAAAATTAAAAAAAAGAGAGAGAACAGAATGGGACTAACCAGGAGATACAGAAACAAATTATGGCACGCATACTAATTTACTATATTAAAGTTAAAGTTCTAAATCAGTGAGATAATAATGGAGTGATAAAGCGATAGTGAGGAGGATAATTAGGTATTGATTTGGGAAAAATTGAGTAAGATTTTATTTATGTATTTTATTCTACAGACATATACCTTACATGCATGTTAACGTTATATAAATTAGGTTATATAGAGGACTACAGTGTACCTAAAAACAGAAACAAAAATAAAAAACAATTATTGCCAGCTATTTATAATAGTAACTGGGAAAGTCATGCAAAATCACCATAACCTAGAATGTGTAATAGAAAACTGAAGAATCATCTGGCAAAGGGTATAAAATACAAAGTCCATATGTATAAAAATTCTGTCAGTCTGAATTTGTTTCTTAAAATGTAGTTTACATATAATAGAAAAAGGAATGGTGGCTCATGTCTGTAATCAGGGGGTTGCAGTGAGTTCAGGGAAAAAAGACAGACAAGAAGGGTTGAGAGAGGAAAGAAAGTAGAGAAGGAAAGAAAACAAAAATCATTGGTGTATACTACAATCTCAAAAAAAAAGAAAAAATTAAATACATTAAAAGACCTAGAGATAATGTTTTCAGTGTAGTTAACAAATAAGACCACAGGAAGAAATACAATAAGGTTTTAAAAAAACATTGTGCAGAACACAATGTAAGGGAGAAGGAACAATATTATTGGATGTATAATTTGCAAAAACATACAAAAATCATTGGTAAACAACTCAGAAAATGCTCTTCTAAGCGAAGAGACTTAGAGACTCGTTTCTGTAGAGACTGTCAGATACATGAACACTCAATTAAACACACTTGAGGACAGTAGCGCAGAGGATGCTTTATGTTTATGCTTCTAATGGGTTTGGGCATGGTTCATGTTAGTTCAGTCAATTGCAAAGATTATAATTGCTAATATAAAGGGCTAGTTTTATCATTGCTGCAGCATGATATATGCAATTCTATTTTTCCTCTAAAGATCATTTCTTTTCTCTTCATCAAATATATGCCATGGAGTCTGTAAAGAACTACCTGCTCTATTCATGGTTTGTGGAAAACACAGTCACTGGTAGCCGTGTACTTTTTTGCCCTCAAATGCTTTGAATGACCCATTCCTAAAGAACAAAAACAACAAAAATTGTGGCTAATGGATGAAATTACTGCTTAGGTACACAATAGAATCAAGTCTTGGAAATCCACAATTGCATGAGAGAAAGGTCACTAACTGAATAAAATGAGTCTATTTCAGAAAGGATAAAAAAATGTAGACACTTCAGGAGAGCCAAGAAATCTATGACCAGTGTTCCCAGAGAGCCATTTTCAGGAAAACGATCCCAATGTACTGATCTTCTATCTTACAGAATGAGAAACACCAGAGAAAATTTAAACTGGACCTAAATAAAAGAAAATAAATCTATAAATATGGTAACATATCCTAAATATGATTAGTCTAATGATTATGATAGTAAATAACAAATATTTTATTCATACATTAAATGTAGAAACACAAAGTTGAACTGGAGATGAAACAGAAAAAACAATATTTCTGAATAATTTCTTGACTATTACTTCCCTAGAGAATTCTATAATATTCATTTCCTAACACACACACACACACACACAAACACAGTTTACTTAGAAATAAAATTGACACTATCTCCATTTAATAGTTCAAGGCATGGGAAAGTTAGATGATTCACCCACCAATACTAAATTAATAATAAAAGATGAATTTCAAACTTTTTCTTTTCAATCTACTAAAAATAGCTTCTTCAAATCCCTTGTTCTGAGGGACATGATGAACACTGTCACTGTTAGACATTGTCCAGATATTTCAGGTTGAAAGAGCAGAAAGATAAATATGAAGTTAATCAAAGTACATATATTCATAAATAAAGATACAGTGAAACCTATTATTCTCTGCAGTTAATATACACTCACAAAGATAGTAGAAAATGGCTTGTCACGTCTATTTTAAGCTTACTAGTAACTGTAGTGTTCATATCTTTATGTATCAAACAAGATATATAATTAATATCTCAAATAATGATATGAACTATGAAATAAATAAACCAGAGAAATAATCATTGTAAATGTAGATCTATAGAGAGAAGAACTGTTGACTGTGTGAAATAGAAGCAGAACCAGAATGACAAAAGAGAAAGAAGAGTAGCAGATAAAAAGAAAGAGCAGTCGGTACGAAGGTTTTGAGGAGAAACGGTATTGTTTGAGACAGGAAAATAAGAGCTGCTGCAAGGAATAGATCAGTTTATCAGTGTGGTACAAGTCATGGAGTAGTCCTCTTATACTGATAAGAAATAGTCTGGAAATCAGTAGAGAGTTAAGAATATTTGTAAAGAGGCTGAAGTGTTCACTCTTGATCCTAGCACATGGAAGGCAGAGGCAGGTAGATCACTGTGAATGTGAGCATAGCCGGGTATATATAGTGAGTACTAGGATAGTGCAGGTCATGTAGAAAGAGCCTATCTCAAAATAAATGGATGAAAGATAGTAGATGATTTATAGATTAGATTAGATAGGTAGGTAGGTAGATAGATAGATAGATAGATAGATAGATAGATAGATAGATAGATAGATAGATAGAGATAGATTAGATAGACAGACAGACAGATAGATAGAGATTAGATAGAGATTAGATAGATAGATAGATAGATAGATAGATAGATAGATAGATAAGTCGATAGGTAGATAGATAGAGATAGATTAGACAGACAGACAGACAGACAGATAGATAGATAGATAGATAGATAGATAGATAGATAGATAGATAGGTAGGTAGATGATAGAGATGAAAGAAAGAAAAGAAGGAAGGAAAGAAAGAAGGAAGGAAGAGAGAAAATGTTATACAATATTTTAATACTTTCAAATTAGTTCTGGAAGTTTTCGCATCTTAGATCACAGTTAGTAATGGATAAATTAAATCAGCACAGTAAACCAGAGCATGAATGAGAGGTTATTGTAACAACATTAAAAATCACATGGATGGGTCCTATTTGATAGACAGCCCTCCTCCGTGTTGTAGTTCAAGGGCTTATGTTCCTTCTTCCTTGACATGTTTTGAAACATCTAGGGCTTTGTATCTTTTATGAACAGAGAGTGGTGGCAGTTCACTCACTTTCTAACTTACCCAGGAAGTACATCATTGTTGAGAAAAAAATTGGCATGGGTATAAAGTGAGCCAAATATCATAGAACAGGGATAGCCCTGAAAATATGAAAAACAGGCCTATTTTCTGCTGCTGAGCTGCCTGTGGCTCAAAAGTGTTGGAAAAAAGTTATATTGGTATGACTTGGACATTGTATATCTGGAGAAGGAAAACCAAGAATTTGGAGAAAATGATCGACACTCTTTAATACACAGCCTGATGGAAGAGAACAATCATTTTCCTATATGTTAGAGGTGAGAGAAGTGGAATCTTCAAGAAAAATAACAATGGATCTTGTCCATGTCTCTAAAGGATCAAAATAGTCTCTTTAGTCGAGCAAGGATAGGACAATCAGAAAAATTCTTTTCATATAGTCAGCAATGTTAGGGTTCACAGACAGCTGTGGTCGAGGTAGAAAGTAGTCACCATCAAGTAAGTTACACTTCCTAAATTAGTAATGTCAAGCTTACTAGCAGGAGTGACAATGAATTACAGGACTTCAGAGACAGATAATGCAAGTCAAGTTGGCTATGTGACAAATCATAACCTTACACAAGCCTCAGTGGTCCATCTACCCTACTGTGTCTATGTAATATGCTGAACCACTCAAAACCTACAGGAACAAATGATTGGAAAATATTGGTGTTGTCTTGAATGGGAGATCATTTTACTTTTACATGCCAGCCTGTCCACATGGCCCATCCTCACTGAGTCATCATGGAAATTAGTTGAGCGCCAAGCAATCTTCCACATATATAGCAATCATGGTGGGGCTGTTTAGTTTTCTCTTAGATATGTAAGTCACTATTCATCACATCCACTATACTGTACCACTGCTAAGATGTAAGCAGCAGAAAATAAACCATTCTCTTGTGAGATGATTGTCAATCATGTGTTGCAAGTAAAGCATACGTGTATGAAATTTCCTTTATAGACATTTTGGAAAAGGCACACTTAAGCACTGGGGTAAAATGGTAGGTTTTACCTTAGATGAGGAACACTGAGTAATGATCCTGTTTTTCTAGGCAGGAACTGGGAATTCTGTTCTAAATATATAAAGCTTAAGGAGCTTATTACACATATAACTGGAGACACTGAGTGAGCAGTTGGATAAATGAGCCTGCAGTTTATTGGAGAGGACAGAGCCAGAGAAACACATTTTGGTGTCATCAGCATGGAGGGAATATTAAAGCCATGAATCTGATCAGGTCACCTAGAAGGAGAGCTGTGTTAGAAAGAAGGAAAAGAAATCAGGACTGAGCCCAGGAAGCAACTGGCTTCTCAGAAGGCTCAACTTTAGTCTGTTGTGATTTCAATTAGCTGGGCGGGGGTGGTAGGTAGGGGCTGTACATTGCACATATGTGAGTGTGTGCAGCCTTGTGAGCTTCTGTAGGTGACCATATTCACATATGTGTGTAAGAGAAAAAAGAAATAATTTAAATTCAACTTATTTTATTATTATTTCTTCTAATAAACTTCACAGAATTTTCCTTAAACTTCTGGGTAATCTGTTTGAAAATACAATTGCACGTACGCATGTATATCATCAAAAAAGAAAACACTTATATTCCATAATATTCGAGTAACTTATAAAAATGTAAATATATTGGCTACTAGTATTCAAAAGGCTCAGCATTCCAAGAGAGAAACAGCCCCATAAACTGTCACAGGAAGCCCACCTCAGCAGTTATCAGGGCCCAAACAGAACAGAGCTGTGGCCTACATTAACTCTGTAAGCAGACCATCTCTCTAAAGCCACAATTTCCTCACTGAGTATTTACTCAAAACCCTCTATGCTGCATATGTTCACAATATTTAAGTAAACACCAAGATTCTCTGGGCCTGACTCCTTATTTTAAAAGATGCAAAGGAGAAAGAAAAGATATGTCAGAAAATTCTAAGTTCCCTGATGTTTAAAAGCCATTGAAAATGTTTCTTACCTAATTCCACATGTCATTCAATATATCCTATTTCCCAAATATAGAGCTTAAAGAAACTACAAAGTACCATATAGCTCTACAATAATATGAAGATTGTATGAGTTGAACAATATAAACAATTTTTAAAAATAATTTAGAAGCATTCTTTCATTTTTAGAAACATCAAAGAAATTTCGATTTTAGGACACAAGAGAATAACAAAACCTTTGGCTACATGGTTTTTCTCTGGGAGCCACATGGCCACTGGAGCAGAATGAAACTATTTCCTTTTAATGTATTCTTAGAAGCTATGTCATATTGAAAGCCACTGACTCCCATTCTGAGAAACAGTGTAATGGACAAGGTGTCACCATTTAAATGCACTGTTATCTGACACTTGATCAATCTCCCTATTTTTCTTGAGTTACAAATCAACAAAAGAAAAGACATAGACTCAGTAATACAGCATAGAGCATCAAAGTGACTGACTGGAAGGCACAGGCTATGCAGGAAGATACAGGCTGAGCCCTGGTGAGGTCCCTGGAGATAAAGGAAGAGACAGCAATTACAAGACTAAAGGACAAGGTTAGCTCAAGGGATGCCTCACTGTCAGCTTTTTACTAACTCCAAGGCAATATCCAATGAGAAATATAGAAAACAATGACAAGCAAGGATATGCCTCATCTGTGTCTGGGAGGAGCAATTCAAGGGGGTTCACTTCTCCTAGTATCACACCCCAGGGAAATGACACATATCTGCAAAGCTATGCTAATATGATTCAGATCCTAAATGTTCTCCCCAAAGACTCATGTTGAAGGCCACCAGTCTGCACACTCTTGGGAGATGGTGGAACCTTTTGGAGACAAGGCTTAGTAGAGGAAAGTTAGACCACTGATGTCATGCTCGTTCCTAAGGTTGTTGGGTACTCAGCCTCGTCTCATCAGTGTACAGTGAAGGGAGCTTTGCCCCAACATTATTCTCCATTTTGTCCTTACGAGAATCAAGGACCATCAGGGCCAGGCAATCAACTGTTAGTAACCATGACCCAAAATAGAACTTTTCTCTGTATATCTCAGATATTGTGTCACAGAAATCTGACTACCAGAGTGGGTCTTTAAGAATGGAGACCTCCTTCATCTAACTCTGTTATGAACATCTCATTAGACAAAGGCTTGCAGACCTTACTTCCTGGTATAGGCATGAAGGGCACAGTGTTGGGAAGAGTGCTCTGCCAGTACAATAAAGAAAGAAAGAAAATAAATGCCACCCTATAAATACTACAACCAGACCAAAAGAGGGCTTTCAGAGGCAGATGAAAACTGGGAGGTCTAGCTTGCTTTGGGTGCTGTATAAGACACAAAAGAGGGAAACAGCTCAGACCCCCACCTGACACAGTCATTTGTACCAAAAATTTGCTCAGGACACTTGGAATCTCAGCTGCAGGGATGCTTTTGGACTCAGACTAAAATTTAGGTCACCAGTGACCTGAAAAATCCTCACATAAGAAGAGACTTGTCTGTCTTCTTCCACCCACTCTTAGGTCTACCTATAGCATTAAAACATAAAAGCAAAATAGAAGCTCCTAGCACCAGCTATATGCACAAATAAAAGAACAGAGGAAATTTGATTAATCAACCAAATTAACTCTACTAAAGCATAGTAAATGACACGGGTGTCAAAAAAACTCATGTATAAATTAAAACTTACGGAATTTGTTTGTAGTGCATTACTAGGGAGCCTGCTTAGTATGCAAAAAAAGCAATGTGAATGAAGGAAAACAAAGCTATTCAGTGCTTCGTACTTTTGTAATATTGGAATGTCTCAAAGCACAGTGTGGGAACCATGTATCTGGGGCACTGTTAGGATAGAATGTCATTGGCATGGAGTTTCAATGATGGAGAACACTAAATTCACAAATTTAAACTTTCGATGAATAGGAGGCACTTCAGTTCCTGGTACCATCCAGTTAATTATTAATTTTATTTTTCAAATCTGAGGCATCACCACAAACAAGGAACTAATTTACATTATAAGGATGTACACAGATGAGTGCTGTCTAGATAGTGAAGCTTCCTCAGTCCTACCTAGGAAAGACAATCCCAAGAGAGGAGAGAGGTCCCTGGCCCTTCCTAAGAACGGCAAGCTTGAATGCTAACGTATCTCTGCTGTTTATGGAGATCAGGCCTGCCTAACAATAAAATTTCTGTAGCCACATGACTGTCTGGAAGTGAATAGCTATGGAAACATGATAAATATTAATATTCTGACCATTCTGTAACCTTCCAGTGATCCATTTCAATACCCAATTGTTCTGTGCTTTGCAATTAGCAGTAGCAACCCACTTGACAGCATTTATCAGCTGTTTATCTTTTTCAAGGGCAAGATTATAATTTTTAAAATTTGCAACACAGAGGTTATCAGTTTGTGGCTAAACTCACTAATGATGTGTGTTCAAATAAAAGCTTATATAATCAGGGAAATGTTAGGAAAAAAATAAAGACTGGTGTTTGAATGACTCATGTACTCTATAAAGCATTTCCCTTTATGGTTGTATGGGAAGGCAGCAAAGACCACAATCTAATAATGGTCTCTTGTCATTTTATTTACCATGAACATGTGAGTGAATGAAATGAAATACTTTTCAGATAAAACAGAAATGCTGAGCAAGTGATGAGGTATGTAAATCCGCGCTGCTGGGCTGAAGGCAGCAGTTACTTTGCTGTGCAATGATCTCTGCCTAGTTTGATGCATTCTGATCAGCCTACAAATGAGCTGAGGCATACATGGATTGCAGCCTGTCAGAGGAAGGAGGGGGGAGAACTCCGATTGCGCTCAAATTGATCTCACTCTTCACTGTAGAAATCTATTTGTCTTGGGGTACTTTTCATGAACTAATAGAGCCTGGGTTTCTTCCACCTGTAGAATTATAGAGCTAATAATCTATCACTGTGAATAAAACATGGGGTGTTTCTCACATGCTAGATGATTTGATGTAATTTTACCTCATCATTTGCTATACGTTAGTTATCTCTGTTTGATCCCACATATGATTCATGCCAAGTATTATAACCTGCATACTATTAGATAGTGAGATAAGGATCAGTGCACAAAGGTAGTCCCCAAGGCAAATAAAAAGGATGCAGCACAGCCATGCTACAAATGACCTGAATGGTTCCCAGGACTTTGGAGAAATCCAGCACATTAAAATTCTCTCACCAACCAAAGAGCACACATGGGCTGGACCTAGAACCCCCTATACATATGTAGCAGATGTGCAGCTTGGTCATCATGTGGGTCCTTCAACAGCTGGAGCAGGGGCTGTCTTTGAAACCATTGCTTGTCCGTGGATTCTGTTCTTCCAACTGGACTTCCCTATCTGGTCTCAGTGATACGCCTAATCCTGCAGTGACTTGATGTGCCAGGATAGGTTGGTACCTGGGAGTGGTCCCTCTTCTCAGATGAGAAGTGGAGGGGGAAAGGGTGGGGCTTTGTGAGGGAAGGACTGTGAGTAGAGGGGGAGAATGTGATCTGGATGCAAAATGAATAAATAAATTAATAAAAAATGTTCTCTAGGAAATTTATAGGTACCTGAAATAGCTCTGTCTAGCTTGTAAGTGTTCTAGAAATAAATACAGTGGAGGTGTGGACTTTAAAGCTGTCCTCCATGGGTTTCCTTGGGGTTTGATTAAAAAAAAAAAAAAACAACTCCTGATGGACAGGATTAAGCCAAACTATCAGCGAAATTCATAGGAAATGAGGAAGCAAGATTTCCTGTAATAGTGATATCCATTCTCATGGACATTCTTTTTACAGAAGAACCAATGACTTCAGTGTTGAGTATCTCTATAAATACAACAGAATACCAATTCTTCCTCCTAGTAACCTAGAGACAGAGATCCTGGCATGTAATAAATCCCAGCCGCTCCTGGGCTTGACTGAACCTGAGCATTTCACATCCTCTCACTGTATTCAATATATGCCATGGTGTTCTCTGAAACTTAATTGCCAAATACAGAACAGGGTGTGATATAAATACTTAAGAGATACACACCTCTCACCCATAGCTTCCCTTCTGAAACATCTCGAAACTTCTGAGGATATCACACAGTGGGTAGCAGCAAGCCAATGTGGGTGATAGCAGTATCACCCACAGAAAATAGATCTTATAATTTCTCAGTAAGGAAGCAAGTGACCATAGCCTTACACATGGCTTCAGGATGACATCACTGCAGACTTAAGTGACTCTAAGTATTACTCCAGAAAGTACATTAGAGAATCTTCTTGCAAGTGCATTAGAGAATTTAATAGTTTTTGCACTTTGTTTATGAGAAGAAAGGTCTATTGAATGTGGCACATGACAGGATTGTCTGTATTTTTACCAAAGGATTTTGAAAATTCAAACAATTGCATTTAGGTGAGAGCCAATAGTTCAACCTCCTCAGAGTCCATGTGGATAGTCAATCCTTTGTGATGTAGTCTCAGTAAATATTCTAGTTACTGGAAAGCTTGGGTTGCCTTTGTCCACTGGCAATTTGCCATTGTTGTTACACACACTGGCCTGGAGCCATACTGCCCATACTATGGGAAGAATAGGCAATGCACCACAGGAGGAGGAAAAAGTGAAACTCCTTCTTGGAGTATCCTTGTGTATCTTGTGTACAAGCTGATTTGACATCTCATCTCTATTCTGTAACTGTGAGAATATCATAGTTAAGATATATCTTCTTTTTTTTTCCATTCGAATGACATGTTTATTCGATATAATTTATTTACATTTCAAATGATTTCCCCTTTTCTAGCCACCCCCCACTCCCCGAAAGTCTTGTAAGCCCCCTTCTCTTCCCCTGTCCTCCCTCCCACCCCTTCCCAGTTCCCCGTTCTGGTTTTGCCAAATACTGTTTCACTGAGTCTTTCCAGAACCAGGGACCACTCCTGCTTTCTTCTTGTATCTCATTTGATGTGTGGATTATGTTTTGGGTATTATCTTCTTGGACATTAGTGAAAGCATATGTGATAGCTATTCATGGTTGTCGTCTTGATTATGTGTAGAAATAATTAAAACCCAAGTAACCTGACACATCTGTGAGGGATTTTATTCTTTATTTAAGTCATTTGAAGTAAGAAAATCCACTTTTAATCTGAGTCTTTTGAGGTTGGAATATCACCTTCAATCTCGCCCATATCATCAATGCCAGACTATATAAACAACAGGACTAAAGGAAGCCTTTTTCTCCTTCCATTTTTTTCTTGCCTGGATAACAGTTATATTTTTTAACTAGCACTGGAGCCCACAACTTTTGGATCTGGTATATATTAAAGACTGAAATGAGCTGAAATATCCAGCCTTATAGACTGAAGAAATGAACAACTGGATTCTTGGACCATCCATTTGTACAAAACCACTGTTTAACTAGCAAGACCACAGCCTGTAAGCCATCCTAATAAATCCCTTTATATACATGTGTGTAAGATATATATTATATAACATACACATACATATATACATAATATACAAATACACGATATATGTACATGTACACATATACTTATTCTATAAATTCTGTCCCTTTAAAGTACCCTAACTAAAACAACATGAACAGTAATAAAATAGTACTACAACTTTAATGGCATAACCACAGAAATATGGTATCTCAAAAATAATGGAACCTGAAAGTCCTAGGTAAAGACATCAACAGAGCTGGTTCCTTCTGAGAAGGAAAGAGAACAGGAGTTTCTGAGGGTCTTAATGGAAATATTACCTCCTTAAATAGGGATGGAACAGCCTGCCTCTGCTTTCTTTTATTTATTTTTAAATTTTCTTTTATTTATAGTTCAGTCATTATCCCCCTCCCAGTCAGCCCTCTGACTGTTCCTCATCCAGTACCTCCTCCTCATGTCGCCTCATACGATTTCCCCACCCCCTACTCCAACTCCACCCTAGTCCCTGGGGCCTCATGTCTCCTGAGGATTAAGTATATTTTCCTTCACTGAGGCCAGACTAGGCAATCTTCTGCTGTATATGTGTCAGGAGCTTCATAGGAGCTGGTGTACACTGCCTGGTTAGTGACTCCGTGTCTGAGAGATCTCAGGAGTCCAGGTTAGTTGAGACTGCTGGTCTTCCTATAGATTCACCCTCCTCCTCAGCTTCTTTCAGCTTTTCCCTGCCTTAACCACAGGGGTCGCCACTGGTTGAGTGTAACTATTTGCATCTGATTCTTTCAGCTACTGATTGGGCCTCTCAAAGGGCAGCCATGCTAAACTTCTGTTTGTAAGCACACCATAGTATCAGTAATAGTGTCAGGCCTTGGAGCCTCCCTTGAGCTGCATCCCAATTTGGGCCCGTTACTGGACCTCCTTTCCCTCAGGCTCTTCTCCACTTTTGTCCCTGCAGTTCTTTTATACAGGAACAATTCTGGGTCAGAGATTTTGATTATGGGATAGCAACTTTTCCCCTCCACTTGATGGCTTGTCTTTCTACTGGAGATGGACTTTACAAGTTCCCTCTCACCACTGTAGGGCATTTCATCTAAGGTACCTCCCTTTGAGTCCTGAAATTCCCTCATCACCCAGGTCTCTGGTACATTCTAGAGCCCCCCCCCCCCCAACCTCCCGCCTCCCAGGGTTGCAGGTTTCAATTCTTTCTGCTGGTCCCTAGGGCTTCAGTCCTGTTCCCACCTCCAATACCTGATCATGTTCCCCTTTTCCCCTCCCTGTCCCCTCTCCCACCCAGGTCCCTTCCTCCCTCCCTCCCTCCCTCCCTCCCTCCCTCTGCAACCTTTGCCCTGTGATTGCTTTCTTCTCCCTTCCAAGTAAGATTGAAGCATCCTTACTTGGGCCCTTCAGCTTGTTACTCTTCTTAAATTCCGTGGATTGTATCCTTAGTATTCTGTATATTTTGGCTAATAGTCACTTATTACAGAGTACATATCATGCATGTCCTTTTGGGTCTGAGTTACCTCACTCAGAATAACATTTTCTAGCTCCATCAATTTTCTCACCTGGAAAACGCATGATGTCCTCATTGTCATGGGGCCTCCAATCACAAAGCATCTGTGCTAATGGTAACTTCATTTTAAGATCAATAATCAGATGAGGTTAGGGGTCTTTTATACTCAAGAAAGTATCATACTAATAAAAATATTTATAATTCCAAGGGGAATCATATTCTGGCCACACAATGTCAGAACAACAAAATATAATGTTTAAGTTTTGGAGACAGATTGAAAAGGACAGAATTCAAGCTGTTATACCCTGCTAGATGATCATGGAAGGGGGCCCACTTAAATATATATTTAAAAATTTTAGATAATGCACTCTTCATGTGTTAAGAAAAATGGATACTATTTGTTCTGTTGAAATGCCCAACATCCAATTATCTGAACAGATATATGAGCAGAATCACCATCTACAGAATGAAAGTGAATGTAACTAGACAGTGCCAAAGGTCATGCAGAAAGTCCTGCAATTTTTTTTTTACTCATTGAAAGTATCATTTATACTGGGCCACTGTATAGAGGAGAAAGCCTCAGAAGGAGGAGGAATGTAAGGAGGAAATGAAGGAGAGTACGGAGGAGAAGTGATGCCAGTTAGATATTCGGGAAGTTAAAATCAAGTCACTGAGACCATAAAATATTGAACTTGAAATAATCCAAGGATCAATTATATTAGGCTAAATAAACAGACCAAAACTGAAGCAAGGACTCAGGAATAGAATGATCAATGGCAAGACAGGAGGGGCTACTCTAAAGAGACTATTGACCAGGCCATGAGTCTATGGGTTTGGGAGAAGCAGGGATGAGGTCATCCCAGCCCAGCCTGTAACTCTGCCATGGGGAGGCATGTGGGAGTATTCAAAACTGTGCTGAGAAACAACAAGGGAGACTCAGAATATAGGAAGTCAGATGCAAGACAGCTAGATAATGCCAAATGTTTTTAGCTCATGTCACAGGGTGAGTGGTAAAGATACTTTTCTAGGCATAGAAAAGGTGCCAGGGTCAGCTTAATGGAAGAAATATCTTCCATTTGTGACCCGTAAAAGAATGCACACGGGTTTCATTTCTTATACAATTCAAATTGATTCCCTCTGGCTCCCAAAATGTCTCCTTTGTCTTTCCATTTATGCAAGTTCAAAGTAAAATTATATCATCTGATTCAGGCACTGAGAGATGAGCCACAGGAATAGCTGTTTTATTTGTCCTTCCTCTGACCCCTGTATAACCTACACTAGTCATTAAGTTTAAAACTAGATTTTTCATCTTTAAATTCAACAATTTCCAAAGAGTATTTCCTTCCATTTATATTGATATTACTCAATTTGTAGAACTTAATTCTATTTAAGACTTTTTACAAGAAGCCAAATTTAATGTTTTTCATTATCATGAATAGATCATCAGTTGTAGAACGAGACTTGCTGTGGTATTTCTAATGTTGAACACTCATCATTTCTATTCACCTTATTTCATTGTCCAGTGTTCATTCAGTCATCATTGTCCCCTCATTTCTGAGCCATGTAATAATCTTACTTTTAGATGAAATGATTTCTGTCAATATTTTTTCAAAAATTCTTAAAATATATAATTATGTAATTTGCCTCTTCCCTTTCTTCCCTCTTAACCCTTCAATGTAGCTCTATCCAGGTATTTTCTCAAATTCTTGCCCTCTTTTTAATTTCATTGTTTAGATAGATAGATGATAGATAGATAGATAGATAGATAGATAGATAGATAGATAGATAGAGATAGATGATAGATAGATAGATACATAGATAGATAGATAGACAGACAGAATAAAAGTGATATATGTTATATTTATAATATATAAATATTTCTAATATATATGCATAAATATATAAATACAACCTGTGTATTCTGGAGTGAAAATATTGTAACAGCCAGAGGAACAGAAAATTTTCTGTGAGACGGTGTCTCCATAAAATGGTAGGGAATCTACAATCACGAACTCTTATCAACATGGCTACCTACCTGAGACTGAACAATGACAGTAGAACATGGTAGACATGCTCACTTGATAGGGGGAAGATCTCAGCTCTAGATAAAGAACTGTGAGCAATTAAGAAATGCTGAAAGCAGACATTATTTTCCCCAGGGGACAGTACACTCACTGGTAATTTATTAGTTAGTAGTCATTTCTGCAATCATCCACATACATGAACTGGCTTCCATATGAGAGGAATATGCAGTATTTATCACTGAGTGTCCTAATTATAATTGATAGGGCGTGGTTCATTTCTGTACATTTTGCTACAAATGACAAGGTTTCTTGTTCCTTTCTGGTTGAAATGTACATAGACTAGGTTTCTTTTGAGTGTAGAGTATCTTTTCTTTATTTACTTGTATTTTGTTGGGACAGAGGCTATCATGTATATTGTTATGATATACAGCAAAGTTGGTACCATTTTACAAGCTGAGTATATTTCCTTTAGACACATGCCTAGGACTCAAATAGCTACATCATGTGCTAGTTGGAATTAAGGCTGTTTGAGGAATGCCCATACTGTTATTTTCAGTGATCATACTTGTTTGCCTTCAGACCAACAGGGTATAAGAGGTTTCTCTCTTTCTCATACTTCTGTCAGCTTCTACTATTGCCAAGTTTTTCTTTTGAAAATATCCATTCTAAAAGGGGTGAGATTTTATTATCTTGTAGTGTGATTGGCATTTTCTGATGAAAAGTGATGGTGAACATTTTATCATAAGGTTATTGGTTTTATTGGCTACTTATATTTATTCTTTTGGGTAACACTGTCCAGTACTGCTTGTCCATATTCAATTTAACTATTTTTAAATGTTTTTGAGAATTTTTCCTTTGTTTTTTGTCCTTACAATTCCGGTTTTGTTTGTCTTTGTTTCTTTATCTGTCTGTTAGACTGACTGGGTAGTTAGTTGTGCTAGTTACTAAATTCCAGGGATTGTCCATGCTAGGAAATCACTGCTCTACATCTCTGGCCTTGAGTTGTTTGTGCATTTTGCATATTAACCCTCTGTCAGATATGAAGCTAAGAAATATTTCCTCCAGTGCTGTAGGTTGTCTATTCTGTTCATTATTTCATTTGCTTTAAAGAGATTTTTAGTTTCATCTAATCTTATTCTCAGATTTTATTTTGTTTCTTATACTGTGGTAAGTTCTTTCCAAAAGTTATTACTTATGCTAGTATATTAAAATGTTCTCCCTAAAATTATTTTCTATAGTATAGCTCAAAAGCTTCAGGTGTTGATTAAAATGTTCTGATCCATTTTAAGTTGATTTTTATACAGGGTGAGAGACAGTGGTCAAATTTCAGTCAGCTCTGTATAGATATTTACATTTTCCAGCACCATTTGTTAAAGGGTCCTTCCTCGATCAGGTATAGGAATATTTGGGGAAGCACACCTAAGACTTAGTATTTCTAGTGTTTACCTTGGACAGTGATCCCAAATCATCCTTTGAATTCATGTGGTATCGATTTTAACATCTCATTTTCAAGCTGTTACTTTACTCTCTCTCTCTCTCTCTCTCTCTCTCTCTCTCTCTCTCTCTCTCTCACACACACACACACACACACACACACATACACACACACACACACACACACTCACATGCACCTAGTTAAAGGTGCTTCAAGATTATTGTTTTAATTTCAGTGATGATTCATATTGCTACTTTGACTCAATTTAATGTATCTTTATTCCAATCTCTGTTATTTTCTAGTATTAATATGAAGGCTAGCTTATTTCCCTAAACTTGAGTTGAATCTTAGCACTTCAATATATTTTTGATGGAGATATTTATGTTTACCCCTTTGTCACTTTTGCTCCATTCCTCTGGGCTTGAAATGCTGTATTTTCATTTCTGTATGTTTCAGTGAGATTTTTCCATGATTTTTCTTCTGACTTCCTCAGAAACTCATTGTTGTTAATCAGCTTCTATAGCTTTACAAAACTGCTTAAGTTTAACTCGCTCTTGGTTTTTAACTTCAATCCAGTGATATCCTATACAGGATGCCATTACATATATTTCAAATATTAAAACTCCCTTTGCCAAGATATGACCTGCTCCAGCAATTATAAACACTGACAAAAATAAATAAATATATTATATAGCTGTTGGACGGAATGTCATGACATTTTCTGCTAAATTCAGTTGACTTTTCCTGCAGTGTAATTCAGATTTTTCTGGCTGTTAAAGATTTTGTCCAGATAATCTGTTTATATGTGGTAGAGTATTGACATCCTACATTATTACTGTACTAGAATATATGCCTCTTTAGAGCTAATGATATTTATTTTATAACACCAGATTAATGACATTAGGTTTATAAAGTTTAATAATTTCATCTTCTTGAATAACTGATAAGTTGATAATTCTATATTATATATCATTGCAAACTTTTCTCTGTTCTCTTTTTAAACTACTTTATTCTCAAGTCTATTTTTCAAGTATAATTATAATTACCCCTGCTTGTTCCATTTACTTGAAATATCTTTGGTCTTTTCTTTCACTTTCCAGCTAGACATATTTTACCAGTGAGGGTTTCTTTAATGAAGCATCTTGTTGAGATTTATTCTAAAAAATAATTCACACAATCTGTATCTTTTAGTTAAAAAAATTAGCTTACTTTTAGTCATGGGTATTAATTAAATTTATGAACTTGTGCTTATTTAAAGTTTCTTCAGCTCACTTAAATTATTTTGGGTTTCATTCTTCCTTCATGATCACCTTATTACTTGCATTTTATTTCCCATTTTCTTCTTTTTTCTTTCTTTTCTTTCTTTCTTTTTTTCTTTCTTTCTCTTTCTTTCTTTCACTCTTTCTTTCTCTTTCTTTCTTTCTCTTTCATTCTTTCTTTCTCTCTCTCTTTCTTTCTCTCTCTCTTTCTTTCTTTCTTTCTTTCTTTCTTTCTTTCTTTCTTTCTTTCTTTCTTTCTTTCTTTCTTTCTTTCTTTCTTTCTTTCTTTCTTTCTTTCTTCTTTCTTTTTTTGGATTTGGGTTTTTTTTCCGAGACAGGGTTTCTCTGTGTAGCCCTGGTTATCCTGGAACTCACTCTGCCTCTGCCTCCCAGAGTGCTGGGATTACAGGCAGGCGTGTGCTACTACGGCATGGCTAGATATTTTCTTTTCTTTTTTTTTCTTTTTTTTTTGACAGCAGATTTTCTTTTCTAATGTGACTTAAGAGTTTCCTGCTATCATTACAGTAGCTCCCTTTTCCTACTTGTTTTAGTGTGTTAGACATATACAATCGACAGGATTCGGTGTACATTGACAACTGTTCCCTTGGTAAATATTGTAGTGTCCATTCCTCAGTATGAACAACAAGCAAACCAAAATATATCTGCCAAGAATAATTTGGGATTAAGGGTCTCAAAAATGTCTGTTAGTGTCATAGCTACCATGGCCTCTGAATATTGGTTTTTAATAATCTATACCTTTGTTTTATTTGTTTCAGAAAGAGATATGATATATTTTTCAATAGGATCTATAATGTGCATTTAAATTCATCTTACATTGTATAACTTTCTAATATTCTGTTTTGTCCATCTCTGATATATCAGCATTATGTTTTCCTATGAATATTAGATGCAGGATGCATTACTGCCCTTTGTGTACTAGGTTTACTATGGTAGCTTGTCTAATGGTCATCCTGTGTCTCTGGTGAACTGAGAGGGTTGCTGCCTTTTACCACGCACAGCTATGCTCTTAGTATATAAGTATGACAGACTCAGCACAAGTACATGTACAAAAGGTTTTCACACTCTCAGAATATCCTTTAAAAAAAAAAAGCTAAAACCATCATGATGACCTAGGCCATCAGTATCCAAAATCCTTCTTAGGGCACCTCATGCCCCCTTATAGGATCCAAATTTTCAGAAACTCTAAAGAAGAGCCAAGAACTTCAGAGCACACTGCATCTGCTGTAATAGAAAGAGGGAGGCCTGTGCTCTTGTTGTTTGTACCAACTGCAAATTTGTGTGGTGGTCGACATTTTCTTTCTTTCTTTTTTTTTTTTTTTTTTTTTTGACATTTTCTTTCATGATTAGAACAACGCATGTTCTCTACTCATTCCATAGGCCCTAAGAATAAGTCACACTTATTCCCCATCAGGGACACTGGCCTTGTACCCATCCATTCTCAGATGCATGATGTAAGTTACCTGGTCACATGTAGAATGGAGTGTGGGATGGAGGGGTTCAACTTTTTCAGTGTCTACAGCAGCATTTTAGTGAGAATCTAGAAGAAAGACTAGTTTAAGGAGACAATTTCTTAAAGCACTGGTAATGAGAAGCCAGATATTTTTTTCCAATAGATGTTATAATCTAGAAATAGAACTGTCTCTTGTGCATACTGTTAATAGGGTGTGTAACAACATGGGTAGAAGTAATTTTGAATTGTATATCTTCTTCATCTTGGATTCCCAGAAGGATCATTTTAAACTTTTAAAGCTTCATTTTATTTTTACTGTGCTTCTTGGAGAATATGTAATAAGGTAAGAATTATATGTCTATTGTAACTTCATAAATGAGAAGGTAAAAGCTCATATATCACAGACACACAGGAGAGCACTTATGAGATTCCTCCATCAATAAAGGGAGAAGCTCATCACACCAAGCTGTAGTTTCTTAAAATATATTTAATTCTCAACTAATATTTTGAACATTTGATGTTGCCTTCCTACCACTCATGCTCCACAGTTTTACCATTTTTCTAGGGCCTAAGCTTGAACCACACCTTCAAACCTACCTTGTAAACAAGCAGAACTAAATAGAGAAAATGGCATAAGCCCAGATGCTGAGGCTAGCTTCTGCCAATCCACTTTAAAAGGCAACACATGAATACAGAAGGTCAGCATGAAAGCCATGGCTATAGGCCACACTGTAGATGACCTGATAGTTCTGCAGAGACTACTCCACAAAGCAAAACCATAATGAGTATGTACAGAACATTCTTCAAGATCGGACATCTGTCAAGCAGGAAAAGACACCCTAGAGAATAGAACATGCAAGAAATAATACTATCTTTTTCAATCAAAGTTAATTGAAAATAGAGCTCAAATAAAACTGGAAAAAATTAAAGAACATGGAAATTAGAACATCCTTGAACTATCAATGACTCAGTGAAGTCACAAGAAATATCTTCCATCTGGACACATGACACAGGTCTGTTCCATGAAAACAAAGCATAATAAAATGACTGCCATGTATTAAAGATTGTATTAATGCATTAAATAATTACATGCAACAAACAAATAGCCAAAAATTGCCCATCTTACCAGGAATGGTGGTACATGATTATAATTTTAGAATACAGGACCAATCTGAGCTACATAGACAGACACTATTTAGAAAGAAAGACAGGAGGAAAAGAGATATTTCTTAGATCAATAACCTAACTACACATTAGTTAGGGGAAGGGGCTAAGAATAAAATTAATTCCCCTAGAGCTCCTGGGGACTGGACCACCATCCAAAGAATACGCATGAAGGGACCCAAGGCTCTGGGCACATATGTGGCAGAGGATGGCCTTATTGGATATCAATCAGAGGACAGGTCTTTGGTCCTGATGAGGTTCAATGCTCCAGTGTAGGAAAGTGCCAGGGCAGAAAGTTGGGAGTGGATAGGTGGGTGGGGGCACCCTCACTGAGGCAGGGGGAGGGGGAATGTGATAGGGAGTTTCTGGAGGGGATACCTGGAAAGGGGATAACATTTGAAATGTAAATACAGAAAATATCAAAAACTAATCAATGTTTGTAGGATAAAAATATTAAAGATTAGAACAGAAGTAAAGCATTTAAAATCGTGAAAACCAAAATGACTGAGTTGGTGTTAATAGTATAAAAAATGACAAATTCTTTGTTAGACTACAAAAGATAGAAGACTCAAATGACAAAAGTCAGCAATGAAACAGGAACATTACACATCTTTTGTGTGTATGATGTGTGTATGTATGTGTGTGACACGTACACACACACACACACACACACACACACACACAAAGAAGGACATACAGGCTCCTCTAAAAATAGTATTTGCATATCACTTGGTTGTTTTTTGTTTTTTGGTTTTTTTTTTTTTTTTTAGTTTGATTTGGTTTGATTTTTGCAGAACCATTCTGAAAAGCTACATATAGAAACAATTAAATTATCCATGGATAAATGGATAAGGAACATGTATTATACATAATAGAGCTAACATTGTGTTAAAAAATGAAAGAAGTATATTGTGATATGCTATAAACGTTCAGAATATTCTGAGAAGGAAAATAAAGGAGGCAAAGAAAATTAAATGTCATGTGTATTAGGGTTTTATTGCTACAACTGATACTTTATCACAATGATTAAAATATACTTAGGGAGAAAAGGGTTTTTGGTTTGGTTTGTTTTGGTTTGGTTTGGTTAGTTAGTTAGTTAGTTAGTTAGCTAGTTTGTTTGTTTAAACTTCCAGGTAACAGTCCTTCCTGGAAGGAAATCAGGGAAGAACTCAAGTCTGAAACCTGGAGGCCAGAACTCAACTAGGGATCATAAAAGAAAATATTGCTGCTTACTGAATTGCTCCTCATGGCTTGCCTAGCCTGCTCTTATATTCCACCTAGGTCACTTGCCCAGGAGGGGCACCACCCACAGTAAGTATCTGGACCATTCCACACTAGTCATTAACCAGAGGAAAAAATGTCCTATAAGCCTGTCTGAAGGCCAATCCTATAGAGACATTTTGTTGATGATCATAGCTTGTGTCAACTCAACATAAAAACTAGCTAGCATGCCATGTTATTTCACTGATATGAGGAATCTGATGTATATAGACTCACGGGAACTGAAAATAAACAACTGTTGCCTGATGTCAAGTGCAGCATGATAAGAGAACACTTCTTAAGAGGCAGGAAGTCCAGTTTTGAAAATGGAAGCATTCTTCAGACCTAATGCACAATGGTGGACACAGATTTAACACTATGACATATGGAAAATTGATTGGGATAGTAAAATGTTTGTTAAGGGATGTTTAGTATAGTAATTTTATCAGTCCTTAGAGAGGGGTACATGCATGATCTCTCTCTCTCTCTCTCTCTCTCTCTCTCTCTCTCTTTCTCACACACACACATACACACACATACATACACACACACATACAACACACACACAAATACAAACAATGCAGAAGAAATAATCTGGATACATTAAGATAAATAAATGCATAGCAAAGAAGAGCCATGGTTTAAGGGGCTTTGGACCATCCCCACAAAGGAGATGGTGCTATAACAAGGTTGTAAATGAGGGGAGAAAGTTTCAAAGGCAGGTAGGCCATGCAACAGCAGCATTTGCATTCACAGCAGACCATTAACTTCATTATTATGAATCGGTGGACAGGAGACACTTCTATTCCTGAGTACAGGAGAGGAAGTTAAGGATTTTGTCAGATGAGACATCAAGTAAGAACTCCTGGTGTGGGCAAAGTTTATATTTTCGTCCATTATGAATGGAAACAACTAGATGAGTGAGGAAGAAGCAGCATAATGAAATTTTTATTTTAAAAACTATCTTTGCCTACAATGGAGAAAATAGACTTTGTGTGGGTATATGGGAGAAAAGATTTTTTTTTAAATAAGTAAATGTTAAATCACCTGATGATCTAACTTAATTGGCTACTCATCCATAAGTAGATTGGACAGTGAAGACATTAATATATAGAAACAAATTAAAGCAAAAAGAAAGATGGCTTCATTTTACATTGCATTTGGACATTATAAATATCTTGAGTATTGTATCAAGTCATCTCAAACCAACTACTCCTAATACATTATGAATTCTAAATGCAATGGTAGAAAGAAGAGTTGTGTGCCCTAAGTTGAAAATATCTCTTATTTAAATTGAAATTTTTAATTAAAAATGTTTTAAAGAATAATTTTTACAATGTGGCACAACCTATTTGTCACTCACCTCATTTCTGTGGAGCCTGAGGCAGAAGGGTCATGTGTTAAGGCCACCTTGCATGGGATAATGAAACCCTGTTTAAAATTGAAAAGAGGGAGTAGAGAAATTAAAAAGCAGATGAAAATAGAGCATTTGTCATGAATATATGGATGTGGGTGTACTGGCCATAGAATTTATGTATCTGCATCTACTAGTCATAGGACGTGTGGATATGCTTCTAGTGTCCATAAGACATCTGGATGTGCTTCTACTGGACATAGAACACTTCTGATCCTGTACATTGGCTCTGCTTATCCATTTATATCTTGTTCTTTTGTTCTATACTTTCTTTCATATTTCTTCACCTTGCACTTATTTAATTTCATCTCCTATATTTGCTTCTTTTATTTTCCATTATCTATCTTTGTTCATCAAAATGTCTTAGCAGCAGTAGTGATTCATTTTTGAAGGACAACTTAGGATAGTTTAGAAGTCCATGATCAGGCAGCCTCAGTTGGGGCACTGTCTCCTTCAGGATGACATGTGAAGCTATCTCTGTAGAATTATCTTGTTCTCCTTTTATGATGTGGAAAGATCCACACCAAATGTAGGCATCACCTCTGGTAACAGCCTAAATCAAAATAAAGTATAGAAGAAAGAAAAGTATTTCCTTTCATTGCTAAATTAATATAACATATTGGTATTAGTAATGGCTCCTTTGCTGATGCTAATGACATTAGAACCAGCTTTTTCAGGATTCCAAAATGAATTGAACCACCTATTGAACTATTCCAACAATATTAAGCAAGCAAATTTAATAAAACCCTTTAAAATATATAACATAGCACGCATGGATATATTTGATCTATTGGTTCTAGAGCCCTAGTTAATAAAGCAGCCATGTACAAACTAAGGCAGAAAAGACTATAAACCAGTGATTCTCAATTTGCTAATGCTATAACCCTTCAGTATATTTCCTTACTTTCTGGTCACCCCAACCATGAAATTATTACCAATAATTATTGCTACTTTATTATTATAAATCTGTTACTATTATGAATTGTGAAGAAAATATCTCTATTCTCAGGTGGTTGTATGTGACCTCAGTAAATGGGTCATTTGACCCCTAAGCGGGTCATGACCCACAGGTTAAAAAACACTGCTAGAAATAATTTAAACACATTGCAATAAATTCATATGTTACTTGAATAAATAAACAGATGCAATCAGGAAAAAATGTAACCTGTGTCCCTTCCCATATCCTGGATTTATTTCAAGTTATAAAATAGACTGCTTAGCTATTCAGGAAAAGATAATGAAATATTATTTAGTAGATGCATTTAGGGAAAATAGGTAATTCATTAGAGAATATAGTTAAAAACACTATTTTGAATGAGAATTTGGGAAACATCTCAGTAGTCTATGTAATTCTGTAGACATGTGATTCGCAAGGACTTTTTATATAAAATACATTGTGTGTGCTTTTTTTTTCCTTTTTTAAAGTTATCATCTGGTGGCTTCTGATGTTGTTTAGAAAATTACTACACAGAAATTACTCTTGTTATGAACAGAACTCCACCAAGTTATTTCCCCTCAAATGACATATTAATATCTAACAGGTCCCAAGTATCTGTCCCAACTAATTCATACCAGCAGATAATGATCTCTGAAAAAAAGTAAGAAGATGGGTTGTAAAGAATACCATGAAGAAGCTAAGTCCCTACGCATCTCAAAATTCTCCCATTCCTCTATACTTTGAAGTAAAGAGCCCCAGGAGATTTCAAAAGTAATATTTCCCTTTACACATCCCTAATCTTTAATACATGCATAAAGGGACTACAATATCATAATGTTTCAAGATTTAGATGGTTTGGATGTAATAAAAAGTAGTTCACTTACTGCAGTATGTGCCTTGTAATCCATTTATCTAGTAAGACTTCCTATTGTTTCAGCAGTTAATTATGGCTTGACACAGGGGAAATACAAATACTTTATTTCCACAATACGCACATGGGATACTGAAGGGGATACAATGTTGTAGCAATTTACATTTAATTCATCAAGCAGAGCATCCTATTTTCAGAAGATATATTCTGACAGTGAGAGAGAGAGAGAGAGAGAGAGAGAGATACAAAATCAGTTGTAGCAAAAATAAAGCTGGGAGTGGGGCAAATCTGAATCAAATGTCAAATTACTTAAAATGTTACTCTCAGTTCACAGTAAAACAACGCATCCCTTGATTACACAGAAGGCCACATCCATCCAAAAAAAAAAAAAAATCACTGTCTCTGACAGGCCCTCTGTATGACTCATTTTCTGCAGATTTGCAGTCCTCAAAACTACATTCTCTCCAATAAAGTGAGCTCCAGGAGAAGGAGAGACGTTTCCATTGTTGTGTGATAGAAGCTCTATGTGTGTCACGGCAATTACCTCGAGGGGAGTGTCCGATGCTCAAGGAGAATGACAGACTAGAGGGAAATGCGAACTGCAAGCACAGATGAAATGATGATGGTGAAGAAAAGGAGCACCACGGGGTTTAGTGAACAATGCAGCAACTACTCATTACGCCTCTTCTCCAGCTGATCATTAAGATTTCAGCAGTGTTTATGCAACAGAAAGGGAAATGTTGACTCAAGATTTCATACACTTACTGTTCACACAAAGAAGAAACTAGGAAGGGTATAATCTGCAATTATAGTACCTGCTGAAGCTGGATCACTGTCATTGAACCTGGATATTAGTTGTTGCAAATCCTGCCAATGATGTGGCAACTTTTGAATTTAGGTTATCCTTCTCGCTGTGACCACTGAGAATGCAGATTTGACTGCACAGTGGATGAAAAAAATAATAATAACAGGAATACATCGTCTTAAACATCATTTCAAAATTTGCTTTGAAATCTCTAACATCAAACAGTGGAAGGCATCATCTCATCTCATGTACTAGAGGCTTTAGAAAAGCCCCGCTTGCCTCTGGCCATTCTTAACTACCTTTACCATGTTTTATTGGTTAAGCCTGTGATTCAGTGTTTATTGAGTTAACAAAAGATGAGTGTAATTCATTATTGCCAGCCTTGTGTGTAACAAAAATGGGACCTAGTTGGTAAATGCACACTGAATGGATAGACCTAGTAGTTAACTTTGCTTTAATAACCTTCTGAGCACATACTCCAATCCTTATTAATGAGAAAACTATTCCACAAACTGTTAAAAACTGAGAATAAAGAAATGAGAGGAAGTGTATGAGCACCTTGAAAACAATTACCCATATGGCACCGTGAAGAACTTTGCTCAAAATCATGTATTTACTACCAGTCACCTCATTAATAATAACTGGGGCTTCTGCTTAACTTAGATTTTCTCATGTAGAAAATTGGAGCTTAATTATCTACTTTACAAAGCTGTGATGGGAAATTCCTGTGATTAAATAAAATAATAGATTTGAAAGAACTAGGGGGACTGGAGAGATGGCTCAGTGGTTAAGAGCACTGACTGTTTTTCCAAAGGTCCAGAGTTCAAATCCCAGCAACCACATGATGGCTTACAACCATCCATAATGAGATCTGACGCCCTCTTCTAGGGTGTCTGAAGATAGCTACAGTATAAATATAATAAATAAAAAAATAAATTAAAAAAGGAACTAATATGGATCCTGTTGTGTGGACATGCAACATATAGCCTATTGTAAGTCTATATAAGCTTCTTAGAGGCTTGGGCTGGGAACGTGTTTCAGTTAGATATAGTTATCTACCATGCAAAGGGCCCTTGATTTGATTCCTAGAACCTCATCAGTCAGAAGTGGTGGTGTACCCTTGTAACCCTAAAACATGGGAAGTGGAAGAAGGATTGAAAATTCAACATCATCTTCAGTTGACTTGGGCATTTATGTAGTGATATGAAGTCATCAGAAACTCCATACATTCAATAACGTTAAATTGATCAAGTCAATCTATTCTGGAAAATGATTAAATGCTTTCCTGAAATAATTTTGCTTCGGTTGCCGAAACACTCATGAAATACTGTCAAAGTCTAGCCATCAGAGGACATTACAGGAAAAAAATTAATGAGAAAATATAAACTTATGATCAGTTTATACAATTAACTGAGCCAGATTTACTTAAGCTTTAAATGTATAGTCAAAATTTGTCCTCAAGTATTTCAAAGAGTCATTTATTGTATGTGAGGAGGAGCAGGAGATTAGGTTACCTGTACTCGAATGCACATGAATGGATGTAAATGTAGAAAACAAAGGCCAGCTTTAGAAGTCAGTCCTTAGGGACCAGGACCTTTGTGTGTAAAGGTTTCTCACTGAGTTCTTGCTAAGCAATCTAACCTTACAGGGATCTTCCTGTCTCTCCCTCTCCAGATCTGGGATTCTAAACACATACCACCAAACGCAACTTTCTTTTTTTCTTTTCCTAATTTTTCTTTTGTTGCTGTTGTTGCTTGCTTGCTTACTTGCTTGCTTTGTTTTTGTCCCAAGTTGTTCTTTATGTTTTACATATGGGTTTTGCATATCAAATTTAAGTTCTCATGCTTTCAAGGCAAGAACATCAGAGACTGAAGCATGTCCATGGCCTGTTCTGTGTTGATCACTAATGTGCAAAAGCTTCGTTCCTTGACTATTAAAAGAGTTGACGAATTAATTCCTTTCTTTCTTCTTGGAATAGAGCTGGTGTCATCTGAAATTTTCCCACTAGATGTGATGGACCACTCATGTTTATTGGGAAAAGGTAAATAACTGGGTTTCATGTTACTGTGTGGGGCTTTGCTTAGGTTTTCAGAGTTTGAGGAATGAACAAGTAAGATAGTGCATATGCAAGACGTGACTCGTCTGTCAAGGAAGGATAGCGAAGAGAAATGGAAGACGGAAGCTTAGTTACCATGCAGGAAGAGGAACACAGCCCCAAAGGAGGGCACAGCTCTCAAGCGTGGGTACTGTAGAAGTGTGTCATCTTTGACTTCCTAGTCTGGTTTGGGGAAATCTATCTGTAAAATACATTAATAAAGAAATCATATTGTCTTTTAGCCTTGGTTCATGGGAAATACTAACTAAATTCTTGAGTATTCTGAATGATAGAGATAGCTTTGCTTTTTCTAGAGCCTTTGAATCAAATGAGTGCATAGTTAGATGAAATGACTCCTTGAGTCAGAGAGGAGCAACAGAAACACCAAATAGGATATGAAGCTTGAAAGATACAATTCCTGAAACCACTTAACATGGAGTAATTAAGGCAGACTGATGATTAAATCCAATCAAGAGGTCAGTAGTTAACTATGGTTTGGGGAATGCACTGATGAACAAGGAGCTGTCATGTCTGGATTGAACAAGCAATGGGCAGGAAGCTCTGTGTTTGGGAACATCCACAACTTGTTACCAGTGCCTCATCCTTTAGCTGCGCCTGAACTGTAACTTCTCTAATAAAACTGTAATCACGAGAATGCTATTACCCCTGAATTCTGTGTCATTCTAGTGAATTGTGTATGATAGATATCTACAGATTTGTGTTTACTTGGTTTAAAGTAGTCTGAGGACCATGCCCTTTAACTTGAAGTCTGCGTATTATTGCAGACCATTATGAGTCACATCACAGTAAGCACACAAACAAACCAGCTTCCTAGCATACTGAAGGTTCAACAATCATCTCATCATGTCACTGAAAGAAGATAATGTGTCTTCATCGCCCATCTAGGGAAAGGAATGTACGTTCTGGAGCGCAGTTAGACTATGTAAACTGATCAGAAAGAGTTCAGTAAAGTTCATGCCAAGTATTTTGTGCAACTCCACCTCTGTCTGTAATTAGGCCTGTGTTAGAACCTCAGCTATCCAGCATGTCCCTAAAAAGAGTGTCATGTTTGAATTCCTAGATGCTTGCTCCAGATCCATCTGGGAAGAATCCTATCTTTCAGGTTAGTTCTGTGGAGACTTTATAAATATGGGTGAGGAGAGGAGATGGGTACAAAGGCAAATGGACACAAGCCTAATATTTCCTCGGACATTAGCCAGAGATGGCAAACTGGTGCCTGAATGTCATCACACAGAACTTAGATTAGTGACAACATCAGCTTCCATTTTTAAACATTTAAACCTTTCTGTAAATTTAAGAAAATAACTTCAAAATGCTTTGTTGATTAAAAAAATCAAAAGTTTTCCTTCATCCCATAAGTGTTATTCCTTCTCCTGTGTCCTTACTAGTCCATTTTGGAAAATCATTTCAGAAAATTTCCAAACCATTAAAAACCACAAATTGAAAAAAAGCATAAAATCACAAAATCTGGGCTGGAGATATGGCTCAGTGGTTAAGAGTGTTGACTGTTCTTCTACAGGACCTGAGTTCAAATCCCAGCAACCGCAAGGTGGCTCACAACCATCTGTAATGAGATCTGATGCCCTCTTCTGGTGTGTCTGAAAACAGCTACAGTGTACTTATATATAATAACTAAATAACTGCATCTTAAAAAAAGAAAAAGAGCAAGATTTTAAGCTTTTTATATGAAACATAAGTTAAAGTGTGATTTTATAAAATTACTAAAAGTCAAAACTATTTGACTTTTGGAAAGATGTTTATAGTTCACTTCTTTAGGTTTAAATGTACTTATTTTAAATGTTATGGTGATATAGTAATAATCCTCAACAAGGCTGTGTCCTTTGCCTAATCATTGTCTCTCTACTGCTGAACATTCAATGCTGAAGAACAATCTACTTCTGCTAATTACTTGATCTAAAATGTTGAATCAATGGATATGATTTTTTTGAGAAAATGTATGCTTTAAACTCACAGAAATTGTCTCAACACAAGCTCCTGGGCTAGCGCTATCAGTCTACTCTACCATACCCTGCAAATGAGTTTTAAATATCAAATCCAAACTGATTTTTAGAAAAGAAAACTGCTGCTACATGTCCTTATCTCTTATCCTGTGGATAGTGCGGTGTACTCCCATTTAGAGTTTTTGCATTCATTTTTTTATAAGCCTTTGGGGTAGAGTAGGAAAGGTCAGGAAAGGAGGGTTTAGTGTCTATTTGCTCTATGCTCTTTAGTTTTCAAATGACAAAAGCCATATTTGACAAACTTTGATCTACTGCCCACTTTTAAAACCATTGTATATTTTATAATGTATTAATGTCAGTGTTTGTAATGTATCCATGTGAGTACATGTATGCATGTATGTGTTCAAGTATGCATATGCCCCTTCCCTACACACAGACATGTAGATGGCAGAAGAATAAAGTATCCTTCTCTTTAACTAGTCACCTTATTTCCTTAAGATAGATTTCTCACTGTGCCTGGACCGCTATGTTTATTAGTTAGGCTAGAAGCCAATAGGTCCCAAGAATGACTCTCCAAATCCCAGAACTGGGATCAGGGGGTCCTGATCCCAGCTTGCACAACATATGTCCTTACCCACTAAACTAAGGCTCTGAACCTACAATCTATGTTAAGATAACTATTTCTTTCTCTCTGATACTTTGCTTTGGTATCTCACAAATAAACTTAATCCTGAAGCTTGCTGATAGTCAAATTGGCTGGAATTAGCAGTGTAAGTTGAATCACTTAGATAACTCAGAAGTGAGTAGGAAAGTGTTTCAAAGGCAAAGATTTAACTCAGATCCCAACCAGTGTAACCTGCAGTCGAGGTTAAATAAAAAATGCTCTAGAAGTTACTGGATTGTAGATGTTAAGTAATAGGTCTTTTCTTTGACAAATAACCAAGGTATAATTTACTTTATTAAGTGGCCAAGTGAGGACATGTACACTGGAGCTTATATTGAGGTCAATAGTGAAGATTCACAGCATGACCCCTTATCTTTGGGGATAGCACTCTGGACCGCACCAGATGCCCACTGGAATAGATAGCACTGAATTCTCTATTTACTTTGGCTCTTGCTACATGTGCATGCCAGTGATAAAGATCAATAGACAAAATACTCATGGAAAGATATTAAACTAATAACAAAGTATAGCCCTTAAATACTGTAAGAAAATGTTATCTAAGTGCAGGCTCCATCAAAATGTCCCACTGTAGTGTACAGCCTGTTGTGATGAAAATGGAGTACAACACCAGCATTAAGAGATGAAATGTATGAAATAACGCAGTCACTGCTGTAAGCAGTAAAGCTATTAGGAGCCTTCTTGGTACCCATTATTTACTGCATTTGTAGAAAATGGCTTAGGGCAGAATCATAGCTCAAGTGTTCAAAGACTCTCAAGATTTCCTGGGACAATATTTTATGGTTTTCCCATTTTAAACATAGGCACTAACAAAACACCATGTTTCAATTAGAGATCCAACAGTAAAACTAGAACATTTTGCTCTTATTGATAGATGGTTCATTCACAGCACAGATCTCAGCAAACAGTGTGAAATTTCTTTTACTTATTGGGAATTTTCACCTCTTCCCTTAACAGGAGTCGCTCACAGCATTATAATAAAAATCTTTGGGTTGCACCTATCACCACTTTGAACTTTGGGCCTGTCATGAAATAAGATGTGCTTGGAATACCAGCACCCAGACACCACAGCAGTTTTTATGACAGCAAGAGGGGCTTTACGGACAGAAGAAGAAATCAGAATTTATGCCTTGAGCAGGCCAAAGGGAAGTTTCAAATCTCCCGTTCTTAAGAGATGTCACCAAACTAAAGGAGTACATAATTTAGAGCATGAATTGCTTCTGAAACATTCAGTTGTCATTTTTAAAGGATAGTTGACAACACATGATTACAACTTCCGAAAGCAAGACCACCAAAATAATGCAAATGGTAGCTGTTGCCTACTCTTTATGAAGTGCTTATACCATCAGCAAGTGTGTCATCCAGTCTGAAAGATGCTTAATCCTTAACATGACTCATTCACAGGTACTTACTGAGCACTCAACTGTGTCACATATCAAAATGTCACACACTTTCTGGAGATCTGGGGTATATCGAACAAAACAGTCAAAAAGTCAGTCCAAGGCTGAAGAGGTATTTCAGCTGTTTGGAGTACTGGTTGTTCTTGCTGAGAAAGTAGGTTCACTTTCCAGTACCCACACAGGGGCTCACAACTGTCTATAACTCCATCTGCAGGGAAACTGAATCTTTATGGCCTCTGTGGGCACTACATGTAGCACTTGGTGTACAGATATCCATGTAGGCAAAGCACCTGTGCATATTGTTTTAATTGATAAATAAGTGGTAAAATAATATCCTACGATGCTGATGGTATAGATGAAATGTAAAAGGCACACATATATACAAATTCATTCACTCTCTCGTGAACATAAATTTGCACACAAAACACATGCACATTAAATCACAGATACACACACATTAAAAACATTATAAACTGGTGAGTGATTGAATGACCATAATGCTAATGTGAATACCAAATGGTACAGTCTTTTGAAAAGTAATTTGTCATACATATTAAACAAGTATTACCAACTGAAACAGCATTTTTGCATTGTGATATTACTCATATGACTTAAGAATTATGGACCCATGCAAACATTCCCGTGAAGAATGTGTATGCTTTATTTATATATAACCATCTAAAATCTTTATTTTTATTGTTATTTTTTATTTTCTATATTCTTTGTTTACATTCCAAATGATTTCCCCTTTAATCTTAATGACCCAAGGTTTCTGCTTTTAAAATTTATATCCATCTAATGAAATACTGTGTATCATTGAAATCAATGAAATTATGTCATTAAAAGGCAATCAGGACCTGAAAAACACATTGCTAAGTAAAATAAGCAGAGCTGAGAACTGTATCGTAAGCATCCCAAATATTACAAACCGCACAGTGATAGGGACAGGCTCTGGCTTCTGAGACTGAACGTGTAGAGAGGGAAGAGTGGATACAAAGCTGTGCTGTGTGATCATTTTTCTGTAAATCTAAATGTACTCTAAAGCAAAGTCATTAAATGAAAGTACATACATACAATGATGACTACTATACAAAACTAAAACATTTCTAAGTATTCTAAAATGTGCTATTTCTCACCACGAGCAGAGCAATCAAAATATCTCACGCCTAGCATGGAAGGTGGTCAGAACAGTTAATGTCCACATTACATATTCATACTAAATACATTGATAAGAACAATTGGTTAGGGTATATTAATTTGAACAAATATGTCTTTCAGTCTTCAGGTACAGAGGTTCAGACTCTGATCGATCTACTTTATGTGAAACATGAAACTGCAGCAGACAGAAGACTCACAGTTCCATCCATGAATACAAGTGAAACAAAATGAATAAACAGCCATTCTGTTTCGAAGAAATTCTTAATCTACTTCATGGCTTATGTTCTGGGTGAAGGTGAAAGCACATAAAAGATTTTGTTCTTCTCTTACATATTCCATAAAATGAACTGTTAAGAACCTCAAATTCACCAAGATTTTTTTCTTTTTGTCAAAGAATAAGAACAATGACTAAGGCATCAACTACATTGTCTAATTAGTTTTACTTGGGCACATTACATTACAATATGGTTGCCCCATCAGTGTTTTAAGATTCAGAGCATGTGAGCTGTCTCTTCTTATTGTTCTATTAGCAGGTAAGTACTCATATCTCCTTCTTATTAAGATCCCAAAACCAAAGAGGAAATCTCATCCTAGGCCACATGCAGTTAGGAAGCAGAGCCTTGCTACCTGGAATGATAAAACGTGAACTTCTACAACATCCATGACCCCACGTCATATACTTTGACGCCAGTTTTATTGTATCTCCTTAAGAATTTAATTTCATGATTAATACTGGAAGACATGGCTAATGGATAGGAATGCCTTGCAGAAAAACTTGAAAGTAAACAATAAAACTAATACAAAATGAGATGCTTAATTATGCACTTGCTGTATTTTATAAATATCTCATATCTTTTAAAATTAGTAGGGTCCTTTAATGAAAGTGAAAATATATTTTATAAAAAGGCTTCAGCTCTGCAGGTCAGTACTCAATAGCAATATAGTAAGTGACATGATATTTTGTGTTTTAAAGCAGTGGTGTAAGGCTTGCTTTTATGGCTGTTCTTTAAATATTCATAAAATGATAATTTAAAAAAAACAGTATTTGTGTCCCAATCTTCCTGCTGCCTTCACTGTGTCAATTTTTTTTCTGCAGCTGAATGTGATCCTTCTGCAGACACCTCTCTGACAGTCACTGTAATTTTGGCTTCCTCACCATTCAGGAGAGAGCTACATAAAAGAACCATCACCTTTCCCTGATGTTTAATCAGGGCTCAGCATGCCCAGGTCCTTTTATGAAAGCTCCCTGGCAGGAAATCAAAGCCCCTTTCTTCAAAAACAATAAAACATGAAACAGAGGGATCTATCTGTCAATCAAGATAGATTTCTCTTTTTACAAAAAGAAAGGTCCCTCCAAGAATAAAAAGCTTTCACACTAATTAATATCCATTAAAGTTCCAACCAGTTTAAAGGCTTGACCAAAGTCAAGAATTACCCAGCTAATTCAAATCCAGAAGGTACTTTTCTATTACGCTTGCTTATGAAATGACAAGAGAAAGTGTTTCCCCCAGAAAAGAACAGGACAGTAAATTATAATTTTCACTTCATATTTGCATGATCAACTCAACATTTTACAGGAATATGATATTGTAATCAATATTCAGAATCAAATATAAGTCTCTAGCCATTTATAGTTTACCCCAATAACATGGTGAATATTTTCAGGTCTGAAAACACAAAAGGCATACTTACTTACAAACATTTCCATCTATTATAATTCCAAATTCTGAATGGGATTCTCATATTATATATTATTCTACACGTAATAAAGATAGTTGAACTGGATGAAGGTGCTTTCCATCCTTGTATCTGAATCCGCTTGCACAATGTTTCACTTGTGTTTCTCTATCCTGTATGACTGGGAAATGCTCAAGACAAAGCTCTGTCTCTTCCATATCTCTTTAATCATTTTGACATTGGCCAATACTAGTAGTGATAAAATTACGTGCAACTGTGTGTGGTGAGGAGGAGGCCTTATGTACGTAGACATCTCAAAGGATATATTTGTTAAGTGACAAATGATAACCTTCTTGAGACAACTAAGAACCAAATTCATAGAGCACAGGACAGAAAAGAAGCCATATAAACATTAAAACGTCTTTACCATTTTTAGACTTATGATATCATTAGCTCCATCATATGTCAAAAATTTTTAAATAACTTTGCATATCTTATGAAGTCTGGCCACCTTCCTTGACTGAGAGTGGGATCAGTCTGTGGTCCAAATAAATAATTACAGAAAATCTGAACAACTTTAAAAATAATGAAACGGTTAGAAACTTAACTGAAATAATGAGCTTGGAGTTATGTCTCAAAGTCTCACCAAACAAGGATGAATTATCTTCAAAATTTATCCCCATGCTCTTTTAAACCTAGACCATTGAAGGGGACATTTCTGATGCCCCTGTGACTCAAAGTGTTCTCTAAAATAGGGAACTAAAGCTGTAAATAGCTGGACATACTGAAACAGCCCTTCAATCCTAGCACTCAAGAGGCAGAAACAGGAAAATCTCTTTGAGTTTGTGGCTAACCTACTCTATAGAGAGCTCTAAGACAGTGATGGATACACTGTGCTTCAAAAGAACCAAGAGAAGTAGCTAAATCCAGGGATGGGATCTTGCCAAGCACTGAGTAACACGAGGAGGCTACAAATAGCTCATGTCAGGAAGAAAAGAGAAAAAAACCTAGCATGGCTGGAAAATATCTGCTATGTAGCTTTGGAACTCAGACCACTATCTTCTAAATGATTTTAGATTTTATTGTTAAAATTAACAGCAAAATACATGATGATGAAGTGATTTAAATATGATTCAAAGGTAATACCTATTAAAGAGCGATTTCTTATTTAAGGAGAGTTAAAATAGATGTACAGTGATAATGTAACTGCCCAAGAGTGCTAGCTTTATTCTGTCCACACCAAGAGCCATGCCCTCCATGTGCTATACCCACAGTCTGCTTTCCTTACTCCCACTCACATCCTAAATGATGATATGACCCTAAACGACTTCCATATTTCTCTCCATAAATCATACCAGGGTCCAATAGGCTTCACGGCAATTTTCCATGCTTCTAAATGTATTCAGCATTCATTCCACAATAATTAGCACTTCTACTTAGGGATTGAGACATACAATGAAACTGCTGGCATGCAGCTTCTTTGACAGCACACCCGCCCTGAGAATATTCTCCTCAGGACTCCTATGTATCAGGCACTCTGCTTATATTGCAACGGAAGAAAATAAGAAAGTGGGTTTGCAAATATACAAACCTAATATGGTGTCATAACTATAGTGTCACTGTCTGAACCAAATGTAACCTGACAGAGAAGGATATGATATAGAGAGAGAGAAGAACTAGAGGAAGCCTTAAAGAAAGACACATTCTCTAGGTATCCTGGAGAAACAGTGTTTTTAGGAAGCTGTCAACCAGGAAAGAGAGATAAAATATGCTAACAGAACAGAGAAGAGCTAAGGATCAAGGAGGAGGTGGAGCTCAGTATAAAAAAGACTGCATACCCTGTCCTACAAGAAATTCTGTTTGGTTGAGGAAGTAAAGTAAAAAATAAAAAGTCACACAGAGAGGTGGGCAGTATGGTCAGAAGTTTGATTTCTAATGATGATCTCTAGAATTCAGACTAGTGTGATTTCACGATATCACTGGAACGTGCCATATGATACATGAGAAATTTGAAAATAATTAAATATATAAGAAATGTGAAATGCTAGGTTTGTCATAGCAAAACAAATGTAATTTATATAAACCAACAGAGGCAGGAGAAAAAGAAAATGACCATGCAACCAAGATTCATTCTACAGGTGTTTTCATCACTAGGGAAATTATTAAAAGCTGCATCACGCTACAGTGTGAACTACTCCACCTGCTAAGCTTCAGATCATTCTGCCTTCTCTCTCCATCCACGCTATCCAAAAGAACATTTTCAAGCAGGCCCTTGAGGTTTTCAATCCTTTCTGAAATAAAAATAAGGCCTTCACGTATGTTTTTAAGAATTACCATTCTTAAAATAAAGAACTTAAAGGTGAATCCCAATTGTTACTCAAAAACGAAAAATGGAAGAATGGATTCCAGTTTTTGTAAGAAAACAGTGTTAATTGTTACCTAGTCTGACCTCTTCAAAGACTGAAAATATAGAAATAACATTGACTTTACCTTGTAAAGGTAAATATAAATTTTGAGACATCAAACCTTAAACAATCATGGAATAAAATAAAAATACTATAAAAGGAAATGTTTTAAATGTAGATGTTGCCAATCACTAAGGATTCTGAATTAGCTATTAGAAAAGTAAAACAAAGATGTGTATGTATTGTACATATTATGTTACATATGACTTAATATGGGAATAAATCTCTTTTAAAATATTTCAACATGTTTTCCTAATTAAAAATATAATAAGCAACTATAGGTGTTTTATTCAAGAGTCCTCAGAACAATTAGTCTTATAGCATTCCATTTACACTCAGAAGTCAATTTAGGATAAAAGGAAAACCTTGAGAATGCAATGCTAAAGGAAATGCACTGAATTTTCACAAACTTTCACAAATATTGTCATATGTCAAGACAACTCCAGCTTATAGTCTATAATTCCAGGGAACTCAAGGCAGCAGGGCTTTGAAACAGCCAGTCAGTTCACATCCATAGTCATGAGCAGACAGAATGAATGCATTCAGAAATGCTCATTGTTCTTCTAGTTCATGATAGCTCACCCCAGGTCTTACTCCTTTTAAGCTCTTCTCTCATGGTAATGGGACCATGCACAATGGACTTCTCTTCCCATATCAATTAATTAAGACAATTCTCGTAGACATGGCTATAGCCCATTTGGTGCAGATAATCTCTCATTGGGGTTCTCTTACCAAGTAATCCTAGGTAGTACAACACTAATAGATAACCATACAGTCACTAATATATAATAAATAGAAAATACAGCGTATGCAAACAATTAAAATTATACACTAAATCTGACATCTCCATAAGAAAAACATTGGAAAACAATACTTAGATACAAAAATAATTGGCATAAATAAAAAATATGGATCCCAAATGAATATATATTTATATATGCACATGTACAGTAGTTGGGAAGAGAAAGGCCTTTCTTAGCAAGTCACAAATCTATAAGAACTAAAAAGACATTTTATGAAAGAGAAAACTCTGCAGACAAGCGAACCTGAACCAAAGCCCTATGGTATTTCCAGCAGAGATGGAGTTACTATTTTCAATCTGTACAGAAATCTATCACTAATCAGATAATAGTGTTGAGTAACTCCAAAACAAAACAGAACAATATGAGCTTGTGATGTACAACTCAAAAAATATAAAAGATAAATAACTAGATAAAGAAATAGTTAAACATAAGGGAAATGAAGTGAATTGGGTAATTCAGTGGAGATTAGTGTGCTGGTATAATTCAACCCCATTTACCTTTAATCAAAGAGGTAAGAAAACCAGTTACTGTCTGTTTCTTTATTTTAGTAGTATTGGCCCTAATTTAGCACTGAGAGATTAGGAATTAGTGTACTCAACATTCAGATCTGACATAAGGTATCTATGTGCTCAGGTCAATTTATATATACTGTGGCTACTTCTCTACATATAATAAGCTCAGAAAATTTTATAGAAGAAAATATTCTAAAAGTTTTTGTATATGAAGGTGCAGTCAGTCTATACTTTCAGGGATCATTTCTATAGTTCATTACAACGGTGTAGTCGTTGCCCGTTATACATGTATCAGTTTAATAAGACATGAGAGGAACAAATACAGAAATGAATGCAAGATTTTTAATAGAACAGATTTTCTCTTCATGCAAAGATTTAATAATTGTTATTGAAGTATATACATGACAAGGAAAGATTTTCATAAACTATGAATTAAATAAAACACATTATGAATAATGGTATCTTTTGTAAAATACCCACATTCTGATATTTAATATTAAGCACAGCACATTAAAATTTGAAAGTATACATAAAATAATATGGTTGTTAGCACTCTTGGAATTAATACAGACCCTTTAAATTTTGATTCACTTAAACCTATCTCTAAAAATTCTAAATTAAGGAAGCAACTGCTATTTGGGGAGAAAGGCTAGAAAAGTCAATGTCTATAGCAAACTGTTGTCACATACCACTAATTTTTTTTTTAAAGATACCCAGTCCTGTTTGTAAGCCTGGACAGGCTCTGATCCAGTTAGGTGGAATAAGACTGAAATGTAAGATATATGTTGAGAGAGCTGAGATTAGCTTGTCAGTCCCCAAAATGGATAAAACAAATGCTTCAGAAACAGAATCACCTTCAATGAGTATGCCCTTTGATGTTTTCAGTTGTAAGGTGTTGGGAAATAGGCAGAAATAATCTTAAGGTTGAGCTACTATAATGTACCTCATGGCAGAGCAATCAAGATAGTATCTCTCTTGCAAAAAGCCTCCTTTTCCCAAGGTATTTGCCTACCTCTAAAACTGAAGCCAGATTTCCCTTCCTTAAGGATGTACACATTTTTTTTGTTGTTGTTGTTATCTGGTAGTGTTCATTCTGCCTGGAGGCTTGCCTTTAAATGCAAATTTACTATTATTTAACTTTCATATATTACTTTGGTGGTTGTAACTGATGTGAAAGAGGAACTAGTAAATAATAAAAGCTTTAAAAGTTTCTTTCCAGAATGGAAGAGAGTCAGGGCAGACTCCTGGTCGGCAGCATCCTCCCTACTTACTGCTATCTTTGCATAACACTGCTCTCAAATTTGACCCTCAAGCACAATTCTTTATTGACATCTCTGTGTTATCTGTTGGGTCCTTTTGTGTACTAGCTCCTCAGTCTCTTGATGGTCATGGTTTTGACATCTTAATTCTCTTCAACATCTCATCACACCTTACCTCTATTCGGAAGAATGAAGTTGAAGTGTGTCAATAATCTGCAAAGTCTATACAATTTAAGATTATCTTAAGTATCTATTTTATCTATAATATAAATATACAAATTAAAAATAATGCATATTTATTTGAAACAAGATATAAATTATTTGAAGCAATATCAAATTCAATGATGATGATGAAAATATCCATCCAACATTACTTTTTTTTAAAGATTTATTTATTATTATGTCTAAGTACACTGCAGCTGCCTTCAGATGCACCAGAAGAGGGCATCAGATCTCATTTCAGATGGTTGTGAGACACCACATGGTTGCTGGGATTTGAACTCAGGACTTTTGGAAGAGCATTTAGTGTTCTTAAGAGCTGAGCAATCTCTTTAGCCCTGATACATCTTTTTTTATTAGATATTTGCTTTATTTACATTTTAAATGCTATCCCCTTTCCTCATTATCCCTCCAAAAGCCCCCTATCCCATGCCACCTTCCCCTGCTTACCAACTCTCCACCTCTACTTTCCTGACCTGGCATTCCCTTATACTGGGGCATTGATCCTTCACAGGAACAATGGCCTTTCCTCTCATTGATGTCTGAAAAGGCCATTCTCTGCTATTTATGTAACTGGAGCCATGGGTCCATCCATGTGTACTCTTTGGTTGGTGGTTTAGTCCCTGGGAGCTCTGGAGGTACTGGCTGGTACATATTATTGTTCCTCCTGTGGGGCTGCAAACTTCTTCAGGTCCTTGGGTCCTTTCTCTAGCTCCTCCATTGAGTACCCTATGCTCAGTCCATTGGTTGTCTGTGAGCCCTGGGTATTCTGAACCCTGTTCTAAGAAGGACAAATTTATCCACACTTTGATATTTCTTCTTCTTGAGCTTCATGAGGACACTGTCAATAGGACAAAATGGCAACCAACAGATCTGGAAAAGATCTTTACCAATCCTACATCTGGTAGAGGGCTAATATCCAATATAAAAAAGAACTCAAGAAGTTAGACTCCAGAGAAACAAATAACCCTATTAAATAATGGGGCACAGAGCTAAACAAAGAATTCTCAACTGAGAATACTTGAATGGCTGAGAAACACCTAAAGAAATATTCAATCCTTAACTAGTTGATTATTACACATCATATGTGTGTATTAAATTAACTATGTATCATATATTAGGAATTAAAAGTAGCATTGGACTGTGAGTTGTATCTTGGGGCTTTGGGGCTAATATTCACTTATCATCAATCCTTAATCATCAAGGAAATGCAAATCAAAACAACCCCGAGATTCTACCTTACACAAGTCAGAGTGGCTAATATCAAAAATTCAGGGGACAGCAGATGCTGGAGAGGATGCTGGTAGAATAGCAAGCTGGTAAAACCACTCTGGAAGTCAGTTTGGCAGCTCCTCAGAAAATTGGACATAGTACTACCTGAGGACCCAGCTATACCACTCCTGGGCATATACCCAGAAGATTCTCCAAGATGTAATAAGAACACGTGCTCTGCTATGCTCATAGCAGCCTTATTTATAATGCCAGAAGCTGGAAAGAACCCAGATTTCCTTCAACAGAGGAATGGATACAGAAAGTGTGTTACATTTGCACAATGGAGTACTATTCAGCTATTAAAAGCAATGAATTCATTAAATTCTTAGGCAAATACGTAGAACTACAAAGTATCATCATGAGTGAGGTAACCCAATGCCAATAACAAAAGAACACACATGGTATGCACTCGCTGATAAGTGAATATTAGCACCAAAGCTCGGAATACCCAAGATACAATTCACAGTCCAACATTACTTTTAATTCCTATATATGATACATAGTTAATTTAATACACACATATGATGTATCATGATCAACTATTTAGCATTTCCAAATAAATACTTTTGTAAGTACAGATTAATATGTAGTAATTGTACATACTTAGAAAAACACTGTGAGGTTTGAATACCCATATTCATGTATTGTGAACAAAAAAGAGTAATTAACATTTCCATCTCCTTATCATTATTTTATATTTGGAAGCTTTGTGTTCCTCTATAGTTTTCCATTAAATATTGAATGTGTCATGGTGAATCATCGCTCCTCCACTAAGCTAAACAAAACAACAGTGAATTTCTTCCGCTTGAGTCTTCATTATCAAAGTTCCTCTTCCCTCCTCCTCCCACACTTTCCAAGTTCTAGTAATCACAGTTCTATATAGACATTTAGCATCCACTCACAACATAGAATAATGTATACTTGTCTTTTCTGTCTATAATTTAGCATAGTGTCTTCCAGCTCCATCCATTTTGATGTAAATTATAGGATACTATTCTTTTCTATATATGAGCAATATTCTATTCAATATATACTACATTTTTTCACTCATTCATCCATGACTGGATCTAGGTGCAGTATCCCAGTTCTGTGAATAGTGAATTGTGAATAATGCAGCAACAAACATGGGAACAGGGGGGATCTTTCTGATTACCCTGATTTCACAACCCTTTGATAAAGACCCACATATGGAATAGCTGGATCCTGCAGTTCTATTTTGACTTTTTGAAAGAACATCTATTCTATTAGTTTCAATGTATCTGGTTTTATGTGGAGGTCCTTGATCCACTTTGAGCTGAGCTTAGAACAAGGAGATAAGAATGGATCAATTTGCATTCTTCTGCATGCTGACTTCCAAAAAAGAAAGAACACCTATAATGATCTTATAATGGCTACACTAATCCACATTCTCAACAATAATGTATAAGACTTCTTCTTTCTCTGCATCCTTGTCTTCATTGGTTATTTTTCTTTTTTGGTAACAGCTATTCTAACTGAAGTGAAGTGATATCTCTTTGTAGTTTTAATTTGCATTTTATGTTGCAAAAGACTAATAAAAACTGAGCATTTTCTTTTCATACCTGCATTGGCCTGCTGAGTACCTTCTTATAAGGAATGTCTCTACAGATCACTTGCTCAATTTTGGCTAGATTATCTGACTTTTGTTGTTGCTAGTTAGTTCTTTATATATTCTGATTGTGAATCATTTGCCAGGTCAATAATTTGAAGAAAATAAGTCTCCCCTCTTGTAAACTGTCCTTTCATTCTATTGACCTTTTTCTGCTATGCATGATTACTTACTTATGCTTTTGCTAACTATGCTTTTGTTGTCATATATTAAAAACATTTCTATACTGTTTACCATATGATTTTATTTATTAATTTCCTAATTTCTGGTCTTACACGTATGTCTTTCATCCACTTTGAGTAATGTTTTTTATGGGGTGAGTATCATTTTTCCACATTAATAACAAATACAGAGATAGGAATCATGGAAATAATCTCATAGCCACTAACAAACAGTCTAGGAATAAATTTGCCAGAGGAAATAAGAGACCTCTACATTGAAAATTACAAAGTGCTAGTGAAAGAAATTGAGGAGGACTCAAAGAAATGGAAAGGTCTCCCATAATCACAGACTAGAAACATTAGCACTGTTAAAATATCTGTGCTGCACAAAAGGATTTATAGACACCATGAAAACTCTCATGAAAATATCAAAGACAGTCCCCTCTCTCCTTTCCCACCCTATTCCTTTCTATTCTCAGGAATAGGCCAGGGCAGTACAGGGATAATCATACTGTGGGGATATATCACAGCCAGGAAACTGGGAAGGGCTGTCCACCATTGTCAGATCTAGGATGTCCCAACCAGAAGGTCTTATCTGTGGTACATGTTTAAAAGATAATTTAAAGGTCACAAAAATAATATACTTTGCAATGATTATAATCTTCATGTATCTTGTTCTGAAAGTAGAGAAATGGCAACAAGGCATACAACTGATCTTCCCATACAGTGCATATTAACAATGGTAGATATTGATTTCTACTTTGGTGGGGAAGCTTGGTCTGGAGAGAAGTCACAGGTGTTTTGGCTTTTTGTTTGTTTGTTTATTTGTTTACTTATATCTATGGTAGGAAATTGGGCTACACAACTCACCTTTTGGAAACTTCAACCGAGTGATTTGCTCAATATGTGCAATATTTCATGGAGGCGATCCTAATCATGCCACATATGACATTGTATTTCATCTGTCCCTTGAACACAGAGACCCTGGAGGTTTAGATAAACCAAGTAGAGTCCTACATGTACTTAGAATGCTTTGCCCTAGTTGGGGATTAGTAGGCCCTCACACCCATTGGTCAAACACACACTCTACTAAGAGTTATACTAGCAGAGTCTTTGCTTTTCCAAGTTCAGACTTTCCAAGCAGGAAAGAAGTCATTGATGGTATAGCTAAGCTGTTATCTCAGTCTTCGGGTGTGAGACATTCTGCAGGAGGATAGCTTAATTACTCAGGCCCTTCCACTTTTCAGTTGGAGATGTGGCTGCTACTCTAGTGCCAGCATGCACAGACAGCACATCAACCACTGGAGACAGATCACACAGCAAGCTAGCACACAAACACCACTGCCATCATACAGTCCTTGACCACAGGCGACACAGTAAATAGCCAGCAGGTTCTCCTTTTAATAAGGTTGAATGATCCCAACATTTCTAAAGCAGAGGACCAGTCTCAGGAAAGCAAGCATGCCTATCACAACTTGCATGTCTAGGTATTGATTTTGTCAAAGATAGTGTAAGAAAGGGGTTTGTCCATAGAAGAGGGTGAATGGGGGAAAGGAGTGTGGGAATGGCAGATTTCAGTAAAATATGCTGTGGAGATATTATGGCTTTAGATAATGATTTAGAAAACCTAAATATGAAAGAGAATAGAAAGGAATAGGACTTGCCAAGTCTTCCCTTTGATGAACCCCTCTGTTACAGACAATGTCCTCCATGCTCTGTTTTCCAATGAAAGTGGACAACAGCTATCCTGGGACTGTGTGGTGACTGTAATTTCACGTCTCTCACTACTCTTTTTACATTATATACATTCAAAAGAAAGAGAGAAAATATGTATGATAATCATTTCCATTTACCTTTTACTTCTAGCAGGTAAATGTAGGTAACAGAGCAGGTTGATCTGTTCTTTGATATGCAAAAGGCTCCCCTTTGGTCTACATTCAAACTGAAGAGGTAAATTGAAATCTAATGAAGTCACTGTATGTAGTTATGAATATTAATGCATACATACTGCTTGGATTGGTTATATAATTACTGCATACCGGTTTATTTTGTTTTCTGGTTTTGTTGTTTCATTTTTCAGAATGCATGAATTTCAGTGACTTTGTCATTAAAAAAAATAAATATAAGAAGTAAAACTTTAAAAGATTATATTGAAAATTTAAAAAAATACAAAGCCTAAAGTTTCCCCAACATTTTTCAATGAGGACAGGGCAGTATAGGTTTTGAATAACTTATCCAGCCTTATGCTTGTGCCTCCTGTGCACAAAGCCCACTCAGTCTGCAGTGGAACCTAGGGGCTCTAGCCAGCTGTCGTGTTCCACTGTGTGGCTACCCTTTCAGCCTGTTAATTCTCTTGCCCTAACTCCTTCATAGAAGAAAGACCAGTAAAACTGTGATTGACTGCAAAGCATCTGTATGCTCTTAAAAAGAGGTTATTTGTAAATATAAACGTACCAAACAAACCAATCATGTAGTTCACAAAAACCTATAATACAAAACATTCAGAAATAGCCAAATCTTTCTCAAGGTAAAAGAACAAATCCAGAGCCATCATTATATACATTAAAGGGCAGCAGTAACTACACCAGCATGATACTGACAGAAGAGAACCAGCATATTGACCAGTGGAAAAGGAGTAGAGATAAATCTATACATTTATAGTGAAGGAACCCTGAATAGAAGTACTATAAGCTTGGTAACAAGGAAGAACAACCTCTTTAATAAATGTTGATGAAACAACTGGATATAACCATGCAAAAGACTAACCTTGATGCCTGTGTCTTACCCTGTACTAAAAGCCACGCTTCTCTTAACCTTGCGGCACAACATATTTCCTAGAAAGTGCTCTGCACTTGAAGTTTTGGACTAAGTTCTTTCCAGATAATTCAGTTCCTCAACTGATTCCAACAGTGATGTAACCAATGCTTCTTTGATGAAGAATGAGTTGAGTATTTTTTCCATTCAGTGCCCCCTCAAAACAACAATTGAAATAGGAAGACTTTGTAGTACAGTTGGACCTAAGCAGAGTGTGTGTGTCTCAGTAATCATGTAATAATAGTTAATGGGGTGAAATAAAGCAGAGAGACACTGGGTTGCTGAGGACCCCATGCATTCCAAGCTTCTAGGATGGGCAAAGTACAATGACTGCATGCACTGATCATGGTCAGTGACATGCCACTGCAGAAAAAGACATCTAAGAGTCATGGACAAGGTAAATGAAACTATTTGCAGCAGGTAAAAACACAAAGGAGAATTAATAGAACTTTACTAGTAACATGAAAAGATACCACTCTCTCAGTGGCTCCTGTTCGCATAAAGTGCCTGCCTATACATTTTAAATAATTTCCTAATAAAATCAAAGAGAAGAGGGACATACCGATCTTAGAAGGTCTGTTGTGATTAAGGTGGGGACTTTGATGCGACATCATTCCCTTGCTAAGAAAAGCATGGGTAAGACCATTCATGAGCAGAAAAATCCAGAAAATAGCACTAACAAGAGGGAATGTCTTATATGCCTTTGACATACAATCCAGAGTTGCTGATAGGGTTCCTGACACGAGGAATTCAAAATAACCTCAAAAAAGTCTATTAGGCTTTCCTCTGCCTTTAGGACAGACGGGAAACCCAACTGAGTAATGGCAGCAGGAAAACTGAAACAAGCAGGAAAGGATGAATGGCCACAGTCCTCCACATCAACCATTGGAAAGCTGTACACCATAACCTAATTATCAAGAACTATTCTAAATACAGCAAATGTAAAGGCAGATGTAACCAGATGGCAAAAGACACAGATATTACAGTACAAAGCTCTCTTTCAACACCAACCAATAGTGTCCTTTGAACTCAGTATCCACCACTCTGAAACTCTTACCTAAAACCTATTTTTAAAAAATATGCTCATCTGCTAAACATTTGTTATGGAAACACACTATCATCCCTAAAACATAAGAATTGCAATCTACAAGTCCCAATGCTCTCAGCTTCATCCTTGCCAAGATAAAGCTTGAAGGGGGCTCTGGGAAAAGATGCTTTTAAAAATGCATGAAGCTACTTCTGTAAAATCCTAGTTAAAATGCACTTGGTTGATGGTAAGCCTATGCACAGGGAACAGGGACACCACTTCAAGTAAGTGATCGTGTCACTTGTCCATGTCATTCTCCCCTCTAAAACAGTTGTGCCTGTTGCCTTCATAATCAACGGATTTACCTAAAATCTATCCTCAAGATAATTAATACAAATGAATCTCTTATTTTGAAGGGCATGCGAGTATTTTCTTTTGTTATTCTCCTAACTATCCATCTAACCATTCAGCTTATTCATATGACACAGGGAAATAGATCTTCCAACAGCTCTATTGTTTAGAAGACACAAGAAGTGGTTGTGGAGAAAAGGCAGATAAAACATGCTACTTGATAGCTATAATCAGATGAGAAGGTTATTATGCACCATGAGATGTGTAAACTGTTTAGGGAGATCAGGGGAAGGAGATATGAATTACAAATGAGGGTCTTGAAGTAGAAAACTCTTAATGCAAAGTGGATCTGAATTGGTTCTTGAAGAAGTTAAATGATTTAAGTGTACTTAATAATTTAATTTCAATCTAACCTGGCAAAAATTAGACAACATATTATCAAACTTCTCCATTAACCAGGATATGTTTACAATCTGTGGATGGTTATTTATACTTTTAGCCATTATATTATATAATTAGGAAAGCAGTATGAACTAAAATTATAAATTTTAGAATAGGCCAGAATTGTGCCAAAGTCTTAGATTCCATCAGCAAACACCAGCATGGCCCAGCCTTCATTTTTGTATTACATTTCAAATTCCAACATCCATTGAATGAAGATGTCCATAGTCTCTACTTTGAGGCTTTTTAATGAAAATTGAATTTGAAAAATGTACCAGAACATTGAATACCATGAGACAACACTACTCAGCAAAAATTAGTAATTGATACAATTCTCCAGTTGCTCAAGTAAGGAGATTCTCAAGAATGGTATGCCTAAATAAAAATCAAAGCATCTAACTAACATTACCTGCCTCATACCAATATATTTGCTCATAACAATTTTTTTTTCTGAAACTGACACCTAAATCGCACCCTGTCTGCTTTGTGGAAGTACCTTGATTTTGTTCATCTACTCCTGGAGTCAGTAGTTGGAAGTCGTAGGGTGACTTCCAACTCTATGTAAGGTTACTTAGAGCCCAACTATGCTAATGCTTATATTCCACCCAGCCTGATATTTTAAGTTGAATGGCCTCAAAGCTCTGCCTCTAATGTGAAAACTCATATCCAGTCATTTGTATGACACAGAGATATTTTAAGCTTGCTTTGAATCCAATTTCAACCTGTATGGTCACATAGCTGAAACGTGGAAAATGGCAAAAATGTTAGATGTCCACCCCATATTTATTGAGAAAACAAATAACCCTTTCTAGTATGGGACAAACTAGCAAAGAATAAAGAAGACTTCTATATCCATGGCTGCTAGGACAGAAGGCAAGAGAGCGCTTCACATAAACTCCAAATCTAAATTAAAGCTAGAAAGAATACTGAAAACTCAGAAAATATAAAATATTCTAATCGTAGTTGTACATCAATTACATGTTGAAATGGTATTTTGGTATCTATAGATAGATGATAGATAGATAGATAGATAGATAGATAGATAGATAGATAGATAGATAAAGTGGCTGACTCTTTGGCTGGCTTTTGGAATACTTTTCCTCCTACTGGATTGCTTGTCCAACATTAATACAGGGAAACATGCCTAGTTTTACTGCAACTTAATATGGTTGCTATCCATAGGAGGCCTGTCGTTTTCTGAATAGAAGAAGGAGTGTATGGGTTGGGGACAGGAAGGAGGTGGGGGAGGGAATGGGAGGAGAGAAGAAAACAAAAAACTACATCAAGGAAAAGAATTATCAAGAGGCTTTCCTGTGTCATCAGAAAGACTGAAGCTACATTCTCTCTCACTGGGAAGATTCCCAGGAGCTCCCAGGAAGTACTGGATAACTCCAGGTTCCTTAAGTGTTGATCCCAGCAGGAAATTGACTTGCAATTGTCTTTTGACAATTCATGGAGTGATCAATAAACACTCCCAATAATGCAGAACAGGTGTACATTGCAGGGGAGCTAGAAAGAAAGAAAGGAAGGTAAGAAAAAAGGAAGAAAGGAAGGAAGGAAGGAAGGAAGGAAGGAAGGAAGGAAGGAAGGAAGGAAGGAAGGAAGGAAGGAAGGAGGGAGGGAGGGAGGGAGGGAAGGAGGAAAGGATGGAAGAAGGAAAAACGGAAGGTAGGAGAGAAAAACACAAACAAATCCCCAGCTGAACAAAGGAGATAGCTGGATGTATAATTTGATGTTTTGGTTTTATGGTGGAAATCTATAACTAGGACTTGTATGAAAGTAGGTTGAATGTCATCAAGAAACTTTAAAAGCAAAACCTATTATAATTATGCAATGCACCTACATGAGTCCTTTGTACATCCTGGAAGAAAGCCAAAACTTTTGTCAGTTTATAGAACCTAGACTCTCTGAGCCAGAAGCAGCCATGACAGAGATGTCCAATATTCAAGCCCATTTAGTCGACAATGGTCACTAAGCATTGAAGGGTTCAAAAGCAAACAGCCCAAGTCTAATTAATACTCATCACATGAAAAGACCTTTCTATGGAAAAGTTGGCAACATAGATCCCAGTGTTGCCACAAAAATCACAAACTTTATTAGCTAATTTTCAAACGGTATAGTCCATTAATGAGGATGATACTGTTTTAATAAAATATAAATTACTCCAGTGTAAGACACTTGCCCACAGCGCTTCAAAAAAACAAAGCTGAGACTGTCACAGGATGCAACAATAAAGAGTCATAATGAAATTCAGGTGTGGGTGTTTGTGTTCAGAGTTTACTTTCATACTTAGTTTGAATCATAAGATAACCTACAAATTGCTTAAGGGAGGCACCATTTCCCTCGGTCTGTTACCTAGTGAATAACCAAAGAGTCAAATTCAAGTCTCTAGAAGGCAATCTGCATGCTTTAGAATAATATCTGTATCCACTCTAAGGATTCCTTATTTGAAGTAATTTTATTATTAAAACTCCTGATGGAACACAAGGTTATGATCTGTGGGAATGGAAATGTTAAACAGAAATGTAAAGCTGAATGAAAACGAGTGCAAAAAACAATTTAAACCATAATGTCAGGCATTTAAAAATGTTTCACTATAAAACTAATATATGTCAGTATTGAAAATATAAATATAAAAAGATGGTTATAGTCACTTATTCATAAATCAGAAAAATATCATTAATATGTCAGTAACTACTGAAATTAATGTACGGGTTACATTTGATAGCTAACATGTAACATTAGCAGCCAGTGCCTATAGCGACCATCATGGAGAGTCTACATAATTTACTGCCATCAGAATAGCCACAAATGCTCTGCGTGGGTGCTATGTGTTTAATGGAATCATCAAATCTAACCTATTTTGAGCCTCCTTTCTTAAAAGTGATAATACAGTTTAATACAGTTTTCATACATCTTTTAAAGTATACATCTATTGAATTTGAATTGGTGTAAGTGTTCTTGTCCTACAGGAGCAAAGAGAGAGTGTCACAGAATGTTGATGGCTAGTCATACATTCTACATGGATTTGCTGACCATCTCTACTTTAGATGCTGGGAAGAAGCAACCAAGCAAGACTAGGTGTAAAAGAGCAAGAAAATCCCCAGCTCTGACCTTAAGATCGTAAATACTAGGACTTTAATAGCATTTGTCTTTGCATGAGGGCACCAATCAATGGCACACCTCAGCTCATTATTCCAAAGATGGGGGGAAAGAAAATTGCAAAAGAAAGAAAATTCTTCTGCCTGTTATTTGAAGCTCCCTTACAGCCTCTGCTAAATAACCTTTCTAAAGAAAGCCCTTGGTTACTCCATCAATGTACCCTGAATAAGTTCAACCATAAAACTGATTGAAGATAGTGTCGAGTTCGACATTGCTTTCCACATATTATCTGACCTTCCTCCCCACAGCTCTTTCTGGTAGCAAGTATAATCATCTCCACTTTAAAGATTTGGAAATTAAGTCTTGGAGACATTAATTAGCTTGCCTGAGTTTACACACCAGATTAATCCGACTCCATTGCCAGCCTCTTAGTACCTCATTCAGCTGTCTTTAGAATATTGACCAGGGGTGGACAGACACAATTTATCAAATTAAATCAGCACAGCTGGACAAAGGGGGCCCTGGAAATCTGGTTCTTACCAACCTATCTTCCTTTAACTTCAACACTGTGGTTCTTACATATGCAGGGAAACGTCAGCTCTCTGTCTAAAAGACACCCTAGCTCCTGACTTCAGCTTCTCTAGCAAATGATCTTCCCCACTCTGCCTAAAAAGAGAACTCAACCTCTTCTTCAAAAGGGATTTCCCTATACATCACCTATAGAATATACTTTTCTGCTTAGACCTGTCATTCATAACATATAAACAAATGAAACCATTTTACAGGGATCAGTAGGAATAACATTCCATGTTCAAAACGACACATGGCCCTCTGAGTCTGGCTAAGAAAAACAAGATTTCTGGAAAGCAGGACCTCACAGATATTAATAGCTAATGTGTTTCTTAGTAAATACAATTTTGAATTGTTTTTCTTTCTGCTTACTTTTACTTTATAATCTTTAGTAACTAAAATTTGTTCCCACTATAGTACAAAGTACATTAACTAAGCTTAATGCCAATTCTACTGTAAGGCGTCATGATCTCTTATAACAAGAAAATGTTTGTTACTTGGGTAAATGTCCTTATTAGGTTCTTTCAAAGTACTTAGGTTACTTAGGTTACTTTCCAAAGTAATTCAGATTTGTGCATTATAAAACTGGAGGGATTTTTGTTGTTTTTATGGGGGGTTTGTTTGGTTTGGTGAATAGGAAAGGACAGTTTCATCAAGAAGTAAACTTAGAATAAACTGAACATAAAGCAATGTCTCCCTTGATAGTCTCATTGAACAAGCCATGACGAGTCACAGTAGGACAAGTGTAAGCTGCCTCGATTGAGAAACAGAGTACAAGATTGTAAACCAGAAGTTCCTTGGGTCCTCTCCCAGATCTGCATTTCCTATGTAACAGAAAGCACCCTTTGGCCAAGAGCTGGTGGAAAAGGAAAACACTCCAGGGACTGGTGATGCAGGAAGAAAGGGAGTGTGGGACAGAGGCAGCTGCTGGCAGCCTGCTGTGATTCTGCTATGGAATGCTTCACTCTATACTTGTGTTTTAGCTGAAAATGTCATGTGCTGTTTGCTCAAAAGTAAATGAATTCTCCTGTTGGCTAATTGACACAATTAGCAGTAATTTGGCCAAATGCCAAAATACCTTCTACTGCTTCTCTGATAAAGACACAGTAATAAGAGTCACAGATGAAGCACTTGGCATGAACCAAATTGACGGGACAGACGTGACTATCACAATATTGGTAACTAAATAAAAGTACTTTTTCTGGAAATAATATGCGCTGACACAAATGTTGATACATTCGAAGGATCAGCTCCACTGCCTGACTTAGTTTTATTTGAAAGTTTTAGGAAAAAGTGCAAGTTTACAAAGCTTATCACAGTAACTCTTTCTTAGTCATTCCCTTGTGCACGGCGGTCACATATGTGGTATCCACGTCTAGTAAGAGCAACACCTCTACACTCCCAAACAGCTGCAACAGGATTTTTATTTCCACTGGAGAGAACAAAAATTCTTGGCACTAAGATATGAAGGTATATACCTAATCTTTTTTTTTTTAATATGGAACACTTCAGGAATTTGTGTGTCATCCTGTGCAGAGGCCATGCTAATCTTCTCAATATCGTTCCAATTTTAGTGTATGTGCTGCCGAAGCAAGCACGTATATGCCTAAGCTTGTTGTTATCCCGTGTATGACTGATATCCCATTGAGGCCTGTATGTTCTGAAGGGAAACAGGAGAAGGAGATCGGGGACAGTTGTGGGGGCCTGGAAGAAGAGGACGGATTTAGAAAATATAATTAGGATGTAATATATGAGAGAAGAAGAAAAAAATTAAGTAAAACCATACAGAGCAGTGCTCTACACTTTTACCTAGTCATCACTTACAGATGTTTATTTTCTTTATTACTTAACAGTAATCTGATTTCCTGAGGTATGTTTTCATTGAATATCGAGAAATACTTGAGACTTTAGTCTTCAAGAGCAATACTGTTATCACTGGTAAAATAAACAGGATATTTTTGCTTTTCTCTGAACATCTTCCCACCTTGGGAGCCTTGTCTTTGCTCACTGTTGGAAGCTAATGCTGGAGTCAAGGAGCCCAGTATTTTACCTGCTGTCTAGTGGGAAAAGAAGAAGCATAGTTTATGAAGCAGCGAGCAGTCAATCATTCTCAGATTATCACTTGCCACCACCACCAAATGTCCCCCTGCAGGATCCCAGTGTATATTTTGACCTTAAAAATGTTAATTGAAAAAAGCTCTGTAGGAGGAAAAATAAATGATTCATTCACTCGCTAGCTAGGGGGTTAGATATTTTTAGAAATATCATAATAAGCGATTCCTAGTACACAAAGGTGCAAAGGTCATTCATTCAACATGGGTTTTAAAGTAAAGGAAAAGAGACCCAACTTCAGATCCATAAACAATGTCACAGCATACATGCAGCATTTCACTTCAAAAATTACAACACACCAAAACCAAACCTGAGAAGAAGAGAAAGGCAAGAGAAAGGAGAATCTAGACTTCCCAGTCTGTCTGAGAGTCAGTGGAGTAATACCACAATCAAAGAAGGGAAAATGATTGTGAATTCGCATGTTTAAAAGTGTGTGTGTGCGTGTGTGTGATATAGATATAGATATAGATATAGATATAGATATAGATAAGATATAGATATAGATAAATAATGGGTACAGATAGGTAGGTAGGTAGATATTCTTTACCATGTTTATTTTATCCTACTTGGGGGACAAGTTGAGGACCATATATTTAAATATTATTTCTAAGAACATAATTTATAATTATGGATTCCATGTACCTTCCTAGAGTTATAAATTACCAAACCCAGACACTATTATAAATGTCAACAAGGGCTTGCTGACAGTAGCCTGATATAGCTATTTCCAGAGAAGCCCTGTCAATGACAAATACAGAGGTGGATGCTCCCAGCCAACCATTGAACAGAGCACAAGGTCCCCAATGGAGGAGCTAGATAAAGGACCCAATGCACTGAAGGGGTTGGTTTACAGCCCATAGGTAGAACAACAATATGAAACAACCAGTACCCCCAGAGCTCCCAAGGACTAAACTACCAACCAAAGAGCATACATGGAAGGACTCATGGCTCCAGCCACATGGGTAGCAGAGGATGACCTGGTTGTGCATCAATGAGAGGAAAGGCTCTTGGACTTAAGAAGGCCCATTGCCCCAGTATAGGAGAATGCCAGGTCAGGGAAGCAGGAGTGGGTGGGTTAGTGAGCAGGGGGAAAGGGATAGGACATGGGGTTTTCATAAGGGAAATAAGGAGAGAGTTAACATTTAAAGTGAAGAGGGAGACCAAGGCAGAGAAACTAATGTAATTAAAATATAATCTCAGTAAGGGAAAGGGATAGGACATGGGGTTTTCATAAGGGAAATAAGGAGAGAGGTAACATTTGAAGTGTAAATAAAGAAATAACTAATAAAAATATGTAAAAATATAAAAGAAATAGCTACCCAGGCTCTACACAGTTACAACTAACTTTGTCTTCTTTCACTTCTCAAGGAGTGCTTAAGACACTGCCAACAGGCCGATCTTCCTTACAGTGTAGCAGCTCACATGCCAAGAAACACTCACAAGTTTGCAGCCAAGTTGAGATCAATGAACAATAAGCATTTCTGTTACAACCTACTGTACGTTCTTCAAGATAGAACAATGGTTGGTATGTTAATAGTGAGTACTTCAGATGTCTAAGCCCCCATCAAATTAAAGGCAGCTTCTGCATTCTAAAGCCTGTACTACCCACAACAATTAAATCATTAACTTAAAGTACATTTATCTGTGGTTACAAAACAAACAATTGGAATGTGCTATGGTTATGCTGGTTTAGTAAAGTGACACTTGTACTTTTTTCCTCTAAGATCTATGATTTCACTAACCCTTGATAGTTTGACTAGGTTTCCAGTAGTCATCATGATTTCCATCTTGTTGATGGCAGGGTTTGGGCAAGGTATTCTTAAATCTGATTTGAGAACTTTCGGTTACTGCCAAGATTGGCGTACCACTACTAGATGCGTGAGTATATGTGTATATGTACATATATGCATGTAATGGCAATCACTTAAAATATAAGAGGGCATGAATTTAAAAGATAGAAGCAAAGATATATGGGGAGGGTTTGGAGGGAGACCAAGGCAGAGAAACTAATGTAATTAAAATATAATCTCAGTAATAAAATATCAGATGTAAGACAGGTGACAACTGTCATCTAGAAAACTCTTCAAATGATGCCACAAATCCCACTATAACCCACAATAACAGTACCTTAAAATGAAAAAGTGTCAAAGTCAGAATTCACATTCCAGCTCTGGTGTCACTAGTGTACCTCCATGAGCACAACTTATGGTAAACACACAATCAAACCCTTGTTCAGCGCTTACGCCTCTCGAACCTGCCTGTTCCATTGGAACCTTTGCCATGAACGACCCTTCCATCAGTGCATATCAACGCAGAGTCCTCATACAGACTCCTCAGCCCTATCCTGATCCATGTGAAAGCATTTTTTACCAAGTCCAGCATGATAGCCACTCATTCTTTGTTCCCATTCCTGCTCCCAAATCAACACTGCCCCTTCTAAAGAGCTCCCAAACCATTCTCATCTTTCATATTCAGACTTCTTGCTGTAACCCATCCCCTGAGCTAGTTCCTGCTCTCCCCATCTTTTTCTCACTCATGCATCTCGATGCAAGCCAAGTCCTTCTGTTTCTAAATTAATATCCACTGCCTAGTCAAGTCCTAAGCATATACTCTCCCTCTTGTACGGAACACTTTTGTTGAAAATATTTTCCAGGCTTCCAGGAAACTTTCTCAAATTGTACATTCTTAGAAGAGGCCTTTTGCCAACTGTCCAAGTTAACACACTACTCCAAGCAATATCAGTTGGATAAAGCAGTAATAAAATGAAAACTGTGACTTAGCCTGAGGTGGAGCATAAGGAGAATGAACATTTGGCTACATGTGGCAGGAAAGAAACACTTGTTTGAAACTTAAATGTTGTTTTCCAATGAAAATGACAATTATAATAACAATAGGACTAGTAGGCCATACTCAATGAAGAAGAAAACAGTAGCCTTGGGTTTTCACAATAACCTCTTGTGGGTGAGCTATTGGAATACTCACATAATTCTTCCAACAACTTTAAAATACGGGTTCAATATAAACTCTTATTTACATATTACTGATTGGGTAGGTAAAACACAGGATACCTAAGAGAAAGTGCTGTTTCAAGACAAATCAAGCTGATCAAGAAGGCCTGAAGGCCTGAACAAACCTGATATAGTCCTCAAATTATAAAATTATAAACTATGAAAATATTAAAAGTCTTCATCCTCTACTAAATGAAAAAAAATGACTAAAAAGGTTTAAACTTTCAGAAAGGTAAATACCAATTATGAAATCAAAAATAATTACAGTGTAGAACAAAGCAGAACCCGTACAATCGAGGAATCTAGCCATAAATAAAATAAAGATACTTGTTTAACTTTTTACTGGGTATTTGAGAATTTGACATCATGTGACCCAATCTGCCTGTTTTCTCTTACTCACCCTTTGCCCTTGCAACCTCCCCTCAAAAAGAAAAAAAAAAATCACCTGGTTTTGGAAGCTGCAATATGTTACAGTGTATCTCACAGCATAACCTTTGTCCACACTTCTTTGTTTGCAAATGTTCATTGTAATAACTCATTGGTCTGTCTAGAGGTCTCTGGCTTCTGCTACACTCATAATACTAAAAGTTCACTGGGAGTCCTCTCTGGAGATATTGTTGCTGCTCTGTGTCATGTTAATGCAGTTTGGGACCTGTAGGACCCGCCCCATCCCAGAAGTTCATAGATGGAGTAGATGTTGGGGTGGGCCAACTAAAAGCCCTGGACTAGGACCTGGGAGGGATCTGAGCTAGCTCTCCCACACTCACCAGCACAGTCCCTGGTAGGTCATTCAATCTTGCATCCAACAATGGGGCAGAGCCAGCTCTCCAGCCCTCATGGCCTGAGGCCTGATCACCCATGAATGCCCCAACAAAGGGCAATTCTGTATGCTGGCCAGGTAAGGTACAGGGACTACTTTGCCAAGTGTTACAGCGTGTGAGGGACAGGGCCACCTCTCACACTCTTATGACCCTGGGGTCAGCTCTTCCACCTGACATAGGTGGCTAGGGACAGGGGATGGTTGGGAGGTGGGTCAGTCTCTCCCTTGTCCATGCTGTCCACACTGCAGACAAGTTCTGAGGCCAGCTCTCCCAAGACCATAGACTCACCCTGCCTCACACACCCTTGCCACCAGGGTCAGTTCTACTGTGCTACCCAAACAAGATGCAAGACCCACTGTCCTGGATGCTACAGCCAGTGGTGAGAAGATAGTTTTAAGAGACATGAGGTAAAACATTAAACTTTTGCAGATGGCAACAACTTCTTACCAGAAGTAATGGCCTGAAAGAAGAAAACAAGGGCTATGAATATGGCTTAGTGGATAAAATGTCTGACGCACAAGAATAAAGACCACAATCCAGACACCCAACATCCATGTGAAAGGTTGGCCTAAGCATGTATGGAAGCCACCTATAACCCCAGCACTGGGCAGGCAGATGCAGAGTAGGGCTCAAGCAATATTCTTGTCTACAATAGCCTGCAAGCTATGCAATCTCAAGAGACCATAAACAAAGTGGATAAATAAGTTGATAAATATAGTGGAAAGTGGTGGAAGAAGAAACTAGTCATCAACTCTTGGCTTCCAAAACATTTGATCCTTACACATTGACACCCACAAATTCATATACATGTGCATATACCTCCACACATGTATGTATACACACCTATGTAAACATGCATAAACACTATGTACACACCATAGTCATACATATGCAAAGAAGAAAGATAAGGAAGAGAAAGAAGAGGAGTGGAGGAAGAAAAGAATAGCAACAACAACACTACCAAGAAAACATAGCAGGAAATAACACTTAACTTCTGGAAGGAGCTAAAAATCATGAATGTTAAGAGCACACCAAGTTTCTGAGTAATAGTCCATTGAATTGCACAAACACATTGTTCTATCTTCTGCTTGAGCTACTTAAGTTACAATAGCAGATGTGAAAAACAATGTTGTTTCTAAATTCTTGTATGATTCTAAAGTGTGGAAAGAATGGGCTGATGAAAGAGCTTTTCACACCTCAACTGTCTAAACTCAGCTCTATGGTCCCAGAGGGAACACATCTGTCTCCCCATAGGCTTTGCAATAACAGCATGCTTCACAGATCTAGAGAAATGAGAACCCTGGAGTGTCTGCAAGAGCTTAGAAGACAGATGACTTTCAACAAGGGAGGATGACAGAGCACGTTGACCTAGGGAAAAGTGAAAATTGGTTTGTGAATGAATAAGAAATAAAAACGATGATCACTCAAGAATGATGTGGATTCCTAAGGAACTAATCAGACTGAATAAATGCTCTCCTTTGATGAAACTAAAGAGTGGCGCATGATGGTAAATTCATGAGTGATCTTCAGCCGAGTGAAGCAAGAAGAACTCTGTAGGATATAGTTAGCAGGGACTCTGATCTGGACACTTTAAAATCAAGGACATCTTGACAGTCAAAGGAGCTACAACCTTTTTAGTAGTAGATATTCAAGCTATTGAGCTTTAAGATAAAGCATCTTTCTTAGTTTATACAACAAACCTCTTAGGTACAATGAGGAAATTTGGGCTCTGGAAAGATGACTTCACAGAAACACAGCTGTTTACAAGGGAGTCAGGAAAGTTAGAGCTAAACCACTTCATTCCTCAAAACAGCAACCAAGATGCATCAAGAGAACAGAACGATCAGCCTTCATGAAGATAAATTAGATGATGTCTCTCTGTTGCTCTAGAGAGGAGAAGATCTGGTATGGTCACACGTGTCCCTCCTGGCTCCAAGTAATGGAGTAATAAACATGCATTGAAAACGGGATTGAATTAAGAATGGGAGCTTTTAACATACTGAGGATTGTCTACAGATTGGAGGGAAGGTCTAAGGAGACTGTGAGCTGTCTTGCCACTGAAATCAAGCAGAGACTAGCAGACATTGCTATCTGTGTTTTTAAACAAGGAAGGGTGACTAAATTGGGAGCCCACCAGATTTCTCTCAAATTCAGAGTCCTGTGGGGTGCAAATGCATGGCCAACCATGGGACCATAATTATGAAGAAGCATCCTGGAGTCTCAAGGATGGATAATAGCTTATTCTTCCCCAATCAGCATCTCCTGGGTACCACTGATCTCCAATGTGACTAGAGAGAGGTTCAGTATTCTGCTGGCATCTTTGAATAATTTTGCATCCATCTTTAGATTTTTTTAACATGGAGAACACAAAGCAGTTGAATATGTTTGTTTGCCTTCACTCTGCACCACCGCACTGAAACAACAATGATTTGTACTCCTTGGGCAAGGCCTTCTGAGACAGCTAATGAGGCAACCAGGCCCTGGTGGCTGAAACTCTGCAGATGGGTTTACTGGAGTGTTGGAAGCCATGCCCTCCTGGTCATGATATACAGATTCTCAGCACACTTTTTATCTTTCAAGTAATATTAGCCACTATTATCCGAACAGAAATAGTAATGACAGCAATCTGGCTACAATGGCTATCTCCACGCAACATTTATCTCCCTTCTGGAAGTCTGTTGAGCTGTGTTTACACCAGCTTATTTAATTTTGTTTTCCTTTATCATGTTAACCCAGTGCTTGGGCACTCGTGAGTTAGTATAGAGGAAAAGCAGAGGCATGACTTGTGCCTAATCTTTTATGAGAAACACAGCTGGTCCTATCGCTGTTCCTAGCATATCTGGAAATGATTTTAAGATATAATTATATGTCTTGCACCTGCACGGCAGGTGGTAAACACATGCGTGGAGAGTAGGGGTGCTGAGTCTGTAAGGAAACTAAAAAGAAACCAAAAGTATGTTATTTTTTTCTTTTTTAAAAATAAGCCAATCCACTTCCTGTGTGCTATAGAATATGTAGGTCAAATATCTTCGGGGCTATTTTTTTATATAAGGGAACTTTTCACGAGAGCAATGGGAAAGAGACATCTAAACTGTGATCTGGTTAGAAATTAGGCTTTTCCTCATCATCGGTGGGAACAGACTGGCCAAGCTACTTAACTACTCCATCTTCATGTTCCTTCCAGAGAAATGGAGAATACCAGAGCACCCATCCTACTGGACTGTAGGAGGAACTGTCAGTCATGCTCAGTGTATTATGACTAGTATGTAGAAGATGCTTACAGTCATATAATTACAGAGGTGTCATTCTGATTGATTTCCTTTAGTAATATAGATGATAGAATTAACTGCAATATCAAAGTTTTAAAGCCAGAAACTTAGTGGCTCCAATCACCTGAATAGAATCCTCTACATCCTGGGCTACCTGTGAACTTTCTATCCTACCTTCAATCAAGCACTCAGTCAGCAAGCAGGAGTTCTTATTGTGAGGGCCTACAAAAGGGAAGGAACGAAAGAAAGAAAGAAAGAAAGAAAGAAAGAAAGAAAGAAAGAAAGAAAGAAAGAAAGAAAGAAAGAAAGAAAGAAAGAAAGAAATGTATATCACAAACAGGATAGTAAAACCAGGAAACATTTATGTCTCGGAGTCCCAGAGCCTGAGAAAGTCTAAGATCAAGCGCCCTGGAGTAGGTCTCTGTCTGCTCTGTGGGCGGCTGTCTGCTTCTTGTATTCTCATATGGTCAAAAGATGAGAGGAAGCCCTGTTTCTTCTTTGGATGAAGCTAATTTGAATGTAAGAGCTCTCTTTTCATGACAGATTTATATCCAATTGCTCAGACTCCTTCTTCCACCAGTCTGGGTGAGATTTCATGACATGAGCCCCAGGGGCTACACACAGCCCAGGCCAGAGCACCTCTCCTCTTCATCCTGTACACCCAGCTTCCAAAAAGTCCTACTTCCTATCCTTCAGAAAGGAAATCTTGATCTTGGGGCTTCAGCTGGTGTTCAAAAAAAGAAAAGGGAAATACAAGACGTCATGTGATGACTAAAAAAGATATATAATATTTCTGTAAAAAAGACCACAATATTTTAAACAGACCACCTGTTCCCATGTCAGGAAATCTTACCTTAATATTCATTATTATTTGCATATGTTAAAGATTCATTTAATACTTTCTGCCCAATGTTGACATTTCAACAAACATAAAATACATATCTGATGGATGCAAAATCACTATCCTCTGTTTGGAATGAGAGACAAATTCTAGTTGGTACTGGTCACCTTTTCTCTTTCCTCAGTACTGGAAGCTCAAAGAGATGCTGGCTACAGAACTATGTCTATCTATCTGGTGCCGAACAATAGAGACTCAACATTCAATAAACTCTTCCAGCTCCTGTCCTAGACTCCAGCAGCAAAGTTAAAAAGGCACCTGACACACTCCATTGTGTGAGGCTAACCCTGTACCTTTCTTTCCTTCACACTTATTCCCATACCCCCCACCCCCGATTTTATCATCCAGAGTCTTGGCATTACCAGATGCCACGAAGAATGACTGAGCATTTCATTTTCATCCATGTTATATGGTTCACTTGTTCATCTCATCACTGCCTTAAAAATATTAAAACTGCATAAAAGGCTTAGAGAGCTGACGGTTTAAGCCTTACACCAGAGCTGCTTCTCACCGTCACCCTTCATCACAAACTGCCACCATCTCTAACTGAGCTTCAGCACTACTGTGGAGACCTAAGAGCTGACATCCTGCACAACTTCTTGTTTACACAGCACTTTCTCAAATTGTCCAAGGAACCTACCTATTGTTTGTAACATTCCCTTGAATGGCAGCCAGATCTGCTTAATGGGGCCTAACACTCTATATAAACATAAAGGATGTCTAATTGAAATTAAGCATTTGTATGATATCAAGTTATAAATCTTCAACATTTTATAGGAATTCAGCTGAATATACTTACCATGACAGAGACAATCAGAGTCCACCTGACAGTTTCACCCTGATAAGAAGTGACCTTTGAGGAAGCTGATGACATCAACAGTGAACACTGAGTTTTACAAACCTATACCTCACAGTGTGTTTCTATAGGGCACACAGGACCTCACAAATTCATTTGCTTTAATTTCTAAAGGAATTTAGAAGTGTGCAATCTACATAGAAATGAAATGAAATCATTTTGAAAATTTCAATGGGCATCTACAGGAAGAAGTGTGTTAAAAATTATTTCATAGATGTTTAAAATAAATAGATACATGGTTAAGTCTTTTTCCATTTTTTCCTTTTTCTTCAGGAGAACTTAGTGTTAAATTTCTCTGATTCCTTTGACAACTCCACCAGAATCACTAGGCCAGTCATTTCTGTCTTGAAGATTCATGATCTCAGGATGGATGCATCAGCTCCAAAGACCACAATCTCATTGAAGACTACCTAGCACACACAAGAACATACAATCTTTCCAATGGATTCCCCTCCTTTAATTAATGCAGGACACTTGCTGTGGCTCCTGGAACATGCCTCCTCACTCATTAATGAAATGGTATTCACCCTGTGGGTTATCAGTGTCAAACAAAGCACCAATAGCCATTTCTCCCATCCTTTGGCGTAGATTACATACAGATTACAATCATCACAACAAAGTGACCAAGCACCATTTGGCTTTATGCAATGACAAATATATGACATGGTGTATGCCAAGTGATACAAATGCTTAGCCTCACATCTATTTAGTTGGTTTTTCTATTCAAACTAATGACAAATTGGGTGAAGAGTCCAACTATCATAGACTAGCATGCATTGGTAGGAATTAAGAGAACAGTAAATGATAGTGGGGAAATTCTAACACAGACCACGGATCCTAAGCCTCATTATCACCTATTTATTAATTCATATAACATTTCTAAGAGGCAGGCAGTCTCTTTCAAAGCGCAGAGAATCAGATAACAAAACCCATAATTAAACTTTACTAAAGTGAAGAATTTATCAATCAATCTCTTTGCAACTGACATTTTAACTCTTCATACTAAAATCACAAGAACCTGAACTGTATGCAAACCTAAGAAAAATTAAAACGAGAGAAAAATCACATTTAAGTTGGAGTACCTAAGAGAATTAGATTTGGCCACAATCCCATCATATTGTATCTTAAAGTATCTATGATTATTGATATAGTCCATGTAATCTGAAGCTTCCTTTCATACTTCATTATAGAAAAAGTATTACTTTGGGCTATGGTTTTTAAGAACTGAATTGTTTGCCAGGCAGTGGTGGCGCAAGATTCCAGCACTTGGGAGGCAGAGGCAGGCGGATTTCTGAGTTCGAGGCCAGCCCGGTCTACAGAGTGAATTCCAGGACAGCCAGGGCTACACAGAGAAACCCTGGGTCAAAAAAAAAAAAAAAAACCAAACTGAATTGTTCTACATATAGGCATATAGGGTAGAAATCTCTTGTTAGAAAACAGAGATTTTTCTGAACCAGTCCCTTCCACAAAAACATCTTTACCAATGCTGGCTATCATAGAAAAATTACCACTCACTTGTCAGAAATAGGAAACTTGAATTTTGTACAAATTATTTTGTGCAGTAGATTCTGCAAACTATGGACATGGGGAGGTCTGAGAAACAGATAGTTGGTTTTCCAGTCTGATCTTTAGTTGAACATGTGTGTTATCTGCAGGAAATGTTCTGCACAGCTTCCCTCTCTTTCCTACTTGAGGAGCAAGTCATCAATATTCCTCTATCACATGATAGGTGAAGAATAAATAGAGTCCTGTTTGGCTTTGGTCTCCTAGGGTTGATGCTAGTTTGGGGCAGATGATCCTATCCTCCCAGCAAAAACCACACTTGGTCTTCAATCATTTTTTTTTCCTTTCTAAAGATGAAGAGGGCTGTGCTGTACTGTGGTGTGACTCCCTATGACTCTAACATCTTTAGATTTTATCCCTTCTTCTCTTTCTACTCAGCTGCCCACCATCCTGGCAACACATTACAATCAACTAAGGAATTTGCAGAAACTACTTATGCCACTCCCCAAACTCCCGAGCAGGCTCTTTGGTGAGATCAGTGCTTTAGGGTACATGTTCTTTTCTAACTATTTCATGTTACACAGTGTTGTAACATGTTGGAAATACCCTCAGCATCCTGTACCTAGAAGCTGCTCCAGTAGGCTCTGAGAGGTATGGCTTTCCTTGTGCTAGTTTTGAGTACTGAAGGGAATTCTATTTGCCAATACCCCCTTTAACACTGTTTTGTTTATAAATGCTATACTGTACCTAATTCCTTTCTTAAAATGTCATCTTGGTCACCTAATAAGCAAGAAGAGCACTGGGTATATAGTTACGACAACTCTTATCCCTCCTTTCACAACCCTACAGATCCCAACCTTTTTTTTCTTGGTTAATGTTGATAGTATTCCCATCACCCTGATTCAGGAAAGAAATCTAGGACAGGTCTGGATCCTGCCTCTCTTCTCATGTAAGTTCTCTTCTTGGCCCCTAGGCCATCCCCAGTATAATAGAACATCATTCCCATTACAGATCCTCACTTTGGCAAGATACCCTGAGGTGCCATGACAGTGATGGTCACACCTACATGGCCACTAGAATGTGCTGCACACAGCATCAGAGCACTTTCTTACATAAGCCTTTGTTGCTTTCCAGTATAACATAAATCCAATCCAAGTTCACTCTGAGGCCTGATTCATCAGACATCTACTGCACTTTCCACCACACTTTGGCCAGTTAATCATACTCAGGAATACTGGCTGTGGTTTCATCTCTCTGGGCCTTTGAATCCCTGCACATGTATGCGTTTACATATGTGTATAGGGATGTATGCACATTCCTTTGGGTGTGTGCATGCAGGTCTTCTTGCACATATGTCCATATATATATTCAGGCCAGCGGTCAATGATGGCCAACTTCTGTGACTGCTCCCCACCTTATTTTTGAGACAATCTTTCACTGAACTTGGAATTCATGCATCTACCTCCCAGCATTGGTGTTACAGAAAAATACAGTGCCTTGCCATCTTTCTATAAGGATTTTAGGGACTCAAACTGAAGTCTTGCAAGCACTTCATCAGCTTTCTTCTGAACACTCAAGCCCTTGGATTTCTTTTTCTTGTTATTGTGCCTCCGTGTCTAAGGTACCCCTGTATCTAGCTGTCTCTTGTCATTTGGGGCTCAGTTATACTATGACAAACTCAGGGAGAGCTTCCCACACTTGTACATATTCAAACACTTTAGCCTTTTATCAGTGTCAGCCCTGCTTCAGTAGCACGTGATCTCTATGAAGGAGCCCCTAAGTCAGTCTTCAGTGTTATTGTACCCCTTCTCCTGGACGCCTAAACCTCCTACATCTTGGGATGTAGGAGGTTCTTAATAAATTCCTCAGAATGAAGACTCCCAAGACAGGCTGTCAGGAAGAGGGATGAAGGATGCTTGCTTCTGTCACAAACTTATCTGAATAGATTGACATTGTCTTAAGTCCTGATAAACACTGTTTGTTTCACAGCATTTCAATATAAACAAAAGAAGACAAAGTTCTAAGATTTAATCTTTAAATGATTAAATACTCTACTCAGATTTTTTTTATTATGAAAAAGAGGGAAACAGGAAAAGTCCATGAGATAAATTTTAGCTTTCAATGACATGATAAATCATCTTTTTTCCATTCCAGCATATGAAATCTGGTTTAATAGTTTGCCAAATCTATCAAGATACACTTTGGAAGATACACATACTTCAAAAAAAGAGGAAAAAAAGGTACTCTATACTCAACAGTAAAAGTCACCTCTTAAGAACAATCATTTTGAAGAGTAACGGCATTATATAGGATGTCAAGAAAATGATAGAGATAGTCCTTCAGTCTTTGGAGGCTTTTCCCTCTTCTGTTGTTTTTACTGTGTCAGAAATTGAGACATCAGAAATTGACACCGAGTTCAGTATCAAACTGTGCATACCACACTTCAAGGGCAATCACACAGAAAGGGCATACTGCCTAAGTCTGTCTTCCCGCCTTCCTCAAAGGCTGAGAAATTTAGGCCCAGATGCCTGGAAATATATATATACCTATACTTTTTCTACTCAGCATCACTGTGAGATTTAAATTTTCACAGCATCATTCTCTCCCTTTCAATAATGAATTTTAGGATGACCTTGTTGAAAACAGCAGTTGTTACACACAGCACTCAACATGTAAGACTAAAATCTAGCTTCCAAATTTAAGTTTTAGAATGAACCCATGATGCACAATTAATAACCTCTGCAATAGGTTCATCTTTTCATAGTTCCTGTATAGGCCAATACCCTTTGCATTCCAATATCCAGATTATTAACTGTGTATTTTATAAAAATATTAATAATAATATATTGAAGAATAAAAATCCTTCAATACCTATGGAACATATAGCAACCATCTCTACAAATCAGGAAATAGGTTTTCACAGAGGCAAAGGCAAACAACACCAGCTTTTCATGAAAAGCAAAACCCTGGACTGAAGTGTGTCTTCTCGCTGGTCCACATGTGATCTCTTCAAATATGCTCATTTAACACAATCTGTCCACAGTCACATCTTGACAAGCAAGTTATGATGAAATGAAAAAAGATCATTGCAGCTGATTTTTTTCAATCCAACTAGTTGTCATAGCATCCAGGAGAATACAATAAAGGTAAATAAAGTCCATAATAAAAAAAAGAAAAATCTGAAAAATAAAAAACCTGATCACTGGATTTAATTGCGAAGGATTCACTTTGGACATCTGACTTTGGCAGAGCATGGAAGACTTTTGCACCAAATCAGAATATACAGCCTTATATCATTCTCAGTGTGTGACTTTATTTATTTACCTGTAATGTCACATATCACCATTTATATTTTTGATAGAATACAACATTCATGCTGAAGCGATATCCCCGAAGCTTAAAGAGAAAATAGTGCAATCTGTGAAGAAAGCACATTAGAAATAAAATGAGACTTTAAAAGTAAAGGAAACAAATGTATATGTGGAACTCTAATGCCAATAATGAAACCATGGGCTTCCCTTGCTTGTCATGGAGACAGATGCAAGAAAAAAAATGCTTTCCGAGATGCCATCCTCGGGAGCTCTGAAAGGCCGCCATGGCCCTGCTCCCTCATGCAATTCTATTTTTATAAAGTGACATTTGAACAGCCAATGTCACTGGGTGATTTGATGTTCACCCACCTCTCCACCACCCCTGGATCACACTGGGTTTCCATGGTACTTATTAGTTGGAATAGCATTAGACTGCGGTTGCTGGAGGCAAAGACTGTCACCAGCTCAGACACAGAGCAGCCAGGCCATACCTCTTAGAAGCTGATCTTGTTCTCTTGTGCCATGTCCACATCTCAGAGGAGAAACAAAAAAAATGCAGAGCACCAAGAGAACAGAGCACTGTGCATATCTTAGAAATATGGGGACTGATCTACTCACAGACAAAGGCACAATTTAAGGTATGCAGACTCTTTGCAATTACTTTTGATTGCTGTGCTTCTGTGTGTTTGAGCCACTGTTACAGACTGAATTGTATTTCCTCACTTGTATGCCGAAGCCCTGTACTTCAAATTGTAGCTGCTGTTTGGAGAAAGAACAAGGGTTCATCAAACTAAAGTGAACTGTCTAGAGCCCAGTTCAGTCACACTGATGTACTTCCAAGAAGAGGAGTTTAGACACACAAAGACAACCAAAGTATACACAGAGGAAAAGATCATTTGGGGATACAGCAAGCCAAAGAGAGACAGGTCAGAAATAAAAACCACCTGGCCTCCAGAATTCATAGACTTATAACCTCTGAAATACAGAAAATGAATGTGTACCGTCTAGGTCATCCAGTCTATGACAGTTTGTGCTGGCAACCTAAAAGGCCATTACAGAGACCACTTAGTTAAGAACAGCAGGAAAGGGGAAATCACTTGAAATGTAAATAAAGAATATACAATAATGATGATGATAATAATAATGATAATGATGATGATAATAATAATAATAATATAATAAAGAACAACTGCCTGTGAGCCCTTTCCTGCTGACACAGCCTTTTGTCCATAGCACTCCTGGGTTTAAGGTAAAACTCTTCATCATTGCAAGCATCCACATTTTTATAGGTAAGGTTCTGGCAGAGCCAACCATGGGAGTGAGCATGGGGACACCAATGGAACAGTTAGAGGAAGGAATGAAGGAGCTGAAGGGGTTTGCAACCTCATAGGGAGAACAACAATATCAACCAACCAGATCCCCCAGAGATAAAACCATCAACCAAAGAATATAGGGGAACCCATGGCTCCAGCTGCATATATAGCAGAGGATGACCTTATCTGGCCTCAAAGGGAGGAGAGGCCCTTGGCCCTGTGAAGGCTTGATGCCCCAGAATAGGGGAATGCTAGGGCAGAGAGGCAGAAGTGAGTGGGTGGGTGGGTGGGGAGCACCCTCATAGAAGCAAGGGGGTTTGTGGAGGGGAAACCGGGAAAGGGGATAACGTTTGAAATGTAAATAAATAAGATAACCAATAAAAAAAATAAATCCTTCATCACTGAATTACACAGGGCAGTTTTAATACTTCTAAATTTGCCTGGGACTACAGCAGTCCAGGGTTCAGGGGAGGCATGTATAATGCTATTCAAAAGGATAGAACAGCACAACACCATCACCCAAAGACAGAGAGAGCAAGGATTCCTCTCACCTGTCACTAGAGACCCACTCCTGAAGAATACCTTTAAGATCTTCTTGAAACTTCTTGAAAGATTTGGTTGTGTTGAAGATGAAATGCCACATTTAAACCAAAAAACTTGAGAACAATGGTACATCTGCTACTCTGATAATAATTTAATTCAGGGACCAATGAGAAGATTTAGTGAATAAAGGCACTTGCCACCAAGCCTACAGACCTAGGTTTAAAAGGAAAGACATGACTCCCACAAACGCAAAAAGACACAGTGTCTCAGATAAAGCTATTTCTAGGTATTCTGTTCTTTTCTTGTAACACAACAAATCCAGCAATTAGAAATTCTATTGAATTAGATGGATCTGAGAGTATTATATCTAGAATTAGAGAAACTTATACTTCCAAGGAAATCAAGTTGTTTTAGACAATAATTTTTCCAGGTTTCCTGTTCATACTCCAATTTTTATAATCTCTCACTCTCAGTTTCTCTATTTCTCTCTCTCACACACACAAACACACACACACACACACACACACACACACACTTTGGATATTTTAGCACACCTTATTCAGTATAAGTGTGAGCAGGAAATCTTGTCGTGTAGGGAGAGATTCTTTTACAGTTTTAAATAACTAAATTTTATGTGACTTTACGAAGTAATCAATGTGTACACATGGGAAACATCGAAACAGGGACATCAGTAAATGATGAACTCCACTTATCTGATTGACAATATGAATATACAAGAAACAAAAACACGTGAACAGAGGCAGAAGAGGAGGGAAGGTAGAAGGAAAGCTTCAGAAAGAGAACAGATAGACTCGGGAATGCATCAATACCATGAGAACTTTAAGCTCAGACTTAGAAGCTCAGCTTTTGGACTGTCTGCAACAAAGACTCAGGGAACATGTTGTCCAACAACTTCATTTCTAGAAGAATGCCTATAACTCCAAAATCCAGAAAACGATTGCTTTACCCTGATTCACAACCACATCGAAGCCTGAGACTACATTCACCAGCACAAGTCAGCCTTCCCTCTGAGCCTTATTTGCTTTCCTTCCAGAGTGCTTATACCTCTCAGAGGTGAAGAAGAATACAGATGTGATGAGTGTCAACTCTCTGCGAAGAAGCAGTATGTTTCCCTAAGATCCTCTACCCTCCTACCAAACTCTGAGAAAACTCTAGACCTGCTAAAATGATTTTCTGAAGTTCACTAGTGTGTTTTTATTTCTTGTATATTTATATTGTCAATCAGATAAGTGGAGTTCATCATTTACTGATGTCCCTGCTTCGATGTTTCCCATGTGTACACATTGATTACTTTGTAAAGTCACGTAAAATTTAGTTATTTAAAACTGTGAAAGAATCTCTCCCTATACAAGATTTCATGTTCACACTTATAGTGAATAAGGTGTGCTAAAATACCCTGAGTGTGTGTGTGAGAGAGAGAGAGACAGACAGACAGACAGACAGACAGAGAGACAGAGACAGAGAGACAGAGAGAGAAACTCATGGTTACAAAGAAAGGGGTAGGAAACCAAGTGGGGAAGGAGTGATCCATCTACATCAACAGCATTTCTGCCTCTGAGCCCATTCTCAGATACCCAAAATTGGCCACACTCTTCAGGACACACTGCTCCTTAGCTGCAATCCCAAATCTTAGAGAAGGCACGTGATCATCATGAAGCAGAGACATTCAGTACTTTTAAGGAATCACCATTCTTCTTTGAATCTCTCTTGTCTAATAAATGATAGCAATCCTTCTCGACCTGAAATCAAAAATATTCTTAAGCATCCAACCACCCAACATTCCTGGCATGAAAGCACCTCTCTTTGGTGGAGGTCAAGAGGTTCACTTGATTGCATGTAACTGATAATTGAAGATTAAAGTGGACTTCTCAACACAGAAGTAAAACGAAATTGAGAGGATACAGCCAGAGCTCTTCTCTGAAAATGTGATCTATTCTAAAGCAATTCAATTCATACCTTACAGCTGATATGTTGGAAATAGAAGCTGTCCTACTGGAGGAACAGGATATTGTATTTGGCAAAGTGAAAATTCTGGGGAAATGTGAGAAAATTCAGTGCTAAAATTTAGCAAAGTTTTTTAAGTTTAGAAGTATCAAGAGCCAGAGATGACCTTTCCAGTGGTTTGAATGTAAGAGATTCTCCTTTCAGCATAAAGAGCCCATGGACCAGCAATTTAATTCAATTTTCACAAAGGGAGCACAGTGCATAAAAACAGTCTGTAGTAAGCAATTAAAGTCTTCATATCCTAACACTTAGCTATACAGGTATTTTATGGCAACCAAGATGATGAGAGCAGACATTTATTGTGAACAACATTTTTCAATTGTATGAAATACACATCAGAGACTCAGGGACGTGAGAGGTGTACATTGCATATTTGAATTGGCTCCATTCTTGAAAATTAGGATGAGGCACAATAAAGACATGATAAGAGTTAATTTTGAAAAAAGTCAGATATAGAGAGAGCTGAACTCTAAAAATATTCTGTAGGTTCTTCAAGACTTGTTCCAATAAAAAACAAAATGCCCAAACAAAATTTATATTGTGGGAAGCTAGCATCCACCACCCGTGAATGTCGAGTCATTCAGTGGCATGTGTCCCTCGCTTCAAACCTCTGTTGCTTTCTGCCAATGGAACTAGCCAAAAAGCTTCAACCTTTCATTGCAGAAAACCACGAGCTAGGTACCAGTCATTCCTGTATGATGTATACTGAAAACCATAAGGAAAGACCAAGCAATGATGCCGCCAAAGCATCCTGGTCATTAACCTCTTCTCTTCAAGGTTAACATTAGTGTGTTATCTAGTCATTTAGCTATAATAGCACTACTCAGACTTTTACAACACTCAGCCATTTGTAGACCATGGGAAGAAAGAGCATTTCATTATTTATCATAGATTACTCAGAGTTGTTCACAATGAAAGATGAGCTTCAGTGTGGTACCACAGAAGGGAAGACTGAAGGAGAAACAGAATCAGTAAGTATTCTACTAAACCTGGATCTACTTCCCTGCCATTTTTTCCAAATAAACTCTCATCTAGTTAAATATACAGAGGCATGCATAATGTCGGGTATAAAAGAGTTCTCTTTATGTCAATAAAAATGGACTAAACTATCCAAGCCAATACCATGAATACATGTCAATTGCTATACAATAAATTCTGACATTGGTAAAAGTTATCTGATCTGTGGACTATATAGGAGAAATCCTTTTGGCTAACACTGCTAAATCACACACATATACACACATAACTCTGGAGACGTGGGTAGTAATTTCTCTGAGAGTGGGTTCTGATCATGGAGAGGAACTAGGGAGGCCACAGCCAGATATGAGACAAGAAGGTGGCAGTACCTGGGGTATTTTCAGCAAGTGCAAGGTCTCCCTCCAGACAAGGCATTCTAAAAATTCCCCAAGGCTAGCTTGCTGTAAATTACTCAAGACATGAGCTCTGATCTGTGTGAGATATATTTAAGTATTGACTTCACTGCACTGCTGTTTCAAAGTGCTGTATGAAGCAGTAGAATTGCTGTGTTTCAAGGATGTTCAGTTTATCCACAGTCACATCAACACAGCCATAGATCTAACCCAAAATAACAGCTTTTGGATATCTAAAAATTTGCGAGTGGAGATATGAGGAGAATAACAAGAGACAGCCCCTGATTGAATAACTTTACCTAAATTAACCTGTTCTAACTTCAAAGAGGCAAAGCCTCCTGTATGAATTGAATTATGCAAACTTATATAAAATTATGGAATATTTGAGGATAGAACTCAGTGGTAGAATGTTTATAGAATGCTTGAATAATATGTAGGTCCAGGTTTAGTCCCTTCTAGTATACACACACACACACACACACACACACACACACACACACACACACACACTTTTCTGGTTACATCTGGGATCCTCTTTCCATAGTCCACTCAGCACATCTGGGGATCCAATGCTGAGGTTGCACAGAATTCAAAAGGAATGCTGCTTTTGGTTTACAGGCTAGACTCATCATGTGGGTAGGACTACAAGATGGAAGATGATGGAGTTTGTGCAATGTAAGGTTACTGTGTGGCTTTCTGGACACATGATATATAGGTAGGAGAAATGCATCTGGCATTTACATACCAACACCTAAAATTAGTAATGTCAACTACTTTGTTCCCCATGAAGAATGTATGGAGGAGAACTATATCCATCAATCTTGCTGGCCCTCTTAGTTGCTAGTTGCTGCCAGAGAGAGGGACTGTTTCTACAGTACAGGTACCACGGGTCTCTGCCATCATTAATGACCAAAGTTTTCCCTTACCCTGACTTCTGAATTTCTCTGCCAAAGGCAATTCTTCTTAGCAAATGAATCATTTTCTTGTCAGCACCAATGAATCATTTCTGAGATGGCCTGAGATACTTTCATGTTGGAAACATGCTTCAGAGATTATGCAATCGCTCATATATACATTCTGCTCAACAAAACCTCAAATGTAATTAATGAATTGGCTTTCTTATCCATGTCAGTTTTTTTTTTTTTTTATTATCAGTGTGATCCAACCGAGACTCATCTTGGAAGACGTGCCTTGATAAGACTGGCCTATGGCCATTGAAACAGATTTTCTTGATTTATGATTGGTGTGAGAAGGCACAGTACCCCATGGGTTAGACTTTACCATCAGCACATAGTTTGCCTTGTCTATTTAAGAAAGGTATCGAGTTTACAGCAAGCCAGTAAACTGCATTCCTCCCTGAGCGCTGCTTAAAGCTCCTGGTTGAGTTCTGGCTCTCACTTCATTCAATGATGGCTCATGACCTGGAACTGTAAATTAATTATATTCTTTCCTACCCACGTTGGTCCAAGTAATGGCATATACAAATTAGAATGCTTTTGTATTATACACCTCTCTTTGTAGAGCTGGAGTATATTTGCAGGCAGCATCAGGGAACAAAAATGCTTTTAGAAATATATATGAGAAAATTATAACACCCTTGGAATAAGTAAAGCTAAGCTTGACGTAACACAAAATATCCATTCAGAAAGGCTTGAATAAGAAAGAGATGAGGCTGACTGCATGGAGTATCTCCTCAGTTCATATCTTGAAAATAAAAGCTAGGAGGACTGTCTTTGCTTCCTGTACACTGTAGGGAACTGTAATTACAGTCCAAGATTTACAAATAGCAAACCACATAAGCCTCGTCCATCACCCTGGTAGCATAAATTGATAAAAAGCCACATAAATGTTCTAAACAAACCAACCAACAAAAAAGCCTTTAACTTTGAAATATGTGCTGATTTATATAAAAAGTATGTAAGCCAAAAAGATACATAGGAACACATTTTATCAAATATCTCCCATAATCAGCATCCAAAATAATACGCAAAATGTTAGCAGTGGGACTAAGTTCCTTACTCCCCAAAGGTAATCAATATCTTGACTTCTCATAGTAGATTATATAAACAGTACATTTGCATTTCAGCTCTTTTTGTCCCTCATTGTGACTGTGAGCTTTTTTTTTTTTTTTTTTTTTTTTTTTTTATGGAACACAATTTATCTTTGAACACAACTTATCTTTTTTTTCCCCTAAATAACTACTCTCTCCAGGCTCCTAGTCAGTGTGTCTATCTGTAATTTGGCTCTCTAGTCTGTTGATTCTGGGAGCAGCTAGCAGTCCTTAGTAAATCTCTGGATTAGTCTTTCCATTCATTCACTCACTCCATCTGCCCTGAGTGTGCAAACAAACCAACACTACCACCTTCACTTTTCACGTTCCTTAATCCAGATCAAGTGTGCAGGTAACAGACATTTAGCTTACAGGCTTCTATTGCATACTTCCATCCATAAAAATAACGCTAACAACCAACCAACAAAGGTCGTTAATGACTTACTAAATGTCCGTACTTGTCTCTGCTCCTAAAATGTCAAGGCTAGGTTAAACCACCACAGGGCTCCTAAGAAAGCAGCAGCAAAGGAAAATACATTTCCCAGCAGAGCCTCAACTCAGTCAACCCCTTGATGCTGACAATACCATTTAAAGCACAGATATAAAAGAGAAAAAAATTAAAAACTAATGCAAGAGGATTGTCTTGTACTTCTTAAACAGATCAGCTACTTGTGATTACTAAAATAACACACATCATTAACTAAACTATAGAAAACATTATGGAAAAGTATAATAAGTTAAGCAGAGTCTCATTTAATAATCCAGAAATAACCACTAACACTTACAATAACCCTAACACTTTGAATTTGGTAACTAAATATTAAACTTATCTTTAAATCTATAAAGCTTATGCAATTGGCATCTTATTTAATTTTCTACTATAAGTTTTAGATGAATATTAAATAATAAATGTATCCTAACATCTTTAAGATTATTAAAATCCCAATCTAATGGCCTCATAACATCCCAATTATGTAAATAAAAATTTATTTTTTAATGTTAATTTTATTTAATGATATATATATATATATATCTTAACATGAAACATAGAAATGCCAGATATTTGATAGAGTTCAAGTTTTTTCTTTGACCAAGCAAGTATCTGCTGTCTTCCTTTTGAAAACATATATATATATATATATATATATATATATATATATATATATATATATATATATATAGAGAGAGAGAGAGAGAGAGAGAGAGAGAGAGAATAGAATACAGGTGCTGATTTATTAAGCAAATGTACATATATTATACTTTTAATCTGCTAAACCTCTTCCATGGACATTTTAAGAAGATTTTAGCCTACATGAATAATTCCTATATAATCTACCTACTTTTAATATAACCCACAATTAATTAATTGGTTTTTAAAATATATAATCTACCTCTTCTTAATTACAAGAACAACCCAACCTAAGCATTTTTGGAAGCTAATATATTTAATAGTGGTAAACACCACTCAGTTGATTAAAGGGAGAATCCTATTGACTCTGCCTCCTTTCCTTGAAGACAGATCTATCATTCTTTGTCTCATTTTACTCATGTCATCTTAGGTTTTGATAGTGAAGCTTCCCAACATTACACTAATCCTAATTTTAGAATGGCTATTCAATTTTATAATATACAATCAATTATAATACAAACTTACTAATTTACTAGTTTCCATTTTGGTGTATGTTTGTGTGTGTGTGTGTATGTTAGTAGGGACTAAACCTGGGCCTTATACATACTATTCAAGCATTCTATAAACATTCTACCACTGTGTTCTATCTTCAAATATTCCATAATTTTATATAAGTTTGCATAATTAGCTATCTCAATCACCTTTCAAATTATCTAATATAATATTCGTTAAATAAAAAGAGCCCTGATACACAGAATAAGAAGGAAAAAAGAAAGGAAATAATTGGGTCTGCTTTGGGAAATCTTCTGTTGAATAGCATGCCTTATCGATAAGTCTCTCAGTTCTCCTGGATGGTTTTTAGCAGTCACTTTGTATTTTGAGACTCAGGTATTTCCAGATACTTAATCATTTACCTGTCAAGCATGCCTTCCATAGTCCTGGTCACCATCAAAACTCATTTAATAACCCAGAAATAACCAGTAACACTTAAATGGTTCCTTTGAATTTGGTTGCTAAATATTAAACCTATCTTTAAATCTGTACAGCTTCAGGCATTTCATATAAGAATTTTCCAGTCAGTTCATTACCTGCACGATTGCACTGAGAATATTTGAGTCTATCCTTCAAAAATAAGTTAGATAAAGAATGCCAAGGTAACACAGACTCTAGTAGTTTACAGCAAGGCTCCACAGGGCCACTCTCATTTCCATTGTTACCTAAGTCTCAAAATTCTTCCAAAATTGGAATCCTGTGAAGAACCCTCCCACACCTCAGAGTAAAATACCATATAGAACTAAAGTCAATCTGACCGCAAATGATGGTGATATTGTAGTTTTCTCTTTTAAGGAGCTATTAGTTTATGGTAATGCACATGGGTGATCATATTTTAGGCTGTAGGTAGTCTTGCGAAGGTGATCTGAGAATCAGACTAGTCTGTTTAACAATCCGTATTAAAGGATTAGAATAAGACATTGCTACTCTCACAACTCTATGACATAGTAATGCTAAGGTAATTGTACAGATTCTTTTAAAATAGATAAATAAACAAGCTGTTCTTTTGGCCTGTGGTGTCCTTTGATGTCTGTTATCACTTCTAAAAACAGCAGCAAAGAAAAGTCTTTACCATGTACACTGCTAAAGTTCTGTAACTAAAGTTAATTCACAATTCAGTTTTGCAGGATAATTTCCAACTGATCCTTTTTACGCCTGTGGTTTATGAACAGCAGCTGGTCCAGCCCAAAATATTAACACTTATAACAACGGCACAAAGTGAGTACTTTTCCAACACACAGACTTCATAATAGATGCTTTAAAAATATTATTAAGGGTCCCTAAATTACAAACCCATATCTAAAAGAGATCTTTCGTAGAGAAACAAACTTGTTTATACTCCAATCCTCATTTATGATAACTGCCTGGATGGGAACAGAATAGAATGCAGACCTTCCTTACTTTCACTTAAATTCTATGCAAGCTTTAAAGACCTGGTGACAGGTCTTTCTGTAGTAATGGTACAAAATGAATCCTGGGCATTCCCTGAGCATCCCGTCTTCTGCTCTCCTGGCTTTCAGATTGCAGGTCATTCTACAGTCTCACTCAGTTTCTCCCAAATATCAGCTTTTCTCTGGGTTAAAATTTTATCTAAATAAATAAGAACCTAACAAGCAATGAAGGAGACATGGGGGGGCTCCTGTTTCTGGGCTTTCACACGTGAGTCAGGTTTGCATTCTTCGACCTCTTCCAGTGCAGCGCACGCTTTGGTATCACAAAATAGAGTAGAGAGAAGTCAGGCTGCTAACAGGGTCCAGTGTTTCCACTCTGTGAACTGAGTAGGGTGCCCGTGCATGAACTAACCAGTCTACACTGACACAAAAGCAGTAGTGTGTCTCACAGGCCTGTGTAGAGTTAGTCTATGGGCATCATACTCCAGATACCATGAGGGGAGCTGAACGCTGAGAAGAAGGATCAGTGGTTTATGCTGTGTTGTTGCTTCATATAACAGAGATGCAGGTCTGTGTCTGTCATTTTTGTCATCATGGTTGTTGGTAAGCATCTATATTGTTGTTCCACCGAGGTAGCTAGCTGGCTCACACCATCTTCCCTCTTCACCCTCTCAGAGGCACATAGATTTCGGCTCAGTGGAAAGGTGAGTCTCATATCTGTCCAATTCCACAGCTACCTGGTATATTATTCCCTAACCAACAGGGTAGGGGTAACAAACTTCTTTATGCCAATGTTATGACAATTATGCAATTTAGCTAAATATTATATAAGCCGATGATACATAATTGTGGAAATGAAAGATAATTGTACTTTCAATTAAATTGCAGTTGAATGTTTTGAAGAAACTCCAAAAGGTGAGGTTATTTTTTTAAAAGGAAAGTAATTGCCTTAAATTAGATGGGCAGGGAATCAAGCTAAGAGATTCCCAGAGAGCACAGTACAGTGTCTGTGGAAATCATTGGCCTGTAAATTCCTTCATTAAGGCTTCCCTTATTGTCTTGTTTTATATTTGTTTTAGATCAGATCTTGTACTAAAGTTCAGGCTGACTTTGAACTCATGTTTCTGTCTTGACCTTAAGAGGATAAGATCTGAAGTACATATCACCCCACTCTTCACTAATACTTTAAAACAGAAGTCACTAATTAGTGGACTATGCTTTCAAAACACATGCTATTCTTAAATAACTGGACACGTATTCAAGAATAAACATGTCTCCAAAACAAGATATGGGAAGAATGGGTGCATAATGTTTATCTCCTCCCTCCCTCCCTCTCTCCCTCTCCTCTCTCTCTCTCCCTCTCTCTCTCTCTCTCTCTCTCTCTCTCTCTCTCTCTCTCTCTCTCTCCTTCCTGCCTCCTCCTATACCATAATCAAAGAAATAAAGATCTGAAAAATAAACACAAAGTTAAAAGCCTGCAAGAACTGGTCAGTCATCATCGCCATTCTTCAGTACAGTAAGGGGTGGGGCGATGTAAGAATGAATGAAATCATCTGTAAGAAAGGAGAAATGGAAAGTCGAGCTAAGTACATGCTGCCACATTCATTGCTAGTTGAGTGAATAGGAAAAGCTTATGCAAACCTGTTGTCTGCCTCCTATAGGCTGGGTCCTTAACCATTCTGCTGGGCACAGAGGCCTATGGGGATGTTCCCAGGTAAGGATGAGTCAGATGGTTAAGGCCAGTGTTATTTTTCAAGGCAATATGGTGCTGTTCCTACCCACCACACAAGTCTGAAGATGGAAATGAATTTCAGTTCTATTCAGAAGTGACTCAATTGCATTTTAAAGACTTACATTTATGTCCTGCCCTTTGCTTTTATACATTTCAGGGCCAATTTTCATCTTTCATTTCAGCATCCCTGATAGAATATCGTGATATGCTTTGGCTCTAGATATGAGAATTTGAGAAAAGAATTTCTATAAAAGGAATAAGTCAAACACCATCTTTCTTTTCACTGTGGTACAACCAGAAGTAAGACTGGCGAGATCCGGAGGAAGGGGCAACTTCTTTCCACACATGTTGAATCTCTGGAGTCAGCACTGATTTCAAGCATGCACCAGGACTTCTGCTGTGGCCCACAGCAATCTTAGAGAACCTGAGTATTTCTGTAACAAAGAGAATGCTAGAGCCAGCTTGCTTACTGTTGATGTTGACTTTGGTTTATTTCTTTCCTCTGAAAAACAGCACACACACACACACACAAAAGGTTCTATACTCAACAAACCAAACACACATGTCACTCTTCACTAGTAAAATCATCTCTGATCCCTTACAAAAGTTCTTCAACACCAGAGAAGGATGCATAGAATACTGCTTTCCATGAAGGTAGACTAAATTCAAGAGAGTTCACAAAGCAGTCTGGAAGAGCTATGCCTAAACCCACATTATTGCTTTATTTTTGGTTAGGAACACAAAATGAAGTATGCACATTTCAAAATTCACAGTCTAACAGGCTAAAGGAGAGCAGCTCCACAATACTGCAATAATGCTAACGAAAATAAAAACATTCTCAGAATGCAATGCAAGCTCACAGGGGAGAGAAATTCAACTGCACTTCATAGGCCACATTGATCATGAGCTCTGAATCCTCTCATGTTGACCCCCATGCATGAATGAAGTCCAAACCTTCTCTGCTGGGATTCTTCTTAAATCCTTGACTCATGTAGACAGAACATACAGTGCTTAACTTAATTTAAATTAATTATACCTGAAGCTCCTCACAAAGCAACAGAACACTCTTACTCAAGAAGTAAAGATGTTGAAAAGTAAAACAGGAAAACGATTGACTTTTGCAATGGCTCTCTTTAAAATCACAAGTGATATGATTCAATAAAACTATTTAACTAGATGAGTAAATTAAAACAACTTCTATGCCATATTCAAACATCAATAGGACATTTTGTCTTCAAATTCTCTGAGTATACTATTCAATACCTGTGATCTTGCTCATGAGACTTCACTATAGAACTATTCAAAGATAACTTCACATACAATCCATTAAGAGCTCCACTTGGCTTTGAACTTAATTATTAGTTTGGTTTGTTGTTGTTGTTCGTTGTTGTGGTTGTTTCACCTGTTAACAGTGCTTTCAGTTAAGTAAAAGAGTTCCAACACTCCAGGACAATCTCTGTTTGCATTGGCAGTGCTGTATAAGCACTTTGAAATCAGAAGAAGGAACTCCAACTGCTGTCAAAGCAACAGTATTGATACATTGTACAAAACCACTGTTCTCTATCTGTAGTGCATACTCTCCTTTGTCTCAAAGATGCTAACTCACCTACACCATGACAACTAAACAGTTTCAGGATAATCCTACTCAACTGATCTTACAGCAACAATGTATTCAAGAATTTGTTTTCAAAAAGTCTGCAGGAAAGGCAAGCTCTGGATCACTGAAAAGGAAAGAAGTTTCAGGGACACAGGAAAGTTTTGATATACCCCGTGGCACAAGGGATCATGAAGGAAAGCAAAGAGTCAAATGCAAAACTTTCTTTGTTTGCTTGCTGATTAAGTTCAGTCTTACTTTTACCCCAAGACATCAGATAACAGTCATCAAAAAGGAGCCCTTCACAAAGCAGGTATTGTAGATAATAAGATACTATTTATTTTTTGCAAAATGATATCCACTGGCCAGTTGTTACCTTTCTCAGTCTGACAAGCTCCTACTCAAAGAGCTATGGTGTCTTGCTGAGAGCAGCCATAACATGATGAACCAAAGATGAGCACAAAATGTATTTTATCCTGTAAGCCTTGAAATGTTCTGTTCAAGAAGCCCAGACCCTGGTCTTTAAAGAATATGTGAGTTAGTCTGACCAAAAAAAAAGCAGGAGATCATCTTTAAGTGCCTTCATTTTGAACAGCAGGTGGTGGGCAGTAGAAAAGGGAGATACAACCCTACTAAACTGTACAGATATGTGATGTGCACAAAGAAACTTCTCATCTGGGAACTTAATGCCATAATCAAAACAAGTGAACAATTAGAATGAGAACTACTTGGGCCATAATTCTGTGTGCTATAGCAGGGCTGATAATCCCACAAATGAAATATCTCTCTTCTCATTAATCAGCCAAAAATCCTATATAAAAAATAAACTATGTTTATCTTTTGAATTACCATACAGCCTACCTATTTAAGCTCATCTTTCATGAAAACTACAGGTTCCTATTCTTTTCATTAAAATGTCCCTTATTGGTGCAGGCAAACCAGGTAATTGACTGCTAAGTCATTTGCGTTTTTAACTCTTTACTCAACTCCGTTTTAAGGATTTCAAACAGAGAAAGAACTGGACCCTCGTTACCAACCAAACAAAAACTGCCTGCATGTCTATGCCAGCACCAAGACCCGTGCATCTTTCCCACCTCTCTTCCTTGAGGCTTAGAGCCCTGTCAATAATCATGACTTATTAAACAGGCTGCCATCTCTTCCTTTCTACTGAATGTAGAACAAGATCATGGAGGGGCAGAAATAATTACCTCAGGCTCTTCTTTAAAGACTGTCTCAGAATGGAGGTAAGGAAATCAATTAAAAAAGGACAGGGAAATGCCCCAATGTGATCCCCACAGCCCTGGGGATGGGAAGTGAATCTACAATCCATTATTCATATCAACTGCTACAGAACAGATGAAAATTCTAAGGTCTTCAAGACAGACAGGAACCTATTGCAGCCCAATGAATGGGCTCACATGCACCACCCTTTATCCCTTTCCACCACACAAGCTGGATTTGTTGAAAGGAGACCCTAGCACCCTCCCTCTTCTGGAAAATGGGCTCCTAGAAATCACTCCAGGCAAAGCAGAAGAAAGCTGCACAGTGCTGGCCTCTTCTGCCTTCTCTTTGCCTTTCTGTCTCCCACTGACCACCAAGCTATAGACGCAATTTTGTAAGACAGAGTAAAAGCAAAAGTCTTTGTCCCCAACTCCTTACTTACAAGTATAGTAAATTTAAAAGAAAAAGTCACAAAGGTTAAATAGCACCCAAGGTATTCCTGGGTCAGGGAAAAAAAAATCAACACAATTGAAAGCCACCATCGGATTCCTCCCAGCACTGAGGAGATAGATAACAAGGAACACTCTTTTGCCCAGATGTTTCATCTCAAAACAGAAATACAGAAACAGTATGAAGTCAACCTTTCCAGACCATGTCTTTGCTTTATTATTTATGGTTTTTTTTCCAGAATAGCTTTGCTTGGAACTGGAACTGACATACTGGGGGCTTGTCCTGAATAACCTTCACAGGTTGTAGATGTCTTCTCCCGTCCTGATCCTCAGGCACAAACAGAAGGTTCCTGCAATTTCTGTTCACTAAGGGGAGAGGGTGGGGTGGAGGTCAATTAGTTACCGCAAACGTTCACAAAAACAGAAAGCTTACAGTTCCAAAGAGAAAGTGACCATATTTAGGGGGTACACTGGCCACTGTTGGCACTGATTGAGCCAGGTTGAAATGTTATATTCAAAAGGGTGACATGTTACAAAGAGCTTGGGCATTGTACTAAGCTGGGTCCTAGTCTGCTTATCTTTTCCAGCCAGGAGGAGGAGGAGGAGGAGCAGGTCAGGTTTACACCCCTCACCCCTCTGGGAAAGGAACAAAAGCAAATGCTTGGCACAGCTGGGATAAAAAAAAAAAAAGGAAACCCCTCCTACTTTTCCAGGACCCTGGGGGGCCCGCAACTCTGCAGCGTCCCCGTTGCATTTCTTCGCAGTTAACTCACTCCAGTGGCCACAGAAGCAATTTCCACCAATTTTCACACCTGGCAATGGCCAGGGACAGGTTGAGGGGAGGGGTCCTTCTGGGACACCTCATTTCCCTAGCTGTCTGAATGGCTTCTTAGTCACTGCCTGAACAGGGAAGCTGGAATTAGTAGCCAGCTCTATCCCGAAGACATCACAACCAAATGCCTGCATCCAATCTCCCCCCTCAACTCCCCCCACTGGTCATAACTTCCTTTTGTGCTCTTTCATAGGCCAGTTTTGGCTGTGCTTAGAAAAGCTTCCCACAGGAGGGCGGGAAGGGTTGGGTGCACCATCTCTCCCCAGGCCGGTAAGGGAACACAACCTGGGCTTGCTCTCAAGTCTGCAGCGAGGAGGATTCGCAATCGCCTTAACCCTTTGATTGGAGACAGGAATCTATTCTCATCTGGGACCCACTGAAGTAGGAGCCTTAGCTTAGAGATATCCTTGGTTCGCTTGATGCTCCTATTCTACACACAGAGCCGGTGTAGCCCCGCACCTTTGGCCCCCTTGAGGCTAGTTTTAACCATAGCTTCACACTCTGCCCCAAACCGTGCATGGAGAAGTGACAACCAGGAGAAAGCCAGAGAGCAGAAAAACTCGGCAGTGAATCACAGCATCTACTTACGAAATTTGGGGCTGGTGCTAGTTTCTGGGGTGGTGGTAGTGGAGGAGGTGGAAGAGGGTGAGGAGGAAGAGGCGGCGGCAGCATCCTGAAAGGGTGACAGGGTCCAGGAGGGAGTGGAATCGTGGAGGTAGGAGGAGGTAGCATACGCCGCAGTGGGCCAGGAAGGCATCGCCTGCGTACTGGGGGCTCCTGGCATCGGGGGTCGGGAGCCTGGCGTGCTGCTACTGAAGAAAGGGGCCGTGGTGGACAGGACCGTCGGAGGGGCAGCAGTGTTCCGTGCCGTGGTAGAGCGCGGGCTAGCCCGGATAGGCACCCGGTGCCCAGGGAAGCGGGTGGGTGCCCGTGTGATGGTGGTCAAGCGGGTGCTAATCCGGTTAGGCGTCCTGGAGGAAGAGGCGCCGCCGGCAGAGGGAGTGGCGGGGGACGTGGTAGAAGTAGTTGTTGTGGTGGTTTCCATAGCCTTGGGGAAAGAGCTGGGCTTGGAGAGGAAGAAGGGGTCCTGGCCCATTCCCTTGGAGTCCACCAGGTCCGTGGGCACGTACTCCTTGACGGAGCCTACCACGATCCATTTAAGCAGCATGAGGCTGAGCCCCAGGCCGATGAAGCCGATGAACAGAGGCACCACGCACAGCCACGTCTGCTGCCGGTTCCACACGATGCAGTCGCTACAGCGTAACTCCCGGGGGGGTTCGGCCGCCCCTTCTCCGCCGCCGTCCGGGCCCCCGCCCGCCGCCGCCGCCGCCGCAGCCGCCGCGGTGCCCTCCTCGGCTGAGGCGGCGGCTGCCGAAGCGGCACCAGGTGGCGAGGCACCGGCCGCCCCTTCACTCATCCTAGGAGCCGGTCTTCACCTTCGCCCCCCCGAGGGCCGCGCCAGAGGCATGGGGCCGCGCGGGCCGGGCGCGGGCGCGGGCGCGGGCTCCGGCGGCGGCGGGCTCCGGCTCAGGCAGCGGCCGCGGCGGCCGCATGCAAATCGGCTCCCTGCCCCCACGCCCCTCCCCCCGAGAGGCGGGCGGCGGGCGGGGAGGAGAGGACGGGGGAGGGGACGCGGACCGGGGAGGGGGCGGCTAGGCGCTCGGTAGAGGGGCGAGACCAGCCCCGGCGCCGCCGGCCGGTCAGGGAGCGGCGGGGTGATTCTGCAGCCCGCCTTGGTGCCTCCTGCGCGCCGGGGTCCCTCGGCTGCCGGTGGTGCTGATGCTGCCGCCGCTGCTGTGGCTGCTGCTGTGGATGCTGATGCTGATGCTGATGCTGCCTCTGGGGCTGATGCTGCCCGCCGCCTGTGTGCGCTCCAGCCTCGCCGGCATCCTCAGTGCGCCGCGCCCGGCCCGCTCCCTGGGGCGCCCGGCTGCACCGCCGCTGCCCCCACCTCAAATCCTCACGTCACCCTCAGGGGCCCAGGCTAGCAGCCGCTGGATGCTGGGCGCCGACAAGCCGCATTCCGACACAGGGGGCCAACCCAGCAGCCCCTCGCCCAGCCCCGCACGCCGCGGTGCACGGTGGTTCCTCGGCGAGCCCGGGCGACGATGTGCACCTGTTCTTCAGCCGGCCCGCAGCCAACCCTCGGTCAACGCTCTCCGGGAGAAACCAATCCTAGCGCAGCGCGGAGGGCGAGCGACCGGGCTCGCCTCGCTCCCGCCGCCCGCGGCTCTGCACCGCTACTGCTGCCGCCACCCGTGAGTCAAACTCCTGCAAGCTACGCCGCCGCTCAGGAGCGGGCTACCCCGGGACGCACCTCTTCCAGCACGCAGAGGATACCAAACAACCCAGGCGCCTGTGCTGGGTCGACCTGGGCTAGCAAAAGAAAAAAGAAAGAAAAAAAGAAAAGAAAAAAGAAAGAAAATGGGAGACAGCGACGGGGATCCTGGACGTCCTGACGGCTGCTCCAAGCAGTTTCTCGCACTCAACCAGGCAGCTTCGGGTGTGTGTGTGTGTTTGTGTGTGCAGAGTCGCCGCCAACGGGGTGGGATTCGGACACAGTAGCGCCTCCCACCAACACCTAATGGTGCTGTCTTACTGCGTGCTAGATAAATAAATGATCCAGAAGGACCCCCGTTGGCGAAGTATGGCACCAGGAGTCGTGAACAGGTCTCTGGTGCGGATCCTGCGGGGTCAAACACTGAAGCTGCGGGGAGAATGCGCACGGGCGTGTTAGGTGGGAGGGCGCCTCTGAGCTCCCCTGCCCCACCGCCGCGGTGCGGCTGGACAGAGAACCACCTTTGCTTTGGAGTTGCTGAGAGATGTTGCTGAAGCAGACGACCTTTCTGCGATCAGATCTCCAAGCCATTAACTTACCTTTTTAAAAGCATTATCTTTAAATGTAGATACGCCCTGGGAAACAAGGCGAGAGGCAAAAATGAGAAAAGATGCTGGCTAATCTCTTTAATTTCGTAGCCGGTTTCTTCCCTTTGGTAAAGGGAGATCAGGGTGTTTCCAATCTCAGGTACCCTGTGGACCAGGTAACACAGACAGCAAACAACAGGCAAGAGCCAGTGCTAACATGATATACATACACTGCTCCTTTAAAGCAATCCTTCCCACACTTCTAAGATTCCTGTTCTAAGGTGGAAACGGGAGAAGCAATTTTTTTCATTTATTTATTTATTTTACAAGTGCTGTCAAGAATGGGAGGTTGAGAATGGCATCTTCTTTATCATGTACCTCCCAGAGCTGTCCGAGAATGCAGACAGCATTCTCCCGTCCTGTGATGCGCTCCACAAAGATGAAGTTTCCTAGGTATCCATTTTATTCACAGGTTAAGAGTAAAAGAGAATGCTACTCTGAGGAAATGGCAGAGAGCAGAGGGTCTGTTCAAACAGGAAGCCCTTGAGGGACTGTACCTTTGCACAGGCATGATTAATAAATTATTTTTTGATGGCAGTAATGTGGCTGTCACTTCTAACACTGAGACTTACCCAAAGGAAAATCTTTGGTTTTTAATTTAACAAAACATCCCCTAACCCAGTAGTGCTGAATTATGCCTTCCAGTATTTCAGTCAGACAAATAAAACAAAACAAATGAACAAAACCAAACAACAACAAAACATTAAATCCATACTCTTTTGGCTTTCTAATGCAAGACACAAGTAAAAATGTCTTAACCTTCTGTGGGCTGGCAGGCATCTGCTCCTTGCCTTTCTCGTAGAGTAAAATAAAAGCATTTCCACATTGTAGTAGGTGCTGCTGTTGACACTTGAGAAAGAAGATTTCTGTTCCACACTTAGTTCATCATCATCCCCCCCCCAACTCCCACCCCCAGTATTCTGTGTTCTTTGCCTTCTTCCTCCCCCGCTGGAATAGATCCAAAACCAAAGAGAGGTGCTGCAATGCTTCTGGGATAAATGCTCTCTTCCTGAAACCACAATTGGACAGTGTCCACAATTCTCTTCATTGCTTCCCAAAGCCTACTTCACATCTCTTTCCAAATTCCCTCTCCCCCTTTCTACTTCGATTTAAAAGCTTATCCGTGCTTTCCTATTGAGTTCCAATTTTCCTGGAACACCAGTCACTGTATATCAGCTGCTCTTACAAAGAAGCATCTCCAGAGGGAGCAGGGCAGCAGAGCCCACTGCTCTGATGGTTTTCTATTAAGGATCAGGTGGTAACAGACCATCCAGAGAAGTTTAATAGACGCAACCGATCTCACTTTGAAGCTATATTGTAAAGTTTTCGGGTAGTAGGTGGTAAGGATTGGACTGAAACTGGAGAACCATTGTCTACCATAGAGTCAAGGTCAAGGGCTGGACCCTCTTGCTGTTAAAGACTAGACAGCATTCCGTTAACAGGCAGGATGTAGAAGCACCAATGAAGTAAGCCTCTGGCAAGGTCTGTGAGTGATTTTCTAGATTAGGCTAATTGAGGCAGAAAGACTCACTTAAACTATAGTCCATGGGCTTATGTCTAGTTCTGAATAAAATGGAAAAAGATAGCTGAGCACCAGATTAAGTCTCTCTGTTTTTCCTGTGGCTGCAATGTGAGCTGTTGCTGCCACCATACTCTGTCGCCATATCTGCCTTACCTTAGGAACCATGTCCCTAAACTGTGGGCAAGAACCAAGCTTTCCTTCCTTCCTTTCTTCCTTCCTTCCTTCCTTCCTTCCTTCCTTCCTTCCTTCCTTCCTTCCTTCCTTCCTTCCTTCCTTCCTTCCTTCCTTAAGTCACTTTAGCCAGCTATTTCATCACAACAGTGAGACCTGTAACTAAGACACTTACCTGGTAAGACACATACCTGGTTCTAATGACTCATACCTTACTGAGGTTTTTCATGTTAAGACACAGTTTCAAGTTAGAGCTCTGCCCCTGGTAATGATGAAATCCCTTTGGACCATTTTTGTTCAACTATGAAATGGAGCTGATGAGAACCTTATTAAAAATCCTCAATCAAAAACTGCAAGGCTGGAAGAAACTTTACTGGCCAAATATGTCCAGTATATCATCCAGCAGAGTTCAAGGTCATCCCTACTTGAAGAATCTCCCCTAGTCTAGGAATGATACATTTAACTTTAAAATAATTGCTTTAGAGAGAAGTTCTACCTTTGGTACTGTTACTTAACTCTTAACTGTTTTTACTTAGCTCATGTACCAGGAGCCAGATGTTAGGCTAAGATGACACAGTCCAGCCAGGACCCTCTTTTCACTTAGTTTACAATGCAGGAAGAGTCCTTGACAGTACGCAGCAAAATAAACTAGAATAACAATAAGTACTGAGAACTTTAGTTTGGGTCCACAAAGATCAGGCTTACTTGGCATGATAATAGAAGATATCTCTTGAGCAAATATCACTAGCTAGTTTACCATCACCCTGTTTAAAGCCCTGGGAACTTTGCACTCATACAAATTAGATAGAGGATAGCATGCTCTCTTTATGTACTGTGGGTTCAGTTGATAGGACAGTCACTTAGAAGCCAGCATGTCTCACAAAACTATGGCTTTCACCACATTCTTCTCTGAAATCAAGTTCAGAACTAGTGTGATAGCCTGGACACATCTGACAGTATAAATTTTGTAATTACTAAAATCCACTTTTTGCATGACTGCAACCTATTTTCTGTTTCTGAGTAAACAAGAATATTTACTATTACTATTAATTACTATTTCTATTTCTATTACTATTGCTATTACTACTATAACTATTACTTTACTATTATTATTACTATTACTATTACTGTTACTATTACTAAGACTGGAACTAAAGGAGTTCTGTAGAAATTGTAGAAGTCTTTTGAAGAGAGAAATATGCTCTTTTCTCCATGTCTTTCATCCAGTAACATCATCAGTTTCTTTGGGGTCCTCATTGACTCAATGTATAAGATCAACCCAAAAGGACAAGAGAAAATCTGTAGACCAATGTCTCTATAACATCAAAGCTTCAAAAACCCTTCTACTGCAACATATCATGAACAACAAAATACGTGAGCGATCTAGAAAAAAAATGTAGAAATGGGGGGAAATCCAGTTGTAACCATGTCCTAGTTGCAAAACATTGTAAGATTATCCAAAGACTCAAGTATTTGGAATGTTAGGTAATTCCTGTCAATTATAACATAAATTAAATACTGATTATAAAGGATGTAGAATTGGTAGTTTTGAATGAGGCACTAAAAGAAAAAATGATGGTCCATTTCAGATGGAATTGTGATAGAACAAAATCTCTAAACAGGTTGAAATATTGGACTTTTTTTTTAAAAAAAAAATCCATCTGTTTACCAGAGCCTCCTGATTTCTAATAAAGAGAAACTGAGACTTAGAAGAATCATGGTTGCATTGAGGTAGACAAACTATCCTCAGAAAGCTCTACTAAAGGGAGCCAACAACAGTGGACTATAGTCACATCAAGGGTAGGTCAAGCATTGCCTGTCCTCTATAGGGAGAAGCATTCTGGCAACAGCCCGGTAGGCTGCTGTGTGGGTACAAAGCAGAAGAAGTAGGTCAGTGAGGTGGAGGAGCATACCATTCTATTCCACCAAGTTCAAACAAGTACAACTTTCAGGAACCAACCGCCATGTATTCCTGGCATTCAGAGTTGCTATTGCTGCTTTCTTAGCCAGAGTCTTGTTAGTTTTGACTTCTTGTAGCTGGTTTTCTTCCCTAAGATGGGTATAAATTCATTTCATTAGATCACTACGCTGAAACTCTACAATATATAATTGACATATTCTCTTTATATAAGATTGGAAGATGGGTTGGTTGAGATTTGCCTTGACTGCTCACTAAGCAAGCTCCTCCAGCAAACACTGAAATATCTGAGGAAATACCTTCCTAATACCTTTAAATCAATGGTAGAAAGCTTAGGTAGTCTTCCTCCTTCAGACAACAGACAGCATCCTACCGAGCCACTTCCGTGTCATCTCACACTCCTAGTTCCAGTCACCGTGAGAGAATCTACAACTCCAGAGAAGCTTATGATGCGGCCTCTCTGAAATGCTTTCCCATAGCCAAGGAAAAACATCTTTGTCTCAAGCCTCATTATTCCTAAAAAAAGGCAGCATGATGCTGTTGCTTTCAGAAAGAGCTGATGTGATTTCTTGTTTGTATAAATAACTCTTTGGCTGCACCTCACCTGTGTTTTCTAGAAATGAGTGTTCTGCTTTCTTAGATTTAGAGGGAAACTTTCATAACACTCCATGTGTTTCTCCATGGGAAAAAGCAAACAGATAATTTTCCATAATTCTCCCCTGCCTTACATCATGCCTACTGCTAGGCAGATATCCTGCTAAACCATTCAGGGAAATCACAAGACAAAAACGGCTTTGGTGTCATCCTCTGAAACCTTGCCCACAATAGCTGAGGCCACTAGTATGATCCTTACTGTTTGGCCTTTTCTAATAGAATATTAATATCTGCATGTGGGTTATAATTTCCTCTAGATGCCCTACTTCCTCAGGAAACTGCCTTTAATTCTAAAGGATTTCAGGAATTGTATAATCTGTCTCTTCTGTCATGTACTATGTCCAAACCTTTATACTTGATGTGGACCAATCATGGAGACAAAAAGCAGCTATCTTGGAGCAGTTCACTTCTCAGTTGAAGACTGTCATGTATCATGTGCCTGGTGCTGTGGTTTCCACATGCAGGAAAGAGCAGGGATTGTGTAATAAGAATACTCACTGGCTCTGTATACCAATAGTCACTAAAATATTGTTATGAGGAGATTGCATTAACTTTAAAAGGTTGTGTGTAATGAGAGGTCTTTGAGTCACTGGAAGATTTCCATAGAGGTGCCTTCAGAATCCAGTTCTTTCTGTTACTTCATGCTCCTGGCTAGAGAGATGGCCACCAATTCGAACACACATTGCTGCCACTGACATGCAGGGTCATTCCGGAGATCTCAATTCACCAAAAACTTAGATTGTGCTCTTATACTAAAAAAATTGTGAAAGAAGTAAACCATTTTGCAGTTATTAGTTGAGTTGTCATATATATTTTTTTTCTTGTAGTGATGCAAAACAGACAGGCAACAGTATTACCTAAAGAGCCTTTTGATTGTATTGCATTTTGCAGAAGTTTGCAAGAAGGTGGGAAAGACTGCACCACTGAATTGGTAAGGCAACTATCAGTTGTATCTAGCTTATTACTAATAATTATCCAAGAAGCATATTTATTGTTATAGTTTCATTGAACATCACTGAAGACAGATACAGAAGAACACATGAGGGAAATTGATTTTTACTCAGGTAATGCTTCAAGGCTGATGATAAAAAAAATGTTTCAAAATGGCACTGGCTTATCTCTGAACGTCCAAGAGGAGGAAGTTAGGATGATTTGACATGAGACAGACTAGTTCATCTGTGGATCTACATGGTTGCAGGGAAGAAGGACATTTCTAATCTCAGATAACCTTTTATAACTCAAGAACTTGCAGTTATTGGAGATTGGGAGGAATAAAGGTCTCTGGCCTAATCACAAATGAATAAGGGGTTATTGGTGACTTTGTTTTCATGTGTAGCACTAAAAATTAAACCCAGAGCTTTGCACATATTAGATCACTTTCTGCCACTGAGGGATGTTTCCAGCTTGTGATTTTGTTGTTGTTGATATTTGGTGGTTGGTTGGTTTCTTTTTGAGACATGGAATCACTAAGTTGCCTGAGCTAGACTGGAGAGTGCTATGGAGTCTAGACTGGTCTCAAACTCATGATCCTTCTGTTTTGGTCTGAGTGCTGAGATTATAACCAGTCATCTTTATAAGAACCAATGGGAAAAATAGCTGAAAAGTCTTATTATAGCCCTATAGGCCACAGAAGTTCTGATGCTACACTGCTTTGGAGTCTGACGTGATGAAGAGATTTCTGGAAACCAAACTGTTGTGGAAAGGGTCACTGGACATTGCTTTACAGAAGCCTTGATGAAGTGCAGAATCACTTCATTCTGATTTTGTAGTTACCTTTTTAACATTATACAAAGGTCTGTGGCCCACTCTTACTAATAAAATTAAGAATGATAATATCTCTCATAAAAATTCTTTTGATTTTTATAATGTGAGAAATATAAGGTAAAATTACCCCCCAAATCTTTAATATCTATGAAAATAGTGCAAGAATATAAGAATTTCATACCAACTAGAGAAAAAAGGAAACTGCCCCCAAACTAAGCAAAATATCTATCCTATTCCAGTTGGTGTAACAGTTAGAAAACATTTTGTATTTTTTCTATTATACACTCCATTTTAGTTTACATTCTCAAAGTCTCATTATCTTCAATGAGTGTCAGATTATAAGAATGAATACAGCTGGAGCAGCGGTGGCACACACCTTTAATCCTAGCACTTGGGAGGCAGAGCAGGCAGATTTCTGAGTTCTGAGTTCTGTAGGCCAGCCTGGTCTACAGAGTGAGTTTCAGGACAGCCAGGGCTATACAGAGAAACCCTGTGTCAAAAACAAAACAAAACAAAACAAAACAAAACAAAAGAATGAATACAACTTCTCTTTTGAATTTAGTCTTTTTTGCAATATTTTAAAGTTATTTAATAGATCATTGTATTTGCTCACAATGTTTTCTCAGTCTCTCTTTGTCTGTCTGTCTCTATTTCTCTCTGTCTCTGTCTGTCTCTCTGTCTCTGTCTCTGTCTCTGTCTCTGTCTCTCTCTCTCTCTCTCTCTCTCTCTCTCTCTCTCTTTGTGTATTCACACTCACAAAGAAGTTGACATGCTCTAGAAAGACATTTTTCATTACCCGCAAGGTTAAAGAGGAATGCATGTGAGAGTTTGGGAAGCATGAACATGGAACAATGATAGGGTAGATTCCAAACACAAATAAATGTTGAAACACACAACTACCAGGACTAATGTGTCCGGAGAAACTGAGCAGAAGCAGGGTAGATCCCCTACACTTACTGGACTTGTGTGTGTCACCAGCAGACACCAGGAATTTAAAGTTGAGGATTGAGTACTCAGCACTAAGGGCTACTGAGGAGAGGTCCATTAGACACCAGAATAAACATGACCTTCAACTCTGGCCTCTCAAGGTTCACTAAAGATCAAAACAGCTTTAAGTGTCCACTATGCTAAGATTAAAAAACGAAACAGCACTATTTATGGCTTTAAATAGTAAGCAAAAAAAGCAAACTAAATCTCAAAGTCATCATTTTGGGAGTGATACATGATAAAAAAAAATAATAATCTCCTAGGGAAATATCCAATTAGCCCAAAGAATTCCCCTAGCAAACTGGACAGACAGTGGCCCTGACTTGCCTTAAGGCTGATTTACAAACAATTACATACCCTTTGGCACCTCCACCGAGCTTTTCCCTTTGTCTTTTCTCTTTCAAAGAGTTAAAAAGAAGCAAGTTATCAACATCAAGGCCTCTCTAATGGTCTCCAAGGTATACATCTGACTTCTCTGGGCCACTGTCCTAGCAGAGTCTTTGTAAATCATGGCTTGTTTGTTTGTTTTTTGTTGCTTCTTTGTTTTTTGCTGTTGTTGTTTGCCTTTGAAGTGCTAAAAATGGAATGCCAAGTGTTTGCTCACAACAGGTGAGCTCATTACCAACTCCATGATTCTCTTGCATTGTTATGGGCAGTTTGAGATTCTCCCAAACTCTCAACTCTCAACATTTCTGGTGTGTACACTACACCTGGAGGACTTACAGATTTTTACCCCCAATATATTTTTCTGTTTTGATTATTTGATTATAAGCAGGAAAATCACATGCTTGTCTAAGTCCTGAGGAATAGTTCAAATTAGGATTGTAGAATGGATGCTTTATACAGTATTGTACACTAGAGACCCTGAAATCTCCACATTTGGAAGGTTCTTCAAAAAAAATTTTTTGACGAATACTAGGAGTTGTATCTACTTACAAGTGTGCTGAAGCTTGTCCATGGAGGAAACATATCCTTCAGTCACAAGAGAAACTGTTATTCACTCTTTCCTGGAAGTCTGAATTCCAGAGACTCTTTTAAAGTAGCAAGGCACACTCAGGGTCTGATCATTTCACTAGCTAATTAATAATACTGAATTCTTTTATTTTAAATCTAGCAGACAACCATATCAGTCAGATTCCCAAAACAATTCCTTCTCGGTACAGAAAGATGTGAATTTCTTTTCTCTTTCAACTTATTTTTTAATCATTTTTTTTATTTTTAATTAAACTAGTAAAATACATTTTGAAATATACAATTTAATATTGACTTTTTAAAAGTTATCAAAATAATTTATAATAGTTAAATGCCTCTTAAATATACATGCTGTCTTCTGAAACTAAAAGCAATATGCACTCAATCAGTTTTTAAAATCTATTTGGAACATTAAACATGATAGAAGTAGAAAAAATCTCCTATGAAGTCCTCTATGAAAAGAAATGGTGACAGGTTCCTGTTTAGACAGAAACCATTCCATCTCCAAGGGAGAATATGCAGTGTAATGTTGGCTTCATAGAATGAATTGGGTAGGGTTCCTTCTGTTTAGAATTCTGTACTAAACCCATCTAGTCCTGGCTTTTTTTTTTTTTTTTTGGTTGGAAGATTTTAATGACTGCTTATATTTCTTTAGGGCTTATGGGACAGTTTAAATGGCTTATCTGGTCCTGATTTAGCTAAGGTATTTGGTATCTGTCTAGAAAATTGTCCATTTCATTCAGATTTTCCAGTTTTATTGAATATAGACTTTTGTAGTAGGATCTACATGGTTGAGTGCATGATGTTTTTTAGAATTTCCTCAGTTTCTGTTGTTACATTTCCCATTTCATTTCTGATTTTGTTAATTTGGATACTGTCTCATTACCCTCTGGTTAGTCTAGATAAAGATTCTCTATCTTGTTGATTTTCTCAAAGAAGCAGCTCCTGGTTTTGTTGATACTTTGTATAGTTCTTTTTATTTCTCCTTGGTTGATTTCAGCCCTCAGTTTGACTATGCCCTGCCTTCTCCAGTTTCTTTAACAGGGCACTTAGTACTATGGACTTTCTTCTTACCACTGCTTTCATTGTGTCCCATAAGTTTGGGAATGATGTGCCAACATGTTCATTAAATTCCAGGAAGTCTTTAATTTCTTTCTTTATTTCTTCCCTGACCAAGTTATCATTGAGAAAAGAGTTGTTCAGTTTCCATGTATTTGTGGGATTTCTGTAGTTTTTGCTGATATTGAAGACCAACCTTAGGCCATGGTGATCTGATAGGATTATTTCAATCTTCTTGTATCAGTTGAGGGTTTTGTGACCAGTTATATGGTTGATTTTGAAGAAGGTACCATGAGGTGCTAAGAAGAATGTATTCTATGTTTAAGGTGAAATGTTCTATGGATATCTGTTAAATATTTTGGTTCATAAGCTCTCTTAGTTTTACTGTTTCTGTTTCAATGTTGTGTCCCTTGGTGAGAGTAGGGTGTTAAAGTCTCCCACTATTATTGTGTGGGGTTCAATGTGTGTTTTGAGCTTTTGTAAAGTTTCTTTTATGAATATGGGTGCACTTGCATTTGGGGCATAGATGTTCAGAATTGAGACTTTCTCTTGATGGATTTTCCCCTTGATGAATATGAAGTGTCCTTCTTCATCATGCTTGATAACTTTTGGTTTAAAGTTTATTTTATTGGATATTAGAATGGCAACTCCTGCTCGTTTCCTGGAACTATTTGCTTGGAAGAACTTTTTCCATCCTTTTATTCTGAGATAGTGTCTGTCTTTGATATTGAGGTGACTTTCTTGTATGCAGCAAAATGCTGGATCTTGTTTGTGTATCCATTCTATTAGCTTATGTCTTTTTATAGGTGAGTTGAGTCCATTAATATTGAGAGATATTAAAGAGAGATGACTGTTGGTTCCTCATATGTTCATTTTTATAGGTGACTTTATGTGCTTGTGGTTCTTTCCTTTTGGCTTTGTTGTGAGATGAGCAATATCTTGTCCTTTCTTTGGTGCAAATACCTTCTTGTGTTGGAGTTTTCCTTCTAGGATCCTCTGTAGGGTTGGGTTGGTAGATAGACATTGTTTGAATTTGGTTTTGTCCTGGAATATTTCGGTTTCTCCATGTATGTTGATTGACAGTTTTGCTGGGTATAGTAGCCTGGGCTGGCATCTATTTTCTTTATTAGAGTTTGCATGGCCTCTGCCCAGGCTATTCTGACTTTCATAGTCTCTGTTGAGACACCTGGTGTAATTCTGATAGGTCTACCTTTGTATGTTACTTGTCTCTTTTCCTTTGCAACTTTTAATATTCTTTCTTTGTTCTGTGCATTTAGTGTTTTGGTTATTATGTGACAAGAGGATTTTCTTTTCTGGTCCCATTTATTTTGTGTTCTATAGACTTCTTGTATCTCTTTCTTTAGGTTAGGGACGTTTTCTTCTATGATTTTGTTGGAGACATTTTCAGGTTCTTTGAGCTGGGAATCTTCATTCTCCTCAATCCAATTATTCTTAGATTTGGTCTTTTCATTGTGTCCTGAATTTCCTGGATGCTTTTGGTTAGGAGTATTTTATGTTTTTAATTTTCCTTGACAGTTGTGTAAATTTCTTCTATAGTATCTTCTATACCTGCTATTCTCTCTTCTATCACTTGTATTCTGTTAGTGAAATTTACATCTGTAATTCCTGGCCTCTTTGTTAGCTTTTCCATTCCAGATTTGCCTTGTGTTTACTTTATTGTTTCTACTTCCACTTTTAGGTCTTTGATCACTTTATTCAACTCCTTTACCTGTTTATCTGTGTCTTTCTATATTTCGTACAGTGAGTTATTTTTATCTTCCTTAAAGGACTTTATTATCTTCAGAAGATAGGATTTTAGGACAGATTCCTCATTTTCAGGTATATTGGTATATTCAGGGCTTGCTGTGGTAGGAGAACTGGATTCTGATGATGCCCCTGTATATTGGCTTCTGTTGCTTATGCTCTTGTGTTTGCCTTTTGCCAAATGAGTATTCCTGATGTTTGTTGATCTAGGTGACTGTCTGGAGTCTGGATCTTTTGTCCTAGAGTTGTTTCAGGTATCCTGGTAAGGTTACAGCCTTGGCTGTATCAGACTATCTGTCGGACCTTCCAACTGGGGTCTCTTCACAGGGGCAGAGAAGCTGCTGATCTGTTGCCCTGGCTGCAGTAGATCTCCTTGGTAGTCCTTCAGAATCTTGGGTCTTCAGTGGAGCAGTCAAGCTGTTGTCCAACTGCTCTGAGTTCAACTGAGCCTCACCTGCCCTGAGTGCAGTGGATTCTCAACTGCTCTGAGTGCAGCAGGTCTTCTACTACTCTGAGTACAGTGAGTCCTCTTGGATGGGTCAGGATATGGTGTCTTCACTGGAGCAGACAAGCTAAGAGTCTGCCCCAGCAGAAAGGACCAGATGGAACTGCAAAAGAGTCTCTTTGACAGAATGTTCCAGCCTATGCATCCTGTGCATTGAGTACATACACACTGGTGACATTTAGTTACTGAGAGAAAGAGATACCTAGAGTAAAAGTAAAATTTTATATATATATATATATAAAATTTTATACTATATATTTACAATATATACATACATATGTATGTGAGTTAATATTAATATTTTTAAATATTGATATTTCTATATTTTCTATATCATCTAATAGAAAAAATATAATTGGGCACAAAAATTTCATTAGTAACAACAATTGGTAGTTCTTCCTTATTTTAAAATATGTATGGTGTTTTAAATTTAAAAAAATGAACACATTAAACTTTTAAAACATTATAGTCCCAGATTATGATGGTAATACTAATTATGGATATAGCTGATACTGTTTATAGATACTGTAACTGAGACCTATAGAATCTTACAAATTGCAAGACAATGAAAGATTTAAGCCTAGTTTTGTATACATGTTCTTTTGCCTAAATACATAATCATAAAAAAGAAGAAAAAAACAACCAGAAATCGCTAGGTAGAATTTTATTCATTTCCTTGTAGAAGCATGTTTTTGAATTCTATTAAGAACCTGGGTGCCTCACTTCCAGAAGATCCTGCTATACCACTCCTGGGCATATACCCAGAGGATTCCCCACCATGTAATAAGGATACATGCTCTACTATGTTCATAGCAGCCCTATTTATAATTGCCAGATGCTGGAAAGAACCCATGTATCCCTCAGCAGAAGAGTGGATGCAAAAAGTGTGGTATATCTACACAATGGAGTACTATTCAGCCATTAGAAACAATGAATTCATGAAATTCTTAGGCAAATGGATGGAGCTAGAGAACATCATACTAAGTGAGGTAACCCTGACTCAAAAGGTGAATCATGGTATGCACTCACTAATTAGTGGATATTAACCTAGAAAACTGGAATACCCAAAACATAATACACACATCAAATGAGGTGCAAGAAGAAAGGAAGAGTGGCCCCCTGTTCTGGAAAGACTCAGTGAAGCAGTATTAGGCAAAACCAGAACGGGGAAGTGGGAAGGGGTGGGTGGGAGGACAGGGGGAGAGAAGGGGGCTTGCGGGACTTTCAGGGAGTGGGGGGTTAGAAAAGGGGAAATCATTTGAAATGTAAATTAAAAATATATCGAATAAAAAATATTTATTAAAAAAAAAAAAAGAAGTACCCGGGTGCCATGTTTTTAGATGTGACCATGATCCTGGCCTTTGTCATAAACAAGTTGTTTAAAGATTTCATGGAAGCAGAAAATATGGAAAGTAAGAAGGCATCTTTCTCCAGGGTGGTTCTCTGATATTAAGTTTTATACAAAATGACCCAGTGAGGATAGCATCTTTCACATGAGGTAAATAAATGAACTTCTACTTGGGAGGAAGAAGAAAACAACTGTAAGAGGGAGGGAGCATGTTGGGAGGGAAAGAGGATGTGGGGAGAGGAGAGGGACAGGAGGTCAGAGAGGGGATCCTGATCTGGTATTGGGTGGCGGCTTCAAGGAATGAAGCCCTGAGGGCCAGCAGAAAGAATGGAAACAGGCAACCTCAGGAGGTAGGAGGTTGGGAGAACCCTCCAGAATGTACTAGAGACCCTGTAGATGAAAGGCATTCAGGATTCAAAGGGAGCGACCCTAGATGAAATGCCTTACAGCGGGGAGAGGAAACTTGTAAAGTCCACCTCCAACAGAAAGACAGGGCATCCAGTGAGCAATGGGGTTGCTTTCCCACAGTCAAAACTCTGACCCATAATTGTGCCTGTCTGAAAGAACTCCAGGGATGGAAATGAAGAGGCATCTGAGGAAAAGAAGGTCTAGCAACAGGCCCAAAGTAGGATACAGCTCAAAGAGAGGCCCCAAGGCCTGGCTCTACTACTGAGGCTATGAAGAGCTTACAAAATGGGACCTAGAATGACAAGCAGCTGAAAAGAGTTGGACGCAGATATTTGCACCCAACTAATGGACAGAATCTGCTGATCCCTGTGTTTGAATTAGGGAAAAGCTGGAAGAAACTGAGGAGAAGAGTAACCCTGTAGGGGGATCAGCAGTCTCAATTAACCTGGACCCCTGAGATCCAGTGATCTCTCAAATATTGGATCACCCACCATGCATCATACACCAGCTGATATGAGGCCCCCAACACATATACAGCACAGCAAGGACTTCTGGATCTGGGTTCAGTCAGAGAAGATGCACCTAACCCTCAAGACACTGGAAGCCCCAGGGAGTTTAGAGGTCTGGTGGGGTGGGGTGGGGCATCATCCTGGAGACAGGGGGCAGAGAGAAGATATGGTATGTGGAAAAGTCTAGGGTGGACCTGGTGTAGTGAAGAATAAAATCTGGAGTGTTAAAATATATATATATATATATATATATATATATATATATATATATATATATATATTGTTTAAATTTGTTTTTTGTTGTGGAATATCTTGGTTTCTGCACCTATGGTAATTAAGAGTGTTGCTATGTATAGTAATCTGAGCTGGCATTGGTGTTCTCTTAGGGTCTGTAAGATATCTGTCCAGGATATTCTAAATTTCATAGTCTCTGGTGAGAAGCCTGGCGTAATTGTGATAGGTCTGCATTTATATGTTACCTGACCTTTTCCACTTACTGCTTTTAATATTCTTTCTTTTTTTTTTTTGAGCATTTGGTGTTTTGACTATTATGTGACTGGAGGAATTTCCAATCTATTTGGAGTTCTATAGTCCTCTTGTATGTTTATAAGCATCTCTTTCTTTAGGTTAGAGAAATTCTCTATAGTTTTGTTAAAGATATTTACTGACCCTTTAAGTTGGTAATCTTCCCTCTCTTCTATACCTATTATCTTTAGGTTTGGTCTTCTCATTGTGTCCTGGATTTCCTGGATGTTTTGAGTTAGGAACTGTCTTAGTCAGGGTTTCTATTCTTGCACAAACATCATGACCAAGAAGCAAGTTGGGGAGGAAAGGGTTTATTCAGCTTATACTTCTGCATTGCTGTTCATCACAAAAGGAAGTCAGGACTGGAACTCAAGTAGGTTAGGAAGCAGGAGCTGATGCAGAGGCCATGGAGGGATGTTCTTACTGGCTTGCTTCCCCTAGCTTGCTCAGCTTGCTCTCTTATAGAACCCAAGAGCACCAGCCCAAAGGTAGTACCACCCATAAGGGGCCCTCCCCACTTGATCACTAATTGAGAAAATGCCCCACAGCTGGATGTCATGGAGACACTTCCCCAACTAAAGCTCCTTTCTCTGTGATAACTCCAGCCTGTGTCAAGTTGACACACAAAACTAGCCAGTACAGGAACTTTAGGCATTTTGAATTTTCTTTGAAAGCACAGCTAAGAGGAAAACTTAGCTTTGAGTGCCTCCAAAAAGAAACTGGAGATAATACACACCTATAACACACAAGGACCCAACCAAAAAAGAGAACTTCAGACCAATACCAATGTCAGTGCAAAAATACTCAATAAAATTCCAGCCAGCCAAATCCAAGAACACTTCAAGACCATCATTCACCATGATCAAGTAGGCTTCATGCTACAGATGTAAAGTTGGATTAATATGCATAAATCCATTAACATAATCCACTACATAAACAAACTCAAAGAAAAAAATCACATGATCATCTCTTTAGATGCTGAAAAAGCATTGGAGAAAAGACAACACCTCTTCATGTTAAAAGTATTGGAGAGATCTGGAATTCAAGGCCCATACCTAAAGATAATAAAAGCAATTTACTGCAAACCAACAGTAAACATCTAATTAAATGGAGACATACTTGAAAAATCCTACTGAAATTAGGGACAAGATAAGGATCCCCTTTCTCCCCATATCTATTCAATATAGTATTTGAAGTGCTAGCTAGAACATTAAGACAACAAAAAGAGATCAAGGGAATACCAATTGGCAAAGAAGAAATACCGATGATATGATAGTGTACATAAGAGACCCCAAAAATTCTACCAGAGAACTTCTCCAGCTAATAAACAACTTCAGCAAAGTGGCCAGATATAAAATTAAATCAAATGACTCAGCAGCTTTCCTTTATATAAATGATAAACAGTTTGAAAAAGAAATTAAAGAAACAACTCCCTTCACAATAGCCACAAATATTATACAATATCTTGGGGTAACTCTAACCAAACAAGTGAAGGACCTGTATGGCAAGAACTTCAAGTCTCTCAAGAAAGAAATTAAAGAAGATCTCAGAAAAAGGAGAGATCTCCCATGCTCATGGATTGGCAGAAATGACATAGTAAAAATGGCCATGTTACCAAAGGCAATCTACAGATTCAGTGCAATCCCCATCAAAATCCCTACACAATTCTTTAAAGACATGGAAAGATTCATCATTTCAAATTCATCTGGAAAGGCAAAAAAACAGAATAGCAAAAACAATTCTTAACAATAAAGGAATGTCTGGGGGAATCACCATCCCTAAAGCTTTACTACAGAACAATAGTAATAAAAACTGTATGGTATTGGTACAGAAACAGACACATTGATCAATGGAATAGAATTGAAGACTCAGAAATAAAACCGCACACTTGCAGAAACTTGATCTTTGACAAAGATGCCAAAAATATACAATGGAAAAAAGAAAACACCTTCAATAAATGATGCTGGTCTAACTGGCTCTCTGTACATAGAAAGATGAAAATAGACCCATATTTGTCATCTAGCACATGTAATGCCCTACAGTAGGGGGAGGGAACTTGTAGAGCCCACCTCTGGCAGGAAGAAAGGGCATCAAATGAGGGAGAGCGGTGCCATCCCACAGTCAAAACTCTGGCCCATAATTGCTCCTGTCTGAAAGAATTACAGGGATGGAAATGGAGAGGAGCCTGGGGAAAAGAAGGTCTAGAAATAAGCCCAAAGTGAGATCCAGCTCAGCGGAGGTCCCTGGCATTATTTCTGAGGCTATGAAGCACTTACAAAAAAGGACCTGGCATGATCATGCTCCAGAAGACCCAACAAGTAGCTGAAAGTCAGATGCAGATATTTGCATCCAACCAGTGGACAGAAGCAACTTACCCCTGTTGTTGAATTAGGGAAGGCTGAAAGAACCTGAGGAGAAGGGTGATCCTGTAGGAGGACCAGCAGTCTCAATTAACCTGTAACCCCAGAATTTCTCAAACACTGGACCACCAAACAGGCAGCATGCACCAGCTGATATAAGGCCCCCAACACACACACAACAGAGGACTGTCGGGTCTGTGTACATTCAGAGATGATGCACCTCAAGAGACTGGAGGCTCCAGAGAGTTAGGAGGTTAAGGGGGTGGGGTGGGGATATCCACATGGATACAAGGGGGTGGAGAGGAGGATTGGGATGTGGAACAGTCAGAAGGTAGACAGTGGGGGGAATGAAATATGGAGTGTAAAAAACAATTAATTTTTTTAAATTATTTTTTTAAAAAAGAGACTATTTAAGCAAGGAGGCTCTTTCCCTATCATTCTTTGCTCTATGAAATTAGTATGGAAGGAAGAAGATTAATATGAAGTCATTCCTTATCTAAGTTGTCTTCTATTTTGAAATAATGTATATTGATTATGTGAAACTTATTATAATTACAGTTTCATGTATATAATATTATGTACATTTTCACATTCACCTTCCAGTTACTCCAGTTTGCTGTCTCATTCCTTGTCACTGACTCCCTTTCTCTTCCCACACAGGTGCTCTTCTGTTAATCACATGTGTTACGTGTACTTTCCAGTCTGGCTTGTTTTATGCAAAATGATGACTTCTATTTCCTGCAACCAATATAATTTTATTCCTCACTAGAGATGAACAATGCATCACTATGTATATCTACCACATTTTCTTCACTCCTTTATCTGTTGATGGACACTTGAACTGAATGAATAATTTGGCTTCATGGTGAACAGTAAATATGCATGTTCAAGTATCATTATTGTATGTTCACCTACTATATTTCATCAAGTATCACCAGTAGTTTTATAGCTTTACCAAAAAGTACTTGCATGCATCATGATTTTTAAATTGAATATATTTTATGTGCATTTGTGGATGTTTTTGCCTACATGTGTGTTTATGTTCCCTGTGGATGCCTGGTGCCCAAGCCAGATAGTGTATCGGATTCCTTGGGACTACTGTTACAGATGGTTGTGAGTCACAGTGTGGGTGCTGAGAATCAAACTTGGGTTCTCTGAAAGAGTGGTCAATGCTTTAAACTAAGCCATCTCTGCAAATGATGTATAGTATTATTTTTTTTTTTTTTGGTTTTTTGAGACAGGGTTTCTCTGTGTAGCCCTGGCTGTCCTGGAACTCATTCTGCAGACCAGACTCGCCTTGAACTCAGAAATCTGCCTACCTCTGCCTCCCAAGTGCTGAGATTAAAGGTGTGCGCCACCACTGCCTGGCCCATGTGTAGTATTTTTGAGGAAGTTCTCTAAAATATACTCAGTACTTTGGTCATTTATTTCTGTTTAGAATGGGAAGGCTTTTCATCTTCTAAGATATTTCCTTAATAGGTTTATTATTGTTATATGTGCTAAAGTTTTCATTATCGAAGACCTTTGTCTTCTTCATTAGATTTAATTGGAAGATTACTTTCCTGAGAGTATTCTGATTATGGTTGTTTTCCTGAATTCTTTACTAGTATGTATCTTATACATAGGTAGAAAAACTATGCGGTTATGCATTGATCTTGTGTTCTACACTTTTGCTGGAAGAATGTATCAAACCATAGAGTTTTCTAGTGCATTCTTTAGGTTCTTAATCTTATTTATTTATTTACTTATTTACTTTGAAACTATAGTCTTCACTCATACAATATATCCCTTCCCTCTACTCCTTCCAGTTTCTCCCCATCCCCCTCTCTCATCCAGATCAACTTCCCCTCTATTTCCCTTCAGAAAAGAGCATGCCTCTAAGAGACAACAGCAACCTCTTGTTTTCCTGGCATCTGGGACTTTCTGTTGGCTACCCTATTTCTCCATGCCCCATTGGATCCAACAGGGATGGCATTACATGAAATACCCAACAAAGAGGAGAGAGAACCATTAGAGACCATATACAGAAGTTGGGCATGGTCCCTGGTTGAGGGATGGGGCCACCCATCATTCATAAAAAAATTTTAATCTAGAATTGCTCTTGTCTAAAGGAAATACAGGGGCAAAGTGGAACAGAGACTAAAGGAAAGGCCATCTAGAGACTGTAGCACCTGTGAATTCATCTCACATGTAGCCGCCAAACCTAGACACTTTGCTGATGCCAAGACGTGCTTGCTGACTGGAATATGATACAGATATCTCCTGAGAGGATCTGAAAGATTCTGACAAATACAGATGCATATGCTCACAGCCAACCATTGGACTTAGCACAGAAACCCTGATGTAGGAGTTAGGGAAAGGATAGAAGGAGCTGAATGTGTTTGCAACCCCATAGGAAAAACAACAATATCAACCAACCAGATCCCCCCTAGAGCTCCCAGGGAGTAAACCATCAACCAAAGAGTACACATGGAGAGACCCATGGCTCAAGCTGCAAATGTAGCAGAGGATGACCTTATCTCGAATTGATGATTGTTTCTGTGGTGGCTTTATGCCCCAGCATAAGGGAATGCTAGGGTGTGTGTGTGTGTGGAGGAGCACCCTTATAAAAGCAGGGGGGAGGGGCAGAATAGGGGGTTTTCAGAAGGGAAACAAGCGAAGAGGGATAACATTCGAAATGAAAATATATAAAATAATTTAAATAAAAATTTAAAATATGAGACAACAGGAAACCAAGAAAACAAGATATATAAGACAAGATAAAAGTTTTAATATTCATTCTGGAGAAGGCAACCCAATAGAAGGAAAATAGTTCCCAGAGCAGGAAAATGAGTATTTTTGTAGATTTTTAATCCTTTTTTTCTTATTATTAATACATCCCCACACTGCTGCCTCCCTTTCTTCCACTCATCAAATTCCCCCCACACACACACACACAACAGAGAGAGAGAACAGTTCCTGCTTCTCCCAGATTTCACTACTTCTCCATTTCATTTTAGAAAAGAACAGGTCTCCCAGTGACAGCAACCCATAGTTTCCTAAGTATAGTATCTTTCCTTAAGTACAGTATCATATATTATTTGCAATGAGGTATGTTTTGTCTTTTTTGTTTTCTATTTATAACAAAATATTTTATTTTTTAGTATATCCTATAGCTCTAGCTAAGAAATTGAGTACTGTATTAACAGCAGTGAAAATGGAACTCTTTTTTTTTCCCTTCCAAACATTACTAACTTTAGAAAGGATGCTGTCAGACATCATTCAGTCAGTATGTTTCCAGTATGCTGCAGTAACATTCCTTCTTTCCCTATTTTCCCAAGCATTTCTTACATTAGGATGTGTTAGATTTGTCAAACTCTTTGTACTGTGTAGCATATGCTTGCATGAATTCTGTTCTTGATGCATTTGTGTGCTATGTTGCACACTGATCTACCTAAGAGGTTGTTCTTTGAATGACACAAACTTCAACATGAAAGATAAAATTTTCACACACTGTGAACTTGTAACGCATGTACAATTTCAGTCCATGTTGATCAAGAATATCAGTTTATAGCTTTCTTTTTACATTACACTCGCCTCTGTTTTTGGCCTTAGGAAAACACTGGCTAAACAGAATGGTTTGGACAGTGTTCCCTCCTAATTTCTTCATTCCTAAATGCTGTTGTTCTTTTTCTTAGACTATAGTAACTGATTTATAACTTCAATGCTTCTCCCTGTCAGAGTCTCTGGCAGGTCTCCTCTAGTCCACCACTGGGAGCATCTGCCTGGCATCAAACACTTTTCTTTTGAGTAATTTCTCTCTGTCTTTCCACTCTTCTTCTTTCATAGGGGAATATAAATTGGATGAGTGTATCTTTTATAGCCATGTTTTTAGTTCTTTCTGTGTTTTCTGATGGCAATCTTTTTTTTTTAATTTTCTAAATTCTTTACTTTCCAAAAAGCTTTCCCCTTTCCCAGTTCCCCCCTCCCCATATGTCCCATAAGCCTTCTCTACACCCATACTCCAATCACTTCCCTCCTTTTTCTCTGTCCTGGCACTCCCCTACAATGCTGAATCAGACCTTTCCAGGATCAGGGCTCTCTCCTTACTTCTTCATGGGAGTCATTTGATATGCTACTTGTGTCTTGGGTATTCAGAGATTCTGGGCTAATTAATACCACTTATCAGTGATTGCATCCCATGTATATTCTTTTGTGACTGGGTTACCTCACTTAGGATGATATTTTCTAGTTCCAACCAATTGCATACAAATTTCATGAATTTATTGTTTTTAATTGCTGAGTAGTATTCCATTGTGCAAATATACCATATTTTCTGTATCCATTCCTCCATTGAGGGACATCTTGGTTATTTCCAGCTTCTGGCTATTATAAATAAGGCTGCAATGAACATAGTGGAGCATGTGTCCTTATTACATGCCAGGGAATCCTCTGGATATATGCCCAGGAGTGGTATAGCAGGGTCCTCCGGTAGTGTCACGTTCAGTTTTCTGAGGAACCTCCAGACTGATTTCCAGAGTGGTTGTACTTTCTTGCAATCCCACCAGCAGTGGAGGAGTGTTCCTCTTTCTCCACATCCTTGCCAACACCTGTTGTCTCCTGAGTTTTTAACCTTAGCCATTCTGACTGGTGTGAGGTGAAATCTTACGGTTGTTTTGATTTGCATTTCCTTAATGACTAATGATGATGAGCATTTCTTAAGGTGCTTCTCAGCCATCCAAATTTCTTCAGGTGAAAATTCTTTGTGTAGATCTGCACATCATTATTTTAATAGGGTTATTTAGTTCCCTGGGGTCTAACTTCTTGTGTTCTTTGTATATATTGGATATTAGCCCTCTATCGGATGTAGGGTTGGTGAAAATCTTTTCCCAGTTTGCTAGTTGCCGTTTTGTCCTTTTAACAGCGTCCTTTGCCTTACAGAACCTTTGTAATTGTATGAGGTCCCATTTGTCAATTCTTTATCTTAGAGCATAAGCAATCGGTGTTCTGTTCAGGAAATTTTCCCCTGTGCCCATGTCCTCAAAGGTTTTCCCCAGTTTCTTTTCTATTAGTTTCAGTGTGTCTGGTTTTAAGTGGAGGTCCTGGATCCACTTGGAGTTGAGCTTAGTTCAAGGAGATAAGAATGGATCAATTCACAATCTTCTGCATGCTGACCTCCAGTTGAACCAGCACCATGTGTTGAAAAGGCTACCTTTTTCCCCAGATGTTTTCTGCTCCTTTGTCGAAGAACAAGTGACCATAGGTGTGTGGATTAATTTCTGGGTCTTCAATTCTATTCCATACTCAACACAACTGGAGAAACTGGAGGAAATGGATAGTTTGCTGGACAGATATCAAACACTAAAATTAAATCAGGATCAAATAGACCATCTAAACAGTCCCATAATCCCTAAAGAGATAAGAAAGGTCATAGAGAGTCTCCCAACCAAAAAAAAAAAAAAAGCACGGGACCCGATGGTTTTAGTGCAGAATTCTATCAGACCTTCATAGAAGACCTAACACCAATACTCTTGAAACTATTCCACAAAATAGAAACAGAAGGAAGACTACCCAACTCATTCTACAAAGCCACAATTACACTGATACCAAAACTACACAAAGATCCAACAAAGAAAGAGAACTTCAGGCCACTTTCCCTTAAGAATATAGATGCAAAAATACTTAATAAAATTCTTGCCAACTGAATCCAAGGACACATCAAATCAATCACGCACTATGGTCAAGTAGGCTTCATCCCAGGGATGCAGGGATGGTTCAATATAAGGAAATGCATCAATGCAATCCACTACATAAACAAACTCAAAAAAAAAAAACCCACATGATCATTTCATTAGATGCTGAAAAAGCATTTGACAAAATTCAGTATCCTTTTATGCTGAAAGCCTTGAAAAGAACAGGAATTCAAGGCTTATACCTAAACATAGTAAAAGCAATATACAGCAAACCGGTAGCCAACATCAAACTAAATGGAGAGAAACATGAAGCAATCCCACTAAAATCAAGAACTAGACAAGGCTGCCCTCTCTCTCCATATCTTTTCAATATAGCACTTGTAGTTCTCGCTAAAGCAATTAGACAACATAAGGAGGTCAAAGGGATACAAATTAGAAAGGAAGAAATCAAATTATCACTATTTACCGATGATATGATAGTATACTTAAGTGACCCAAAAACTCCACCAGAGAACTTCTATAGCTGATAAACAACTTCAGTAAAGTGGCTGGTTATAAAATCAACTCATGCAAATCAGTAGCCTTCCTATACTCAAAGGATAAACAGGCTGAGAAAGAAGTTAGGGAAATGACACCCTTCACAATAGCCACAAACCATATAAAATATCTTGGTGTGACTCTAACCAAACATATAAAAGTTATGTATGAGAAGAACTTTAGGTCTCTGAAGAAGGATATGAAAGAAGACCTCAGAAAGTGGAAAAATCTGCCATGCTCTTGGATTGGCAGTATTAATATAGTTAAAATGGCCATCTTGCCAAAAACAATCTACAGATTTAACACAATCCCCATCAAAATCCCAACTCAGTTCTTCTTAGAGTTAGAAAAAGCAATTCTCAATTACATATGGAATAACAAAAAACCCAGGATGGCTAAAACTATTCTCAACAGTAAAAGACCTTCTGGGGGAATCAATATCCCAGACCTCAAGCAATACTACAGAGCAATAGTGTTAAAAACTGCATGGTATTGGCACAGCAACAGACAAGTGGACCAATGGAATTCTGATGGCAATCTTACCAAGTAGATTCAGACAATGACATCCAAATTGTCAAGTGGGGATTGAAAAGGTTTGGATGATAGCTGCCACTGGATGAACCATCAGAGAGTTTCTTAACATTATTAATTGGTAGATAAGCAAATCATACTCAAGACAGGTCACAAGTAGGAATCTTTGCACTAGGCAATACACAATTATTCCTCTGAATTATCACAGTATCTATTTTAGGAAAAGACTTTATTAAAGTCAGCAAGATTTTATGCTAAAAATGTGTAAGGATGCTGTCCTTTATAACAGCTTTAAAAACAATCAAAACTTTACCAGAATTACTTTTATTTTTAGAACATTGGCAATTAACCAAAGCATCACTCTGGAAAGGATTTAATGAATAAAAAAATGACTGAATCTCGGTAAGAACATTGAGTTTTTTCTCTTTCCATCCTTCTCTCTCCAGCTACATAGTAGCCTGAAATTAATAGCTATCAACTACCAGGGTATATCAACCAGCAGAAGAGAAGGAAGAAAAATCCCTGGAAACTTCCAAAAGTCTCATTTCCAAAGATTTTCCATACTTTGATCTATATACTAAATCCCTGAAACAGGTAGTTGAAAGACTGATATTTGGAGTTGAGCTTAGTACAAGGAGATAAGGATGGATCAATTTGCATTTTTCTGCATGCTGACCTCCAGTTGAACCAGCACCATTTGTTAAAAAACTATTTTTTTCCACTGGATGTTTTCAGCCCCTTTGTCGAGGATCAAGTGGCCATAGTTGTGTGGCTTCATTTCTGGATCTTCAATCCTGTTCCATTGATCTGCCTGCCTGTCACTGTGCCAATACCATGCAGTTTTTAACACTAGAGCTCGGTAATATTGCTTGAGGTCAGGGATACTGATTCCCCCAGAATTTCTTTTGTTGTTGAGAATAGTTTTAGATATCCTGGGTTTTTGTTATTCCAGATGAATTTGAGAATTGCTCTTTCTATCTCCATGAAGAATTAAGTTGGGATTTTGGTGGGTATTGCATTGAATCTGTATATTGCTTTTGCCAAAATGGCCATTTTAACTATATTAATCCTGGCGATCCATGAGCATGGGAGGTTTTTCCATTTTTTGAGGTCTTCTTCTATTTCCTTCTTCAGAGTCTTGAAGTTCTTGTCATACAGATCTTTCACATGTTTGGTAAGAGTCACCCCAAGGTACTTTATACTGTTTATGGCTATTGTGAAGGGGGTCATTTCCCTAATTTCTTTCTCAGCCTGCTTATCCTTTGAGTATAGGAAGGCTACTGATTTGCTTGAGATGATTTTATAACCTGCCACTTTGCTGAAGTTGTTTATCAGCTGTAGGAGTTCTCTAGTGGAGTTTTTGGGTCACTTAGGTAGACTATCATATCATCTCCAAATAATGGTAGTTTGACTTCTTCCTTTCCAATTTGTATCCCTTTGACATCCTTATGTTGTCTAATTGCCTGAGCTAGTACCTCAAGTACAATATTGAAAAGATAAGGAGAAAGTGGGCAGCCCTGTCTAGTCCCTGATTTTAGTGGGATTGCTTCAAGTTTCTCTCCATTTAGTTTGATGCTGGCTACCGGTTTGCTGTATATTGCTTTTACTATGTTTAGGTATGGGTCTTGAATTCCTGTTCTTTCCAAGACTTTAAGCATGAAAGGATGCTGAATTTTGTCAAATGCTTTTTCAGCATCCAATGAAATGACCATGTGGTTGTTTTCTTTGAGTTTGTTTATGTAGTGGATTGTATTGATAGATTTCCGTATATTGAACCAACCCTGCATCTCTGGAATAAAGCCTACTTGTTCATGGTGGATGACTGTTTTTATGTGTTCTTGGATTCCGTTGGCAAGCATTTTATTGAGTATTTTTGCATCGATGTTCATAAGGGAAATTGGTCTGAAGTTCTCTTTCTTTGTTGGATCTATGTGTGGTTTCTGTATCAGCTTAATTGCAGCTTATTAGAAGGAATTGGGTAGAGTTCCTTCTTTTTCTATTTTGTGAATTAATTTGAAGAGTATTCGTGTTAGGTCTTCTTTGATCTTCTGATAGAATTCTGCACTGAAGCCATCTGTTCTTGTGGTTTTTTTGGTTGGAAGGCTTTCTATGACCCCCTTCTATTTCTTTAGGGTGCAGACACTCTGAAGCTAATAGAAAAGAAACTGGGGAAGTCCCTTGAGGACATTGGTAGAGGGGGAAAGTTCCTGAACAGAACACCAAGAGCTTATGCTCTAAGATCAAGAATTGACAAATGGAACCTCATAAAATTACAAAGTTTCTGTAAAGCAAAGGACACCATCAAAAGGACAAATCGGCAACCAATAAGTTGGGAAAAGATCTTCACAAACCCTACATCAGATAGAGGGCTAATATCCAATATATACAAAGAACTCAAGAAGTTAGACCCCAGAAAACCAAATAACCCTATTAAAAATGGGGTACAGAGTTAAACAAAGAATTCTCACCAGAAGAACTTCAGATGGTGGAGAAACATCTTAAAAAATGCTAAACTTCACTAGTCATCAGGGAAATGCAAATCAAAACAAACCTGAGATTTCACCTTACACCAATCAGAATGGCTAAGATTAAAAACTCAGGAGAGAGCAGGTGTTGGTGAGGATGTGGAGAAAGAGGAACACTCCCCCACTCCTGGTGGGGTTGCAAATTAGTACAACCACTCTGGAAATCAGTCTGGCGGTTCCTCAGAAAACTGGGCATGTCACTTCTGAAAGATCCTGCTATACCACTACTGGGTATATACCCAGAGGATTCCCCAGCATGTAATAAGGATATATGCTCCACTATGTTCATAGCAGCCTTATTTATAATAGCCAGAAGCTCGAAAGAACCCAGGTATCCCTCAACAGAAGAATGGATGCAAAAAATGTGGTATATATACACAATGGAGTACTATTCAGCCATTAGAATCAATGAATTCATGAAATTCTTAGGCAAATTGATGGAGCTGGAGAACATCATACTAAGTGAGGTAACCCATTCTCAAAAGATCAATCATGGTATGCACTCACTAATAAGTGGATATTAGCCTGGAAAACTGGAATACCCAAAACATAATCCACACATCTATTGAGGTACAAGAAGAAGGCCCTTAATTCTGGAAAGACTCAGTGTAGCAGTACAAGACAAAACCAGAACAGGGAAGTGGAAAGGGATGGGTGGAAGAACAGAGGGAGGGAAGGGGGCTTATGTGACTTTGGGGGAGTGGGGGACCAGAAAAAGGGAAATCATTTGAAATGTAAATAAAAAATATATCGAATAAAATTTAAAAAAAAAAGAAAGACTGACATTACTGGGTAAAATCCAGAGATCATCAGTAAAATAAAATAAATCAAAACAAAATTACCTACATATATCTGATGTTATATATATATTACACACACACACACACACACACACACACACACACACACACACACACATATATATATGCCAGTTACAGAGGACCTGATACCCTCTTCTGATTTCTATGGGTACCAGGTACACACATAAATGCACACACATATGTGTAGACAAAGCACATATAAACATTTTTAAAGACCTCCTTAATCTTTTCTCATTTTATGCTACCCCCAAACCTGTTTGTAGTGTCTTGCACAAAGGACTAAAGGAAGCCTATTCTCTGTTGGTTTTTAACTTGTCAATAAAGTTACCAGAGGTCAATATTTCTAAGATTCTAAGGAAGGCACAGAGTACGAAGGAATAGGAGATTCCTCCATGAGGAGGACATAGGAGACAGACTTCACTGGAAACGTGCCAGAGGGAAAGATAGCCTGCCAGCAAAGTCCAGGGCAGCAAAGATAAAATATAGACTTAGCTTTAACTCAGGAGTATCAGAGGGGAGAGTGTGTTAGTTGAGTGGAGTTAAGAAGTGGCCCAGCCATTGAGTTGTTTAAGGTATTTAAAATATAAGACTGTATATGTATGTCTTTCTTTCAGGAATAGAAAACATTGAGGCAATAGCGAAGTTTGTACCCACTGGGAAGTATAGAGAGGAATAACTTAATACTACAGCATAAGACATTTAAAGTGTTTCAATGGGGATCCAGAATAGCCTGGCCTACAACACCACATCACCTGGACCTGCAAGAGGCCAAAGGGGCAACCGGAGGCCGGCTGGGACGAGTCAGTGTGCTCTGGTGAGTCCAGCAGGCCCCAGTGGGAGCCTTCAGGTGTCTGCTTTGGGACCTGAACAGCCTGGGCCACAGCACTAGGTTTCCAGGAAGTGCAAGAGCCTGGTGTGCACCCGGAGGCAGACTGGGAGGACACAGCTTGCTCTGGTGGGTCCGGCCCCACACAGCTTAAGTTCCAGTCCTGAGGCCTCTGGTGGGAGCCTTCAGATCTCCGCTTCGGGGTTCAGAACAGCCTGGGCTACAACACCACATCTTCAGGACCTGCACCAGGACAGAGGGGCACCCAGAGGCTGGCTGGGAGGAGTCAGTGTGCTCTGTTGAATCCAGCAGGCCCCAGTGGGAGCCTTCAGGTATCTGCTTTGGGACCTGAACAGCCTGGGCCACAGCACTTGGTCTCCAGGAAGTGCAAGAGGCCTGGTGTGCACCCGGAGGCAGACTGGGAGCACACAGCTTGCTGCAATGGGTCAGCACCACAGATCTTAGGTTCCAGCCCTGAGGCCTCTGTCAGGAGCCATCAGATCTCCGCTTCAGGATCCAGAACAGCCTGGGCTACAACACCACATTGCCAGGACCTGCAAGAAGCCAGAAGGGCACCCGGAGGCTGGCTGGGAGGAGTCAGTGTGCTCTGGTGAGTCCAGCAGGCCCTGGGCAGGAGCCTTCAGGTGTCTGCTTCGGGATCTGAACAGTCTGGGCTACAGCACTCAGTCTCCAGGAAGTGCAAGAAGCCTGGTGTGCATCCAGAGGCAGACTGGGAGCACACAGCTTCCTCCAGTGGGTCAGCACCACAGACCTTAGGTTCCAGTCCTGAGGCCTCTGAAGACAGCGTTCAGATCTCTGCTTCAGAATCCAGAACAGCCTGGCCTACAACACCACATCTCTAGGCTCTGCAAGAGGCCAGAGGGGCACCCGGGAGGCCTGCTTGGAGGAGTCAGTGTGCTCTGGTGAGTACATCAGGCCCCAGGCGGGAGCCTTCAGGTGTCTGCTTCCAGATCTGAACAGCCTGGGCCAAAGCATCCTGTCTCTAGGCAGTGCGGGAGGTCAGCTGTGTACCAGAGGCCAGCTGGGAAGAGGCAGCTTGCACTGGTGAGTCCAGCATTGATAACAAGACCAACTAACACAAGTGAGAACTAGATGGCAAAAGACAAATGCAGGAATGTCACTAACAAAAATCAAGGCAATATGGCAGCATCTGAACCCAATTCTCCTTTAACAGCATGACTTGAATACCGCATCACACCAGAAAAACAAGATTTGGATTTAAAATCACTGCTCATGATGCTGGTACAGGAACACATGAAGGACATACTTAAAAAAATTCAGGAGTAAATGGATCAAAAGTTAGAAGCCCTTACAAGGGAAAGACAAAAATCACTGAAAGAAATTCAGGAGAATACAAAAGCCAATAAGGAGGAAACGCAAAAATCACTAAAAGAACTACAGGAGAACTTTGGTCAACAGGCTCAGGTCATGAAAGTGGAAAAACAAAAATCTCTTAAAGAATTACAGGAAAGCACAAACAAGCAAGTGAAGGAGCTAAGCAAAATCATCCAGGATCTAAAATCAGAAGTAGAAACAACTAAGAAAACTCAAAGGGAGACAATCTTGGAGATAGAAAACCTTGGGAAGAAATCAGGGGACATAGATGCAAATATCAACAACAGAATACAAGAGATAGAAGAAAGAATCTCAGATGCTGAAGATACCATAGAAACCATGGACTCAACAGTTAAAGAAAAGGCAAAATGCAAAAAGCTTGTAACCCAAAACATCCAGGAAATCCAGGACACAATGAGAAGACCAAACCTAAGGATTATAGGCATAGATGAAAGTGAAGATTTACAACTTAAAGGGCCAGCAAATATCTTCAATAAAATTATGGAAGAAAACTTCCCTAACCTAAAGAGAGAGATGCCCATGAATATACAAGAAGCCTTCAGAACTCCAAACAGACTGGACCAGAACAGAAATACCTCCTGTCACATAAGAATCAAAACCCCAAATGTACTAAACAAAGAAAGAATGTTAAAGGCAGTAAGAGAGAAAGGCCAAGTAACATATAAAGGAAGACCTATCAGAATCACAGCAGAATTTCCATCTGAGACTATGAAAGCTAGAAGATCCTGGGCAGATCTCATGCAGACTCTAAGAGAACACAATTGCCAGCCAAAACTACTATACCCAGCAAAACTCTCAATCACCATAGATGGAGAAATTAAGATATTCCATGACAAAACCAAGTTTACCCAATATCTATCCACAAACCCAGCCCTACAAAGGATAATAGGAGGAAAAGACCAATATAAGGAGAGAAATTTCACCCTGGAAAGAGCAAGATAGTAACCTCCTTTCATCAAACCCAAAAGAAGATAAACAATCAAATTTAAAAAATAACATCAAAAATGACAGGAAGTGATAATCACTATTCATTAATATCTCTTAATATCAATGGGCTCAATGCCCCAACAAAAAGACCGACTGGATATGTAAACAGGACCCTACATTTTGCTGCATACAGGAAACATACCTCAGTGTCAAAGAAAAACACTACCTTAGAGTTAAAGGCTGGAAGACAATTTTACAAGCAAATGGCCTCAGGAAACAAGCTGGAGTAGCCATTCTAATATCAGAAAAAATTGATTTTCAACCCAAAGTCATCAAAAGAGACTCAGAGGGACACTTCTTGCTGGTCAAGGGAAAAATACACCAAGAAAAATTCTCAAACATGAACATCTATGCTCCAAATGCAAGGGCACCCTCATTCATAAAAGAAACTTTACTAAAGCTCAAAGCACACATTGCACCTAACACAATAAATGTGGGTAACTTTAACACTGCACTTTCCTCAATGGACCGATCAGGAAAACAGAAACTGAACAGGGACACTGTGAAACTAACTGAAGCTTTGGACCAATTATATTTAACATATAATATATATATATATATATATATATATATATATATATATATATATATATATATATCATTCTATCCTAAAGCAAAAGAATATAGCTTTTTCTCAGCACCTCATAGTACCTTCTCCAAAATCAACCATATAATTGGTCACAAGGCATGCCTCAACAAATATAAGAAGATCAAACTAATCCCATGCCTCCTATAGGATCACCATGGAGTAAAAGTGGTCTTCAATAGCAGCAAAAACAACAGAAAACCCACATATACATGGAAACTGAACAATATTCTACTCAATGATACCTTGGTCAAGGAAGAAATAAAGAAAGAAATTAAAGACTTTTTAGAACTTAATGAAAATGAAGACACAACCTACCAAAATCTTTGGGACACAATGAAAGCAGTTCTAAGATGAAAACTCATAGCCCTCAGTACCTCCAAAAAGAAAATGGAGAGAGGATACACTAACAGCTTAATGACACACCTGAAAGCCCTGGAACAAAAAGAAGCTATTTCACCCAGGGGGAGTAGAAGGCAGGAAATCATCAAACTCAGGGCTGAAATCAATCAAGTAGAAACAAAGAGAACTATACAAAGAATCAACAAAACCAGGAGCTGGTTCTTTGAGAAAATCAACAAGATAAATCAACCCTTAGCCAGACTAACCAAAGGGTACAGAGACAGTATACAGATTAACAAACTTAGAATTGGAAAGGGAGATATAACAACAGAAAATGAGGAAATTCAAAAAATCATTAGATCCTACTACAAAAGCCTATACTCAACACAACTGGAGAATCTGGAGGAAATGGACCGTTTCCTAGACAGATATCAGACACCAAAACTAAATCAGGACAAATAGATCATCTAAACAGTCCCATAGCAACTGAAGAAATAAAAGGGGTCAGAGAAAGTCTCCCAACCTAAAAAAGCACGGGACCAGATGGCTTCAGTGCAGAATTCTATCAGATCTTCATTCATAGAAGACCTAACACCAATACTCTTCAAACTGTTCCAGAAAATAAAAATAGAAGGTTCTCTACCAAACTCGTTCTATGAAGCCACAATTATGCTGATAGCAGAACCACACAAAGATCCAACAAAGAAAGAGAACTTCAGGCCAATTTCCCTTATGAATATAGATGCAAAAATACTTAATAAAATTCTTGTCAACCGAATCCAAGAACACAGCAAAATGATCATCCACCATGATCAAGTAGGCTTTATTCCAGGGATGCAGGGTTGGTTCAATATATGGAAATCTATCAATACAATCCACTACATAAACAAACTCAAAGAAAATAACCACATGGTAATTTCATTGGATGCTGAAAAAGCATTTGACAAAATTCAGCATCCTTTCATGCTTAAAGTCTTGGAAGGAACAGGAATTCAAGGCCCATAACTAAACATAGTAAAAGCAATATACAGCAAACCGGTAGCCAGCATCAAACTAAATGGAGAGAAACTTGAAGCAATCCCACTAAAATCAGGGACTAGACAAGGTTGTCCTCTCTCTCCATATCTCTTCAATATACTTGAAATTCTAGCTAGAGCAATTAGACAACATAAGGAGGTCAAGGGGATACAAATTTGAAAGGAAGAAGTCAAATTATCACGATTTGCAGAGGACATGATAGTTTACTTAAGTGACCCGAAAACCTCTACCAAAGAACTCCTACAGCTGATAAACAACTTCAGTAAAGTGGCTGGTTATAAAATCAACTCAAGCAAATCAGTTGCCTTCCTATACTCAAAGGATAAGCAGGCTGAGAAAGAAGTTAGGGAAATGACACCCTTCACAATAGCCACAAACAATATAAAGTATCTGTGTGACTCTAACCAAACAAGTGAAAGAGCTATAAGACAAGAACTTCAGGTCTCTGAAGAAGGAAATTGAAGAAGATCTCAGAAAATGGAAAAATCTGCCATGCTCGTGGATTGGCAGGATTAATATAGTTAAAATGGTCATCTTGCCAAAAGCTATCTACAGATTCAATGCAATCCCCATCAAAATCCCAACTCAGTTCTTCACAGAGTTAGAAAAAGCAATTCTCAAATTCATCTGGAATAAAAAAAACCCAGGATAGCTAAAACTATTCTCAACAACAAAAGAAATTCTGGGGGAATCAGTATCCCTGACTTCAAGCAATACTACAGAGCAATAGTGTTAAAAACTGCATGGTATTGGCACAGTGACAGACAAGTGGACCAATGGAATAGAATTGAAGATCCAGAAATGAATCCACACACCTATGGTCACTTGATCTTTGACAAAGGAGCTGAAAACATTTAGTGGAAAAAAGATAGCCTTTTCAACAAATGGTGCTGGTTCAATTGGAGGTCAGCATGCAGAAGAATGTGAATAGATCCATTCTCATCTCTATGTACTAAACTTCACTCCAAGTGGATCAAGGACCTCCATATAAAACCAGACACACTGAAACTAATAGAAAAGGAACTGGGGAAGACCCTTGAGGACATGGGCACAGAGGAAAAGTTCCTGAACAGAACAGCAATAGCATATGCTCTAAGATCAAGAATTGACAAATGGGACCTCATAAAATTACAAAGTTACTGTAAGGCAAAGGACATTGTTAAAAGTACAAAACAGCAACCATCAATTTGGGAAAGTATATTCACCAACCCTACATCTGATAGAGGGCTAATATCCAATATATACAAAGAACTCAAGAAGTTAGACCCCAGGGAACCAAATAACCCTATAAAAATGGGGTACAGATCTAAACAAAGAATTTTCACCTGAAGAAATTCAGATGGCCGAGAGGCACCTTAAGAAGTGCTCAACATTATTAGTCATTAGGGAAATGCAAATCAAAACAACCCTGAGATTTCATCTTACACCATTCAGAATGGCTAAGGTCAAAAACTCAGGAGACAGCAGGTGTTGGTGAGGATGTGGAGAAAGAGGAACACTCCTCCACTGTTGGTGAGGCTGTAAGATGGTACAACCACTTTGGAAATCAGTCTGGCGGTTCCTCAGACAACTGGACATGACACTTCCGGAGGAACCTGCTATACCTCTCCTGAGCATATACCCAAAGACTTCCCCGGCATGCAATAAAGACACATGCTCCATTATGTTCATAGCAGCCTTATTTGTAATAGCCAGAATCTGGAAAGAACCAAGATGCCCCCCAAAGGAGGAATGGATACAGAAAATGTGGTATATTTACACTATGGAAAACTACTCAGCAATTAGAAACAATGAATTCACAAAATTTTTAGGCAAATGGGTTGATCTGGAAAATATCATCCTAAGTGAGGTAACCCAATCACAAAAGAATACACATGGAATGCAATCTCTGATAAGTGGATATTAATTAGCCCAGAAGCTTTGAATACCCAAGGCACAAATCTCATAACAACTGACTTCCATGAAGAAGTATGGAGAGGGTCATGATCCTGGAAATGATTGATCTAGCATTGGAGAGGAATATAAGGACAGAGAAAAAAGAGGGAGGTGAGTGGAGAATGGATGGAGAGAAGAAGTTTTATGGGACATATGGGGGGGGAATCTGGGAAAGGGGAAATCATTTGGAATGTAAACAAAGAATATAGAAAATAAAAATAAAGAAGTGGATAACATTTGAAATGTAAATAAAATATCTAATAAAAAAGAAAAAATAAAGTGTTTCAATGAACAAAAAAATCTGCATAAATGATATACAGATTTTTCTTACTATGAAAAATTATGGAATGAAAATAAACATGGATATATAATATTAATATAACACGGGAACTATGTACATATATACTTAATGTAGATATGAATATATAATGAAATAGTATCAAAATACTCCATTTTGCATTTATATGTATGAGATGTAAATACACTTGATGGACATTGAGCGTAAGTATAAAATTTATTATATGCAGATATGAAAAGTTAACACCTTTAGAATGGTAATTTCTAGAGGCCAAAGAAGAGGTGATGGCCCTTAGATAAAGAGAGATGAAGTTTGATTAGTGAACATAGCATGTATATGTGGAAACACACACACACACACACACACACACACACACACACACACACACAAACACACACACGTGAATTCATATGCAAAATAAATTAGTAGTATAAATAAGTTCAATAATGATATAGAATATGTGGATTAATAAATCAAAATTATTCTTTGTGTTTACAATAAATTTGAGAAACAAAATAAAGAAAATAATTCCAATGCAAAAGCATCAAAAATGAAATGTTTAGTCAAGTGTTACAAGACCAGAAATACTAGTGAGTATGAAACTGCACAATCTCTGAAAGAAACAAAATATTGTCCTGTGCTAATTCTCTAAAAGGAAGCATGATGGTTGTATACAATACAGTCGCACCTAAAGTTTAACTTGTATCCCACTCTCACTCTAAAACATAACAAAGTAGTCCTATAATTCACTGGAAACTTCTATGAACAAAAAGGGAAACAAACAAATGCTGTGAGTTGAGGAAAAAGTAGATATAGTATAATCCACAATGATTCAAAATATGGAAAGACAATATCAAAAAAGGTTAAAACACCCATAGAATGGTTGAACACTTTTGAAAATATCATATAAATGCATACTATTAAGAATATGGAGCAATAAATACAAATTTATCTAATAGTGAGTTTGAAATGATGCTTGTGTTTTAAATCAGTTGAATATACACTGAACAGTAAGTGCATGTAAATGTTCTCAGAGATGTTTTTAAACATTCAAATACTGGATCTTTGCTCCTATGACTGTGTAGAGGAGAAGAGTAGTAGGCAGGAATCACCAGAATAGAAGATGGCTTGGGACACACCCCAGCAGGACTCCACCTGCACCCAGGAGCTTGCAGCATCACAGCAATTTGTGCCAGGGGAAATCATGTCACCCAGGGTTGCTGAGATAGGCTTGCAGGCACAGAGGAGAAGCAAGCACCAGCCAGTGACAGCAGGATCAACTAACACCAAAGATAACCAGATGGTAAAATGCAAATGTAGGAACATTGCTAACAGAAATCAAGGCAATATAGCACCATCTGAACCCAATTCTCCCACAACAGCAAGTTCTGGATATCCCAACACATCAGAAAAGTAAGATTTGGATTTAAAATCACAGGTCATGATGCTGATGGAGGACTTCAAGAAGGACATAAATAACTCCCTCAAAGAAATACAGGAGAACACAAGTAAACAGGGAGAAACCCTTGAAAACTAAGGGAAAACACAACAAAACAGGTGAAGGAATTGAACAAACCCATCCAGTATCTAAAGATGAAAGTAGAAACAATAATGAAATCACAAAGGGAAACAACTCAGGACATAGAAAACCTAGGAAAGAAGTCAGGAGTCATGGATCCAAGCATCAACAACAGAATACAAGAGATAGAAGAGAAAATCTCACATGCAGTAGATACCATAGAAAGCATTGATACAACAGTCAAAGAAAATGAAAAACGCAAAAGACTCCTGACCCAAAACATCCAAGAAATCGAGGACAAATTGAGAAGGCCGAACCTAAAGACCATAGGTATAGAAGAGAGTAAAGATTTCCAACTTAAAGGGCCAGTAAATGCCTTCAACAAAATTATAGAAGAAAACTTCCCTAACCTAAAGAAAGAGATGCCCATGAACATACAAGAAGGCTACAGAACTCCAAATAGATTTGACCAGAAAAGAAATTCCTACCATCACATAATAATTAAAACACCAAATGTACTAAACAAAGAAAGAATATTAAAAGTATTAAGGGAGGTCAAAAACTCAGGAGACAGCAGGTGCTGGTGCGGATGTGGAGAATGAGGAACACTCCTCCACTGCTGGTGGGATTGTAAGATGGTGCAACCACTTTGGAAATCAGTCTGGAGGTTCCTCAGAAAACTGGGCATGGCACTTCTGGAGGACCCTGCTATACCACTCCTGGGCATATATCTAGAGGATTCCCCAGCATGTAATAAGGACACATGCTCCACTATGTTCATAGCAGCCCTATTTGTAGTAGCCAGAAGCTGGAAAGAACCCAGGTGTCTCTCAACGGAGGAATGGATACAAAAAATGTGGTATATTTACACAATGGAGTACTATTTAGCCATTAGAAACAATGAATTCATGACATTCTTAGACAAATGGATGGAGCTGGAGAACATCATACTAAGTGAGGTAACCCAGTCTCAAAAGATCAATCATCGTATGCACTCACTGATAAGTGGATATTGACTTAGAAACTTGGAATATCGAAGAAATAATCCACATATTAAATGATGTCCAAAAAGAACAGAGGAGTGGCCACTGGTTCTGGAAAGACTCAATGCAACAGTATAGGGGAATACCAGAACAGGGAAGTGGGAAGGAGTAGATGGAGGAACAGGGAGAGGGAAGAGGGCTTATGGGACTTTCAAGGAGTGGGGACCCAGAAAAGGGGAAATCATTTGAAATGTAAATAAAAAATACATCAAATTTTAAAAAAAGAAAAAAAAGTAGTAAGGGAAAAAGGTTAAGTAACATATAAGGTAGACCTATCAAAATTACACTAGACTTCTCAGCAGAGACAATGAAAGCCAGAAAAGGCTGGGCAAATGTCATACAGACCATAAGGGAAAACAAATGCCAACCCAGACTGCTATATCCAACAAATCTCTAAATTTACCATAGAGGAAAAACCAAGGTGTTTCATGACAAAAGCAAATTTACACAGTTCTTTCCACAAATCCATCCCTTCAGAGGATAATGAATGGAAAACGCCAACAAAAGGATGAAAACTATACACTAGAAAAAGCAAGAAATAAATTTTTCAAAAAAAAAAAAAAACAAAAGAAGATAACCACACAAACATAAAAATTACAACAAGAATAGCAGGAAGCAACAACCACTATTCCTTAATATCTTTTAACATCAATGGACTCAATTCCCCAATAAAAAGACATAGACTAACAGAGTGGATACATAAACAAGACACAACAACTTGCTGCATACAAGAAATGCATTTCAGTGTCAAAGACAAATGCTACCCCAGAGTAAAAGGCTGGAAAACAGTTTTCCAAGCAAATGATCTCAGGAAACAAGTTTGAGTAGCCATTCTAATATCAAATAAAATAGACTTTGAACCAAAATCATCAAAAAAGACACAGAAGGACACTTTATACTCATCAAAGGAAAAATCTATCAGGAAGAACTGTCCATTCTGAACATCTATGCTTCATATACAAGGTTACCCTAATTAATAAAAGAAACTATACTAACGCGTAAAGCACACATTGTACCTCACACAATAATTGTGGGTGACTTCAACACCACACTCTCCTCAATGGACAGATCAGGGAAACACAAAGTAAACAGAGACAAAGTGAAACTAACAGAAATTTTGGACCAAATGGATTTAATAGATATCTATAGAACATTTCATCTTAAATCAAAAGAATACACCTTCTTCTCAGCACCTCATGGTACCTTCTCCAAAACTGACCATGTAATAGGTTACAAAACAGATCTCAACAGATATAAGAAGATTGAACTAATAGATGCCTCCTATCAGATCACAATGGAGTAAAGGTGGTCTTCAATAGCAACAAAAACAACAGAAAACCCACATACACATGGAAGACGAACAGTGCTTTACTCAATGATACCTTGGTCAAGGAAGAAATAAGAAAATAAATCAAAACCTTTTTAGAATTTAATGAAAATGAAGGCATACACAACATACACAAATTGATGGGACACAATGAAAGCAATGCTAAGAGGAAAACTCATAGCTCTGAGTGCCTACAAAAAGAAGCTGGAGAGAGTATACACTAGCAGCTTTACAGCACAGCTGAAAGCTTTAGGACAGAAAGAAGCTAGTACACCCAAGAGGAGTAGAAGTCAGAAAATCATTAAACTCAGGATTGAAATCAACCAAGTTGAAACAAAAAGAACTATACAAAGAATCAACAAAATTATCAGATCCTCCTACAAAGCCTATACTCATCAAAACTGGAAAAATCTGGAGAAAATGGACAATTTCCTAGACAGATACCAACTACCAAAGTTTAATCAGGATCAGATAGATCATCTAAATGGTCCCATAACCCCTAAAGAAATAGAAGTCATCATTGGCAGTCTCCCAAACAAAAAAAAAAGCCCAGGACCAGATGGTTTTAGTGCAGAATTCTATCAGAACATCAAAGAAGACCTAACACCAATACTCTTCAAACTACTCCTCAAACTAAAAACAGAAGGAACACTTCCCATCTCATTCTATGAAGCCACACAAAGATCCAACAAAGAAAGACAACTTTAGACATATTTCCCATTTGAATATCAATGCAAAATTATTCAATGAAATTCTTGCCAAACAAATCCAAGAACACATCAAAATGATCATTTACCATGATCAAGTAGTCTTCATCCCAGGATGCAGGGCTGGTTCAATATACAGAAATCCATCAATAAACAGAAATCCATAAACAAACTCAAAGAAAAAAACCACATGGTCATTTCATTAGATGCTGAAAAGCATTTGACAAAATTCAACATCCTTTCATGTCAAAGGTTTTTGAAAAGAACAGGAATTCAAGGCCCATATCTAAACATACTAAGAGCAATATACCGCAAATGAGTAGCCAACCTCAAACTAAATGGAGAGAAACTTGAAGCAATCCCACTGAAATCAGGGACAAGGCTGCCCTCTCTCTCCATATTTATTCAATATAGTGCTTGAAGTCCTAGCTAGAGCAATTAGACAACAAAAGGAACTCAAAGGTATTCAAATTAGAAAGCAAATGTCAAATTACCACTGTTTGCAGATGATATGATAGCATATTTAAGTGACCCAAAAACCTCCACCAGAGAACTCCTACAGTTGACAAACAACTTCAGCAATATGGCCGGATATAAAATTAACTCAAGCAAATCAGTAGCCTTCCTATACTCAAAGGATAAACAGGCTGAGAAAGAAATTAGGGAAATGACACCCTTCACAATAGCCACAAACAATATAAAGTATCTTGGTGTGACTCTAACCAAACAATTGAAAGATCGGTATGACAGGAACTTCAAGTCTTTGAAGAAAGAAATCGAAGAAGACCTCAGAATATGGAAAAATATTCCATGCTCTTGGATTGGCAGGATTAATATAGTAAAAATGGCCATCTTGCCAAAAGCAATATACAGATTCATTGCAATTCCCATCAAAATTCCAAGTCAATTCTTCATAAAGTTAGAAAGAGTAATTCTAAAATTCATCTGGAATAACAAAAAACCCAGGAGAACTAGAACTATTCTCAACAGGAAAAGATCTTCTTGGGGAATTAATACCTCTGACCTCATGCAGTACTACAGAGCGATAGTGTTAAAAACTGCATGGTGTTGGTACAGTGACAGGCAGGTAGATCAATGGAACAGAATTGAAGACTCAGAAATGAACCCACACACCTATGGTCACTTGATTTTCTACAAAGGAGCTAATATCATCCAGTGGAAAAAAGATAGCCGTTTCAAGAAATGGGGCTGATTCAACTAGAGGTCAGCATGCAGAAGAATGCAAATTGATCCATTCTTATCTCCTTGTACTAAGCTCAACTCCAAGTGGATCAAGGACCTCCACATAAAACGAAACGCACCAAAATTAAGAGAAAAGAAACTGGGGACGAGCCTTTAGCACATGGGCTCAGGAGAAAATTTCCTGAACAGAACACCAATAGCTTATGCTCTAAGATCATGAATTGACAAATGGGACATAATAAAATTACAAAGTTTCTGTAAGGCAAAGGACACTGTCAAAAGGACAAAACGGCAACCAGCAAATGGAAAAATATCTTCACCAACCCTACATCAGACTGAGGGCTAATATCCAATATATACAAAGAACTCAAGAAGGTAGACTGTAGAGAGCCAAATAACCCTATTAAAAATGGGTGCAGAGCTAAACAGAATTTTCACCTGAGGAATATCGAATGGCTGAGAAGCACCTTAAGAAATGTTCAACATCCTTAGTCATCAGGGAAAAGCAACTCAAAAAAAGCCTGAGATTTCACCTCAGACCAGTCAGAATGGCTAAGATCAAACATTCAGGAGAAAACAGGTGCTGGAGAGGATGTGGAGAAAGAGGAACACTCCTCCACTGCTGGTGTGTTGCAAGCTGGTACAACCTCTCTGGAAGTCAGTCTGGCACTTCTTCAGAAAACTGGGCATAATACTACTGGAGGACCCTGCTATACCAGTCCTGGGAATATATCTAGAGGACTCCACAGCATGTAATAAGCACACAGGCTCCACTATGTTCATAGCAGCCCTATTTATAATAGCCAGAAGCTGGAAATAACCCAGATGTCACTCAATGGAGGAATGGATACATAAAATGTGATATATTTACACAATGGAATACTACTCAGCTATTAAAAAACAGTTAATTCATGAAATTCTTAGGCAAGTGGGTGGAACTGGAGAATATCATCCTGAGTGAGTTGACCCAATAACAAAAGAACAAACATAGTATGCACTCACTGATAAGTGGATATTAGGCCAGAAGCTTGGAATACCCAAGACACAATTCACATATCAAATGATGCCCAAGAAGAAGGAAAGATGATCCCGGGTCCCGGAGAGTCTCAATGTAGCAGTGTAGGGGAATACCAGGACAGGGAATCTGAAAGGGGTTTTTTGGAGAATAGGAGAGACTTGGGCTTATGGGACTTTTGGGGAGGGGGGGTCCAGGGAAGGGAAAATCATTTGAACTGTAAATAAAGAATATATTGAATAAAAAAATTCAAGTAGTGTTTTCAAATGGGTGGTGTTTTTATTCAAGAAAAAAGAATCTTTACTCATTGGTTGATTCATGTACTGATGCATGTTACACTGCATATGAATCTGGTGGACATTCACATAAGAAAAAGAAGGCAGAGGAGAGAAAAACAAAGACGAGATTATTCAATCAGAAAGAGAATAAAAAATAGTTGATCTCAAAGCAACTAAGAGTAGTGTGGTAGTGACCATAGACTGGGGAGAATCCTAGGAAATATTAGGTACAGATTGGTTAAACAAAAATACCTTGTATTATTCTATTGTGTGGCTATATATTTGAGAATATCAGTGTTCATTTAAATAAGCATCCAATTAAATAAAAAACAGAGTTAGTGGACAGTGTTTTTTCTGCTTATATGAAATATCCTGAATAGGAAAAACCACAGTGATACAATTCAGATTGGTAAGTACTGAGAACTGACAGGACTAGGGATATGCAATACTGATGAGTATGTAAACTTATGAACAAACTAACCAATTAACTTCACAAATGAGAGGAACATTACAAAGTCAAATAGTGTTAGCTAGTTTTGAATGTATAAAAATTAAGGAAAGGCTTAACATATTTTAAATAGCTATTCTGTAGAGAGACTTAAGTTTATAAATTATATAGTTTGTTATTTCTATATAATTTATTCTCTGACTTATACCTAAATTTTCCTGAGGCTCTCCCTAAATAGTAAATGTCAGTTTCTTTTCTCTAGTACTCAGAACCATCATTTTCACAATCACCCTACTATTTGTATTTGTACACCTTTTAAGCTGGGAATCAAAGACAATATTACAATAGAGCCATCATACAACTATGGTGAACACAGCCACTAAAAAGCAGCTTTACATAACCTAAGTAGCAGGCTCTAGCAATGACCTTTCAAATGAGACCAAATTGCCCTGTTGTCTCTAACACAACATCTTCATCCTCCTTGCTTCCAAAGACAGCATGACTACAACTTCTCTACCGAAGGAGCAATAGCTCATACACTGTAGGCAAGTGTTTGTCTTGGGTACACACTGACACTCCAGGATTTTATCTACTCCTTTACTGCCAAAGCTTTGGGCACAGATCACTTTGCTGATACCTGGAAGGGAGGATAAAAGTGCTTCAAAATAGACAAAAACTACTTACACTCAACCCTGTTTATCCAGGAGTTCCACAGCCTTAGGTTCAAACAGCCATGTATTAAACATATAAAATGACGTATAATTTTACTGACTAGGAACAGTCCTGTTTTTTCTTGTCAATATCTTTTGAACAGTAGCACACATGTACTTACATAGGAGCCTGCATTGTATGTGGTTATCACTTGTAATATAGAGCTCATTTAAAATATGCAGAAGGACATGGGTATATTTTATACAAACAGTATAGCATCTACATGCTAAGGCTCAGTATCCACAGATTTTTGTGTCTATAGCAGAGGCTGCAAACAATGCTCCAGAGATACCAAGGGTTAACAACAGTAAATACATCTCCTCTTAAAAAGTCTGCAATTGCTGACCTTACAGAGTTTCTCTTTTACCTTCTGCTCTGCAGTTTATCCTCCTTGATTGAGTAGAGAACCATCTTACCTTCTTAAATTGTTTATGGAAAATCCACATTTCCACTTTTATTTCACAGGAGTTATGACTCCCAGCCCTTAGTATTCTTCTTTCAATATGAATTTGAATTAATTTATTGAAAATATAATTGTGATTTTTGTGTCACAGGCAATCCTACTGATAGCTTATTAGTATTTACATTTTACAAACTATATCAACACAAATGCTTCTGATACTTAAAAAAAAGGCCTCCATGCTTCCGAAGAGGAAACTGGGGCTTCACATATAACTATTTTGGTGTTACGCATCTTTTGGATTTATCATTCTTCATGTTTCATCCATAAATAGTAAAATGCCAGTAAGCACATTAAGAACTGCGATAAAGAAGCAGACTCACACCTCCTTTGATAACCCTAGGGCATGCATACTGATTCAGTGGGGGCATCTATAACACCAAAAGAAGGCCAGATGGAGCACCACATCTCAAGGTACTAGAATCCAAGTGGTCATCTGCAGAGAAATTATTACAAGGCCAATATTTCCCATAAAATATGAAAAGGGGCAATTAATCTGACATTTAGGCCACTAGTAGTACAGTGAAGGGCTATGGTATGACTTTTCATATGTATGAAGACATCTAAGACTGTAATCTTTAGAGCAATTTCTAATCAGAATCATCAGAAATATCACATATGCAAACTGAAGATGTGGCCCCACAACATCTGACTCAATCCAGTGGAGTAAGTGTTCTGCATGATGAACGATGAGCGGGTGGACCGGAGATGAAAGATAAAGAAAATAAAAAATAAAGAAAATAAAATTAGCAGCTGGAATCAGAAGGTCTTGCATAAGTTGATGACCTGTGCCAAGCTAGTTTACTAAGAAATACAATATCTTAAGTACTATTAGCTTGGAGAGGGGTGCAAGATCAGCAGATAACAAAGTCAGCCAATGTTGACGAAAGGAGCATAGGATACTCCAGAAAGAGCTGCTTTGGGACTTATAACCACAGTCTAGAGAGATGAACTCATATGCAGACACCAGAATTTTGATTCTTCTGAGGCCCTGGTTCCTGCAGTAGACCAGTATCCCCAAGTTTACACTTGGACAAGGATACAGAGCAAAAGGTCTCTTTGTCAGACTCAAGCACTGACACAATAACTAGGGAGTAGAAATCAATGAGGTTTGCTCTGATTATGTCAAGCCAAATTGAATTACTTTAACATTCAAAACATAGTTAAGATGCCAAATAATAAACCTGTAAATAATATCTAATTTCCAGATCCCCGTTGCATGAAACTGCAGCAATCAAATGCTGAGAAGAACATAACATTAGTTACAGCCAGAACCATTATTAAAATGCTATTTGAAATACACAGGAAAGTCAAGTTCAAAAAGTCCCAAACAACAGATTTAGAAGATTTTACTACCCGTAATGTCTGACCATCTAAAGTTTTCATGTTCTGAGGGGAAGCGTTTCTTGGGAGCTAACTGTTACAGGATTTCCTTCTGGAAGAAAAATACTTCCCTCACAAGTAATTTAAAACTCATAAACCTCAGACAAAATTGAGGGGTATATCTCTTCTGTGACTTTAATGGCAGTATTGACTCAACCTTCCAGCCAACAATTATTATTAATGAATCTTACACTTTATTAGATTTGTTTTTTTCTTAAAGTTTGTACAAAAATAATATTTTATTGGTTGGTGTGGAAATTTCTGTAGAATTTCCTCTCTACCATATATAGGATCTTATGTTTAATTCCCAGCAGTGGAAAAAAAGGAAGAGGGCAGGGAAGCAGAAAAAGAGGCTATATGAACTCTGTATACATGCTTTGTGTAAACATTTTAATTTCATCACAGAATTCAAGTTTTTAGAGAGATTCGCAACACCTCTTCAATACCTGCTCTTTTTTCAGCCATAATATCATTTTTATCCCTACAAAAATTATGAGAGCCTTAAAACTTGAACTTTGCTTGCTACTAGAATAGTTTTGAGAACTGAAGTTAAAAATTGAATTAATTTTATTTATAAGCACTATTTTGACCGAAAGTTGAGCAGCTTTGTAATACTCAATATATTCAAGAAAAATTCATTATGAGGAAAAACAATAAGTTATCCCCCAAAAAGTATGATTATGAGCCTACTGATTTGGCTAACTGGACACACGAAATTACCATCCCAGAGAATAGGCAAGCAATAAAGAAAATAGCTTCGTGGAGAAGTTCATGAGTTTGTCAGGGATATATGCAGTTGAAAAAGCATATTTATCAAGTGATTCAGGCAGCATTGGAAACAGAAGTTTGCTGCTTTCAGATAAAGTCATATAGAAAGCAAGATGTGTCAGCTTGATGTTTCCTTTCTGTTTATTTATATTTGTCATTGTTCCTATACTCCAAAATGCAGCCTCTGAAAAGCAGAGAAGTGGATTTTCCTCATATAGGTCCCTGCTGAGCCTCTGAGCTCTGTAAGCTCCTCATGAAAAATTTCTTCTCTTATAAATTGAATATAAAGTGATGCTATTGGAAGCTGATAGGCTACAATGGGACAAAATGTACCTTAAATTCATGGGGAGCTGGTCCCAGGAGGCAAACTGGAAATTATATAATATAACATTTGTCTACAGGTTTTACCTTCATGTTGAATTCACTGAAAGATGTCCAAGGCATAAATGAACTTATAGCACACATACATAGAGACGTATTGAAAGTAAAAATAAAACTAATAATTTTCCTTGGATCAAAAATCAAATTTTATTTTGCTATTTGTTTATTGAGGCAGGTCTTCCTTATGTCATTCCAGGTAGCCTTGAACTCACCATTTTCCTGCCTCAGCCTCCCAAGTGCTGGGATCACAGTCCTATGCAACATCATCTAGATTTTTTAACAGTTTAGTATATTATCCTTATAAAAATTATGGGAGCCTTAAAATGAATTGCACTTGCTACTAGAATAGTATTGAGAACTCGGCTTATAACTTACATTAATTTTATTATAGGCATTATTTTGACTGAGAGTTGCTTTGTAATAGTCAATATATTCAGTGTTTTTCTAAAACACATCTATTTCAGTCAACTCCATTGCTCTTTACCCTTTTCCTATATTCATGTCTGCTTACAATCCATGTGGAAATCAAGCCAATCTATTCCTGATGGACAGGTGCTGCCAACTCAGCCCTCCGTCACTGTCATGGTATTTATCCCAACTCTTTCCTTAGCCAAGTGATTTATAAGCTCAGATTATGGCCATTTTCAAGCCTGGGAACTTTAGTAGCAGGACTTGTTGCACTAAATCAAGCCACAGAAGTGGAAGTATTTGCCTGACTGAAGAGGGAGTTTATAAATGCTACCTAATCACGATGCCAAAAGATAAAGATAGATGGTGCCCTGCAAGGCAAATGTCATGTTTCTGTTTGTCTTGAATATCAATGCATGTCAGGGAAAAACAGAAAGATCTTTTGCAAACAATTACAAAAAGAGTAAGTTTGAATCCTAGCTCTATGTCACTTTAAAGGCAGGGTTACAGGCAAACAGTTGGTATGTGTGAACTTAACAATCTTATTAGTAGGGCTGGAGAAGTGGTTCAATGGTTAAGCATACTGGATGTTTATCCAGGAGAAACTGGAATGATTCCCAGAACCCAAATGGCAGCTAAATACCATCTGTAAGTCTAGTTCTAGAGCCTCGGAGGACTTCTGGTGACCAAGGGCAAGGCCAACATATAGAACATACATTCATGCTGGCAAACACCCATGCACATACAATAATAAAAATAAATGAATCTACAAAAATATTTTCATCTGTAAAGGGCTTGAAGAAGCATGTTCTACACGGCTATGTAAAGACACATTATCATAATGTCTATGGACAAGAGACCCCCCACCCCCATTATCCTGCTGTGGGAGATAAAATCTCAACAGATAATGGTTCAAGGAAAGAAAGTGTATACTAATTGACAATTGTGTTGTACATGAGGAAGAAATCGAGTTAAGAAAACCTTTATAATCAAGGCCTCTATTCACTGTTTGGAAGATGTGTCACTTTCTGAAGACATGTGTCATCTTAAATGAAACTCTGCTGCCTCTTCAGAGACTAAAGATGAAAAAAGACATCCAAGTGGCTTCTTCTTCAGGGCAATCCAGCTCTGTGGCCATTCTCTTTATCCATAGACCATTTGCAAATAATTCAGGGCTCTATAAAAGGAAGTTCTTACTCTTGTTGGTTCCCATAAGGAGACTCTACTGTTTCTGGGTGGAATTTGTGTTTCTACCTTGTCTGTGCTGCATCTCGTTGTGAGTCATATGGTCCCTTTAGTAAATGAACAGTTGTCATTTTCTACGTCATTCATATAGATCTGAAGAGAACCACATTTAGTTGTCAGGTTATATCCTGACATGTTCAGAGAGCATTCTGATAATGCAGGACATGGTCAATAATACAGTTGTTTTAATGGGATTGTTATAATTTACCTTGAAAGGAGCATCCTCTTTTCTTGGCCACTAATGATTCTTTATAAAATATGGTTTATCTGTCCTTATTTTACTTTACAGAGGTTGGGGAGCCTGGTTTGTGATTTAGCACACCCGTAGTCTAGGAATATACATACATACATATATATGTATATCTGTGTGTGTGTGTGTGTGTGTGTGTGTGTGTGTGTAATTCCTACATTCCTCCTTTCTGCACAACGCAAGGTTCTATTTCTCTAGAATTTCATTTCCTTTGGGTTTTGAATCTGTTACACTTTTCATCAGTATGTCTTGAGTCCAATTAAAGGAAAATTTCCCATAGTATTTATCCTGTCATATCCTAGAATGCAGCAGTATTTGGAATTCAGCAGGAGCCAAGTAGAGGGCCTGAAACTTGGATAATGCCCTAAGAGGTTTTTCTCATCTTTAGTCTGTTCCCAACCAATTCTATACCTCAATGGATGCTTGCATCACCTTAACCTTCTTTTATTACATGTTTGTGCATACTTTTGCTGTTAAGGTTGTTTCTTAATCTGTTAGGGTTGTTTTTAAATCATTTCTCTTTTTAATGTCCTTATTGCCCCATGCAAATATCTTTAAAAGAAACTATTAGAAAGCGCCAGGGGCTAGGTCTCAACTTCCTGATTTTCAAAATTTTAAATGCCGTCTTGGGCAGGACCCTTGTTGCATAGCCCAGAACACTATGGGTGCTAGCTCTTCTTTTTCCTTGTCATAATAATCTGTTTTGTCTGTTATATTTATTATTGTATATTGGATTCATTTACCTTTTAAAGAACAAATAGGTAATAAATAACAAAATACTTGAAGCATCAAATACTTGAAGCAAAACTGTTGATCTGAACTCTGAAATAATTGTTTCAATCTACCAATCAACTTGTCTATACAGATAGCCCACTCATTAGAGAAGAATGTTGAGGAAAGGAACTTTAGTGCTACAGCTTCATTTTCCTTACTGAGTTCAGAGCACTGTTACATGTTTGAATACAACAATCAGGTCTTTATTCTAAGACTTTAGATGGGGAGGATGCAGTGTTTCAAATGACAAATCCCCATGCCAAAGATACACCGAGCAGCTGTGGAATTTATTATACATGCTAAGTGTATAATATAAGTGTCTGGATCATGTATTCTTAGCATTCAAAGTTCTTACTTGGGTATAATTTAGAGGAGACTCCATTTTACCTGAATTTTAAAACTTCCATATAATACAAGTTTTTTTAATATATTTATTTTCTATATTCTTTGTTTACATTCCAAATGATTTTCCCTTTCCCGGATCACCCCTCATCATATGTCCCATAAAACTTCTTCTCTCCATCCATTCTCCAATCACCTCCCTCCTTTTTTTCTCTGTCCTTATATTCCCCTCCAATGCTAGATCAATCCTTTCCAGGATCAGGACCTTCTCCATACTTCTTCATGGGAGTCATTTGTTATGCGATTTGTGCCTTGAGTATTCAGGGCTTCTGGGCTAATAAATGCTAATAAATATCCACTTATCAGAGATTGCATTCCATGTGTATTCTTTTGTGACTGGGTTACCTCACTTAGGATGATCAAAATATTTTACAGATCAAAACATTTGCCTAAAAATTTTGTGAATTCATTGTTTCTAATTCCTGAGTTTTATTCCATTGTATAAATATACCACATTTTCTGTATCCATTCATCCTTTGAGGGGCATCTGGGTTCTTTCCAGCTTCTGGCTATTACAAATAAGTCTGCTATGAACATAATGGAGCATATGCCTTTATTGCATGCCAGGGAATCCTTTGGGTATATGCCCAGGAGAGGTATAGCAGGGTCCTCTGGAAGTTTCATGTCCAGTTTTCTGAGGAATTGCCAGACTGATTTCCAAAGTGGTTTTACCATCTTACAGCCCCACCAGCAGTGGAGGAGTGTTCCTCTTTCTCCACATCCTTGCCAACACCTGCTGTCTCCTGAGTTTTTGACCTTAGCCATTCTGACTGGTGTGAGGTGAAATCTCAGGGTTGTTTTGATTTGCATTTCCCTAATGACTAATGATGTTGAGCACTTCTTAAGGTGCCTCTCGGCCATGCGAATTTCTTCAGGTGAAAATTCTTTGTTTAGATCTGTACCCCATTTTTAATAGGGTTGTTTGGTTCCCTGGGGTCTAACTTCTTGAGTTCTTTGTATATATTGGATATTAGCCCTCTATTGGATGTAGGGTTGGTGAATATCCTTTCCCAATTTGATGGTTGCCATTTTGTCCTTTTCACAGTGTCCTTTGCCTTTCAGAAATTTTGCAATTTTACAAGGTCCCATTTGTTAATTCTTGATCTTAGAGAATAGGCTATTGGTGATCTGTTCAGGAACTTTTCCCCCATGCCCATGTCCTCTAGGGTCTTCCCCAGTTTCTTTTCTATTAGTTTTAGTGTGTCTGGTTTTACATGGAGGTCCTTGATCCACTTGGGGTGAAGTTTAGTACATGGAGATAAGAATGGATCAATTCGCATTCTTCTGCATGCTGACCTCCAATTGAACCAGCACCATTTGTTGAAAAGGCTATCTTTTTTTCACTGGATGTTTTTAGCTCCTTTGTCGAAGATCAAGCGACCATAGGTATGTGGGTTCATTTCTGGATCTTCAATTCTATTCCATTGGTCCACTTGTCTGTCACTGTGCCAATACCATGCAGTTTTTAATACTATTGTTCTGTAGTATTGCTTGAAGTCAGGGATACTGATTCCCCCAGAATTTCTTTTGTTGTTGAGAATAGTTTTAGCTATCCTGGGTTTTTTGTTATTCCAAATGAATTTGAGAATTGCTTTTTCTAACTCTGTGAAGAACTGGGTTGGGATTTTGATGGCGATTGCATTGAATCTGTACATTGCTTTTGGAAAGATGGCCATTTTAACTATGTTAATCCTGCCGATCCACGAGCGTAGCAGATTTTTCCATTTTCTGAGGTCTTCTTCTATTTCCTTCCTCAGAGACCTGAAGTTCTTGTCATATAGATCTTTCACTTGTTTGGTTAGAGTCACACCAAGATACTTTATATTGTTTGTGGCTATTGTGAAGGGTGTTATTTCCCTAACTTCTTTCTCAGCCTGCTTATCCTTTGAGTATAGGAAGGCAACTGATTTGCTTGAGCTGATTTTTTAACCAGTCACTTTGCTGAAGTTGTTTATCAGCTATAGGAGTTCTCTGGTTGAGGTTTTCAGGTCACTTAAGTAGACTATCATGTCATCTGCAAATAGTGATAATTTGACTTCTTCCTTTCCAATTTGTATCCACTTGACCTCCTTATGTTGTCTAATTGCTATAGCTAGAACTTCAAGTACTATATTGAAAAGATATGGAGAGAGAGGACAGCCTTGTCTAGTCCCTGATTTTAGTGGGATTGCTTCAAGTTTCTCTCCATTTAGTTTGATGTTGGCTACCGGTTTGCTGTATATTGCTTTAACTATGTTTAGGAATGGGCCTTGAATTCCTGTTCTTTCCAAGACTTTTAGCATGAAAGGATGCTGAATTTTGTCAAATGCTTTTTCTGCATCTAATGAGATGGTCATATGGTTTTTTTCTTTGAGTTTGTTTATGCAGTGGATAGCATTGATGGATTTCCTTATATTGAACCATCCCTGCATCCCTGGGATGAAGCCTACTTGATCATGGTCGATGATTGTTTTGATATGTTTTTTGGATTTGGTTGGCAAGAATTTTATTAAGTATTTTTGCATCAATATTCATAAGAGAAATTGGCCTGAAGTTCTCTTTCTTTGTTGGATCTTTGTGTGGTTTTGGTATCAGCGTAATTGTGGCTTCATAGAACGAGTTGGGGAGAGTTCCTTCTGTTTCTATTTTGTGAAATAGTTTGAAGAGTATTGGTGTTAGGTCTTCTATGAAGGTCTGATAGAACTCTGCACTGAAGCCATCTGGTCCCATGCTTTTTTTGGTTGGGAGACTTTCTATGACCCTTTTTATTTCTTCAGGTGTTATAGGGCTGTTTAGTTGAACTATTTGATCCTGATTTAGTTTGGGTGTCAGATATCTGTCTAGGAAACTGTCCATTTCCTCAGATTCTCCAGTTGTTTTGAGTATAGGCTTTTGTAGTAGGATCTAATGATTTTTTGAATTTCCTCAGTTTCTGTTGTTATATCTCCCTTTTCATTTCTAAGTTTGTTAAACTGGATACTGTCTCTGTGCCCTTTGGTTAGTCTGGCTAATGGTTTATCTATCTTGTTCATTTTCTCAAAGAACCAGCTCCTGGGTTTGTTGATTCTTTGTATGGTTCTCTTTGTTTATGCTTGGTTGATTTCTGCCCTGCCTTCTACTCCTCCTGGGTGAAATAGCTTCTTTTTGTTCCAGGACTTTCAGGTGTGTCATTAAGCTATTAGTGTATGCTCTCTCCATTTTCTTTTTGGAGGCACTCAGGGCTATGAGTTTTCCTCTTAGCACTGCTTTCATTGTGTCCCATAGATTTGGCTATGTTGTGTCTTCATTTTCATTAAGTTCTAAAAGTCTTTAATTTCTTTTATTTCTTCCTTCACCATGGTATCATTGAGTAGAATATTGTTCAGTTTCCACTTGTGTGTGGATTTTCTGTTATTATTGTTGCTATTGAAGACCACTTTTATTCCATAGTGATCTGATAGGAGGCATGGGATTAGTTCGATCTTCTTATATTTGTTGAGGTCTCTCTTGTGACCAATTATATGGTCAATTTTGGAGATGGTACCATGAGGTGCTGAGAAAAAGGTATATTCTTTTGCTTTAGGATAAAATGTTATATATATATATATATATATATATATATATATATATATATATATATATATATATATATGTTAAATCTAATTCGTCCAAAGCTTCAATTAGTTTCCTTGTGTCCCTGTTCAGTTTCTGTTTTCCTGATTGGTCCATTGAGGAAAGTGCAGTGTTCAAGTTACCCACAATTGTTAGGTGCAATGTGTGCTTTGAGCTTTAATAAAGTTTCTTTTATGAATGTGGGTGCCCCTGCATTTGGAGCATAGATGTTTAGGATTAAGAGTTCTTCTTGTTGTATTTTTCCTTTGACCAGCAAGAAGTGTCCCTCAGAGTCTCTTTTGATGACTTTGGGTTGAAAGTCAATTTTATCTGATATTAGAATGGCTATTCAAGCTTGTTTCCTGAGACCATTTGCTTGTAAAATTGTCTTCCAGCCTTTTACTCTAAGGTAGTGTTTGTCTTTGACCCTGAGGTGTGTTTCCTGTATGCAGCAAAATATAGGGTCCTGTTTACGTATCCAGTCAGTTAGTCCGTGTCTTTTTATTGGGGCATTGAGTGCATTGATGTTAAGAGATATTAAAGAAAGAGAACTTCAGACCAATTTCCCTTATGAACATCGATGCAAAAATACTCAATAAAATTCTTGCCAACCGAATCCAAGAACACATCAAAACGATCATCCACCATGATCAAGTAGGCTGTATCCCGGGAATGCAGGGTTGGTTCAATATACGGAAATCCATCAATACAATCCACTACATAAACAAACTCAAAGAACAAAACCACATGGTCATTTCATTGGATGCTGAAAAAGCATTTGACAAAATTCAGCATCCTTTCATGCTTAAAGTCTTGGAGAGAACAGGAATTCAAGGCCCATACCTAAACATAGTAAAAGCAATATACAGCAAACCGGTAGCCAGCATCAAACTAAATGGAGAGAAACTTGAAGCAATCCCACTGAAATCAGGGACCAGACAAGGCTGCCCCCTTTCTCCTTATCTTTTCAATATTGTACTTGAGGTACTAGCTCGGGCAATTCGACAACATAAGGAGGTCAAAGGGATACAAATTGGAAAGGAAGAAGTCAAACTATCATTATTTGCAGACGACATGATCGTCTACCTAAGTGACCCAAAAAACTCCACTAGTGAGCTCCTACAGCTGATAAACAACTTCAGCAAAGGGGCAGGTTATAAAATCAACTCAAGCAAATCAGTGGCCTTCCTATACTCAAAGGATAAGCAGGCTGAGAAAGAAATTAGGGAAATGACCCCCTTTACAATAGCCACAAACAGTATAAAGTATCTTGGGGTGACTCTTACCAAACATGTGAAAGATCTGTATGACAAGAACTTCAAGACTCTGATGAAGGAAATGGAAGAAGACCTCAAAAAATGGGAAAACCTCCCATGCTCATGGATCGGCAGAATCAATATAGTTAAAATGGCCATTTTGCCAAAAGCAATATACAGATTCAATGCAATACCCATCAAAATCCAAACTCAATTCTTCACAGAGTTAGAAAGAGCAATTTTTAAATTCATCTGGAACAACAAAAAACCCAGGATAGCTAAAACTATTCTCAGCAACAAAAGAAAATCTGGGGGAATTATTATCCCTGACCTCAAGCAATACTACAGAGCAATAGTGTTAAAAACTACATGGTATTGGTACAGTGACAGGCAGGAGGATCAATGGAACAGGATTGAAGATCCAGAAATGAACCCACACACCTATGGCCACTTGATCCTCGACAAAGAGGCTGAAAACATCCAATGGAAAAAAGATAGCCTTTTCAACAAATGGTGCTGGTTCAACTGGAGGTCAGCATGCAGAAGAATGCGAATTGATCCATCCTTGTCTCCTTGTACTAAGCTCAAATCCAAATGGATCAAGGACCTCCACATAAAGCCAGACACTCTGAAGCTAATAGAAAAGAAACTGGGGAAGACCCTTGAGGACATCGGTACAGGGAGAAAGTTTCTGAACAGAACACCAATAGCGTATGCTCTAAGAGCAAGAATTGACAAATGGGACCTCATAAAACTACAAAATTTCTGTAAGGCAAAGGATACCATCAAGAGGACAAATCGGCAACCAACAAATTGGGAAAAGATCTTCACCAATCCTACATCAGATAGAGGGCTAATATCCAATATATATAAAGAACTCAAGAAGTTAGACTCCAGAAAACCAAACAACCCTATTAAAAATGGGGTACAGAGTTAAACAAAGAATTCTCACCTGAAGAACTTCGGATGGCAGAGAAGCATCTTAAAAAATGCTCAACTTCATTAGTCATTAGAGAAATGCAAATCAAAACAACCCTAAGATTTCATCTTACACCAGTCAGAATGGCTAAGATTAAAAATTCAGGAGACAGCAAGTGTTGGAGAGGGTGCGGAGAAAGAGGAACACTCCTCCACTGCTGGTGGGGTTGCAAATTGGTACAACCACTCTGGAAAGCAGTCTGGCGGTTCCTCCAAAAACTGGGCACCTCACTTCCAGAAGATCCTGCTATACCACTCCTGGGCATATACCCAGAAGACTCCCCACCATGTAATAAGGATACATGCTCTACTATGTTCATAGCAGCCCTATTTATAATTGCCAGATGCTGGAAAGAACCCAGGTATCCCTCAACAGAAGAGTGGATGCAAAAAATGTGGTATATCTACAAAATGGAGTACTATTCAGCCATTAGAAACAATGAATTCATGAAATTCTTAGGCAAATGGATGGAGCTAGAGAACATCATACTAAGTGAGGTAACCCAGACTCAAAAGGTGACTCATGGTATGCACTCACTAATAAGTGGATAGTAACCTAGAAAACTGAAATACCCAAAACATAATCCACACATCAAAAGAGGTACAAGAAGAAAGAAGGAGTGGCCCCTGGTTCTGGAAAGACTCAGTGAAACAGTATAAGTGGGAAGGGGTGGGTGGGAGGACAGGGGAAGAGAAGGGGGCTTGCGGGACTTTCGGGGAGTGGGGGGCCAGAAAAGGGGAAATCATTTGAAATGTAAATAAATTATATCGAATAAAAAAAAGAGATATTAAGGAATAGTGATTGTTACTTCCTCTCATTTTTCATATTATTTTTTAAATTTGATTTTTAACTTCTTTTGGATTTGATGAGAGAGGGTTACTATCTTGCTTTTTCCAGGGTAAACTTTCCCTCCTTGTATTGGTGTTTTCCTCCTATTATCCTTTGTAGGGCTGGGTTTGTGGATAGATATTGGGTAAACTTGGTTTTGTCATGGAATATCTTAGTTTCTCCATCTATGGTGATTGAGAGTTTTGCTGGGTATAGTAGTTTTGGTTGGCATTTTGTGTTCTCTTACAGTCTGCATGAGATCTGCTCAGGATTTTCTAGCTTTCATAGTCTCAGGTGAAATATCTGCTGTGATTCTGATAGGTCTTCTTTATATATTACTTGGCCTTTCTCTCTTACTGCCTTTAATATTCTTTCTTTGTTTAGTACATTTGGTGTTTTGATTATTATGTGATGGGAGGTATTTCTGTTCTGTTCCAGTCTGTTTGGAATTCTGTAGGCTTCTTGTATATTCATGGGCATCTCTCTCTTTAGGTTAGGGAAGTTTTTTTTCCATAATTTTATTGAAGATATTTGCTGGCCCTTTAAGTTGTAAATCTTCACTCTCATCTATGCCTATAATCCTTAGGTTTGGTCTTCTCATTGTGTCCTGGATTTCCTGTATATTTTGGGTTACAAGCTTTTTGCCTTTTGCATTTTCTTTAACTGTTGAGTCCATGGTTTCTATGGTATCTTCAGCATCCGAGATTCTTTATTCTATCTCTTGTATTCTGTTGTTGATATTTGCATCTATGTCCTCTGATTTCTTCCCAAGGTTTTCTATCTCCAAAGTTGTCTCCCTTTGAGTTTTCTTAGTAGTTTCTACTTCTGATTTTAGATCCTGGATGGTTTTGCTTAGCTCCTTCACTTGCTTGTTTGTGTTTTCCTGTAATTCCTTAAGAGATTTTTGTGTTTCCTCTTTCATGACCTCAGCCTGTTGACCAAAGTTCTCCTGTAGTTCTTTAAGTGATTTTTCCGTTTCCTCCTTATTGGCTTTTGTATTCTCTTGAATTTCTTTCAATGACTTTTGTGTTTCCCTTGTAAGTGCGTCTAACTTTTGATCCATTTTCTCCTGCATTTCTTTAAGTATGTCCTTCAGGTGTTCCTGTACCAGCATCATGACCAGTGATTTTAAATCCTAATCTTGTTTTACTGGTGTGATGGGGTATCCAGGACATGCTGTTAAAGGAGAATTGGGTTCAGATGCTGCCATATTGCCTTGATTTCTGTTAGTGACGTTCCTGCGTTTGCCTATTGCCATCTAGTTCTCACTGGTGTTAGTTGGTCTTGTCAATGCTGGACTCACCAGTGCAAGCTGCCTCTTCCCAGGTAGCCTCTGGTGCACAGCTGACCTCCTGCACTGCCTGGAGACAGGGTGCTGTGGCCCTGGCTGTTTAGATCCCGAAGCAGACACCTGAAGGCTCCAGCAGGGGCCTGCTGGACTCACCAGAGCACACTGACTCCTCCCAGCCGGCCTCCTGGATGCCCCTCTTGCCTCTTGCAGGACCTGGAGATGTGGTGTTGCAGCCCAGGCTGTTCTGGATCTGGAAGCAGAGATCCGAGGGCTCCTGCCAGAGGCCTCATGTCTGGAACCTAAGCTCTGTGCTGCTGGAACAAGCTGTGCCATACATGTTTTAATAAATATAATTTTCCTAACTTCAAATAGTTGCCAAATTGATTTCCTATTAGACTTTATTTCATATCTATATTAATCCATGTATGTGAATGTTTCTTTAAGAGGGCCAATAAGACAGGATGTTTCCTTCAAACAGTCAGTAGCTTAGACAGAAAATAGATAGGATGAAGTATAAGCATTCCCAAGTATGTGTGATAAGCTTGACAGGGACAGTGCTGTAACAGGGAAGCAGGAGTGCTCTAGGGAGAGTGCTCTAGAGACCCAACCTACTTTTCTACTCTCCTTACCTTATCATGCACAGAGCTTGGCAGTGGGCCCTTCACTTCTAGGGCAAATTAGTCCTGGGCCTAAGATGCCAGGCAAAGTGTTAGGATAGCGGTCATTAGACATGGTTAAGGGTTAAAAGTCCTCATTTTATATATGAAAGGAAGTTCAGCAACAGCCTTGAGAATGGGGAAAATTGAGGAATGGGGGAAATGATTTTTTTTCTGTTCCAATGCTAAGGATCTAACCAGGGACTTCTGTTTATCAAGCACAAGAACCTTATCATAAAGAAAGAAAATGATGGTGGGAAGTGTTTGTCATTTAGAGAATATTACATGTTTCATCACCTGCAATATTTAGATCCCATGAGTTAGGGGACCACAGAGTCTTTGGAGAGGATGCTGTTTGAGCATATATGTTGGGCATGTGCACATTAGGAATGAAAATTCCCTGAAAAAAGCTGTGCCTATTGAGACTGATTGATGAATCAGAACTGTTATGCTATGGAAAGATTGGAATATTATGGGTGCAGAGACTAATCCTCTTAACTTGGGCTACCTTCAGGCCACACAGAATAGCCACTCCTCTACTTTGTTATAATGAATATTCTGTAACTAGCAAAGAAAACTTTCGACATCTCTTAACTTAGTAGCTTCCTCTACCCTGCTGTAACTACTTCTCTGATGTATCCACCAATATATTTTTTAAACTTGACTTGATTTATGAGATTTTTGTTCCTCTGTAAAGCTATCTAATGTCATGAAACTACTTCCATGTGTGAACATGAAATTTTGGTTAATTAAAATCTATACTCCTGAGCCATGGATACTCAAAACAGGTTCCACAAGGAACTATCTTCTATTCCCTTTAGGATGAGAGCTGTGATTTGTGCAGTTACAATATGTGTATGGTTTGTGTGTGTGCTGATGCCAGATGTCAATACTGAGTGTTTTTCTCTCTGTGTACACCAATTTTTTTCTGGTCTTGTTCTTTTTCTCTCTCTCCTCTCTCCCTCTCTCCCTCTCTGTTCCTCTTTCTTTCCTTCCTTCTTTCCTTTTTTCCCTTTGTCTTTTTCACTTCTCCTTCTTTCTTTCTTTCTTTCTTTCTTTCTTTCTTTCTTTCTTTCTTTCTTTCTTTCTTTCTTTCTTTCTTTCTTTCTTTCTTTTCCTTCTCCAACACTAGTTCATTCACTAAACTTGGAGATTTCCATTATTTACTAAACTGCCTGGCTAGCTAAGCTAATCATCATTATCTACATATTCTTCCTCCTTAATGCTTACAGATGCATGCCACTATGCCTGGATTTTATGTGAGTTCTTGGGATCCAAATTTGGACCCTTGTACTTGTATAGTAAGCACGTTGCACCACTGAGCTACTCAGTTACCATCTTTTCTCTTACCATTTATCATCTGTGTTACTGAATGTGGATCATTAGGTAGAGTGAATGATGTATGCAGTTGCTCATTTTAGGTTAAATTGAACTAGCTTAAAGTCATGTATTAACTCCACACTGGAGTTCTAATAATTGCCTTAAAGCATTATCTTCTGGTAGCATGGGAATGTGAAACATGATTCAAGTCTACACATCATTGGTATTGGTTGCATATGGATTGCAAGATAGAGAATTGTAGGATGGTGATTGAAAACCATCACCCAGATCAGCTAATTAGGCATGTACTATGGAGGGGACATTCAGTGAGGTGCTCGGATGAAAATACTATAAATTACCATAAAGATTATAATTGGGAAAGAAGCTCTATTACTCCCAGTCCTCCTTTTTCCCATACATTTCTTTCTCTTTTGGCTTCTGGATGAGTCAGGCATTTATCACTACCCCAAGTGGTACCCTGAAAGCTGCTTCACTTTGTTACCAATTTTTCCTTATGTTCCTTTTCTTCTATGCTTTCAGCTCGGAAATAAGTAAATCAACTTGTTCTCTTTTTATTTGCTTACTTTCCTCTAATTGTTACATATAGAATTCTTTTCTCCTTTATCTTATTGGCCAGGTATTCTCAAAGTGCTCCAATGCAATTTTGTAGGGAATATTGATATGGGAGACTGATTTCAAGAAGAGGAGACTTTCCAAAGAAACAAAAGAAACTCAGACAAGTCAAAACATCACTCTTTTAAGGTGACTATTGTATTTTTATATTGAAAAACATAATGATAAAAAATGACTCGTAGAATTTATGATTATTCATACAGTAGTCTGTTTTCTTATGAAAAGATGTGAATTTTCATAGGTGCCTTTAAGTCACAAGTGTAGGTCATTTATGACTTTCTAAGTCTCTTTGCTCAGAACTTGGAATTGGCAATGGCCGTCTGGCTGGAGAGCAAATAATGCATTATGGGGACCAGCTTGTACTCATGAATGGGAAGATTTATCTCACTGGAGGGCATATACTAACTAGATGTCAGCCCTCTCAGCTTCCATATGCCACTAGATGTCCCTCCTACCCAGTACTGAAATGCAAGTGTACTTCTATATGTGCTGGGGTCTCTGAGATGCAAAAAAAATTGTAAAGGGAGAGAGGTTCAGATGTGTGCAGATATCATTTCTTCAGTATTCACAGAACATATGAGATTATATCCAACATGGCCACATTTCTTTTCTCAGTTTGTCTGTTTTACTCTGGTAGGAATTGAAGACTATGTTTATTCATTTAAATTAGAATTAGCTTCTTTGGAGTGTTTCTTTGAAGAACACAGTTGCTTGGTTTAGGCATCTCAGGTCCTTACATTACCTAGGACTTGAGTCCCATTACTTACCTCTGTTTTACACTAGCCATAACCTTCTATTGTCTTTGTCTGGCTTATTCCATTGATGGGAAAACAATAGGGTCTTTCCAGAGTAATAATCTTGTCCAATATAGCATAGTAAATCTTGTTTCAGAGACACCCTATGAAGACTTCTCAGGAGACACACTGCAGGGCAATTCTCCTGTCTACTGTGTTGTGTATGCTGTGACATATCTATAAACAATATGACAAAGTGATGAGGATGCCAATTCTATAGTTACGATATATTATGTGGCAAATATAAATGATTATGCAAATAGAATTAAAATTTTTATCTGTTGACTCTTTGTGAATTAATCTAGTTAGGCATGACCTGGCCACATAAGCATTTTCAAAAAGGATCCAGAGCTTTCTAAAAATGAGAGGATCCAATGTGAAAACACACTCACTCTACTCTGTCTATTAAATTAGATGTCAGAGGTGCTTGTGGAGAAGAACCTGGTGTGGATGTTCCTTGGGCAGTTCTGCCAGCAACTGACCAATGAAAATGTGGGTGTTTGGAACTAACCATCAGACTGAGCTCAGGGACCCTAGTGTGGAAGCTGGCAGAAGGACTGGAGGAGCAGAGGGGCATTGCATCCCTATAGGAAGAACAATGTCAAGTGGCCAGGCCACTCAGTGATCCCATGGACTAGACCATCAACCAAGGAGTATATGGAAGGATTCATAGCTCCAGATATATATGTGGCAAAGGATGGCCTTATCTGACATCAATGGGATGGAAGCCCTTGCTCCAGTGGATGTTTGATGCCCCAGCGTAGGGGAATGTTGGAGCAGTGGGGCAGGAGTGAGTGCGTGGGTGGGGAAGCACCCTCATAGAGGCAAAGGGGAGTGGGGAGAGAGAAGATAAGGGATTTGTGGAGGAGTAACCAGGAAGAGGAATATCATTTGAGATGTAAATGAATGGGATGATCAAAAAAGTAATAACAATAATAACAATAATAATAAATAAAATTTATTTATTCATCACCCATATGAATCTGAACTCTGCTAAAAGTCTAACAGGGATCAGAAGAGGTCATTTCCCAGGAAAGCATCTAAATTAGATCATGGTCTAGAAAATACCTTGAACTGAATTTTGTGAAATGCTGTTATCAGAACTTGGACAACTTGTCCCCAAGTTGGCCATCCAACTTCTGATGCACAAAATGTATGTGCTAAGAAAGGTAAATGTTTAAGTCAATAGGTTGTAGGAATTTGTTGTTCAGATAGTAATGTAACTAGGAATATTCAGAGAAGTCAGCTGTATCAGCTACTCCTGAATAGTTAGGAGTCTTAGTTCTGGAACATTTAAGTACTCTGTACTCACTTCCTGACCAAGTTAAGAAGGTAAGGGCATATGCACATCTAGGTGTTACTATCAAGCTGGGTTTTGGCAACAAAGTTTCACCACTACTTTGTATTCATTTTATTGTTCCTCAAGATCTGTTTTCTTCCTGCTCTTTTAAATAAGTTTTCATACAACCAATGATATTTCATCATCTATGAGCCTAGTTGTGGTTATCCTGTGGATTGGGGTGACTTTAGTTGATTTATTTATACATACTTTCAACAACAACAACTAATCACTTCAATAAATTTGCTATTTTTTTTAAATACTTGTAAATTCTTTCTTGTGATATTGCCACAAATTATATGAAGGTCCAGTTTTCTTGTCTGGACATGAACTGTGTTCTTTTAGGAGTAGATACTGGACTAGACAGGGTACCAAGAGATTATATAAGTTCTTTTACCACTTCCACTCCAGTTGGTCCAAGGTCTTTTTCATAAGAGCAAAGACAAGGCTTTACTTCCCAGAGCAAGTATCTGAACAAGCACAATGACAGAAAATGAAGGATTATATTTAATCCCACAGGACTGGGAACAGAGAAGAACATGCCCCTGGTATGTTGGCCCTGGTATGATTCATTGTGTTGTGGTTTTGGTTCCATGGCCATATTTTAGCTCTTAATGTAGTATTTTTCAATAGTATCTTTGCTTCAAATTTGTATGTAATGTATAGATTCTTATTCTAGACTTTAACTGGCATATTATCTGACCTTGAACACTGAAGTAAAGCCTTAATTCATGAATAAGCCAGAATACCTTCTTTGGAGATCTGCATTTGTATCTGAAGAACTTAGAAGAAAAATAAGATAAAATAACCTATATTCTCCAATTTAATATTCACAGTTTACAATATAGATTTTTTTCTCTGAGTTTAGTTTAGATAGAGTGAATAGCTTGTGTTTCTTGTTTGGAATTTAAAAGTTGAATACAGTTTTACCAAACTAGGTATTAGTAGCATATCATCCTTGAGTGAAATTTTCTATATTATTAATTAATTTCTGGCTTGATAGATCTTTTCTGATCATTTCCACTACTCTTATGACAGAGTGGGAGTCTGAATGAAAATACTATAAATTCACATTAATTATTTTTATTTCATTTTAGGTTATACACACACACACACACACACACACACACACACACACACACACACATATATATATATATATCATGTGCATGCAGGAACCCTTGGAGGCCAGAAGAGGTTATTGCATGTGTCCTAACAGTGGAGTTATAGATGGTAGTAAGCCATATGCTAGGAATTGAACCCAGGACTCTGCAAGAACAGCAAGTACACTTAATTGTAGAGCTATCTCTTTAGCCTAAAGCTAAAATCTTGCAGAATATTACTCAATTCTATTATTACAGGAAACCAAAATAGTGATTCATGCTCAGAATGGCTTGATTTTGAAAAAGCACTAATGCATCCAAATATATTTAAAGAAGCATCCATGTGTTTCATTTGTTTCTCAAATAATTTTTGTAGAATTTTCATTTTATGAATTAACTTTGGTTTTGAAAGCTTTACAAAATAATTTTCAGGTGTATACTCTCTGGAGATTGTTTTCTCTTTACTTCAGGCGGCAGTGACCTGAGTTATGCTCAAAGCTCATCTTCTTTTATGTTCTTGAACTGTATTTTCTTCTAAGAAAAACTCTTAGAAATAGGCAAGTACCCTTGTTCTAAACAGGAAGTTAAGAGTGCTATGGATACCTAACACTTTCAGCTGACTCAGAGATGGGGAATGTCTCTGAATATATCGATGTTCATAGCTTTACATCTGTAACAAACAGTTTGAATCCTAATTAGAAATTTCTCAAAATCACAGGCACCCAGTTGAGGAAGAGAACATAAAGAAGTCTATTAGAGCCAGATATATCAGTACATGGTGGTACACAAGTTCATCCTAGAACCTGAAAGGGAGAAGAAGAATGCATGTTTGATATTCTGGCCCACACCTCTACCTGCAATTCTAGATCTGCACTCAACTTTCAGGGCCCCAGCTCTGCCTGCCTTCCTGGAGGCCTGCTGCCACTCAGGACAACCAGATCTTCCTACTTTCCAAGGAGCCTCCTGCCACCCACAACAACCAGAGCACTACTGCTATGAGGGATTACCATCTCTGCCTGCTGTCCCAGAGGCCTGCTACCACCAGGGACTACTAGGACCACCAACAGCAGAAACAACAGGATGCCTAAAGAACAGAGCAAGAACACAATCAGCAAAATCTAGGGCAATACGGGCACTATCAGAACCTGACCCTCCTTATACAGCAAGCTCCAAATAGCCTAATAGACCTGAAGGGTAAGACAATGATCTTAAATCTCACCCCCAACCCAAAGAAAGAGATGGCTATAAACATAAAAGAAGCTAATAGAATACCAAATACATTGGACAAGAAGAAAACTTTCTCCTGCCACATAATAATCAAAACACTAAATGTATAGAACAGAGAATGATTATTAAAAGCTGCAAGGGGAAAAAAGGACAAGTAACATATCAAGGCACACCTATCATACTTACATATGACTTCTCAACAGAAACTTTAAATGTCAGAACTATCTGGACAAATGTCTTGAAGACTCTAAGAGACCACAGGTGTCAGTTCAGACTACTATACCCAGCAAAACTTTCAATCCATAAACCCCATAAATGGAGTCGATAACAATACCCAATGTAAACAATGTCTTTCAACAAATCTGGAACTACAGAAGATACTAGAAGGAAAACTCCAAAACAAGGAAGGTAACTACACCTAAGCAAACACAAGAAATGAATAATTTCAAAGCAAAGCCATAATTGCATGCACATGCTCACACACACACACACACACACACACACACTCACAAGACACCATCACCAACATCAAAATAACAGGAACTAACAGTTATTGATCATTAATATGTTGCAATATCAATGGATTCAATTCACCAATAAAAAGACACAGGCCAACAGAGTAGTTGCCTTAAGAGGAACCATCATTTTGCTGTATACAAGTAACACAGCTCAGCAACAAAAATAGGCACTACTTAGAATAAAGGGCTGGAAAAGTTTTTCTAAGCAAACAGACCATAAACAAGCTGAAGTAGCCATTCTAATGTCTAATAAAATAGACTTTAAACCAAGAGTAAGCAAAGAGATGGGAAAAACACACCATACACATCAAAGGAAAAATCAACCAAGATGACTTTTCAATTCTGAATATCTATGTCCCAAATTCAAGGGAACCCACAATAGAAAAGGAAAAAAATCTAAATCTTAATTCATACATTGAACTCCACACATTAACTGTGGGGAAACTAAAAGGAACGGGCGGGGGGGGGGGGGGCATGGCAGCACTCTGACAGGCAGAGCCCAGATTGGATAGGGGGAGAACAGCAGGACTGTGCACCTGCTCCATGATAGGGCGTGTCTGGCTAGTGTGGAAGGAGGAGGTCCTTGAGAAGAAGGCAGTGCTGTTCTGGCTTGGACCTCCCGAGTACCTTTAGGAAAAGCTGCTTGGCTAAGAGGAGGCTCGATCCTTCCCTGGCAGCTGGAAACACTGAGACCTGCTCCATGCTTCCAAGTGGCAGAATTTGAGAAGAGACAGTTCACAGTTTCCATGCATTACTATTAGAAGAGTAGAAAGAAACAAGGAGATAGAGAAATAAAGAGAAAAGAGAAGATTGAGGGATGGCCATGGCCACGTGGAAAAGGGAAAAATAGAGAGAGCAGGGAAACAGAGAGGGGCAGAGAGAGAGAGAAGGTTAGAGAGAGAGAGAAAGAGAGAGGAGGGGCAAGAAGCATTCTTTTATAGTATGATGGGTTAACTCAGGAGCAGTGAAAGCCTGGCTGTAGCCATGTGACTATAGGGGTGGAATCTAGCCAGAAAGCTAGGGACCTGGGGCATGTCCATACATAATGAATGTGACTGATGGCCACAGTATTATGGAGTTGATGAGTCAGCAGTCTGGGAGCATAGCTCATAGGTTCCATCCCCTGTAGAATGTTCTTCTATTGGGTCTCTGGAGTGGCCTTGATTCAACCAGGCTCCAGACCACCTCACACCATGATCCCACAATTAATAGCGGGAGACCTCAGCACCCCATTCTCACCAATGGATGGGTCACTGAAACAGAAAATAAAGAGAAAAATAATGAAACTAACAGAGATTTTGAATCAAATGGACCTAACAGATATCTACAGAATATTTTATTCAAACAAAAAAGAATATACTTTTTCTCAGCACCTCAGGGAACCTTCTCTCAAATTGGCCATTTACTCAGTCACAAAACAAGCCTCAACAGATAAAAGAAGATTAAAATAAATTCTTACATCTTATGAGATCACCATGGATTAAAGCTGGACTTCAACAACAACAAAAACCCTACAATCTCATGGAAACTGAACAACTCTCCACTCAATGTCCACTGGTTCAAAGAAGAAAGAAATCAAAGACTTTCTAGAATGCAATGAAAATAAAGGCACATCATACTCAAATTTATGGGACACAATGAAAGCAGTGCAAAGAGGAAAGTCCATAGCATTAAGTGCCTTCATAAAGAAATTATAGAGTTCTCATATGTACAAATCAAAAGTACACCCGACTCACCTAAAAGGAGTAGATGATACTAAATAATCAAATTCACAAATGAAATCAAGCAATTAAAGATAAAGATAACAATACAAAGAATTAACAAAACCAAGAGGTGTTTCTTTGAGGACAAGATAGACAAATACCTATTCAATCTAAGTAAAAAGCAGAGAGAACATACCCAAATTAACACAATCAGAAAGGAAAAGGAAGACATAAAAATGTACATTGAAAAAAGTTTTAAAAAATTAGGTCTTATTTCAAAACCCTGTACTTAGCAAAACTGGAAAATCTAAATGAAATGAATTATTTTCTAAATAGATAACACTTACCAAAGCTCAGTCAAGATGAGGTAAACTATTCAAACAGTCCTTTAACCCTTAAGGTAATAGATTAAGTCATTAACAGTCTCCCAACCACAAAAGGCCTAAGGCCAGATTTTTTTTATCACAATCTAACTTTCAAAACAGAGCTAATCCCAATACTCCTCAAATTATTCCACAAGATAGAAACAGAAGGAACTTTGCCAAACTCATTATGAGGCCATATTCACTGATACATAACCAAAGAAAGAGAAATGTTAGACCAAGCTCCATTATGAACACTAATTCAAAAACATTTAATAAAATATTCACAAACCAAATCCAAGAACACATCAAGAAGATCATCCCAGATATTCAAGTGAGCTTCATCCCATGGATGCAGGGGTGGGATTCATCAAAGTAATCCACAATAAAAATAAATTTAAAGAATTAAAACCACATAATCATCTTGTTAGATGCTAAAAATACCTTTGACAAAATCCATTGCACCTTCATGTTAAAAGCCTTGGAGAAGTCAGGAATACAAGGCACATACATAAAAGCAATAAATGTAATATAAAGAAAGCCAAGAGCCAACATGAAATTAAATGGAGAGAAACTTAAGGAAATTCTTCTAAGTGAGGACCAAGACAAGGGTGTCAACTTTCTCCCTATTTCTTCAATGAAGTACTTGAAGTTCTAGCTATAGGAACATGATAGTTAAAGGAGATCAAGGGGATACAAATTTGACAGGAAGAAGTCAAAGTATTGTGATTTATGAATGGTGTGATAGTATGCATAAGAGGCCCTAAAATCCTCTACCCAAAACTCCTAAAACCGGTAAAAACCTTCCTTAAAGTGGCTGCATACGAAAGTAATTTTTAAAAAAATTAGTAGCTTTTCTTTGTACAAATAAAATTTGCAACATCACAATAACAATAAATAATATAAAATGTCTTGTTGTAACTATAACCAAGCAAATGTATAATAAGAACCTCAAGTCCTCAAGGAAAGAAATTAGAGAAGATATATGAAAATGGAAAGATCTCCCAAACTAGTCGATCAGTAGGATTAACATAGTAAAATGGTCATCTTACCAGAAACAATCTACAGAATCCGTGTAATTCCCATCAAAATTCCAACACAATTCTTTACAGACCTGAAAGAACAATTCTTTAACTTACTATTGAAAAGCAAAAAGCCAAAATATCTAAAACAATCCTGTACAATAAAAGAACCTCTGGAGGTGTCACCATCCCTGACTTCAAGCTTTACTACAGAGAAGTAATAATAAAAAACTTCATGGTATTGGAATAGAAATAAACAGGTTGTTCAATGGAATCAAATCAAAGAACTTCAAATAAACCTACACATCTATGGACACTTGATTTTTGACAAAGAAAGCAAAGTATACAATGGAAAAGTGAGAACAACTTTTACAAATGTTGTTGGTCTAGTAGGGGGTTTGCATGTAGATGAATGAAAACAGATCCATCTTCATCACCCTGCACACAACTCAAGTCCAAGTGGATCAAAGACTTCAGCATAAAATCAGATACACTAATTTTAACAGAAACAAAATGGTAAATAGCCTTGAACTCATTGGTACAGGAGACAACTTTTTGACCAGAATACCAATAGCACTGGTACTAAGATCAGCAATTAATAAATGGGACCTCATGAAAGTAAAAAGCTTCTATAAGGCAAAGGATACTGTCAATGGGTCAAAATGAAAACTGATACAGATTGGGTGAATTCTTTACCAAACCTACACACCACAGAAGTCTAACATCCAAAATGTTAATTAGCTCATATTTAGCTCAATATTATTATTGATAATATTACATAATTAGCTCAATAATTTTGACATCACAAAACCAAGTAACACAATCTAAAAATGGGATACAGAGCTAAACAGAGACTTCTCAAGAGAAGAATCTCAGATGGCCAAGAAGCACTTACAGGAATGTCCAACATCTTAGTCATCAGAACCATCTTACACCCATCAGAATGGCTAACATCAAAAAATCAAGTAGCAGCACATGCTGTCAAAGATGTCGAGCAAGAGGACTGCTCCTCCATTGCTGGTGAAAGTGCTCTATATCAGGCTGTTAAAGGCTGATTCCATCCTCTACAACCCCCTTATCCAACTCTCCTTGACCAGGTACTATGCCCATTCCTGTTTTCTCTATAAACAAAAGGAAATTTACTGTAAAAAGAAGTCAGAAACTTAAAAAGTTTACCCATATTGGTCCTGAAAATATCATGGGAAAATTGGGTCCTCCTGGCTGCATTTCAAATTATAGATGCCAGTCCAGACTACTATAGCCAGAAAGCCTCAATCACTATAGAGAAAGAAAACAAGATATTTTATGACAAAACAAAATTTAAACAATATTTTTCCACTAACCCATCCATACAGAGGATACTAGAAGGGAGATTCCAACACAGGAAGGTAATGACACAGGAAAAAACACAAACACACACACCACATGCACACAGTACTACCATCAACATTAAAATGGTGTCAATTCCCCAATAAAAAGACACAGACTAACAGAGTGGATGCATAAACAGGATCCATGATTCTTGCTGCATACAAGACTCACAGCTCAACAACAAGATAAAGATAAATGTTACCTCAGAGCAAAGTGCTGAGGAAAGTTTTTCAAGGAAATGCACCCAAGAAACACTCTGGAGTAGCTGTTCTAATATATTCCACAATATCTAATAAAATAAGCTTTCAAACAAACGTAATCAAACAAGATGATGAAGAGCACTTCATACTCATCAAAGGAAAAATCCATCAGGACCATGTCTCAAGTCGGAAGTTTTTTTTTTATTATTAATATTTTTATTTTCTACATACTTTGATTACATTCCAAATGATTTCCCCTTTCCCAGGTCCCCCCTCCCCATATGTCCCATAAACCTTCTTCTCTCCACCCATTCTCCAATCACCTCTCTCCTTTTTCTCTTTCCTGATAATCCCTTCCAACACTAGATCAATCCTTTCCAGGATCAGGACTCTCTCCATATTTCTTCATGGGAGTCATTTGTTATGCAATTTGTGCCTTGGGTATTCAGAGCTTCTGGACTAATTAATATCCACTTATCAGAGATTGCATTCCATGTGTATTCTTTTGTGATTGGGTTACCTCACTTAGGATGATATTTTCCAGATCAAACCATTTGCCTAAAAATTTTGTGAATTCATTGTTTCTAATTCCTGAGTAGTATTCCATTGTGTAAATATACCACATTTTCTGTATCCATTCCTCCTTTGAGGGAAATCTGAGTTCTTTCCAGCTTCTGGCTATTATAAATAATGCTTCTATAAACATAATGGAGCATGTGTCTTTATTGCATGCCTGGGAATCCTTTGGGTATATGCCCAGGAGAGGTATAGCAGGGTCCTCCAGAAGTGTCATGTCCAGTTTTCTGAGGAACCGCCAGACTGATTTCCAAAGTGGTTTTACCATTTACAGCCCCACCAGCAGTGGAGGAGTGTTCCTCTTTCTCCACATCCTCGCCAGCACCTGCTGTCTCCTGAGTTTTTGACCTTAGCCATTCTGACTGGTGTAAGGTGAAATCTCAGGGTTGTTTTGATTTGCATTTCCCTAATGACTAATGATGTTGAGCACTTCTTAAGGTGCCTCTCGGCCATCCAAATTTCTTCAGGTGAAAATTCTTTGTTTAGATCTGTACCCCATTTTTAATAGGGTTATTTGGTTCCCTGGGGTCTAATTTCTTGAGTATTTTGTATATATTGGATATTAGCCCTCTATCAGTTTTAGGGTTGATGAATATCCTTTCCCAATTTGTTGGTTGTCGTTTTGTCCTTTTAAAGGTGTCCTTTGCCTTACAGAAACTTTGTAATTTTATGAGGTCCCATTTGTCAATTCTTGATCTTAGAGCATAAGCTATTGGTGTTCTGTTCAGGAACTTTTCCTCTGTTCCCATGTACTCAAGGGTTTTCCCCAGTTTCAATGTGTGTGGTTTTACGTGGAGGTCCTTGATCCACTTGGAGTGGAGTTTAGTACATGGAGATAAGAATGAATCAATTAGCATTCTTCTGCATGCTGACCTCCAATTGAACCAGCACCATTTGTTGAAAAGGCTATCTTTTTTCCACTGGATGTTTTTGGCTCCTTTGTCGAAGATCAAGTGAGCAGAGATGTGTAGATTCATTTCTGGGTCTTCAATTCTATTCCATTGGTCCACTTGTCTGTCACTGTGCCAATACCATGCAGTTTTTAATACTATTGCTCTGTAGTATTGCTTGAAGTCAGGGATACTGATTCCCCTAGAATTTCCTTTGTTGTTGAGAATAGTTTTAGCTATCCTGTGTTTTTGTTATTCCAGATGAATTTGAGAATTGCTTTTTCTTTTTTTTCTTTTTTTTAATTTATTGATATATTTATTTACATTTCAAATGATTTCCCCTTTTCTGGGCCCCCACTCCCCGAAAGTCCCATCAGTTCCCTTCCCTCCCCCTGTTTTTCCACCCAACCCTTCCCACTTCCCTGTTCTGATTTTGCTCTATACTGCTTCACTGAGTCTTTTCAGAACAAGGGGCCACTCCTCCGTTCTTCTTGTACCTCATTTGATGTGTGGATTATGTTTTGGGTATTCCAGTTTTCTAGGTTAATATCCACTTATTAGTGAGTGCATACCATGATTCATCTTTTGAGTCTGGGTTACCTCACTTAGTATGGTATTCTCCAGCTCCATCCATTTGCCTAAGAATTTCATGAATTCATTGTTTCTAATGGCTGAATAGTACTCCATTGTGTATATATACCACATTTTTTGCATCCACTCTTCTGTTGAGGGATACCTGGGTTCTTTCCAGCATCTGGCAATTATAAATAGGGCTGCTATGAACATAGTGAAACATGTATCCTTATTACATGCTGGGGAATCTTTTGGGTATATGCCCAGGAGTGGTATAGCAGGATCTTCTGGAAGTGAGGTGCCCAGTTTTCGGAGGAACCGCCAGACTGATTTCCAGAGTGGTTGTACCAATTTGCAACCCCACCAGCAGTGGAGGAGTGTTCCTCTTTCTCCACATCCTCACCAACACCTGCTGTCTCCTGAATTTTTAATCTTAGCCATTCTGACTGGTGTGAGGTGAAATCTCAGGGTTGTTTTGATTTGCATTTCTCTAATGACTAATGAAGTTGAGCATTTTTTTAAGGTGTTTCTCTGCCATTCGAAGTTCTTCAGGTGAGAATTCTTTGTTTAACTCTGTACCCCATTTTTTAATAGGGTTGTTTGGTTTTCTGGAGTCTAACTTCTTGAGTTCTTTATATATATTGGACATTAGCCCTCTATCTGATGTAGGATTGGTGAAGACCTTTTCCAAATTTGTTGGTTGCCAATTGTTTGGCCTTTTGATGGTGTCCTTTGCCTTACAGAAACTTTGTAATTTTATGAGGTCCCATTTGTCAATTCTTGATCTTAGAACATATGCTATTGGTGTTCTGTTCAGAAACATTCTCCCTATACCGATGTCCTCAAGGGTCTTCCCCAGTTTCTTTTCTATTAGCTTCAGAGTGTCTGGCTTTATGTGGAGGTCCTTGATCCATTTGGATTTGAGCTTAGTACAAGGAGACAAGGATGGATCAATTCCCATTCTTCTGCATGCTGACCTCCAGTTGAACCAGCACCATTTGTTGAAAAGGCTATCAAGTGGCTATAGGTGTGTGGGTTCATTTCTGGATCTTCAATCCTGTTCCATTGATCCTCCTGCCTATCACTGTACCAATACCATGCAGTTTTTAACACTATTGCTCTGTAATATTGCTTGAGGTCAGGGATACTGATTCCCCCAGAATTTCTTTTGTTGCTGAGAATAGTTTTAGCTATCCTGGGTTTTTTTTTATTCCAGATGAATTTGAGAATTGCTCTTTCTAACTCTGTGAAGAATTGAGTTGGGATTTTGATGGGTATTGCATTGAATCTGTATGTTGCTTTAGGCAAAATGGCCATTTTAACTATATTGATCCTGCCGATCCATGAGCATGGGAGGTTTTCCCATTTTTTGAGGTCTTCTTCCATTTCCTTCTTCAGAGTCATGAAGTTTTTGTCATACAGATATTTCACATGTTTAGTAGGAGTCACCCCAAGGTACTTTATATTGTTTGTGGCTATTGTGAAGGGGGTCATTTCCCTAATTTCTTTCTCAGCCTGCTTATCCTTTGAGTATAGGAAGGCCACTGATTTGCTTGAGTTGATTTTATAACCTGCCACTTTGCTGAAGTTGTTTATCAGCTGTAGGAGCTCTCTAGTGGAGTTTTTTGGGTCACTTAGGTAGACTATCATGTCATCTGCAAATAATAATAGTTTGACTTCTTCCTTTCCAATTTGTATCCCTTTGACCTCCTTATGTTGTCGAATTGCCCGAGCTAGTACCTCAAGTACAATATTGAAAAGATAAGGAGAAAGGGGACAGCCCTGTCTAGATCCTGATTTTAGTGGGATTGCTTCAAGTTTCTCTCCATTTAGTTTGATGCTGGCTACTGGTTTGCTGTATATTGCTTTTACTATGTTTAGGTATGGGCCTTGAATTCCTGTTCTTTCCAAGACTTTAAGCATGAAAGGATGCTGAATTTTGTCAAATGCTTTTTCAGCATCCAATGAAATGACCATGTGGTTTTTTTCTTTGAGTTTGTTTATGTAGTGGATTACATTGATGGATTTCTGTATATTGAACCAACCCTGCATCCCTGGGATAAAGCCTACTTGATCATGGTGGATGATCGTTTTGATGTGTTCTTGGATTTGGTTGGCAAGAATTTTATTGAGTATTTTTGCATCGATGTTCATAAGGGAGATTGGTCTGAAGTTTTCTTTCTTTGTTGGATCTTTGTGTGGTTTTGGTATCAGCGTAATTGTGGCTTCGTAGAAGGAATTGGGTAGGGTTCCTTCTGTTTCTATTTTGTGAAATAGTTTGAAGAGTATTGGTGTTAGGTCTTCTTTGAAGGTCTGATAGAATTCTGCACTGAAACCATCTGGTCCTGTGCTTTTTTTGGTTGGAAGACTTTCTATGACTCCTTCTATTTCTTTAGGCACTATAGGGCTGTTTAGATGGTCTAGTTGGTCCTGATTTAATTTTGGTATTTGGTATCTGTCTAGGAAATTGTCCATTTCCTCCAGATTCTCCAGTTGTATTGAGTATAGACTTTTGTAGTAGGATCTGATGATTTTTTTGATTTCCTCAGTTTCTGTTGTAATATCTCCCTTTTCTTTTCTAATTTTGTTAATTTGGATACTTTCTCTGTGCCCTTTGGTCAGTCTGGATAAGGGTTTATCTATCTTGTTGATTTTCTCAAAGAACCAGCTCCTGGATTCGTTGATTCTTTGTATGGTTCTCTTCATTTCCACTTGATTGATTTCAGCCCTAAGTTTGATGATTTCCTGTCTTCTACTCCTCCTGGGTGAAATAGCTTCTTTTTGTTCCAGGGCTTTCAGGTGTGTCGTTAAGTTGCTGGTATATGCTCTCTCCATTTTCTTTTTGGAGGCACTCAGGGCTATGAGTTTTCCTCTTAGCACTGCTTTCATTGTGTCCCAAAGATTTGGGTATGTTGTGCCTTCATTTTCATTAAATTCTAAAAAGTCTCTGATTTCTTTCTTTATTTCTTCTTTGGCCAAGGTGTCATTGAGTAGAGTATTGTTCAGCCTCCATGTATATGTGGGCTTTCTGTTGTTTTTGTTGCTATTGAAAACCACTCTTATACCATAGTGATCTGATAGGAGGCATGGGATTAGTTCGATCTTCTTGTATTTGTTGAGGTCTGTCTTGTGACCAATTATATGGTCGACTTTGGAGAAAGTACCATGAGGTGCTGAGAAAAAGGTATATTCTTTTGCTCTAGGGTGAAATGTTCTATAAATATCAGTCAAATCCAATTGGTCCAAAGCTTCAATTAGTTTTACTGTGTCCCTGTTTAGTTTCTGTTTTCCTGATTGGTCCATTGAGGAGAGTGGAGTGTTGAAGTCCCCCACAATTATTGTGTTAGGTGCAATGTGTGCTTTGAGCTTTAGTAAAGTTTCTTTAAATATGTCCTTCATGTGTTCCTGTACCAGCATCATGACCAGTGATTTTAAATCCAAATCTTGTTTTTCTGGTGTGATGGGGTATCCAGGACATCCTGTTAATGGAGAATTGGGTTCAGATGCTGCCATATTGCCTTGATTTCTGTTAGTGACGTTCCTGCGTTTGCCTTTTGCCATCCAGTTCTCACTGGTGTTAGTTGGTCTTGTTGTCAATGCTGAACTCACCAGTGCAAGCTGCCTCTTCCCAGCTGGCTTCCGTTGCACAGCTGATCTCCTGCACTGCCTGGAGACATCGTGTTGTCGCCCAGGCTGTTCCAGAACCAGAGGCAGAGACCTGAAGTCTCCAGCCAGAGGCCTCAGGACTGGATCCTCTGCTCTGCAGGGCCGGACTCACCAGAGCACACAGACTCCTCCCAGACGGCCTCCTGGGTGCACAGCTGGTCTCTTGCAGGGCTTGGAGATGTGGTTTTGTAGCCCAGGCTGTTCTGGATCCCAAAGCAGAGACCTGAAGGCTCCTGCCAGAGACCTCAGGACTGGAACCTAAGCTCTGTGGGGCTGGACCCATCAGAGCATGCTGCGTCCTCCCAGCCTGCCTCAAGTCTGAACTTCTATACAGCAAATGCAAGAGTACCCACATTCATAAAAGATGTGTCTCTTCTTTCCTAAGTCATTCCACATGAATCAAGACCTCAAATGACACTTTCTGATCTATAACCCAGCTGCGGTTCATAAGGCAGGAGATTAAGTCCTACAGCATTAACAGGAAACAGTTGAAACTATCCATATCTTATTAAGTAAAATATGTGTAAGTAAAAATGTTCATTTTTCCTTTGCCTTTTTTTTTTTCATGAACAAGCCACCCTCTTGAATATGACCTACTTTGTGGAGTTACCACTAATTCTCACTTAGCATATTAATATAGAAATGTTAGCAATATGACAGTACTTGTATCAATATGTTCTTAAAGCTGATTTTTGTTCTTTATTTCTAATGATAGAACTGAAATTGCAAAGACCACAATAAAGTAGATAATCAATAGTGTTAAATTTAAGAGTGAAACATTCTTTAAAAGAGCTATTTTGTTTTCTTTCTTTTACCATACAAAAGTCCTCACTGACTGTAAATATTTTTTCTCTTACTCATAAAATATTTGAAACTACAATCTTTGTCATCTCCCTTTCACTCTGAGACATCTGAGCCAAAGAGACTCCTTGCTGGCTTTCTGAGTTCTCAGAATTCACTGAGCCTAATTCCTCTGCAATGTAGCTCCCAATCTCTCTCTCATTAAAACCACTCGCTCTTTTCTTGGTCACAAAAGGCCCCTTTAGACCAAAGGCTGTGATCTATTTTCTATTCTCTTTCTTTTTGATCTGAGCAGAGTTGTAATTTATTTTCCACTATTTCTCCTTTAGAATTCTCTACTCCGTAGGCTTTCTCCCACTACACACTCTTCTCAGAGTCTTTCTGGCTTTTGATGTACTCCGTCCAGGCCCTCAGGCTGCCAGGCTGGGCCCTACCTCTTAGATTTCACCAGATTTCACTAGGAACCAATGTTCAGTTTTTCTGCTTAAAAATCTGAAATCTGTTCTTCAAGATTCCAGTCATCTGTTTGTTTTTGTCACCAGGCAGTTACTTATTTTACCTTAGAAATAATTCAAGAAATATGTTACAAACAAGGGGACAATGGGTATCATCACCATAAAAGGCTTTGCCATCTACCTGATGATTCTTATATACAGTACATGACTGTTGCTTCTTGCCTAAGAATCAACTTACTGTCTTACTGGGTATTAGTGCTATAGCTTCACACTCAAACTGAGCCTAAAGTGAACCAATACTTCCTTTGGCTCAGTATTCTGAAATCCTCACTTCTCTTTGTAGCATGTCCATATTCTCATACTCGACTGCAGTGCATAAGAGTCAATTGGGCCTTTTTCTCTCATTGTACCAGTGTGCAAGTGGAATTAGCACATTTTGGTTACTTCCAAATTATCCCTTTCTTCTATGCTCATGTCTACAATCTCTATTCTTAATGCTTTGCTTTTTAAAGTGCCTGTTTTTGCATTAAGCCAGAATAGTTTCACCGATACCCTGCCTATCCTTTACTGCTAGTGTAGTTGATGTTTTGCCTGCTAGAATTATCTAAACACAAATTCACTAGTATAAATTTTCACAAGTCATCACAGTTGAAGGGAACACTAATGATCTTTGCAAGCTATGATCAGGCCACTTTCCCAAACTTATCTTCAACAGTTTCTTCCTTAACATAAGGAATGCATCTGAGAGACTTGTGCATGCTATGCAAATGATCTAATATGGAGCTACATGCCCACACTCTGCAATTCTTGAAGAAGATGCTCTGCCTGTTATGATGAAAATTTGAGTCTCAGATCCCTTTTAATGCTGAGCCCACTATTTAGAATATGACACCCTCCTCTGCTTTTCTGATTATATGATTTCATCATGAAAGACCAACTTGCTCTTAGCAGCCAACAATGGACACCTAGTAGTAAGTAGAGACTGTGGTATAGGATTAGGTCACTTCTTCCATTATACAGTTGACATTTTAAATTTTAGTCTTGATTGGTATCACTCATTACTCATTAGCATTATTTTTTGGCACTGTAACCATAGATTCATGAAATTTCTTATATTTCAACCAGAGCATAAGAATAATTGAAAATACTTAACATTTCACAAAAACAAAACAAAACGAAACAACAACAAAAACAACAACAAAACCAGGAAGAATGACACATCACTTGCCCAATTTCCCGGATGCATTCAGGAAGGTCTGAATTTGTTTGTGCTGTGAGCCCACTGCTCTTTTTTTTTATCTATCTATCTTTTTTATCTATCTATCTATCTAAACATAGTAAAAGCAATATACAGCAAACCAGTAGCCAACATCAAACTAAATGGAGAGAAACTTGAAGCAATCCCACTAAAATCAGGGACTAGACAAGGCTGACCCCTCTCTGCATATCTTTTCAATATAGTTCTGAAAGTCCTAGCTAGAGCAATTAGACAACAGAAGGAGCCCACTGCTCTTGAAACTCTTTTTTAAAATCTGGTTTGAGTTTTATCATTTTTGTCTTTTTAGAAATAGTCATTTAGAAAATATGAAAAAATATAAATAATATTGATGCTAGAGGACAATTGAAATTATTATTTTTGTATGTGATGTATATATGTATGCACATGTATGTACCTACGCATATATTTGAAGAGGACAGAGGTTACCATTGGCTACTTCTCTACCGGTTTACAACTTACTTTTAAATGTTTAATTTGCATGCATATTTAATTTTTATTACATTTATTTATTTATTGTGTGTATGCATGTGTGCATGCACATGTCATAGTACATGTGTGAATGCCACAGAACCACTTGCAGGAGTTGCTTCTCTCTTTTTACCTGTAAGCACTAAGAATTAAAGACAAGTAAGCTGGGTTTGAAAGCAAGTGCCTTATAGCTGAGTCATGTCTGGCCCCTATGCTTTGAAACAGAGTATCTCATTGAAACTAAAGCTCACTCATTGATTAGACTTTCCTGTCTTCAAGGTACTGAGATTCTTCTTTCTTCATCTATAGCATGAGATTTTCAAGTGAGTTCTGAGAATACAAATTTATGCCTCGTGATTCGGTGGCAAGTACTTTACCTAATGAGCCATCTCCACAGCCTTTAAATTACATATGTATTGAACTCTATCATAATGGTAGCCAATAAAAATTGCAATTTGTGAAAGTGGTGTAAACAGATCAAGTTTGTTCACCAGCACCTAAAACAATACAAATGTATTTAATAAATGACAATGTTAGAATCATGTGCACAGTGCAAGTGTAACGAAGAATTGCACAGAAAACTCACCTTACATTTAAATATGATTGTCTCTGTGCCACTGGGTTTTCTATCCCTATAGTCAAACACCCAAGATAAATAAGGAAAATGCTTTCCTTTTGGTTCCCAGGTGTGGGACTTCCAGTCTAGCTTGCTATTGCTGTATTTCTGTAGTAAGACTGCACACAGTACAAGTACCTGCTGTAACACAATTACTAACTTCTTGGCCCAAAAGCAAAAGGCAGCAAGGAAAGTGGACAGATCTTACTATCCCCATCAAAAACTGACCCTAGGGACCAAAGGGACTATTTGCCGGGCTTTACTTCTTAAATAGTCCAGTATTTTCTAACATCATTAGTGCTCCATGATCAGGTTATCTTTTTTCTTTGTCAGTTCCTTCAGTATTCAACTGGTGGCCATCTCTTGGAACCATTGGTTTAAATTCTCTACTTTCTTATTGGTGGGAAAGGAGGAAAGATCCTGTTTAGCTTGCATGTAGAGCTTGAAGTCTGTTTATACACTAGATGTAATGAAATATGAATGTGTGCAGAAAGGGAGCCTGGACTGTTAGGAGAGATTTTGTGTTAAGAAGCAAAGTTAGCACTCCCATTGGTCAGGCATGATTTCTCGCTGTTCACCTCCCTCTGGCCATCCTTGGTCTTTTTGCCTTTCCTCTCAATAATGTGCTTGGGCTATTTGAAGATTGATATTAGTAGGTTGATTTTAGTTTTCTAATTTTCAAGAATTCACCATTTTTCAGTCTCTGTTAGAGAACAGACTATCACAAAGCTCTAGTAGGATGGGAAAAGCGTGTGTAGGAAAACAGATGTCTGCCTTCATCAGGCTTATTCGTGTGGGTGTCTGGGTGCACGTAATTGCACCTGTCAAAGAAGCTGAAAACTGCCTATTATTTGATGCACATACCTCAGAACAGTGATGATCAGCAAGGAGTATTTGCTTTCTCTGAATGATAGCAGCAGCAACAATAGCAGAAAACCAAGCTGCCACAGCACCAAATGGTTGTTAATCTCTCCTTAGTCACCGCAATTCCAACACGGTGATTATATATTTACATGAAACTGATGAAAAGTTTTTCTGTGGCCAATTTCTAAATATAGTTATAGATCCAGAATGTCTACAAGCAAAAAAGGCAGTCATAAAAAAAAAGATAAAACAAAACAAAAAAACCAAAACCAAAAATACATCCCTACAAACGCTACATTTTAAGCGTGGTTAGAAAGCAGGTGAGACTCTCAGGGCCAAGGAAAGAATTTATGTCACACACTAAGAGTCACCATCTGTACCCAAAGCTTTAATGTGTATGTCTAATGTACACAAATGTGTGTATGTGCATGTGTGTGTGTGTGTGCACGTGCATGCAGAGAAGTGCATAACTGTGTACAAGTCAGAAGTCAACTGTGATGAAATGCTGTGTCCAAGGAAGCCTAGTTTTTCAGAAGCATTTTATTGGGATCTTGATCACAGTTTCAGAGTATTAACCCATGATCATTATGGAAGCAGGCAGGCATGGTGTTGGAATAGTTGTTAAGAGCTTATGCCCTGATAGACAGGCAGGAATCAGAAAAAGGGAAATTTGGCATAGCCATATATCTGCTCCAACAGGTTTACCCTTCCTGATCCTTCCTAAACCTCCATAGTAATGCAAATATTCAAATATATGAGTTTACAGGACCAATTATAATACAGACCACCACCAAAAGTGACTGGAATGGTGGTCCAGTGATATACCAAGATCTTCCCCATTTCCTTCCCCCACCCCCCACCCCTGTGCTAGGCTTACAGCCATCTGCTACCACAGGAGTATTGTTGGGTTCTGAGGATCTGTATTCAGGTCCTCCTGCTTGTTTAGCAAGCACTGAGCTATCTTCTCATCTTCCGCAAAATATCTTTTATCCTCTTTCAAACTACTCCAAATACTAATCACTTTTGTATTTAAATGATACAAGGATTTAGGGACATAGCAAAACTTTTTAGTGTGGCATGGGTGGCAAGAAGTAGAAACTCTCAAAACACATTCAGTGTCTTAGGTCCTGTTTACTTTTCTGCTTTAAATGCATATGCAAAGTAGCTCGGAAACAAAGTTATTAACCTTTTCATTACTAAACATATATTTCTCCTTCTCCAACATTGTCTCTCTTCCTCTTTGTTGATTGCACATATTCCTTATCCTAATTTTCCAGGTGATTGAATATTTGTCTATAGCCTCCTAAATTTCTTTCTATGAGATCCTACAGTAGCATAATACTCGAGTTTTCAGTATACATATGCTTCAGATACAGTTAAAGCTTAGTTGTGTAGGACCATTGAATTAGAGTAATGTGTAAATCGGCTGTGTTTGTGAATCTGGCAGTAAATTCTGTGATAAGGTGAGACCCTCTGCTTCTTAACTTTGCTGGGGTGACAGAGATTGCAATCCTAAATTACATTCCACTATGGTAAAGTTCAAGGCTAATTGTGAACTTACTTCTGCCAAGAGCTAGTTTGCTTGAGAAGCAATTTCTGTTAAATGGGAGGCCAAGGAAGGGAGAGAAGAGGCGGGAGCTCTGAGGGGAGGGTGGACAGCTGATGAGGGGTTTCATGTCTCCACTGTGTTAGATACATCCTTCTCCATCTTAGCATAGAATAAAGCCTTAGCACATTGGTGCAGATTTTGATATGTTAATACAAGGTTCTGGAATGGCTGAGCATAGTTTGTAAACACTTAACCTAACACAGAATTTTGTATGTGTACAGAGAGCACCTGAACTCTTCAATCTTAGCATTCCCCAAGCATTCTTTATCTTGTTATCATCAATCTTCACCACACTTTACAACAGATCTCTCAAATTTATTTCTCCTACCTAATGAAAATTTGTATCTTGACCAAGATTTCAGTAAGATTTAAAAGGATAACTGTTATCTGGGGTCCTTATCAGCATACCAAAGCCCATTCTGGATTCCAGGCTTATTGAGTAAAGTTTGCTCTTCTCACCCAGCCCCCACCCTAAACTTTTTTAGTTCATGAGCACTCTTCTTCCAACTTCCCATTCCCATAAAACATGCTTTGACCATGCACGATCTTGGCTCTTGGTTCCCTTTCTTAGATCTTTTCATGTTCTGCCCCATTTTCCTTCTCATGTCCCACTTCTTTCTATTAGCCATGGTTAGTCTTTCTTTCTCTACTGTAGGCAATTCCACATGCATCCGGCTGTACTCTGCCTCACACCTACAATAAAACCTGTCTCCTCAATCATACCTTGGAGCAACTGTGTCTCTTTTTTGTACATTTGGTGCTGAAACCTCCATTTTACAATTCTTTCAACAGTCCCACTCCCACTCCCAGCCCTGGAAACTACCACATTTCATAATTTTAAAATTCCACATAAAACGAAAGCCATGTGGGGGATGTCTATTCATGGTTTATTTAGTTTATGGAACAGACTAGGTCCACTGCTGCAAATTATAACTTTTAAACTTGTAATACTGAAACAATTCCTTTGTGTTCATGGACTACATTTAATTTATTAACACATCTGTTGAAAACTCTGTTTGATTTCATACCTTGACTCTTTTGAATAATGCTGCCACGAACGTGGAAGCCTCACGTTCTTTCAGATGTTTTGGTTCTACTTATTTTGTGTATTCTATTTACTGAGCAGAAGGAATGCTGTTTCATGAGGTATTGATATTCTGTAAGTTCTTTGAAGACTATCCATAATGTTTTCCAAGGTGGCTTATATCCTTAAGTCCTCTCTGACACTGATTATCTTTCAACAGGTTAATAACAACAATCTACCAGGTATGATGTGATACATCATTGTAATTTTAGCTTCCATTTTCTTAATGACTGCTAATTTGATGTGGTGTTACTTAAGCATTTTGTAACATACTATGTGGATATTTGTATATCTTCTTTTGAGAAATGTCTGTTCAAGATGACTAGTGAATCAAGTGATTGTTTTTCCTTGCTGCTGACCTGTGTGTGTTAGGTATATATTTTCAATATGAATGTCTTGTCAGATGAATAGATTGAACTATTTTTCTCATTATGTATGTCTTTTATCACATTGATTCTTTCCCTTGGTGAGTAGAATGTTTTCAGTTTGATGTATGGTTGTCTATTTTTGCTTTTCTTGTCAATGATTTTGAACTCATATCTTAAAAATCTTCTGAGCATGGCTAATTGTAGAATGGCAGCTTCTAAAAATCAACAAAACATCTCAATAAAGCACTGAACTACCTGCTTATTGAGAGGGATGGTGGATACTTAGAGTTATATAGTTCTCCAAGGAGAACAGTGAACTTACTTTTACAAAAAATAAGGCATTTGTTTGAAATTAATTGGTATCTTGAAGGAACTTATTTAGAATTGATGAACAACTGCAATACTATAATTGAGAGCTGTTGGGAATAGAAAGAAATATTGAGGTTAGAATACCAAGTCTTGCCAACTATCCTGGGCTCCTGAATTTGCAGATTTTAAAGGAGAACCTAAAACCACCACTTTATTAAGCCAGCATACTCTGTAACTACATTTATCCTTATACCCACAGATCACTGCAATCATCACAGCCTCTAACAAGGAAATGTCTCTTTGTAACAGATGGAGGCCATTACAGAAAACCACAACCTAACAAAATGAAGAGCTTGGGAACCCCATCCCAATGAATACAAATAACTCCTGCATCTAAGTCTCAGGGAATAATGCAGAAAATGAGTTGAAATAGTGAAAACCCAGAGGATCAGGGAGTTTGCTGTAACAATGTGTCTCATAATAATGTCATAAAGTCACCCCATAGAATCTTACCAAGGTGTCTACCTACATATGAGCTTACTGAGAGCAAATGCAATGGACATGCCAAAGTGGATGTGGGAAATCCCAAGGGGCCCTGACTGTACACAAAATACCACATAAGGAAGGTTGGGAGAGGGAGATGAAGAAAAGTTTCTTCATGGAAAAGTTCACCAATTAATTTGTAATACAAAGTGAGCATCAGCCCTGAAATAATACTTACAAGTAATGTTATACAGACTGATAGGTTAGATTTAGAAATATATATGCATATACATAAACAATACATATGTAATGCCAATTGATAATAAAAAGAGGCTATGTATTTGAAGAAAGAGTATAGGAGCTTTGGAGAGAGGAACAGGAAGTGGGCAGTAGAATAATGTGATCATATTACAATCTTAAAAAGAATAAACAAAGCCAGGCAGTGGTGGTACCTTTAATCCCAGCACTTCCGAGGCAGAGGCAGGCAGATTTCTGAGTTCGAGGCCAGCCTGGTCTACAGAGTGAGTTCCAGAACAACCAGGGCTATACAGAGAAACTCTTTCTCAAGGGAAAAAATGAATAAACAAGACAACGTCTGAAGTACTGAGATGCCTGTTGGCTGCATGTATAGTGGTTCGTACCTATGATCTCAGTGTGTAGAACCCTGATGTAGAGGATTGTCAGTTTGATGACAGCCTCTTCTACATCATGAGAACTTATATAAATAAATAGTAACTGCTACTTCCTACTGATAAACTAACCAAAAGTTCATTGTTCTGAGAAAGTTCTATAATAATGAGTAATAAAATTATTTGTCTGGACAAAAGTTGTCCTAACTGCGGGCTTTAGGTTAAATGAAGGCAAAAGGAGGAAGTCGGTATAGCAGGCAAAAACAGTGTCCATGCAAGCCTGCCCACCAGAATTGTTCCTAATACTCAGGTAAAAATCAGATGCATGGCACACACCTATAATTCCAACACGCATGTGTAGAGAAAGGGTATGAGGGCAGGAGGACTGAATGGAAATCTGCAGACTGGTAACTTGCAATACTCAATGCAGTGGTAAAACAAAAGAGACCCTTACTCAACATAAAAGTAGAAAGACAATATCAACTGAACCATTTGTCATCAGACTTCCACAAACACATTGTGAAATGAGTGTGTACACACTCATCCCAATACACACACATTGCACATACCACTTCATGAATTAGGAAAGTTATGTACAAGTTGATGGAAAGGAACACTTGGACAGTGTGCAGCAAGGGTGGCAGGAGGGATGGCTCAGCAGTGAAGACTGTTTGCTGCTCTTGCAGAGGACTGAGTTTGCCTCCTAACTCACACATCACCTGAAACTCTAACTCCAGTGGATATTAATATCTCCTGGGTTCCAGGGACATTTACACTCACATGCACACAACCAGCATACAAATGCAAACAAGTACACATAACTAAAATTTAAAGTGTGCGTTAAAAATAAAAGTATCTTTCTGTGGTGATTGATATTTCAAAAGATTTCCTTTGAGTAGTAAAGGCAACCACAGGGGAAAGATCTTGTTTCTTTGTATACCTGCTCCTTGGGTATCACATGATTAATCTGAAATGTTTTTTTTTTTTTTTTTTTTACAGGATTTATATCCTTTGTATTTTTACAAAAAGGAAAACACTATTACATGTTGCATCTTCCTGGTTGCATTTACATAAGCAATGAGCTGTGTGCCAGCAATTCACACCTTGTTCCTTCTCCTAGCCTCTCAAGGTCTTTTCTCTATTTTTACTTTCAGTTAAGTCAGTGGCTCTCAACCATACAACCATACAAATACACAACCAACAACCATAAAATTATTTCATTGCTACTTCACAACTGCAATTTTGCTCCTGTTAAGAATCATAATGTAAATATCTGATATGTGATGCCTACCTCCCCTTGCCCCCACCAAAGAGATCGAGACCTGCAAGTTGAGAACAGCAGATTTAGGTGGAGGCTCAAGTAGACCCAGCATCAGTACCATAAAAATTTTAGACATTACTTGCTGAGATTTGGTAATAACAAAAATAGCTATTTACTTCTTGAGCCTAGACCTATTTGTTTATGTTCTTAAATGCAAGATTCATGTTGGCTCAAGCATAGTTCTACTGGGAATGAAAGATACAGATTTTAGGAAAATCCATCCAAGCACTTCTTTCCTGCCTTTTCCTTTAAGGACCACTGCTTTGGCAAGGCCCCTTTGGATATCTTGGTATAAGATGATATATTTCAAACAATGAAAATTGATTTTTTTTTTGGGTTCTCAGCAGGCTTAATTTGATAATGCACTCTCTTCAGGGAGAAGACACTGATGGGGGAGCAAAACTCATGAAGATTTCATCTAATCAGGCAAACTTAGAGATAATCAAGTTATGGAATACAATCAGAAATAAAAAATAAAGAAATTTTATTTAGTAACAAAGTTTATTTTATATCTGAGTTAATTTAATTCTGAGTTATGACAAAATTTAAGAGAGGCACATGTTCTAAGGGCATGCCATTTTTCAGAGGGTTTGGAAACTTATTTATTTCTTCATTTATTCAATATTCAATACCAATGGGTGAGGGCTGAAGGAAGCATTGGATCCTGCTGTGTTGCACAAATAAAAAGAAGCTAGCTTGAGCTTGAGTTTTAAGAATTCAAGACCATGAAATTGCTTGGAGCGTTGCCTATTATAAGTGCAGTGTAAGAAAGTGGGCTGTATCCTTGGACATAGTCCACTCAGTTTAAAATTAAGGTGATAAGAAGGCAAGGAATCAAAAGTAGTATTTTGGGGGAATAGCTGGAAATATTTTGAAAATGCAACATTAAACATAGGGGTTGCATGTTAATGGGAATAAGGGAAGTTGAGAGATTGCCTGGGAATTGAGATACCATCATTGTAAAGTTTTGTTGATTTGTTATTCATGAAGAACATGTGTCAGTTTGTAGCAATAGAAAAAAATGTTTTCTATGCTATAAAAATCACAGGGCTACATTGTTCTTTTGTAGTAGTTTGTGGAAGATTGTGCTGTCATTAGTTGTGTGGGTATGATATTCCTTATCACAAAAACAAGAATACATTGCCTCTGGTACATTCCTCTTAGACCTTGGGCATTTACATGATTTTGTTGGTTGATTGTAATTGGAGAGAGTGATGTCATTTTATTTCCTAGGTGATTCATAAAGGGCTGTATGACTTCTTCCTAAAGTCTCTTACAATGCTTGATTTGGAACCATTTCCCTCCTACAGTTCAACTCGTATGTGGTGAGAAATCTAAGCATCATACAATAGCCGTATGTGGGTCCCAGGGTCAAAAATGCTTTGAGCCTCCAGAAAAGATCCAGCATCATATCATCCCTTGCTCTGTAAGCAGGATATATCCTTCCTTTACTCCAGTCATCTTTGGTCTGAAGTTTCCTTATACAAACAAGTACGAGTTGCTAACTGTGTCAGTCAACCTACAGAACGCGGAAAGAAAAAAAATTATAAGATTTTGCTAAAAGGTGTTTAAGGGGTGTGTTTGTAAAACCTAGTAATAAATAACTAGAGAGCTTGTTAATGTGTTATTTACACAAGTGCCTGTCACTTGGCAGTAGGTGGACTCTAGACAGAGTGAATGGAGCTACACAAAACTGAACACACAAAAACTTACTAGTGTTCTTTTCTGTTTCTCCTGCCCACCCTGTTTCCCCAGATAACATTCTGTTCTGTAGAAGGGTGCAATGAATTCAGAACTAGCAATTTTATGCTTTATTCTTTTGATAGTCTCACAGAATGATGGAATTTGCTTTGAAGAGTCTGAGCTGCTTCAGCCAACATGTTTTATTTTAGGATCCTCCTTGCAGTGTCTAAACAATGCTGGTATTTTGGCATTCTAAAATTCTCTACAGTTCCAATCAATTTATAAAGAGACAAGTCAGTTATGTAAGGGTGGATAATCTGCATTTACAGGTGCTAAAGGACACCCTTAGTTACTAAGGCACACCAGATAGAAGATGATTCTGAAAAGGATCAACCAGAAATAAGTTCTCACATTAAAAATCTAAAAAGTAGGGGAAAGGAAAGGAAGGTGGACTTCTTACATACATGAAGAATTATGTGGCCCCTTTTTTAAAACAGAATTTTAAAATAAGTTTGACAGAATTTTTTTTACTCTGTGTAGACAAACGACTGAATAGTTGATTATTCAAAATTTGTTTTATGGAGTAATGGGAAAGCCATCGGACATTATCAACTGTCCCCTAGACTTAAACTGTTTCAGGGACATAGCATGTTGTGCTATTAGAAAAGAGAAAATTTCAGTTCATTAGCTGCTTACTGAGGCTCAGACAATATACAATTGCTTCTGATTCATGTAATGTACTGGTGTTGTGAAGTTCTGTGGGGAACTGTTACTGGGATTTCTGGAATTCTACTACTTTTGTTGTTTTTCCAGATGGTTAATTAAGAGACAATTAAAATAAATCAAGAAAGATTCTTTGCTGTTGTTTTCCATGTTTTGATAGCGGGTTATTCTGTTGAAGGATACTTCCGTTTCTGAGCCTCAGAACCAAGGGGGGGGAAAAATCTTAAGGAAGCATCTGAACACACCAGCCTCTAGGGGGAGCTCAAGATCTTCTCTTGTGTGTCCTTACCCAGTTTCCCTCTCTGCCCCAAATAGCTCTTGTGATTTTAACACTAGCACTTGTTCCAGAGATACTATGCTACTGACTATCACTACATTGTTGACAGTTTCCTTCAGCAAAAGACGTGATTATTTTCAAAGGCAAGGTGGGGCTATTTAAATATCCCACATGAGGCACAGTCTTCTTGTGAGTGAGTTGTTAGTGTACATAAATGTATGTGTGTGAAAATAGTTGGCCCCACAACCACTGCTCTACATCTGGGAGTCAGTTTACTGTGAGTAGAGCATATTTGTAAACAAACTGCTGTATTTTTTATTCAAAGGTGTCTATATTTCTTTTCCCCCCATTAACTTAAAAATAATGTTTTCTCGCAAATACAATTTTCTGATTCAATTATAGATTACATGGATAAACCCAGAGACAATTTATATCACAAGGCATTAAAATTCCCTGCCATTATATAGAAGAGACCTAAACAACCATGAGTTTGTTATCCTAAGATCATTATGTAATCATTTCCCTGTAAACAAATAGGGGAGGCTGTATGTCTACACATGCTTAAGTGCACAGTTGTATGTATCTGTCACAAGCATGCATGCATGTGTGCAAGCACTGTGCATCTCCCATTGATGAATATACATGCATGCATACCTGTCTTAAGTATAAACTCTAAAGAAAGATGTGTTTTCATCTATAATTTAAAAGTAAAATAGTTCACTACCAACTGAACTTCAGCTAGAATGTGACACTTTTTTTGTAAGAGGCCATTGAAACAATTGGAGTCATGCTCCACAGGCACAGAATAATTCACTGGTTCACACACGCTCATGTCAGTTGTTGTCTTATCCACAAATAATTTTTAAAAATGATATGGTCTGATGCATTTTGTTTACATTCATGGCAAAGAACAGAGTGTTGTGCTTCTTTACTAAATATTTTAGCACATCAACCAAAGCCATGTTAAAATAAGTGGACCAGAATTAAAGTAAAAGTCCAAAGCATTAGTGATTTTTTGGAGTAACTTTCATGGATATGTATGTATATATGCATGCATGAATATATGGATGTATGCATGTATTATATATGCATACAAATATTTACAAGTTTGTATTTCAGAAACTAGGCTCAAGAATCTTTAAGTAAAGCTAGACAATGTTTTATCTGATATTGGATTCTTGGATAATTATTATTCCTTGACTGGACAGCAGTGGAAAACCCTGATATGGGGAGCTTAGAATAGAGATTTTTCTTATGTGATTTTGGAAACCATCAAACTTCAAATTTCCTATGAAGTTCTCTGAAAATAAGATGGTCATAGAACTCATATATTCCTTTAAAATTACAAGGATTGTATTTATAAAAAATTGCTGCTCTTATATGTATGGCTAAAGTTTAGGTTATTTCAGCGCATGCATATAATGTGTTTTGAATCAAATCCAGTCACCTTTGAGCCCCTTTGGTATATTCCGAATTGCTTTACAACTATTCCCTCACAAATTTGTCTACCATTTTTTTTTTAACTCTCTGACTTTGTCTACTGAGCATGGGTGTAGGGCTATCTATTGGAAAACGATTAGCTTCTAAGAGGCCACATCCCTGAAGAAAACTGTCAATGACTCTCCTATCAGCCATCAGTGACAATAGACCGTCAGCTAGGAAAGGACTTCCTGAGTCTCTCCCCTGTCCTGAATGTGCAACATCATGTCTGTCAAAAACTGCTTTCAAAAGAGGTTTACACTGCTCTTACAATCTTCTCTGACAATCTTTCTTAAGCCCCTTCTGTGATGATTCCTGAAGCCTGGGGACAGTATTGATCAGAATTGAATACTTCACAGTTTCTTGTCTGCACATTGACCAGTCTCTATGATAATTGTACTTGACTATAGAAAGAAGCTTCTCTGATGAGTGTTGAGAGATGTACTAATCTGTGGGTATAAAGATAAGACTTTAGGGGTCAGTTTATTACCATTTCCATTTAGTAGAATAATAATATTAGGTTTCCTCTAGTGTCTATGTCTAGGTAGCCACAGAATTTTGGTCCAGCTAATACTCTAAGAGATAAGTTCCATCTATTGGATGGAGAAGGTTTTAAATCCAATCATAAAGTGGTAAGTCACTCCCACAACATGTCTGCCATTATTGCATGAGCAGGCATTATCTTGCCAGGCCAGCCATTGCTATAGCTTGCAGTTTTCACAACTAGGAAAGACTAAAGCTCATTACCTTATTAAATATGTAGAAGCCTTGTACAAAGTTCAGTACTTAGTTCAGTACACAGTTACTGAACTAAGATGAGAAGTTTAAGCTCAAAGAAGTTAGAAAAATTATTTTTGATTTTGTGTTTGAACTGTCAGTATTTGAATTTAGGGTTTCAGACTCTAAAGTCAATGCTTTTTTATTACCATAATTAATATTTACTAGCTACCAAAAATTTATGGTGATGTGTTTTGACTCTTTGAAATATTCAAAATAAAAAAAGAAGCACCTCAAACCATTTTAATCTATTTCTGTTACACCTTTTAGGGCCAAAATATATACACAAATCATCTCAGAGAATATATATCTAATATTTACATCAATGCTTTTGTAAGAAAGATGAAGAGTGGATAGAAACATATGCTGAGAATGGATCAGAATAGAAATATTAATGAGGTAATAAAAGGTTGTGCTTTCCACTAATAGACTCTCTACAATTTATTGGTGTTAGCAATGGTACTTGATATGTGATGCTGCTGATAGTTCTGACACTTAACATTTTCACTATGATACCATCTGATTAGCATAAAGAAAATTTGTGCTAGATTTTTAGGAGTTTGAGGAAAATGTTTTGGTACTGTCTTAATGTTAACGACTGGTGGGATTTCTTTCTTCTCGTGCATTAAATACAGTGTTAAAGCATATCCAAAACCCTTTACTTGAAACATACAAATGTGTATCACTCATTAAAAGAAGTTGAATGCACTTATCTCCAAATATCAGATTTTTCTACTTTAGAAAAAGATAGGAGAGTCTTAGTAGGTCCTGATATAATTGTGGTTGGGGATGCTGTCATACCGTTTTCATGAGTAAAGGTAGTTGGGTGAGTAAAAGAACTTGGGTGGTCGGGAGAAATAATGATTGCTAACATACAACAGTTATTAGATTTTGTCCTCCAATAGTAGATACTTAATAATATCTGAAGCTGGTTATTCCTTTTGTGCGTGTGTTGGTAACACCCATGAATAGACACAAGGAGTTCCTACCAAGCAATCCTCCTAGCTGAAAGGAAGCCAGAACAAAAATCATTTGCCATTAGCATTAACATTGAGAACATTTTTCTAGAAATGTAAAGGCAAAAAAGACAGAATTTCATGGGGATGTCTGAAGAAACCAAGAGGTCTCAAAGAAACCATAATTTCAAAAGCATTATATCTCAGTTGAAAGTGGGAATAAAAACATTACAGGGTTTGTCATAGAAGTGTTTGCCTAAAATGTGGGATTAAAAATTCTCCTGAATCTAAGCAACCTCTGAGTATGTGATCACATTTACCATGTCATCCATATATATTGTGGTCTTTAAATATTTGGAAAGAAGACTATCACATGTGGTAAGATATATATTTCGGTTGTACTGCAGAATGAAAACTTAGCATCTCTCTGGAAGGAAAGTTTCTTCATCACAACTACAAAAGCATAGAAGGGTATGAAAAAGCAGACCAAGAATATCTCCCAATGAAAATGTAACCAATGTTTCAAAATATGAGAATTAGAAGACTCAATTAACAGAAATATTAAAATCAGAAACACAATAATACAATAATTAAAAGAGGAACACAAGCCAATCAGGTTTAATACTTTCAACATACCCTAAAAGAAATTAAAATCTTTTGAAAATTTAGAATCTATAAAGATGATTAAGTGGATCACCAAAAGAAAAACAATCAACATCAAAATAAAATTAAAAGTCCAACCAATATTTTATGGAGTAAATTAAATACAGATGAAGAAGATTTAGTAAACTCAAATAATACACACAAAATTAGTAACAAGACAGACCAATGGGGAAACCCAGAAGGGTAAGAAATATGAGAGCCTTGGAAAACACAAGGTTTACAACCAATACCTGATGCTAATTAAGTGTAAATTTTTGTAATAAACGGTACTGGAAATGGTGTAACAGAATTAACATTTTGTGTTAATGGTGGGTATAGGTAAATCTGTCAGGAAAAATAATTGTGTTATATACAACTGTGAACTTAAGTTATGAATAGGAAGAAGTTATTTCTAAAAATATTGAAGAAGTTAGTAGGTACTATGTTCTGACCAGAACTCTAGGTTGAAAAGATTTGGAAAAGAAATCTGGTTGTTTGTTCAACCCAGTAGACAATGGAGATGGGGGAGCTGAAAGAAATTGTTGAAAGTCTTTAATAGTTGAGGCTGGGTATCCATTATCCATTGAAATTCTTGGAGTCAGAATCCTTCAAATTTAAAACTATTTGTACAGATATGTTGCAGATGGAAGCAAATTTGCATGTGAAAAGCCAATGGTGTTTTATACATACTTGAATACAGTCCAAAGGTAATGTCATAAATTACTTTTACTTATCTGCACTTTGTTTGCAACAAGTGATACAAGGACAGGGATGGAACTTTTCACTTGTAGTGTCTTTTCAGTGCTCATTTTTTTCTCCCAAAATTTAGTATTCTGGAAATATTATATTTACTTTTTATCGGCTTATGTTCATTTAACCTCTCTGTGTTTTAGGCTATTTCTTTCATACATTTTATTATACAAATGTGTGTGTAAATAGTATATATGATATATTTATATGTGTGTTTTATATATATATAAAATTCATGAAGCTTTTCTCCATCCTACCTGTTTAACCATTATTTCCATTCAATTTACTGTTTTCCCCTTATACTGATCATAGATTTTTTCTCTGAATGAAATTAGCAAGCCTCACATGAATGAGATCACTGAGACTGGAGTAAGAATCACAGGTCTTACATGGGCCTACACCAGACCCTCTGTGTATAGATTAGAGTTAATAGCTTATTATGGGACTCCTTACTGAGAATAAGTGAGTCTCTGACTCTTGTGCCAGTTCTTGGGATTCTTTTTCTCCTGTTGTGTGGCTGTGTCTAACTTCAATATGATAGGTTTTGTTTCATCCTATTATTTTTTTTTTCTGTTACAAAACTAGTTATGCAAGCAAGCCTATATCACTGTTCATTGGGTCCTCTTTATACTCCTTCCAAACATTACATGCCCTTCACATGTCTTGACTTGCTAGATGTCATTCTTTAGCATGTGAGTCTGCATCAGCTGAAATTACTCTGCCAATCAGCCGCAGCCTGAGTTCCCAGACGTGGCAAGAACCCAGAGGAACATAATGAGAAGGTTTTCGGTGCTTATCTCTCTATGGAGTCACAGCAAATGGAGCTCAACAATGCAATGTAAGACAAATCAATGCATGCATGTTATGTGTGAAGAACCCCACATCATAGGTCCTTTTACATGCTCACTTTAACAGAACATCCTTTCACTTGTGTCTGCTTCAGCAAAATGTTCCTTCATGTGTCTGCTTTAGCAAAACATCCATTCACCTTTCTCCATTTCAGGAAAACATTCCTTCATGTATTTGCTGCAACAAAACACCATCCAACACAACTGACTTTCCATAGAAACCTGAAGTTTCAACTTCAGGGCTGATTGTCTAGAACTGAATAACTGTTTGGCGTCTTCCTCCTGGACTTATGTGCCAAAACTTACTTAGTCCTGTGTAGTTTGATTAATGTTGAATCCTTACAGGTTCCATCCATTTTCCATGTCCATTGTTGTTGTCTTTCTTAATTTTAGGTTTGAGAAATCATGTTGGCAAAACTTTATGTATGGGTGTAGCTTCTGACATCCCTAGGTAACATAATCTCCAAGCACACTCTCTTAACTTTTGGTGTATCCGCTCCTTTTCTACAATGGTTCTGAGCCTTAGGTTCCACCACAATTGTGATAGTTTGTATATGCTCAGCCCAGGCATTGGCACTACTAGAAGGTGTGGCCCTGTTACAGTAGTTGTGTCACTGTTGGTGTTGGCTATAAAACCCTCATCCTAGCTGCCTGGGAGTCAGTCTTCCACTAGCAGCCTTCAGATGAAGATGTAGAATTCTCAGCTCTGCCTTCACCATGCCTGCCTAGATGCTGTCATACTCCCACCTTGATGGTAATGGACTGAACCTTTGAACCTGTAAGCCAGCCTCAATTAAATATATTCCTTTATAAGTCTTGTGTTGTTCATGGTGTCTGTTCTCAGCACTAAAACCCTAAGACAACAACTATGAATTTTTATTTGTTGTGATTTCTAGTAGTGGTCTTTATCTTTTACAAAGAAAAGTTTCCTTGATGAGGGATACAGTCAATTCTGTGGGTATAATTACAAATGTTTATAGATTGTTGCTAGGGATAATGATTTTGTGCAATTTTAATTTCCAGTTCCCATTCTGGGCATCGTTTCTTATCTAAGGGCTCTGTCTCTTCTTGAAGATGCCCTCTATCTCCTCTAACCTGTCAGTTGCATATTTCCATTTATTATCATGGCAATCCTCACTGCCCCTCCCTACATCCGGTCCCAAACCCTTCCACTTCCCTGCTAATCCCTTCTCTCACCCAATTTCCTCCCTCCATCTGTCTTCTAAGACCATTCCCCCTTCCAAGTGAGACTCAAGAATCCTGGCTTGTCACCCCCTTCCAGTCCATCCTCCTTGGGTCTGTGGTAGCATGGGAATCCTGATTGTTATCATATATAGATATTTAATATCTACATATAAGTTATCTACATATTGTGCATGTCCTTTGGGGATGGGGTTACCTCACTCAAGATGATATTCTCAAGATCCATACATTTGCTTGAAAAATTCATGATGTCTTTCTTTTTCATGACTGAATAGTATTCCAATGCATAGATATATTTTCTTTATCCATTCTTCATTTGAGGGACTAGGTTATTTCTAGTTTCTGGCTATTACAAATAAAGCTTCTATGAAAATAGTTGAGCAGGTCTTTTTGTGGTATGGTGGAGCATCCTTTGCTTATATGCTGAGGAGTAGAATAGATGAATCTTAAGGTAGAATTGTTTCTAATTTGAGAAAAAAAAACCCAGCCAGATTGACTTTATAAATGGTTGTACAAGTTTGCACGCCCACCAGCTCATGCTATCACATGAGTGTTTTATCTTAGCAATCCTGACTGGTGTAAGATGGAATCTCTGAGTTGTTTTTATTTGCTTTTCCCTGATTTCCTAAGGATGCTGAACATTTCTTTAAGTGCTTCTCAGACATTCAAGATTCCTTTGTTGAGAATTCTATATTTAGCTCTGTTTAAAAGTTTTTAATTGGGTTATTTGGGTATTTGGAATTCAGCTTATTTATCACATTGTATATTAGCCATTTGTCAGAAGTAGGGTTGGTGACGATCCTTTCCCAATCTGTAGGCTGCTGTTTTTTCTTATTTGCTGAAGCTTTCCAGGTCCATGAGGTCACATTAATCAGTCGCTGATCTTAGAATCTGAGCTTTGATGTTGAGTTCAGGAAATTGTCTCTTGGACCAATGAGTTCAAGGATATTTCCCACTTTCTCTTTTATGAGATTTAGTGTATCCAGATTCATGTTGAGGTCCTTGACCCACTTGGACTTGAGTCTTGCATAGGGAGTAGAGGATAAATATGGATGTGTTTTCATTGTTCACCGTGTAGACATCCAGTTAATCCAGCACAATTTGCTGAAGATACTTTCCTTTTTCCATTGTATGGTTTTGTATTCTTTGTCAAAATCCAAGTGTTCATAAATATGTGGGTTTATTTCTGGGTCTTTGATTTGATTCCTTTGATCAACATGTCTACTGTTGTACAAATACCATGCAGTTTTTATCACTATTGCTCTGTAGTATAGCTCAAGGTCAGGGATATTGATTCCTCCTGAAGTTCTTTATATATACAGGATTGTTTTGTCTACCTGGATTTTTTGTATTTCCATACTAAGCTGAGAATTGCTCTTTCAAAGTCTATAAAAAATTGTGTTGGTACTTTGATGGGGACTGCACTGAATCTGTAGATTGCATTGGGTAAGATGGCCATTTTCACTGTTAATCCCACCTACTTATGAGCATAGGATATCTGTTCATCTTCTGATATCTTCTTCAATTTCTTTCTTCAGGGAGTTGAATTTCTTGTCATTCAGATCTTTCACTTGCTTGTTTATAGTTACAACAAGATAATTTATATTATTCATGACTAATGTAAAGGGTATTCATCTAGTTTATTTTTCAAACAATTTATCATTTATATAAAGGAGGGCTTCTCTGGTTTGTCTTGGTTTCATTTGCTTGTAAAACTTTTTTTCCAGACCTTTACTTTCAGGTAATGTCTATCTTAATTGCTGATATATGTTTTTTTATGATGGATTCTGTTTTCACATCCATCCTTTAAGCCTGTGTCTTTTTATTTGGAAGCTGAATCCATTGATGTTAAGAGATATCAATGACCTGTGATTGCTTATTTCAATTTTGGTAATTTGTGTGTGTGTGTGTGTGTGTGTGTGTGTGTGTGTGTATGTGTGTGTGTGTATTTCCCTTGTTTTTGCTGGTATGGAGTTATTTATTTTCTCTGTTTTCTTGGATGTCATTTTCATCCTTGGGCTAGAGTTTTCCAAGTATCTTATGTAGAGCTGGATTTGTGGCTAAATATTGTTTGGATTTGTCTAAATATCTTGTTTTCTCTGTCTATGGTGTTTGAGAGCTTTGCTAGGTATAGTAGTCTAGTCTAGCATCTGTGGTTTTTTTAGAAGTTGCAAGATATCTTTTGTTTTGTGTTTTGATTATTATGTGCCATGAGGATTTCCTTTTCTTGTCCAGTCTAATTGGTGTCCTATATGCTTCTTGTACTCTTAGAGGCATCTCTTTCTTTTGGTTGGGAATTTTTTTTCTATGGTTTTGTTGAAAATATTTTCTGGGCTTTGGAGCTGGAACTCTTCACCTTCTTCTAGTTCTATTATTCTTAAGTTGGGTATTTTCATGATAAACCAGATTTACTAGATGTTTTATGGAACTTTTTAGAGTTAAATTTTTCTTTGACTGAAGTATCAATTTTTGTTGTATATTCTATGCCCGAGAATCTGTCTTCCATCCCATGTACTCTGTTGGTGCTGCTTGGATTTGGTGAGCCTCTTCTCTTCCCTAGGTTTTCCATCTCCGGGATTTCTTCAGTTTGTGTTTCGGTTATTATTTCTATCTCCTTCCAGGTCTTGCATGATTTTATTTATTTTCTTCACTTGTTTAACAGTATTTTCCTGTATGTCTTTGGGGGATTTATTTGTTTCCTCTTTTAAAACCTCTATTTGTTTGAGTGTATTTTCCTGTTTTTCTTTAAGGAACTCATTCATTTTCTCTTTAAACTCTTCTATAATTTTTATAATTGTCAAATTAAGGTCATTTTCTTGTGCTTGGTTGTGTCAGGACATCCTGGGCTTCCTGGAGAAAGTCAGTTGTGTTCTGAAGGTGTCATTTTGCCCTGGATTTTGTGGACTGTGTTCTTTAGAGGACCGTTACCTATCTGGATACCTTTGATCCCTGGATGTTCCATTTGTAGTATTTATTGGATCAGGGGTTATCCTTGACTGTCCTGGTATAACCTTGATTGGCATGTTTTGCTTCCCAATGCTTTCAGTTGTAGAGAAATCTCTGAGGAATAGAGGATTACTTTTTTGTTAAGATCCATTTCTTGCTTTTGTGCTGGGCATGTTGATTCCCATGTCTGGTTGGTATTGTAATATTTAGTGAGTATGTTCATCATTAACAGAGATTCAGTTTCAACATTTTGTGGGGTCATTATCAACATTCAAACTGATGGAAAACTTCTTTGTTTCTTTCCATTTTCATATGGCATTTCCTATTTTCTAAGGTGTATAACCTTTGATTGAATGCCTACTTATATACAAGAAAGCAAGTTCCAACTTTCTGCTTCTTTTACCTGAACCATTATGACTCATCATAGAAAGGGCAGTGAAAATCACATCTAGTCATCTGAATTCATCTAGTTTAATGTTTCCTGTTGCAGAACACTAACTATTCTGACTTTGAGAACTCTCCATGAAAGGATACCAAAACAAGAATATCTTTAGGTGTCAAAGAGAAAAATCAAACTAAATTGAACATTGCTAAGTTATAACTGCACTGTCCATTAATGTGAACCCAAGCCCAGTAAAATTAAAGCTTTTAGTAACAAAGGAGTTATAAATATGGCATCAATTTAAAAACTAGTGGAAAAGTACTTATGTAAAAAGACCTTTGTCACATCTAAGATTTTGTAAACATGCTTTTAACTAATAGGTTAAACCTCTTCACATACTTATGCCAGATCTATTCCTCTGTTGTATGCAAGGAAAAACTGTGTCTAAGGTAGTTAAGGACGCATATCAAAAGTCATTTGTCCGGGAAGTGATTAGAGCAGAAAATCAGTGAGAATAATCCTGTGGAGTGTAGGCAGCAAATGTCAGCATTTTCCTGTGAATAAAACTTATCTTGCTATTTGTTCAACAGCTAGCTTTAAACTTTAACAGTAGACATCATGGTTATTAATTTCCAGGAAAAAGCCTCAGATGTGCATTTAAGCACACATAACGTGCCTGACAATTATATGAAGTTGAGAAATAGTACCATGCACTAAGATTAAATATTAAAGAGATATAAGAATGGAATACTAGAACACAAGTCTCACAAAGGAATATAATCACAAATTCTCAATAAATGTGCTGACCAACACAATCTATCCTGGAACAGTGGCTCAAATTAGAATTATACTTGCTCTTTTTAGTCTCTGCCCCTTTAGCAATCATTTGTAAGGGTAGAATAACATAGGGCTTGAAACCTTACTAACCACATGATGTCATTCTAATTATAAAGAACCTTCGCAAGAGAGGAGACTCACATGGTTCCCTCAAAAATAAAAATAAAAAGCCGTACCCCCCCCCAAAAAAAAAACTTCCAGAATCACAGCAGTCTTTTATGTTGTCCAGAAAAGTCAACCTTTCTTTTATAATTATGGAATAAGTAACATTTATTCTTGTCCTGTCTTATCTAGTGGGATTTTCTTATTCTATGCTGGTGTCATATCTAGAAAAACACAGTAGTTTCTATAGGTGACCTGTTTGGCTCTCTATTTTCCATTGTGAACTATGTTTATTGTTACAAACACAACATTTTGCCTCTTCTACAACAGCTCTACGAATAGACTTGACTGGGTGGTGAGATGAAGAAAACACAAATATACAGACAAATGGCTGGAGTCAGGTGATGTGTGGGCTCTATTCTAGAGAAGTCTCAGCAACCCAGGTCAGCATGTTTATTGTATAAATTTGGAGAAAGAGGAGGGATTACTGTATACACTTCAACAAAGAGGTGATTTATTACATACCAATAAATAAGGCAGGGATTAGGGCATATAGCTAGATCAAGGAGATAGATTTATGTAACTTTGGTAGGAGCAGTCTCTGTTGGGGAATAGTGATCAGGCTGTAAATATTAGGGGAGGAGAGATGGCCAAAAGCTATGATGGACATTTTCTACACACACTCTTCACATCTACATATGTACCTTAGGAAGACTGCCATTTTTCTGAGTCTCAGCTCTGGGGTGAGGGTGGGGTTTGGGGAGTGTAGGAAAGTCTCAGGAGTCTGAGACTTTGGAGTTCTTGACACAACCATGACTACATTAACAACACATATTCACTTGGAACTTAAGTCACTCCATGTTTCCTCTACTCGCTTCAGCATTTCATAAAAATATGGTGGACATCTACTTCTCATTCTGATGATACCAGTTTTCACTTCATTGGTGATCTTGAACAACACATTCAACTCATAGGAAACACTGGATGCATTGAAATAAGTGCTTCAGAGGATGAATAGGGTGTCTAAAAGCAATAGCAATTGACTTTCAGAATTAAATTCATGTCCTATTCTTACCAGGGACTTAGTGGAAGAAAAGTATATTTGAAAATTTTAATATAGATTTCTTTCTAATTACATTTATTATACTATCTGAATCTAACAATACAATGATAACACAAATTATGAAATACATTGCAAAATATAACTTATTGTTGAAATACTTGAAGAGCATCTATTAAAAATAAAATGAGAAAAGCACATCTACTATTACTTTGTTATTTATCTTTCTCAAAGTTATATTTAAGTTATGATAGAAAAACGAAAATTTGAATTCCTAAAAAAAGGAGCAAAGTTCTTTCTAGTTACTTTAACTTACCCAGAGAACAATTAGAATAAAATACAATTTTATTTTAAATTACAAATATTGGGAGTTGTGGTAGACTGAAGAATGACCACCAAAATACTGAAATTCTAATTTTAGTTAATAATTGGTACCTCTTGTGACAGAAAGGAGTAGTATATGTGAGATGAATTAAAGTGTGACTGAGTCTTAAAACATCCTTATGAAAAAAGTAAGAAAATGGGCCTGGTGTGGCACCACATGCCTTTAATTCCATCATTGTAGGGACAGAGGCATGAAGATCTCAAGACATTGATGTCAGCCTGATCTACACAGTACATTCATGGACAGACTGGGTTAAATGGAGACAGCCTGTTTTTTTAAAAAAATATATGGAAAAGGAAATTTACTTCTGAAAAAATCAATGTGTAAAGGAGTAGAGATGTAGATGAGGAATTCATTGTTTTTAAATTAAAGGAAAAATGCAGTCAGTGTCCAGGGTTGAAAGGAAGATAGCCTTAACACCTGGAAGGGGTAATTAGAGGATTCTCACTGGACCCTGCTGAGGGAGCATGACTGATCCTTCTGAAGAATTAAACCTGCTTGAAACTTCTGCTCTCTGAAGCCAAAACACAATGGATGGATGTTGTTGCAACATTTCTGATAATGTAGGATCACCACACAGAAAGAGTATGATAAGATATGATCCTATATTTTGGATAACCTTTATTATGGATGTAGTTTAATGTTGTGTAAAAACATATCTAGTACTATATCTGGAAATTTATTCAGAAGTGAGATTTGTTACTTTTGTGGTTGCTTGAAAACATATATTCATTCCAGTAGATATTTTTGTTTGGCAATACTTTGGATTTCTTAATTATATTTCACACAGAAAAACAAATCTGAGAGCACATATAAATAGAACTTGAAAGAGAAGAATAAATTAAAATGGGAAGGTAGATAAAGAAATGGGACTTACATGGCAACTATGAATATATCTTGTAAGATAAAATAATCTTTTTAATCCAAAATTCTTATGTATTTTGTGAAGGCAATAGTCTATCTTTTTCTCCTAATGGAGCCAGATTTTGATTATCCAACAATGACCTCATGTATGTGTATGTGTGTGTGTATGTAATATCTGACAAATATGACATTTCATATGAAAGAGAAATTATGAATTATTCAATAAATCCTGCAGAGACAATGAGTTGTCTCTGTGGAGAAAATACAGACTCTGCTAAAATAAATTCCAGAAAGATTAGAAAACTTTAAAAGTGCAACAATAAATAAATAAGAAATCCTTTCATAAATGAATTCAACAGTAGAGATCATATTAAAATTTGATGACTAACAGTCAGAAATATTTGTATCTCAAAAGCTAGGCAAAGATAAACAAGAGAAAAAGATATAAAGAAACCTTTAGAGAGATATTTAAAATTTCAATAGGACAATGTACTTGTTTTTATGGTCCAGAGAAATTTTATTAATAATTATCAGATTGAACATGCTTATAAAACATAAAAAGAGCAAAAAGGAGATGAATCAATAAAAAGCACAAAGGTAGCTGATTCCATGAAAGCATATGCATGGTCATTAATCCTGAAAAAATAAATCTCATTTATAATATAAATGCACCTTTAAACAATAAGATTTTATTTCACCTTTCTGATCGGTCAAGTTAGAAGATAGTGCACACTCAGTGAAGTGATGCACATGTATATTGTTATTAAAAGTATGCAGAGCAAAATCCAGTACTGGCAAAACGATACCAAGCAATTGCTGATGCTTATGGTCTGGGCATTATTCATTTACCCACTTACTACTTAGTGGGTAATACCTATGTAAATTCTAAGGAATGTGTTACAAATCAAGTAGCTTAATCCCGTCCATGAATGTGCATCTGTATCTGGTTACATGATGGTACACGGCAGGAGAGTGGCAGAGAATGTCATTTTGTAACCCAGTGTGGTAGATACTAGGGGTTGTATAGGAAACATGATTTATGGATACAGAAAATTCTAATAATAAGATGCTCAGGGAAGAGAAAAGGGTACTGGGACTCTCCACAGATGAAAAGGAGCTCACTTGCTAAGAAAGGAGGAAAAGGGTAGGGGAGGGCTTTCTCAGAAAGAAAAATAAGAGGGAATGAAGGTAGCATGATGTATCAATGGAATCAAGTGGTTTTGACTTACTATCACAGCAGCCATCATGAGCCATAATCAACTTGACTGTCCTTCAGTAAGCCTGGCTCAGGTGCCTAGCATTATTGCCAGCATATTATGAACAGACAAAAACAATGAGATTGATGTGTTGAGTTTAAAGACCACAGATCCAGGAACACACCTAATCCTTAGCCTGAGATAAATCAAGTATGTTCTACCCTGAAGGAAGTTACTTTTATTCCCACAACTCTATAAACCTTGAACTTTTGAAGCAAGGCACAAGCATCCACTTGGTAGATGGCTATCACTCAAGACCTCAGGTCTGTAGCCAAGTCTAAAGTAAGTACAGTCTATGGTCTGCATCTGTCTACCTGTTTTCTTTGACTCATTGTGATTTAGGGTTCTATCTCAAATAGTGTACAAGGTAACTCCATAATTGGAATTGCCTCAAAAGATTGAAGGACAGATTTAGAGGTGGGGCATCAGAGTGCTGATAATATTGAAATTTGGTGAAAGTGCCATGAAATTCTTGCTTGTCAAAATTAAGAGATGGGTATTTTGTTCTATAATTTGGGGGTTCTCAAAAATACTTTCAGGATAATGAAAGAAAGAATTTGCAATGTGTTGGGTATAGTGGTACACTCTTACAATCATAATACTTAGGAAACTGAAGCAAAATGATTATGAGCTTGAGGCTGGCCTGTGCTGCCTCAAAAAGCCCTCCTTCCAAAGAAAAGTCCTTATAACATATATATATGAGCGTTAAAAAAGGAATGCTCTCAGTCTGCTTATACTTTGAGTATAGGAAGGCAACTGATTTGCTTGAGTTGATTTTATAACCAGCCACTTTGCTGAAGTTGTTTATCAGCTGTAGGAGTTTTCTGGTGGAGTTTTTGGATCACTTAAGTATACTATGATATCATCTGCAAATAGTGATAATTTTATTTCTTCCTTTCCAATTTGTATCCCTTTGACCTCCTTATGTTGTCTAATTGCTCTAACTAGAACTTCAAGTACTATATTGAAAAGATATGGAGAGAGAGGGCAGCCTTGTCTAGTCCCTGATTTTAGTGGGATTGCTTCGAGTTTCTCTCCATTTAGTTTGATGCTGGCTACCAGTTTGCTGTATATTGCTTTAACTATGTTCAGGTATGGGCCTTGAATTCCTGTTCTTTCCAAGACTTTTAGCATGAAAGGATGCTGAATTTTGTCAAATGTATTTTCAGCATCTAATAAAATGATCATATGGTTTTTTTATTTTAGTTTGTTTATGTAGTGGATTGCATTGATGGATTTCCTTATATTGAACCATCCCTGCATCTCTGGGATGAAACCTACTTGATCCTGGTGGATTATAGTTTTGATGTATTCTTGCTCCATTATGTTCATAGCAGCCTTATTTATAATAGCCAGAAGCTGGAAAGAACCCAGATGTTCCTCAAAGAAGGAATGGATACAGAAAATGTGGTATATTTACACAATGGAATACTACTCAGCAATTAAAAACAAAGAATCCATGAAGTTTATAGGCAAATGGTTGGAATTGGAAAATATCATCCTAAGTGAGGTAACCCAATCACAAAAGAATACACATGGAATGCAATCTCTGATAAGTGGATATGAATTAGCCCAGAAGCTCTGAATACCCAAGGCACAAATAGCATAACAAATGACTCCTATGAAGAAGTAAGGAGAGGGTCCTGATCCTGGAAAGGCTTGATCCAGCATTGTAGCAGAGTACCAGGACAGAGAAAAAGGAGGGAGGTGTTTGGAGAATGGGTGGAGAGAAGAAGGCTTCTGGAACATATGGGGAGGGAGGAACTGGGAAAGGGGAAATCATTTGGAATGTAAACTAAGAATATAGAAAACAAAAAATGCTCCGGTGAACAAGGCTGTCCTCCATACAGTTATTTGAGATGTCTATTTGTCATCTCTCCTCGACTCAGAACTGAAAAATCATTCATCTACTGAATGAGTCCCCAGTTATCTGTCCATTTATAACACTTATGACTGGCCAAGCATGGCATGCTAATCCTTTGGGAACAGTGATATCTCCCATTGCTTGGTGGTATCTAATAGCTCTGTGATTGGACTTGAGACATGCTCAGGAAGAAAGAATTCATGTCAGATATTGGAAACCAGTCCAAGCACTCAGGCACGGTGAAGTCATATATCTTGGAGGTTGTCTTAGTCAGGATTTCTATTCCTGCACAAACATCATGACCAAGAAGCAAGTTGGGGAGGAAAGGGTTTATTCAGCTTACACTTCTGCATTGCTGTTCATCAAAAAAGGAAGTCAGGACTGGAACTTAAGCAGGTTAGGAAGCAGGAGCTGATGCAGAGGCTATGAAGAGATGTTCCTTACTGGCTTGCTTCCCCTGGCTTGCTCAGCTTGCTCTCTTATGGAACCCAAGAGCACCAGACCACCCACAAGGGGCCCTCCCCACTTGATCACTAATTGAGAAAATGCCTCACAGCTGAATCTCATGGAGGCAATGCCCCAACTACAGCTCCTTTCTCTGTGAGAACTCCAGCCTGTGTCAAGTTGGCACACAAAACTAGCCAGTACAATTGACCCCTTGTCAACTTGACACACAAACACATCACTATTAAGCCTCAACCCTTACTTCCTTATTCATCCCCAAGATCTAAATTACTTTAAAAGTCCCGCAGTCTTTAAATATTAAAAGTTCAATCACTTAAAAAATGTCCAATATCTTTAAAATTCAAAGTCTTTTAAAAATTCAAAGTCTCTTAACTGTGGGCTCCACTAAAATATTTTCTTCCTTCAAGAGGGAAGCATATAAGGGCATAGTCACAACCAAAAGCAAAACTCAAACTCCAATGGTTCAATGTCTGGGATTCAACTCACGATCTTCTGGGCTCTTCCAAGGGCTTGGGTCACTTCTCCAGCTCTGCACTTTGTAGCACACAGCTAGGCTCCAGCTGCCTGTACTCCACTGCTGCTGTTGTTCTTGGTGGTGATCTCATGGCACTGGCATCTCTAAAATACTGCTATCTTCCATTGTAATTAAGCTTTACCAAGAGCCTCTCATAGGCTCTCTTCATGGTGACAAGCCTCTGATCCTATGCACGACCCCTTCAAGTCCTGGGCCATCAATTGCAACTGAGGCTGCACCTTCACCAGTGGGCTTCTGTGGCCTCTCACTGTGCCAAGAGCCTCAGCTGCTCTTCATGACTCCTTCATGCCTTCAAAACCAGAACCATCTAGGTGACTCTTACACAGTACCAAGTCCAGCCACAGCACAAAATACATCTGTGGCTATCTCTGGAACACAACCTCTGTGCTCTCAGAAAACACTTGCCAGAAGAATTCACCTCAGTGATGCTGGTCTCTTCTTCATCACCTCTAATTTCTTAGCTCCAGCTAACCAGCATCAATAGTCCCAGTAACATAAAGGTTTGCTTTAGTGGTTCTGGTATCTTGTTAATCACAGCTGATTCTTCAGCCCCAGCTAACCAAAACCACAGAATCTTTACAATCAAAACATGGCCCCCCTTAAGAGTCTTTAATGTTCCCTCTGAAATTTCACAAGCCAGGCCTCCATTTTCTATAATGTTCTCAACATTATCATCCAAGCTCCTATAGAACATTCCACAGAGCTCTTAACACTGAATGGATCATCTAGCCTGAAGTTCCGAAGTCCTTCCACAGTCCTCCCCAACACATGGTCAGGTTGTCACAGGAATACCCCCCACTCCTGGTACCAATTTGTCTTAGAGTTTCTATTCCTGCACAAACATTATGACCAAGAAGCAAGTTGGGGAGGAAAGGGTTTATTTGGCTTACACTTCTGCATTGCTGTTCATCACAAAAGGTAGTCAGGACTGGAACTCAAGCAGGGTTGGGAGCAGGAGCTGATGCAGAGGCCATGGAGAGATGTTCCTTACTGGCTTGCTTGCTCTGGCTTGTTCAGCCTGCTCTCTTATAGAACCCAAGAATACCAGCCCAAAGGTGGTGCCACCCACAAGGGGTCCTCCCCACTTGATCACTAATTGAGAAAATGCCCCACAGCTGGATCTCATGGAGGTACTTCCCCAAATGAAGCTCCTTTCTCTGTGATAACTCCAGCCTGTGTCAAGTTGACACACAAAACCAGCCAGTACAGAGGTGAACCTATAATCACCAATTTTTTAAAACAGTATGATACCTAATTATACTCTACATATTTTTCTTTATACCCATAGGTAAGTATTTATTCTAACCCCTCTTCGAGTCCCAACTGATACATTTATTACACAACTCTTGCACCTACTGCTTGGGGATCATTGCATAAATCTTTAAGAGTCAGAGAAACAGAGATTGCTGTGAGATTGTGTCTCCTATTAATATCAAAACTACACGTATGAGGATTCACCAACATGCTTGCCACATGTGAGCTGAACAAATATGGTACCAGTAGACATGCTAAAGTGAATGGGGGAAAAACATGAGACCGCATTGTGTTATCCAATACGAAATGTGTAACTAAATGGGTTTTCATCCCCCCAAAATCATACATATGAGTAACATTATATAGACTAGGTAGGTTATAGTTATGTGTTTGTGAATGTCTGTGTGTTTGTATATATGTATGTATATATATATATATATATATATATATATATATATATACATGGAAATTAAAATTTTCTGTTACTGAAAGAATTTTTAGTTTTCTTTTCAGCTATGATGTCTATAATGACCAGCATGGCATCCTAAATCTAAGGGTTCAGTAGTGTCTCAAATTCCTTGTTAGTATCTAATAGTTCTGTAGTTGGACTTATATCCTCTTCAACAAAAGTTTGTTCATACATACATACATGCATACATACACACAGACACACACACACACACACACACACACACACACACACACAAATATATGTATGTATGTATTTTTATGTGTGGAGATACACACACCCAAAAGTTAATGGTAAGTGAATTTGAATGAATTCAAGGAAAAGTCTACAGGAGATTTTAGGGAACTAAAGGGAAGCTGAAAATGGTGCAACTATGTTATCATCTCAAAAAAACTATAGTTAAGAGATTAATGCAAGAGGACAACCTAGGGGTTCTTGTACTCACGGCTGCTATGTAATTCTTATTTCTTCCTGTGCTACCTCTTCTACTGTTCACTTTTCATTAGGAGCAGAATATCTTGCTTAGCATGGGAAGATGGCTCTATAGTTAAGAAACTTGTTACATAATGTACTGGCTGGTTTTGTGTGTCAACTTGACACAGGCTGGAGTTATCACAGAGAAAGGAGCTTCAGTTTGGGAAGTGCCTCCATGAGATCCAGCTGTGGGGCATTTTCTCAATTAGTGATCAAGTGGAGAGGGTCCTGTGTGGGTGGTACCACCTTTGGGATGGTATTCTTGGAATCTATAAGAGAGCAGGCTGAGCAAGCCAGAGCAAGCAAGCCAGTAAGGAACATCTCTCCATGGCCTCTGCATCAGCTCTTGCTTCCAACCCTGCTTGAGTTCCAGTCCTGACTTCTTTTTGTGATGAACAGCAATGCAGAAGTATAAGCTGAATAAACCCTTTCCTCCCCAACTTGCTTCTTGGTCATGATGTTTGTGCAGGAATAGAAACCCCAACTAAGACAAATTGGTACCAGCATAGTGGGATATTCCTGTGAAAACCTGACCGTGTTTTGAGGAGGACTGTGGAAGGACTTTGGAACTTTGAGCTAGAAAGGCCATTAGGATATTCAGAGCTCTGTGTAAAGTTCTGTAGGATCTTGGCAGACAATGTTAAGAACAGGGCAGAAGATTGAAGCCTGGCTTGTGAAATTTCAGAGGGAAGATTAAAGACTCTTAAAGAGTTTTGATTGTGAAGATTCTGTGGTTTTGGTAAGCTTGGGTTGAAGAATCAGCTGTGATTAACAAGATACCAGAACCACTAAAGCAAACCTTTATGTTACTGGGACTATTGATGCTGATTAGCTGGAGCTAAGAAATTAGAGGTGATGAAGAAGAGACCAGCATCACTGAGGTGAAATCTTCTGGGAACTGTTTTCTGAGAGCACAGAGAGTGTGTTTCAGAGATAGCCATGGTTGTATTTTGTGCTGTGGCTAGACTTGGTACTGTGTAAGAGTCACCTAGATGGTTCTAGTTTTGAAGGCATGAAGGGGTCATGAAGATCAGCTGAGGCTCTTGGTACAGTGAGAGGCCATGGAAGGCCATTGGTGAAGGTGCAGCCTCAGTTGCAATTGATGGCCCAGGACTTGAAGGGGTCATGCATAGGATCAGAGGCTTGTCACCATGAAGAGAGCCTATGAGAGGCTATTGGTGAAGCCTAATTACAGTGGAAGTTAGCAGTGTTTGGGGGAAGCCAGTACCATGCAATGACCACCAAGAACAGCAGCAGCAGTGGAGTACAGGCAGCTGGAGCCTAGAAGACAAGCTGTGTGCTACAAAGGGCAGAGCTGGAGAAGTGACCCAAGCCCTTGGAGGAGCCCAGAAGATCATGAGATGGATCCAGGACATTGAGCCATTGGAATTTGAGTTTTGCTTTTGGTTGTGACTGTGCCCTGATATGTTTCCCTCTTGAAGGAAGAAAGTATTTTAGTAGAGCCCACAATTAAGAGACTTTGAATTTTTAAAAGACTTTGAATTTTAAAAGATATTAGACATTTTAAAGTAATTGAACTTTTAATATGTAAATACTCTGGGATTTTAAAGTAATTTAGATCTTGGGGAAGAATAAGAAAGTAAGGGTTGAGGCTTAATAGTGATGTGTTGTGTTTCAAGTTGACAAGGGGCCAGTTGTACTGGCTGGTTTTGTGTGTCAACTTGACACAGGCTGGAGTTATCACAGAGAAAGGAGTTTCAGATGGGGTAGCGCCTTCATGAGATCCAACTGTGAGGAATTTTCTCAATTAGTGGTCAAGGGGAGGGCCCCTTGTGGCTGGTACCATCCCTGGCCTGGTATTCTTGGGTTCTGTAAGAGAGCAGGCTGAGCAAGCCAGGGGAAGTAAGTCAGTAAGGAACATCTCTCCATGGCCTCTGCATCAGCTCCTGTTTTCTAAACTGCTTGAGTTCCAGTCCTGACTTCCTTTTGTGATGAACAGCAATGCAGAAGTGTAAGCTGAATAAACCCTTTCCTCCCAAACTTGCTTCTTGGTCATGATGTTTGTGCAGGAATAGAAACCCTGACTAAGACACATAAAGTATGAGGTGCTGAAATCAAGAATACTTGTTTCATAAGTATGAAGACCTGAATTCAGGTACTTACCACCCATCTAAAAAGATGTTCAGTGGCTTGTTCCTTTAACCCCAGTCCTTAGGATATAAAGACAAGTGTATCTGTATTAATTCAAGGTCAACCTGGTCTACATAGTGCATTCCTTGTTAGCGAATGCTATGAGGTAAGACGTTCATCTCAAAAACCTAAATTAATTAATAACCTGCCTGTGATACTGAAAATCTTGGAGGCTCACTGGTCATCAAGTTAGACTAAAGTGCTGATCTTCAGGTTTAAGAGATTATATTTTAAGAGACTAGGTAGAAGATGATTGAGGAGATCACTGGGCATCTTCCACTCACCTCTATATTATCATTTACAGGCATATACTAACATGTACATGGAAGAATACATCATACACAAGCAAGCATGCATGCACAAACACACAAACAGTTCTAGGTTAGCCTGAACTATAGAAGAGTTCCTGTGTCAAAAACAAATCTCAATCTTTAAAACATTTCCCCCACAAGCTGCTTGGTAAGTTGTTTTTAAGAGAACTAGAGGAAGTGTCCCCAGAGAAACAGGGACAAGAGATTATGGGGAAGAAAGTTTAGGTCCTACTTGCTTTTTCGTTCCAGTCAGCATGGCTGTGGTGCTTGCTGCAGCTAGGTGGGCTTGCCAGTTCAGGCTGTGTCCTTGCACTCTTTAAGCATGGCTGGCCCCATGACATTTCATCAGGATCATTCTGATTAGCCTTTCATTGTGATCCTGACCGTTTGTGTGCTCATCAGAAAGGGGGACTCCTTACCTCTTCTTTGTTCTTAGTAGGAGTAATATTCTGCTAATTTGTTTCCCAAAACTACGCAAATCTAAAATACAAAAGAAATAATATTCCTTACTAGAAAGGTGACAAGCTAACATTCGCATCTCTTGCAGGCATTCTGTCTACAAGCTTTCACTAGTCAGCTAGCAGAAAAGGATGTCTTACTCCACTGGGCCCTAGCGACCTCTTAACCCATCCACTATTCATCTCTTCTTCTTTTCAATTTATATTACAGGTGTAATCCCAGAAGTACTAGCCTGGCATGCAAGAAAAAAAAATGTACAGTTAGCTGTGGTTTTGAGGACAGTTGGATGCAAGGTTGTTGTAGAAGCACAGATAAGATGTGCCAGGGTTGGGGGGGATACCCAGGGAGCCCACATTTAGGGGAGAAGGGGAGGGATGGTGGAAGGATTGTGGGAGGAATGACCAGGATGGAGGGCAATAAGCACATAAAATGAATAAAGAAAATAAAGAAAACAAACCAATGATACGGAGTCATTCAGGGACTAACTAGACTTCAAAGTCATTATCAGACAGATCATGAAGGGTAAGAGCAGGAAATGAGTGATTACACATGGAAGGAGCAGCAACAGAAAGGAAGGCAAAGCCACAGTTGTATTTACTGTATTAGCAAGTTCTGGGGATTCAATCCTTGCGTAATGAAGAAAATGTGTTTGTGGGTGTGTGTGTGTGCATATGCATGTGTATGTGTGTGTGTGTGCAGTCTGTCTGTTGTCTATGTGTTTGTATATGAGTGTGGTGTGTCTGTCTATGTTTTTTGTGGTGGATGTATGTATATGTGTGTGTGTTATATGTCTCTGTACATACATGTGTGCATGTAGTGTGTCTGTATATGTGTTTGTGGTATATGTCTCTATGTCTGTGTAGATGTGCATGGTGTATGTCTCTCAATCTCTATGCATGTATGTGTGTGGTGCATGTGTGTGTCTGTGTTTTTATATCTGCATGTGTATGTATGTATGTATGTATGTATGTGGTGTGTGCATGTGCAAAAGAAAGCATAAATTCCTGACGTTTTTCTCTGTCTGGGCTATGATCTTTTTCAATGTTTTTTCTTGACTTCTGCTTATTAATACAAAGTAGAGATAACAAGTATGTAGCACAGCAAGATAAAGGTCAGATCAATGTCAGTCCCTGGGGACAAGGAATTAAGCAAAGATAGGTAGAATATGAACTGTACATGGATGGGGACTAGCAGACAGAATTAAAAACAATCATGTACATTCTAATAATGCATTAAGCTGGTTAAGAAAAATCCATCAGCAATTTTTCTCTTTTCTTAATATTTCAAGCACACTGTGCAGTCCATAGTGCAAGGACCAGGAATAAGGGGAAATCATAGATACATGCTTTTATAGAGCTCCTAAAATCTATATTTTTATTCTCAAAGTAGTGTAATTATAATTTCTATATATGCTAATAAACCTTGTGTTGATGAAGGAAGACACCATTTCTTGGTTTATTTTTTGATTTATTTCCTATCATCCTGTCTCCTACTATGGCCTTGGTCAGGCCAGGGGCTTTAGAATATTTTTTAAAAGCACTTATGGAAAAAAAAAGGAGCCTAATTTAGTATCAGTAAAAGCTTCCATTACAAGTACATCCCCTTGGAAATATTTCTCTAGTTCAATGTCATGTGCCAATAAAATCTTGTAGGAACATTTTGATGATATATCCATCCTTGTTAAAGCAAACTCTGAAGGACACTTTAATCTTTGTGAGTGTGAAGGTATTTTCCATCAGAGTAGAACATAATACAAGTGAAGTTAGGAGAATTATAGATAGACAACTTATTACTACTGAACAGCATATACAAAAAAATTCATATCTCCCTTTTTATCAAGAGAACATATCCTGCATTGTTATACTACTGATAGCATACCAAGAGAAGTTTCAAAACACTTTCAGAAAGGAATGTTTTTTTGTAAAGTTAATGTAGATTAGTAACACGAGTAGTTGGGAATAACTCTGTTTTTTCTCTTGTTTAGGTGAAATGTTCATTAAGCAACTTCAAAGAGAAGATAAAAAGAGATAAAGTTATATTAGATTTAAGTCTTGTAACAGTTATGTAATATAGAAATGTGTTCTCAAAGCAGGTCTCTGACCTGGATATAGTTGTTACAAATAGTGATGAATTATGAATGCTAATGTTGACGCACACATGAATGTGAAAAGTAGTTGGACATCAGAGTGCCTTATTGTAGAGATACTTCCGGGCTACAGAAATGATGCTCCTGGGCTATAGAAATGAACACAAGGATTTTCTTATACTTGCTGCTACCCTGCTCTCAGTTTTCAAGGAGTGAGATCTCGTGGAACATCTGCTTAAAGAAAACATTTTTTTCAGTATCTACTTTGATCCATGATCAGGATCAGTAAAAACAGACAGACAATGAGACAATAGGTGCATCAGGGGAGAAAGACAGCACTTACTAATATAGTAGTCTAAAATTTCTGATTTTAAAACAAAGAACAAAAAAGAAAACAAACAAACAAAAAAAAAACTCACCTCCCATTTAACATGTTGGCCACTTGGAATATATGGAATAGAAAAGGCAAAAGACCTTAAAAGTTCTCTCTGTATTTTTTATTCTCTCTTAAATATTTAAGGATACTGCCTTCTCCCTGGTTCAACAGAGCCCTGAGGAAACCATTATTGATAAAGAGCCATTTGAGAGACTGACCACTGCTACTACCTTTAACAATGAGTCAGAGCAGGATGCTTTTTTTTCTCTTTTGAGACAGGTTCTCACAGGCAGCCCAGACTGCTCTCCAACAAATGATGTAGTAGGGATGACCTTTCCCACTGAAGTACTAGAAATTACCACCAAAGCAAGTTTATTCAGTGTTGAGAAGTGAACTCAGGGATTCCTGAATACTAAATACTAGGTACTCCATCACTTGATTCACAGCATGTAGAGAAGAATAAATATTTAAGAATAATTTTTTTGTTTCAAGAAATTATAAGTCATAACTTGACATAACAATTAATAGCTGAATGTCATGTGTATGTTACTCAGCTTCCCAAATGGCAACATTTTATTGACGTGTTGTTCATGTTCTTCATATAATACATTTAATCTTCTTTAAACATCTCCAATTTTGATTGTACATATTTATGTGTTAATTATTATAATTATGTGTTAATATTTAGCTCTACCTACTATAATTTCAATACATATCAAGATATCGCACAATAATACCATCAAAGTATTGCTCCTATTTCTTCCTCATAACCAAATTCTCCTACATTTTCTGCCATGCACATCTTACTCTATAACTAACTTGAAGTTGCTAAGTGATGCTAAGCATTGCTACAAGGAATCATTATGTGCACATCTTCCTCATGTACATCTCAGAAGTCAATGTGCCCAGGACTATGGGTATCCTAACAGTCACAGACTGCCATTGACATTTGGCAATAATACTTTAGAGCCATATGAACATTTGTGTGTAATTGACCAAGTTCTAACTGTATGATAAATCAGCTGATTGCTTTTACTAGATTAAACCCTTCCCTTACTATCTGATGCTTCACAGTCATTTAGAAAATAATCTTTGTGGTAGATAAAGATAGAGAAGGCATGGTCAGGAGGCCAGCAAGAGTTAGTTGAGTTCATCTTGGTTTAAAATTCTTTTAAGCAAATGGTAACTGACCATTCTAGAAATGCCTCAGCTATCGGGAGGTGATGATATCTGTCACAAATCTGTCACAAAGTGTCTCCCAGTTCCCTTTCTGCAACTGTGGACTCAGGGTTAAGCAATAGTATGACTTTAGATTAGGAAGGGAAGATCAAAATGGAAGGTAAAAAAAAACCTCTTTGTTAGCTAAAAAGGCTAACTCTTACCTGGAAACATAGACATTTTAAAAACAAGCTTTAAGTGTATTTAAAAAGGAACTCTTACCTGCTTCTCAAGCTACCAATAAAAGCACTGTGATCCTTTGAGTTGACATCCCTGAAAATATGCAGACTTTTGAATCCTAACAAACTTCAGTAGTTCTCCTTAGAGAGAGAAGCAGTAGACAAAGCATGAATGGAAGCTGAGGTATTATTCTACATTAGACTCTGGTTGTATTTCTTTCTGATGTATTTGTCTTACTTGATTCTCTGTGTTCATTGTAGGGAAGAATAAAGCAGAAGAAATTCTGATTTGGCCTTTCTGCAACTGGCACTCAGTACTCTCACCTTTACATATATATATATACATATATATATGTATTATGTATGTATGTATGTATGTATGTATGTATATATCTTAAGGTTCTTTCTAATAACCTAGCAGGAATCCTACATCACTTTACATATTAACCCAGGAGTTTGAATACTTTCCCACTGTACAGACTCGTGGAATACATTTTTGTTCATTTGTTTGTCAAGACAGTTACTTGTAAGTGAATGAACCACAAATCAAATTAGGCTAAAAGCAACCTGGATGCGAGGGCACATAGTTTGGAGAATAACTGAAATAGTTATGTTAATTCAATATCCAGCATGGGATCTCACAGAGCATAATAAAGGGTCCTTTTCTTTAACCTCCGTTTCTTTTTCTGTGTTAATCTTACTTTTGCTTCTATTGAATAAAAATATTTCTTTATGGGGCAGAGATGAGATGGAATCTTTAAATTTGAAAGTACTGTGATGTTATAAGTAGGGAGAAAGTTTATTCCTTGGTAGTTCTGGAAGAAAATCCCTGAAAAGGATATTATCAGCTGGAATTACATCCTGAGAGGGTCTTTCAATCTATGTGTCAGAGAAGATAAGTATGGAGAATTCTGATAGGGACATGGAGCTATGGAGATGAGCCTGGCAGACATCATTAGACTGAATCACAGTGTAGAGGGAAGTTGTTTTAGTCACTTCAGCATTCAATTTCTTTAAAAAAAAAATGCCCTTAGAAGTAATTTCTCTGCTGTAGAATAGGAAGCTTTAACTTATGAAAACATATTCCAAGTACTTTTGTGACTTTTGCTGTCTCCTGGGACATTCTATGGTGACAATATAGCTCACCAAAGGAAAGATGCTTTACATCCCCTGATCAAACCACTTCAATGGAAGGTCAGTAGCCCACCATTCATAGTTTAAAAGCAATTGGCTCCAAGACACGGGGGAGACAGAAAGAACCTGTTTGGCAGATACACTTGCTTAAAGTGACAGCAGCTGTCACTGTGACCTTTAGATCTTCTCTGTACTGCTGGACTTGTTGTTATATTGTTTTTGTAATGTGGAGTGCATTATATTATACCTGCACACATTTCCATATTTTCATACACACACATACACACACACACACACACACACACACACAGTACTTCTCAATAAAAGTACAGATCACTCTGTTCTCCTCTGCATTCAGGCTATTGATACTACAGGGCTGTCCTCAATTTCAGAGTCTTTTATTCTCTTCGTTCACTGCAGCACATTACAGCTCCATCACAGAAAAGCACAGACATGTGCAAACACACACACACACACACACACACACACACACACACACGCAAGCACATATGTTCACACTGCTGTTCCTCTATAAAGATCAACTTGCTTTGTTATTTGATGTATAAAGGATATAAAATTGTCCCTCTGAATTCTGAGGTAACAGTTTCTACTCTTCCATTTTTTATTCTTGTAATTTTTAACTCATTTCTCAAAGAAGCATTCTCTCTCTCTCTCTCTCTCTCTCTCTCTCTCTCTCTCTCTCTCTCTCTCTGCGTGTGTGTGTGTGTGTGTGTGTGTTCATTGTGTTCCTTCCAGCACACAGAACAGAGAACACAATATATGAAGGCTTGGGGATGAATACCTGGACACTAGTTTTTCCTTAGGAATTCATGCCTCTAGGAATTCTGTGTACATTTATGTCTACATTGCCCACTTAACATGTGGTCCTAAGGATGACAGCTGCCAAAGAGGATTCCTCCAGCTTGGTTATGAAGAACATTATACTTTCCTGATATATTCTGTACACTTGGTATATTTTGTACACTGTTTCCCCTGGAGCTGTAATCCATGATCTCTGTTGAAGCCACTGCTACAGAAATAAGGCAAAGCTACAGATGGTCTTCTAACCTTAGATGATTGCTTTCTTCAGGATGACAAAGGCAACGTGAGTTGGCAAGAGTCTCCAGTCCTTAAAACACTTCTGCCAGTTCAGATTCTTGGAAGTCCGGAGATGATGGAGCTAGTGGTGTTTCTTCTCTTTCTCAGAATTGCCTGAGTTTGAGACATGCATATAGTCCATGGTATTGGGGAAGTTGCTCAGAACCTTGTCAAAATCATGCAACATGTGAAGGCACAGTTAACAGCCATATTTGTCACTGCTGGCCTGGATACACAGGTACCCTGTGTGAGACAGACATAAGTGAAGCAACCCCTGCCAATGCGAGGGGGAATGTGCCCAGCTGCCCTCACATTGCAGGCCTGCCGTCCTCCTTCAACTACTTTGGATCCTTGGGCTATGTTTGTGCTTATCATCCTGGATTCACAGACATGAGTCTAGCACAAGTGTCCCCCAAGAGGTTCTACCCAGGAGCTAAGTGAAAGAGGTGCAGAGATCCACAGCCCAAACATTAGACTGATCTTGGGAAATCTTGTGGAAGACTTGGAAAAGGATTAAGGAATCCAGAGTGCATAGGACCTCCATAAGAAGACCTTGAATCAATTAACCTGGATCCTTTGGGACTCCCAGAGAATGTACCACCCAATAAAGGACATGAATGGGTTGGGCCTAGCCCCCTCTCCCCCTGCACATATACAGTAGACTTACAACTTGGTCTTCATGTGGGTCTCCCAGAAACTGGAGTGGGGGTTTACCTTGACTCTGTTGCCTGCCTCTGGATTCTACTCCCCTTACTGGGCATTCTAATCTGGCTTTAGTGGGAGAATATGCATCTAGTCCTGCAGTGATTTGAGATGCCAGGATGGACCCAGGGTGGGAGGACCACCTCCTTCTCAGAAACAAGGGAACATGGGGTATTGTAGCCGCCAGCGGCTACATGTGAACCAGGTTACCTGTTGAGAGAATCTTGGGGTACAGGGACACAGACAAGGGATTTGAGTCAAGCCTAGGATTCTGGTCAAGACTGCTTTTAATAAATTGAAGACAGGTTTTATAGACATTTGGGGGATCGGCCAACCCCCCAGAAGTCGGTAGCTTCAAAGGCGGTGCTGTGAATCCCCTGGCTCCAAGTCTCAGCGGGTCGTCTGCCTTCTGCCTGGGAGCTCAGGTGAACGCCGGCCTGGGGGCGGTGTCGATAGCCGAGGTGTGGAGTCCCTTTGTTTGCAGAACAAAGGCCGGAGGTAGCCATCGGAAGAGTTGGGTGCCCGCTAGCCAACTAGTTGCAGGGGGGGGGAAGGGTACAATTCCCCCTTAATTATTAAATTTAAAACCACTCAGTGGAAATGATTAAGTTCATCCAATGGATGACGGGCATTCATCAGTGAGTGAAAGCATTGGCCGCAGCCCCCTTAAGTGTTACCGACATCTTTTTTCAGGGGGGGGGGGGGGGGCTAGACCGCCTTTTTCAGGACGGTCTTACGATGTCAAACCCCCATGCAGCTGGGCGTGCTTTTCAGGGAAACTCGGAGCCAGGAATTTTTTCCCTTTCCCTTGCAGTGCCTCGCCTCGCACCTCAACTGATGCCCATGTTTGTTGTGACAACAAACACGCATGATTCCGAGTATCAAGCAGCCTCATCTCCGAGGATTTCCAATGGCAGAGTAAATTCTCTGCGGCTAAGCGTTGGCTAGCTGAAAAGGCAACCCATCCTCCACCTAGGGCCATTGCTGAAGGAATTTCGTCTTCTGAGTGTTATCTGCTTCAAATATAAAAGGAGATTAAGAGAACCTGTCTGGTTAGTCTTGGGAGGTCAAACCGGTTTTTGGTTTAATTGAAATTCAGTGGCCTCAGGGAAGAGCCCTGGCCGGCGACTTAGTTTGCATGAACACAAAGGAACTATGCCTCCCCAAGCAACTGGGAGGTGGCTTGAAAAACAGCCTTTGAATTAATTATACTTACCTACAGTTTGGGGGTGGAATCCACTCAGGCAAAAGGCCTGGCTTGCAACTTAATTTGCAAGAAGACAAAGGAACTATATCTCCCCAAATGAATGGGGGGGGCGGCTTGGAAAACAGCCTTCTGACCTAAATATACTTACCAACCGTTTTTGGGGTCGAATCCACTTGTCTTACCAATCTCTCTGGCAACCAACGCGCTTCGTCCTGTTCTTGTGAAAAAACGCATACCGCGCCTCTTCCCCATATCAAAACGGGGTCTGGGCCTTTCCAAGAATTATTTAAAGGATCCCGCCACTTAACCATGGCGTAGGAATTGGAAGTAGCCGGATGCCAATGCCTGTCAGCGGCAGACTGGCCTTCCGCATCCGTTTGGAGAAAATTTAAAACGAATAGAACAAAGGCAAGATGTGACTTTGGGGACCGAGGGGGATATAAATTTCCCTTCTTAGTTTTAATAAGCCAATTTTTAAGCGTGCGATGGGCGCGCTCCACTATTCCTTGCCCCATTGGATTATAAGGAATTCCAGTTTTAAGTTTTATATTAAATTCTTTACAAAATGAGATAAAGTTCTTACCAGTGTAGGCTGGTCCATTGTCTGTCTTAATGACCTTGGGTACTCCCATGGTATTAAAGGCTTGTAAACAATGATCAATTACATTTCTAGAGGCTTCTCCGGTATGCAGGGAAGCAAAAATAAGTCCTGAGCACGTATCAATGCAAACATGTATAAATTTTAATTTCCCAAACTCCGCATAGTGAGTTACATCCATTTGCCAAATTTGATTGGGCACCAGGCCACGTGGATTAACCCCTAAATGGGGCACTGGTGCTAAAGTGAGACAATTAGGGCATTGCTTTACGATCATTCTAGCTTGCTCCTTTGTGATTTTATGACGGAGCCTCAACGTATGACTAGAAAGATGAAATTTATCATGATCACGTTTTGCCAATTCTATGGGTGTGAGTGCCAAGACTTGACCAATTAGTGCTTTGTCAATGCACTCATTGCCCTGAGCCAGAGGTCCAGGGAGACCCGAGTGAGATCTAATATGTCCTATATAAAAAGGATTTTTTCTAGCAAGAATGATACCTTGCAATTGTGAAAACAAGGATCCAGCTGGCGTATTAAAATTAAACATGCCACAGGTTTCTAGTTGCCGTATCGAAAATGCAACATAAGCACTGTCAGTAAAGAGATTAAACGTACTATTTACAGTTTGAAAAACACACAGCACTGCTGTAAGCTCTGATAACTGAGCAGATAACCCAGGCGTTTCTACGACCACCTGTTGATTGTTAACACGATATCCGGCTTTTCCTTTTGATGAACCATCTGTGAACACTAGGAGTGCATTCTGCAGCGGCTGTAGAGATGTCATTTTTGGAAATACGACCTCATGCATATTTAAAAACTTTATTAACTTGTCTTGAGGATAATGATTGTCTATACACCCTTTAAAACCAATCTGAGCCAGCAGCCAATCTGTGCTATGCTGTTTTAGCCATTCATCCTGATTTACACTGTAAGGTTGTATAATAAAGTCCGGTTCCTTACCAAAATAAGTCAATGCCTGCTTTCTACCAAGCATAATTACTTGGGCCACTGCTTCAAAATATGGCAAGATATTACGCCTAGAAGACACCCTCAAATGAATCCACATCAGAGGAGCCTTTTGCCATAATAATCCTGTAGGCGAATGAGTAGTATTAAAAATTAGCAGATGCAGAGGTAAGGAATAATCTATATAGGTAATAAATTGGTTCTCAATAGCTTTCTCCACTGTCTGTAAGGCAAAAAGTCCTTCAGAAGTTAATACCCTAGGGGATGTCGGATCAGCATTTCCTTTAAGAATATCAAATAAAGGTTGTAATTCCCCTGTGGTAAGTTTTAAATACGGCCGAAGCCAATTAATGTCACCCAATAATTTCTGAAAATCATTTAAAGTTTTCAAATTGTCCCTGCGGATAATTATCTTCTGGGAAAAAATTGACTGGTCCGTAAGTTTAAAACCTAGATAGTTATATGGCTCCTGAATCTGAATCTTCTCTGGAGCTATCTGCAGCCCTTTAGCGACCAGGGCTTGCTGCAAATCTCTAAAACATAAAAGCAAGGTCTGAGGATTTTTTCCTGCAATTAGAAAATCATCTGTGAAATGGATAAAGTAAATATCTGGCCATTTCTGTCTCACAGGTTGAATGGCCTGTGCTACGAATTTCTGGCACAAGGCGGGGCTGTTTGCCATGCCCTGGGGAAGCACGGTCCATTCAAACCTTTTCATAGGCTCTGCAAAGTTAATAGAAGGAACACTGAACGCAAACCTTTTGCAGTCTTCAGGGTGCAAAGGAATGGTAAAGAAACAATCTTTTAAATCTATGACTATTTTATGAAACCCTTTTGGAATAGCCACGGGAGATGGAAGACCCGTTTGTAAGGTTCCCATGGGCAACATTGTTTCATTTACCTTTCTTAAATCCTGTAACAATCTCCATTTGCCGGACTTCTTTTTAATTACGAATATCGGCGTGTTCCATGGAGATAATGACTCTATAAGATGTCCTGCCTCTAACTGTTCCTGCACCAAAAGAGAGGCAGCCTCCAATTTCTCTTTAGTTAAAGGCCACTGATCAACCCACACTGGAATGTCGCTAAGCCATTGAATTTTATCGGCGTGGGGTGCAGGCGAGATAGTGGCCATTACTGAAAATGCCCCAGACTTCTAGAGTTAGGGTTTGCCTGGGGGTTTTTAAACCTACTAGTGCCTTGTCCTTCATATCCCAGCCCCCGAGTAGGTTCGGATTCCTCCGACACTGTCTTTTGCTTAGAGGCAATTTCATTAGGATTACACAGAATCAAATTCATCTGAGATAACAGGTCTCTGCCCCAGAGCGTGGTAGGCAACTTCTGCATCACGAAAGGCCGAATTTGTCCTGAATTTCCATCTGCATCTTTCCAAGTTAGAAGTCTAGCGCTCTGTTTCGGATTATTTGCATAACCGATCCCTCGCAGATGCGTTAGGGTCTCTGTCAATGGCCAATTAGACGGCCAGTCCTGTCCCTTAATAATTGTAACATCAGCTCCCGTATCTATTAATCCTTCAAAACTCTTTCCTTCAATAGTCAATTTAAGGTTAGGTCTTTTATTAGTAATAGACTGAACCCAGAACACTCCGGAGGAGCCAAAGCCCTCCTCCCCTCTCTTATCTTTAATGAATTTGGAAGGCAGTGGATGTAAGGGCACCAAGACTAACTGGGCAATTCTTTGATTATCTGGAATACTTATGACACCACGAGAGGAAGCAGCCATAATTTTAATTTCTCCCTCATAATCACTGTCTATGACTCCTGGATAAATCTGCAGTCCCTTCACAGTAGAACTGCTTCGTCCTAACAACAATCCCCAAGTACCTTCAGGTAATGGCCCAAAAACTCCCGTGGGCAAAACCTGGACTCCCATCTCTGGAGCTAGTACGGCATGGCCGATGCAACAGAGGTCCAACCCTGCACTTCCTGGTGTAGCTCTGGCGAGGTCAAGGATGGATTTCCTTGGCTCGGCAGTAGCTGTGCCCCACAGACAGTCTGATGCATCGGGGCCTGGGGCTGGCCCCTCCCCCCGTTTCCCGACACGGGTCTACCTTGGAAGTTATTTTTTGACTTGTCTCTCTTAACCCATTGATTTCCTTTTCTACACTTATGGCACGTTCCTGGTGGACCACCTGATTGCCCGTTTATACTGGGCTTATTATCAGGACAATCACTTTTAAAATGACCCAGACTACCACATTTAAAACATCTCCTATTTCCTCGTCTTTGTGACAGAATCCCTTGAATAGTTGTTCCCTGCAGCGCTGCAGCTATAGCTAAACCCTGATTATAGGACGGACCGATCTCAGAACAAAGGCGAATGTAACCGGCTAGGTCTGTCTTTCCTCTCTGGGGTCTAATGGCCTCTCGGCAGGCCGCATTAGCATTCTCATAGGCTAGTTGCGTAACCAGCGGATTCTCTGCCTGAGAGTTTCCAAAGATTCTATTAGCCGTTTTCAGCAATCTGTCTACGAAATCCTGAAAGAGTTCGTCGGGAGCCTGTTTCACAGCTGTTAGATTTCCACTAATATCTCCCTTAGCTGGTAACAGAGTCCAAGCACGGCGGGCGGCCACCGCAATCTGCGCATACACTGCGATGGGAAACCCAATCTGGTTATTATTTCCTTCAAATAGGCCTTCCCCCAACAACATCTCCGCATTCCATTCTGGATGGCCTGCTTGAGTGTTAGTGGCGGCGGTTCTTTTGCAAGCCTCACGCCATTCAGAACTCCAGAGCAAGAAATCTCCCCCCGACAACGTAGCTTTACACAGCGTTTTCCAATCCTGTGGAGTTAGATTCGACTCAATCACAGTATCCAACAACGCCTGTGTAAAGGGAGCTGTCGGGCCGTACTGGGCTACGGCTAGCTTTAACTCTTTTATCACCTTAAATTCCAAGGTCTGATATTGTCTGACCACATTGTCCTGGTCTTCTACCTCAAGGACTGGAAAAGCTAAGATTTCTGACGTATCCTGCCCCTCTCCGCGGGCCTGGTTTATAGCTCTTTCTAATGGCGACTGGCGGGTCTCCGAGTTATTGTTCTCTCTAGTATTAGAGACCCTTTTTAGCTCCTGTAACTCATTAGTCAATTTCTGCAATTTAATTTCAAACTCTAACTTTTGTAATTGCATATCCTTCTGGATTTCGGCCTCTGCCATCAAGGTCACAGGCGGCGCGGATGGCGCTACAGGGGGCCAAGTTTCTCCATGAACTTCAATTGCTCCTTTCTCGGGATGAGCTATTTTTTTCCTAACCACAGACTCATCAGAACTGTCTCTTTGTTTACGAGACTCAGGTTGTGGAGAATTTTCTATAACAGGGATCCTCTCCACATGGCCTTTTACTTGAAAATCCTCACTTTCATGAATAACACCTAATTCTTCCAAACTCCCTTCATCTATGATGTCCTTAATCAGAGTCCAAAGGCAGAGGGTGATATTGTCTGCCTTGGCTGCCTTTAGCGAATTACCAATTCTCAGCCAAGTTCTCTCATTTAACGTTCGTTTTTCTCGGAACCAAGGACAACAGGAATATATCTGGTCCAAGAAATCTTCTAATCTTTCCTCTTCAAACCCAATCCCTTTTGCCTGAAGCAACTCTTGAATGTTGCGTGCGCAGATCTTGCGCGAACTTTCCTGTCCCATTTTTTCCTATCCTTTTAACCCAAGCAACTCCTGTGTCGGGTGCACACAGTATGCTTGAAAAACTGTATCTCTTCCTTGCACTCACAACGATAGACACGAATTCACTAGCGCTAGTTTTGATTTCTATGTTGCTTACCGTGCAGATACCATTAATTTTCACCTTTTTCTGCGAAGCTTCGCTGGATAGGGCCACCTCAGGAATTCTCTCGTGCCAGGTCTCCCACGTTCAGGCGCCAGTATGTAGCCGCCAGCGGCTACATGTGAACCAGGTTACCTGTTGAGAGAATCTTGGGGTACAGGGACACAGACAAGGGATTTGAGTCAAGCCTAGGATTCTGGTCAAGACTGCTTTTAATAAATTGAAGACAGGTTTTATAGACATTTGGGGGATCGGCCAACCCCCCAGAAGTCGGTAGCTTCAAAGGCGGTGCTGTGAATCCCCTGGCTCCAAGTCTCAGCGGGTCGTCTGCCTTCTGCCTGGGAGCTCAGGTGAACGCCGGCCTGGGGGCGGTGTCGATAGCCGAGGTGTGGAGTCCCTTTGTTTGCAGAACAAAGGCCGGAGGTAGCCATGGAAGAGTTGGGTGCCCGCTAGCCAACTAGTTGCAGGGGGGGGGAAGGGTACAGGGTATGAGGAAGAAACAGAGAGGAGAGGAGGGGCTGCAATCTTTATGTAAATTGAATAAATTAATTAATCAATAGAAAAAAACATATCATTTATCTCTTTGCTTTGATTCCATTTAGGCCTGAAACAGAAAGTGCATTTGGGCTGCATCATAATACCTTATATTCCTGCTAAGATTACAGGTGTTCACACAGGGAAAGGAAATTTGATTCTTTCACCATCAACTACTGTCAACCCTTGCCCCAAATAGTGGAGTCAGTTCCATGTATATTTGTTGTGCAAAGATGTCTCCTCAGCACCTTTCTTTGGTTAGAATTTGTTTGGTTTATGAAACCCTCAACCCTAGTGAATGGTTCATATAGGTTGAAGCACTGGGTTTAGGAAGAAAAATCTACATATTTTCAAAATGTATGAAATTTCAAAATATATGAAAGCTCCTTACCCAATTTTAACCATTCAGAATGACCAGGAGAATTCTGTTTTAATAGCGTCTAAGATATGACATATATTTAGAAAAATGTCAACCATTAAAAACTGTATTTATTCCCTTTTCAGGTAAATTACTCTTTACCTTTCCTCTGTGTCAGATATCAAATCCAAACCTTACAGGCACTCTACAACTATATAACATACTCATCCTCCCACATCTAAAACAATAAGTAACCAACCTTCTGAACACTTATGAATAATATTTTTCAATGTAATTCAGCATCTTTGCTTTGACAGATTTAAAAATCAAGGCTGTGGCTCCTTTTCTTGCCACTGTATCTATGCCCACACCCTTGGTGGAAACCTCCTACTACACCAGAAGCCAAGTCAGCAGACAAACCCCAGATAAGGCTACACTCCCCCAGCAACCCTGGCAGTTGCTCAGCATAACTCTCAATTCTCCTTCTCTCTTTATCACCATATACCTACCAACATCTCTAAAAGAGGCTTCCTATCCCATCAGAAGCCAGACCAGAACCTGAGGAGCCAGCTGAAGTTGTATCCCAACAGAGGCCAAGCCAGATCTCTGACAACTAGATAATCCCTGCCCTCTACCATACCTGTGCCAGCCCAATATAACCCACTTCAGTGACCCTCTCATCTCCTGATCATCATATCTGGGCTTATATTCTGGTGGAAACTTTTTCCAGCCAAGGCTAGGCCAACTCTCTGAAAAGCAGATTAGCCATAACTATCACTACCAGCAGCAGCAGAAGCAGAAGCAGCTGCAGCAACAGCAGCAGCAGCAGCAGCAGCAGCAGCAGCAGCAGCAGCAGTACTACCACCACCACCACCACCACCACCACTGCTACCACCATCACCACTGCCATCCCCCACCCCCCGCGCCATGCTCACACCCTCCTAGCATAACCCCAACTTCCCCTCTACTCATCACCATATCCCAGCCCACAGCTCTGGTAGAAGCCTCCTACCAGAGGCTAGGCCAGTATTCCAAAAGTAAGGTAAAATGACCCCTTCTACTCCACCCTTACCTGGTCAGAAAAACCCAACTGTCCTTTGTCTCCTCATCACAGTACCTGGCTCACCCTTACAATGGATGCCTTCCACTCCAGCAGAGGTCAGCCAGTTCTCTGACCACCAGGTATACCCACACACAACCCCTAGACCCCATCCATTTCCAACCATCATTAACCCCAACCATCCTTGCCCTCCCCTCCTCATTACCACTTCCTGGTCCCCAACTCTGGTGGAAGCATTCTAACCTATCAGTGGCCATGTCAGCCCCAAGAATACCATGCAGAAGTGTCCTACCTGATCAGAAACTAGGCCAACATCCCAAACCTTAGAGGAAACTCAGCCAGATCAAAGGCCACATACATTGCCAAAATTCTAGTCCCTTATTTTGATGACAATACCCTGCTGGGTTACCTTACACATTCTTGACAATATGTTCCTAGTGCTACTGTAGCTTGTTATGCTGAATTTGGTTGATGTCCCTGGAAGGCCTGCTCCTTTCTGAGGGCATGTGAACTAGAGGGCAGGGTAGAGACTGAGGGAAGGGTCAGTCTGGAGAAAGCTGCTGTTGGGATATAATATATAAGGGAAGAATAAATAAAAACAAGTAAAAACCAAGCCAGTACAATATTGGACAGTAGCTAGAGAACTAAGACAGAAAAGGTATGGAATTCTGGTGTATGTATAGGGAATATAATACTTCACTGTAAAATGAACTCAGAAATTCTTTCATTTTATAAAATAGCATTTATTGACTGACAAAAGAAAATGAGGCTATGTGGCTTACTAACAACAGGATACAAGGTCTTAGCCAGGGAGGAAGAATAAGTTCTGGTGTTCTATGATAGAATAGGGTAATTATGTGTTAGCTTAACACATAAAGAATTGCTATACAAGCATGAAGCCTGAGGGTAAATCCCTATCACCGACCTAAAATCTTGGCATGACCATACATATGTATAACAACAGTGCTGGGGACAGGGACAGCATGACTCACTGGCCAATCAATCTAGGTATAACCACAAATTTCAAGTTCCAGCTTCAGTGGCAGACCCTGTCTCAAAGAATAGGGTGAATAAGTAATTGAGTAAGACATTTGGATATTAATTTCTGGTCACCACATGCGTTGACCTGACAACCATATACCAATCCAAGCCCCAGTGCAAGTGTGTGCGTACACACACACACACACACACACACACACACACTAATATGCATACTCATGACTATACACATATGCACAAACACACACAGAACAAAATGAAAAAGAAAGAAAAGACGTGGTTATATAGTCTTGGTTATATAATTTAAAATAATTCAAAGATTCTGGAATTTTTCTATCACAATGTTATATAGCAATTTCTTCTCCATAAAAATGTACCCTCCCAAGAGAGAGAAGGGAGGCTTTTGACATTCAGAAAATGAATAACGTACGCGTTTTAGTAAGACCCTTAATCTGACATGTATCATAACAATCTCATCAAGGTTATGAAAGCAGCAAACAAAGAATGGGTAGGAGACTTTTTGATCTATTAATAGATTTTGTGACTCATCTTCTGAGCTAATGTAGCCTTTTTGATGATGTAGCTAACTTTGAGTTGTACATGACGTATAACCTCTACAAACCCATTGAATTACCAAGTAGGACTTTGGTGGTGATAACATTTTGGATTGTCATTGGTTTTCTATCTGGGGTAAGCTAAGATTTATTCATGTCTTCTCATGCAAAGTAATAAAGAAGTCAAGGAAATGATAACTATTAGAAGCAATTAATACCCTAAATATTTTGAGTTGATCATCATGCAACTACTACATAAAAAAATTCCATTTTTCTCTACAAAGATTATTATTAGTCAGTTAAAAAATAAATAACAAGTGATATTTATTTTTCCTAGTTCCAGAAGCTGGTAAAACTCTCCAATCATATGACAAACATTTTAAGTTATAAAACTTAAACTAATTACATTAAGATTTAGGGGTACAATGAAGTTCTGCCACTGGCCCTATCAAAGGGCCAAGGAAAATCTTTGAGGGCACTTTTACAAAATCACAGATATTAATATAGGATACTGAGTTATATTTTGTTATCTATTTTAATTTAAAATAATCTTATCTGACTTCATTTGCTCATTATTTTGCCCAATACATTTCAAGGTTATGAAATTCACTTTTTCACATTGATGAAAGACTTATTAACTAAATTAGGCTCTGTTGTTGTACAGAGACATTTTAGCTTGTATGCATCTCAATCGTCTATTTTTGTTCTATTTTCCAGAAGGTTTGGATTTAGAAAAGAAAAAAGAAAACTTAACCTAGAAAATGTGTATATTTCCCAAAGTTTCTTGAAAATTAACTTGAATTTATTCCCAAACTTTATTTCATGTTACTTTTTTTATGGAAATAAAAACCACTACTAAAAACTTCAGTGTCCAAAATCTCTAAGACAATCATGAGTGAAGACAACAGACTTGAATAAATCATACTATGTGATCATCAAACTATTTACTAAATTACTGTCATTAGAACTACATGGTGTTATCATTTAAAAGGTCCATGGAGGAGCAGAGTAGAAAGCCCAGAATGTATTGGTGGTCAACAGACTTTCAACAATGTCCCATAATGCACAATATGGAAAAGAAAACCTCTTCAATGAACAAATTTAGACAGCTGAATATTCCTATGTGGCAGAAAAAATCTGGGTTATTCTTTTATGCCATATACATATTTCAAATCAAAGTGAATGAAAGATAAACATATGATCAAAAAAATTAGAACTACTAGTAGAAGGCAAAGGAGAAAAGTAATAAATTAAGTTAGTGTATCACCTGTTTAAGTGTGTCTTCTACCTCACATTTTATGTTTTTAAATTTATTACTGAAACTGAAGATGAGAGATGACATATGTTTCTATTGATGTTCAAGCTTTTGAAGTATTAGTCCCAGATATAAAAAAAGATAGGAACTTAAAAGATATCTAGCATTCTTATTTTGATATTTACTACTTCAAATAACTGCTGTAGTTGTTAGCACTGGAGCTCTATATGACCTTGAATATTCTGAATAATCTTCAATACAAGTCATTAAGCTGAGTTTTGAAACATTCTAAAGAACTTTTATAAAACACTACAATTGGAATAAATTATATCACTTCCTCCCATTCCTTTCTTCCCTCCAGCTCCTCACACCTGTTTTCCTTAATATTCTTTCTATGTTCTTGTTACTCTCAAATTGGAGCCTCTTTCTTTTTTTTCCATTTTTTACACACACACAGGCACACTGACTCATCTCAATTTTTGATTGCTATGTTTATATGATTTGTGATCAATAAAGATCCTAGGTTGTATAAATTCTAGTTGTGAGAATTTTTTTTTACATTTTCAAAATTATGAATATAAGTTATTGCTTGAAATGAGGATATGGTGTGATTTTTCTAACATTTAAACCCAGTTCTTTCATGTGTGTATTTGTGCTACTTGATAACTTATTTTGTGATAATATATTAAAAATTATTTTATCTTATTGATCTATGAGAGTCCGTTTTAGGTTATCTTCACTAATTTATGCTTGGTGTGTTCTTTATGTATATGAGAGTAACTATTCATTCCTTTTCATATTATATTCTACCCTTTAGTTTTTAGTCTTCATGAATTTTTAGCAATGAAGTATGTCTCTGGTAAGTAAATAAATAGATAAATGAAAACAGAAGAAAACAAAGGAACAGAAAACCATTGTGGAAAGGATGAAAAATAAACAAGGCAAAGAAGAAAGATGTATTTCAGGCATAGACTGTTTTGAGATGTTAATCAGATATGTACAAAACAATGAATATGATCAAATCTCATATAATTCATGGATACATTCATAAAAAAATGCCTAAGAATTCATGAGGTATTAGAAGAAGATTAAGTCTAAAGACATTTATTCATTGAAGTATTTATTTTTCTAAAGTTTTTGAAAGACAATGGCATTCTAACAGAGGTAGCTTTAAAAAAAATTACAAATAAACATTATCTGAGAAGGACCTATAAATTCCCTATAGTCATGTTGTCAAAAGTACAAAGAAAAGAAGCAATATTAAAAGCTATTTAAAAAAAAAACAGCTAATTTACCAAGGCAGAAAGATAAAAAATATCATACCTTTAATTAGCATCGTTTAAAAACAAGAATGTACAAATGATATTCTGAAAATATATTCTCATCAAAGTATTACACACATAGGATAAGATGCCATGGTAAGGCCCATTATGTTGTAGTAAGCTTACAACTTAATTTAAATGGAATAAAAATAACATTTGAAACAAAGATGAATTAAAGCAATTTATGCAATTTATGAAAACAAAGCTAGCATTGCACAAAGTACCTAAATAAATATTATTTACAGAAAAAGAAGAAACCTTTGATCCAATAAACTGGAATGATATGCTATTTGTTTCTATTTTTCAGACTTCCTTTCTTGGTATGTGTGTTTCTTTCTTTCTTTCTTTCTTTCTTTCTTTCTTTCTTTCTTTCTTTCTTTCTTTCTTTCTTTCTTTCTTCCTTTCTTTCTTTTCTTTCTTGCTTTCTTGCTTTCTTGCTTTCTCGCTTTCTCGCTTTCTCGCTTTCTTGCTTTCTTGCTTTCTTGCTTTCTTGCTTTCTTGCTTTCTTTTTCTTTCTTTCTGTCTTTCTAATTGTTTATACAATTGTTCAGATGTATTGTGTTTGCATGTCCACATATGGGATTTCACAGGACAACAATATGAAATTACTTCTCTCTTTTTAGCTATCCACAGACTCTAGTAATTAAATTTAGATCATTCACCTTGGACTGCAAGTGTCCTTATGCATCAAGGCATTTCATTAGTTCATTTATAATAAATTTTAATAAATATCAATTTATATAATTCTTTTTAAATTTTTTTATTTATTTAAAATGGAGGTAAAGGGAAGTAAAAACACTATGATAAAATTAAAGATTTACATGGAAAATATTTCAGATAAACATGCTAAAATTGACAATTTTTATGGAAAATTAAGGAGTAAAGTGGTAGACATGTAAAACATTGCTAAACTAATTGAAATATGGGATAAAACCATTTTATGATAGAATTGAAGATTTATGGGGAAATGTTTCAGATAAAATTATAGAAAAATGTACAAAACATGTTAGAATTGAAGATTATCATTGAAAATTCTATATAGATACAATAATGGTAGGCATAAAAGTATTTCTAAGCTGATTAAAAGTAGAATTATAAAAATTTTCTGATAAACTTGAAGATTTATATGTAAAATATTTCTGATAAAATTGTAGAAATATATAGGAAAACATGTTAAAATTAAAGATTATCATGGAAATTATATAGATGAAATGATAGGCATAAATATAATTCTAAGTTGATTGAAGGTGGAATTATAAACATTTTCAGATACGATTGAAGATTTACATAGAAAATATTTCTGGTAAAATTCAAGAAATAAATCGACAAACACGTTAAAATTGACTATTTCATGGAAAATTTTACATAAAGAATGGTCGATGTAAAAACTTTCAAAATTAATTGAAGGTGGAATTAGAAACATTTGTGATAAAATCAAAGATTTACACTGAAAACATTTCGGATAAAATAGAAGAAGTATATAGAAAGACATATTAATTTGCAACCCCACCAGCAGTGGAGGAGTGTTCCTCTTTCTCCACACCCTCTCCAACACCTGCTGTCTCCTGAATTTTTAATCTTAGCCATTCTGACTGGTGTAAGGTGAAATCTCAGGGTTGTTTTGATTTGCATTTCCCTAATGAATAATGAAGTTGAGCATTTTTTAAGATGCTTCTCCGCCATCCGGAAGTTCTTCAGGTGAGAATTCTTTGTTTAACTCTGTTTCCCATTTTTTAATAGGGTTGTTTGGTTTTCTGGAGTCTAACTTCTTGAGTTCTTTATATATATTGGATATTAGCCCTCAATCTGATGTAGGATTGGTGAAGATCTTTTCCCAATTTGTTGGTTGCTGATTTGTCCTCTTGATGGTATCCTTTGCCTTACAGAAACTTTGTAATTTTATGAGGTCCCATTTGTCAATTCTTGATCTTAGAGCATAAACTATTGGTGTTCTGTTCAGAAACATTCTCCCTGTACCGATGTCCTCAAGGGTCTTCCCCACTTTCTTTTCTAATAGCTTCAGAGTGTCTGGATTTATGTGGAGTTCCTTGATCCATTTGGATTTGAGCTTAGTACAACCAAATTGGTACAACCACTCTGGAAATCAGTCTGGCGGTTCCTCCGAAAACTGGGCACCTCACTTCCAGAAGATCCTGCTATACCACTCCTGGGCATATACCCAGAGGATTCCCCACCATGTAATAAGGATACATGCTCTACTATGTTTATAGCAGCCCTATTTATAATTGCCAGATGCTGGAAAGAACCCAGGTATCCCTCAACAGAAGAGTGGATGCAAAAAATGTGGTATATATACACAATGGAGTACTATTCAGCCATTAGAAACAATGAATTCATGAAATTCTTAGGCAAATGGATGGAGCTAGAGAACATCATACTAAGTGAGGTAACCCTGAATCAAAAGGTGAATCATGGTATGCACTCACTAATAAGTGGATATTAACCTAGAAAACTGGAATACCCAAAACATAATACACACATCAAATGAGGTACAAGAAGAAAGGAAGAGTGGCCCCTTGTTCTGGAAAGACTCAGTGAAGCAGTATTCGGCAAAACCAGAACGGCGAAGTGGGAAGGGGTGGGTGGGAGGACAGGGGGAGAGAAGGGGGCTTACGGGACTTTCGGGGAGTGGGGGGCTAGAAAAGGGGAAATCATTTGAAATGTAAATAAAAAATATATCGAATAAAAAAATCTAAATAAAAAAAAACACTTTATCCAGAACCCTAAAAAAAAGACATATTAAAATTGAAGATTATCATGAAAAATAATGCAGATAAAATGGTAGATATAAAAGAAATTACTAAATTAATTAAAACTGGAATTGCAAATATTTTCCAATAAAGTTGAAGATTTACATGAGAAATATTTCGTTAGTCTATGTCTTCTAGTTGAGTCCATTGTTGTTAAGGGATATTAGGGAATAGTGATTGTTGCTTCCTGTTTCTTTTAATGTTATTTTTATATTTGTGTACATATTTTCTTGTGGGTTTGTTGGAAGAGGATTACTTGCTTTTTTTAGAGTGTAGTTTCCCTCTTTGTGTTGGCATTGTCCATCAATTATCCTTTGTAGGGCTAGATTTGTAGACAGATATTTGGCGAATTTCATTTTATCATGGAATATCTTGGTTTGTCCATCTATGATGATTGAGAGTTTTGCTGGGTATAGTAGCCTGGGCTCGCATTTGTGTTCTCTTAGGGTCTATGTGAGGTCAGCCCAGGATGTTCTAGCTTTCATCATCTCTGGTGAGAAGTCTGGTGTGATTCTGATAGGTCTGCCTTTATAAGTTACTTGCCCATTTTCCCATACTGCTTTTAATATTCTTTCTTTGTTTAGTGAATTTGGTGTTTTGATTATTATGTGCCAGGAGGACTTTCTGTTCTGGTCCAGTCTGTTTGGAGTTCTGAAGGCTTCCTGTATGTTCATGGGCATCTCTTTCTCTAGGATAGGGAAGTTTTCTTCTACAATTTTGTTGAAGATATTTACTGGGCCTTTAAGATGTAAATCCTCGCTCTCATCTATACCTATAATCCTTAGGTTTGGTCTTCTCATTGTGTCCTGGAGTTCATGGATGTTTTGAGTTATCAGCTTAATGAATTTTGCATTTTCTTTGACTGTTGAGTCAATGTTTTCTATGGTATCTTCAGCATCTGATATTCTTTCTTCTATTTCTTGTACTCTGTTGTTGATGCTTGCACCTATTACTCCTGAATTCTTTCCAAGGTTTTCTATATCCAGAGATGTCTCACTTTGTGATTTCTTTATTGTTTCTACTTCCACTTTTAAATCCTGAATGGTTTTGTTCAGTTCCTTCACTTGAGTGTTTGTGTTTTCCTGTAATTCTTTAAGGGATTTTTGAGTTTCTTCTTTAAGAGCTTCTGCCTGTTGACCCATGATCTCCTGTATTTCTTTAAGAGATTTTGTTTTGTTTTGTTTTGTTTAATTTTTTTATTTTTATTTATTTTTTATTTTTATTTTTTTGTTTTTTTTTTCTTTAAGATATTTTTGCGTTTCCTCTTCAAGGGTTTTTACCTGTTGACTGATGTTCTCCTGTGTTTCTTTAAAGGAGTTACTTAAGTTTTTCTTGAAGCCCTCAATCAGCATGAGATATGATTTTAAATCTAACTCTTGCTTTTCTGGTGTGTTAGGCTATCCTGGACTTGCTGTGGTGGGGAACTGGGTTCTGATGTTGCCATGAGCCCTTGACTTCTGTTGGTAGGCTTCTTTTGCTTGCCTTTCACCATCTGGTGCTAGTTGGCATTGTTGTCTCTGGCTGGAGTTTGTTCCCTGTGTGGGCCTGTAAGCCTGTGTCCTTACTAGCCTGAGCTCAAAAGTGAAAGCAGTGCTGGGAAATCTCTCTCTCCTGGCAGACTATGCACAGAAAACTGTGGCATCTCCTGGCTCTCTGGTTCAAATGGCAGTGGGAAGACTTCTGTCCCAGGTGCTCCACTGATCTTAGGAGCTGTGTGCTCCTAGCTGGGTCCCCTCCAGAGAGAAGGTGGAGATCTCACCTCTGCACTCAAAAGTGAAAGCCTACTGGGAGGTCACTCCCTCCTTGCAGGCTATGCACAGAAGGCTGTGGAGTCCCCAGGCTCCCTGGTGCAAATGGTGGCAGGAAGACTTCAGTCCCAGCTGCTCCACTGATCACAGAACGCTGTGGAGTCTACCAGCTCCTTGGTGCAAAAGGTGGCGGAAAAAGAATTTATATAATTCTTGTAGAAAACAGACAAGAAGCTACTGATAGAACAGAAAGAATGATGGCTTCAGAGATACATCCCTGTGCCTTTTCTGCATATGTTTGATTATATTCTATTTCACATATCAAATTTTCACTATAAAATTGTTTTCTTTCACTTATTTTTTCTAACTCAAATTAATATATTGAATAGTAATATATTTATTTTAATATTAGTAATAATAGTTTGGCTTCCTGGATATGTGTTTATGCTTATTAGTAATATCTCAAATATTACCAAGAGCAGTTAGGCAAAGAATTAAAAGAAGTTGGCTAATGAGTCTTGTAATTCCCAAGAATACAATACACCAACCACATGTATACTGGGACAGTAGAAAAGTGTATGTTTTATCAACTTATTATCCAATGATTAGGGAACTGAAAAAAATATTTCATAGTGTATTTTTGGCAGGAGACCTTTGAGAAGATGTTACTTCTGGAATCCTTCTTCTGGGTGATAAATTAATCATGATACTGCTTTCCAGAATGTTCAAATCAACAAGAAATGGAAAATTGAACATAATTGAATAGACAGGAAATACTCAAACCAGAGTGGCATTAAACTGAAGACTTGGCAGTACATATAAATAAATACCTTGGGCATTGGTTGGCTGATCAATATGTAGACACAAAATGTGTTATTTTTTAAGACAAATGAGATGCTCTTTACTCCAATGTTTCTTGTACCCAACAAGCTAATTTTCCATCATTTTGAAATCCATCAATAGCTGGGACCACACAACTTAACACATGCACATCCTAGTCTGGGCGGTTTTGACTGCTAAACATTCTTCCTGTATATTAAGATAGATTACTTGTCTTTGTCAGTTTCAGCACTTCATCTTTGTTCTGTTGATTGAGAGCCCATATTAGCACTTGTCTATATTATGATTTAATGTGAAGTTTTATTCCAGAGACAGAAAAGGATAGTGTAATCTTTAGTAACAGTGGCATGAGCAGTGCACAAATATGCCATTTCCTGACATTAGCACCTGTAGCAATTCGTTCAAATGTTCTCAGCCTAAAAATCTATGGCACTAATTTTATTGAAACAGGTGAACATTGAACAGCATGGCGCATACAAAATATTTCAAGTGAATAACACACATAAGGCCAGATAAAATAATACACATAACTAGAGTATTGCTTTCAGTTCCTGGAAGCAATTCATATTATTATCACGCTGTCCACTTTGCACATGTTCTTTCTACAACAAATAAATCTTATAATGTTAGGAAATGCTACTATAAGACTGTTTTTTTTTAATTGTTTCCTTTTTGATAATTTAAAAAAGGAAAGCTGTATTTTGTTCTTTCTAACCATTCTTTCCTCCCTCAGTAGTTCTTTTGTCACTAAACAACACTATCTCTCAAACACTTTAATACTGGAAAGACTCAGTGAAACAGTATTCGGCAAAACCAGAATGGGGAAGTGGGAAGGGGTGGGTGAGAGGACAGGGGGAGAGAAGGGGGCTTATGGGACTTTCTGGGAGTGGGGGTCTAAAAAAGGGGAAATCATTTGAAATGTAAATAAAAAATATATCGAATAAAAAATATTTTACATCTAACACGTAACATCTATCTGTATGTCTGCCTGTCCTTCTGTCTGTCTGTCTGTCTGTCTGTCTCTCTGTCTATCTATTCATTCCACTGTCTTCATCATAATTATCTATCTTCTTCTTTCTTCTTCTTCTTCTTCTTCTTCTTCTTCTTCTTCTTCTTCTTCTTCTTCTTCTTCTTCTTCTTCTTCTTCTTCTTCTTCTTCTTCTTCTCCTTCTCCTTCCTTCTCCTTCTCCTTCTCCTTCTCCTTCTCCTTCTCCTACTCCTTCTCCTTCTCCTTCTCCTTCTCCTTCTCCTTCTCCTTCTCCTTCTCCTTCTCCTTCTCCTTCTCCTTCTCCTTCTTCTCCTCCTCCTTCCCCCCTACTTCTTCTTTTTCCTCCTCCTCCTCCTTCTCCTCCTCCTCCTCCTCATCATCATCATCAACCTAAACCTCCCTTTAGGTTTGCTCACATACATATGTGTTTAGGAATGACCATTTGGAAGTTGAAAACCTATTTTAAGGCTTGTACTTAGAGACAAATATTTCTCTGTCTCTGATTATTTGCCTGTAATTTTATACCTGGAGATGTGGCCTTATAATATTTCTCCCATCACAGTTGGTATAACAACTGTTGTTGTCATTGTAAGGTCTTTTAAGGCAGACATAATTTCAGATTACATGGGTGTGGCCATCCTGTTCTATATTAAATACACTATCTTACAGCATATATCCTCTGGCTCTTACAATGTTTCTGCTTTCTTCCATGGTGTCCTTCTAGCCTTAACTCTAGGAGTTTCACTGTAGATGTGTGTATTGATATTGGCCACTTCACCCCCAGTTGCTCTCTGCATTTTTATTAGTTTATATTTATGTTATATATCTGCTGCTGAAAGAAACTTTTTTTATTATAAATGAGCACAATACTTCACTGTAGCTGTAAGAATGAGTATTTAGAGCAGAAATTATGTTAGTTTAGGTGTGTGCAATAGTAAGTTATACTGTAAGCAAATGACTTTTTCAGCCATGGGATTCACTACGTTTATGGTAATATGAGGTACCAGAAGGGCTTGAAGTTCCTTATATTGAGTGAGTCCTAAGTAGAACTAGACAGGTGTTGGCTACCCATGATATAAAATGTGTCACTGTTGGTTCATTGAAAATATGAACCAAGAGTGACACATCTTTCCAGGCATTCATTTTGGGTTTGTAGGCTGTATATTTGAATAGGAATATTTGTGGCTTTCCTTCTTGGAAAAATTACATAGTTATGGAACTAAATCTTCAGGTAGGTTTTTTTTTTAAAAAAAAAGATTTATTTATTTATTGTATGTAAGTACACTGTTGTTGTCTTCAGACACCCCAGAAGAGGGCGTCAGATCTCATTACAGATAGTTGTGAGCCACCATGTGGTTGCTGGGATTTAAACTCACTACCTTCAGAGGAGCAGTTGGTGCTCTTAACCGGGGAGCCAGCTCTCCAGCCCTTCAGGTAGGTTTTTGGCTCTAAATATTTTTCACATCCTGTTATCTCTCTCTCTCTCTCTCTCTCTCTCTCTCTCTCTCTCTCTCTCTCTCTCTCTCCCTCTCCCCCTCTCTCTCTCTCTCTCTCTCTCTCTCTCTCTCTCTCTCTCTCTCTCTCTCTCTCTCTTTCATGTGTGTGTTTGTCTTTGTTTATCTCTGGATCTGTGCTGTCTCTTTCTTATACACACAGACACACATAGACACACACACACACACACACACACACACATCAGGTTGTCTGTAACAATCTGGTACAGTGTGGAAAGGAAACATTTGCATCTTGGCCCATCAAAAAGTTTCTGGCTAACACTCCTATGCAAAAATCCTGAGACAAGAAGATAATACATTATTTGATTATAGTTTTAGGTGACAAACAGGATTTGCCATCAAAGGCACAAAGATAAAAGGCAAACAAGTCATTTTAATAATGAAGTTTGTTAAAGTATGATAGATGTATGAATGGAAAGAGAGGGTTTAATGGAATGCTATAGCCTGGATGAAGAAACCTAGCATGTCCTTTCCAGATCCTCTTGTGCTGTATGTGTAGCACTTTTTTTCTCCTAGGTATATGTCACACAATAGTTCTTTAGTAGAGGTCTTATGATGTGCTATTTGGAGAAGAGGCAATATTTTTTCTTTGTATTTATTCTTTTATCATGTAATGCATTCCAAAATCAGCATTCCCCTCCGCCCATTCTTCCCAGTTCCTTACCCCCCCCCCCAACTTGCCTCTTTCCCAGATACTCTGCTTCTCTGTTTCCATTCCAAAAAGGGTCGGCCTTCCAGGAATATCAACTCAACACAGCACAACAAGATGCAATATCCTTGTATCAAGGCTGGATGAGGCAACCCTGAGAGAGATAAAGGGTCCTAAGAGCAGGTGAAAGAGTCAGTGATACCTCCACTCCCACTTTAGGAGTCCCATAAAGACTTCAAGCTGAACAACCACAGAATGTGCATGAAGAATGTAGCACAGACACATACAGACTCCATGAGTGCCATTCCAGTCTCTGTGAAGACCTATGAGCCCTGCCTTGTTGGTTCGGCAGGCTGTTCTGCCTCACCAGTGTCCTCAACCCCTCTGGTTCCTATAGTCCTTCCTCTCTACTATATCAGGGTTTTCCCAAGCTCTGCCTAATATTTGTGTTTGAATCTGCACCTCTGTTCCTATCAGAAGCCTCTTGGATAAACTGATCTATGATAACAGTAGAGTATCATTGAAAATCATTTCATTTCCTTTTTTTGGTGTCTTGTTTTGTTCTATCCTAATTCACTGAGTCATCCAGCTTCCAATTCCTGTCCATCCAGACAATAGCAGCCATGGAGCTCAAGTAAGACCAATCATTGATTACTCAATCCCCAAAGCTCTGAGCCTCTATTAACCCAGCACATCTTGAGGGCAAGCCAGATGTTTTGCCCTCAAGCCAGATGCATTAAAGGTTTTGGGTCTATGTTGGTATCAAAATTCTTACCACTCTAAGCCTTGCTTGGTTACAGAAGATGTCTGGTTCAGTCTCTACATCCTCCATTACTAGAACTTGTCACTACTGTTACCATCATAGTTTCCAGGAAGTTTTCTATTTCACTAAGTTTCCACATTGCCCCCTAAATGCCCCCTATTTCTGCCATCTTTCACTGTACTCTCTTCCTCAATTCCTCACTCCCCATCTTGATCTCTCTTGTTCCCATATCTACCTGCCCTAGTCCAACTGCACAATCTCTTTTAATTTTCTTTCCTGGGAAGAACCATTTCTTCCTCCTAGAACTCTCCTTTTTATTTAGCTTCTTTGAATTTGTGGATTGTAGCATGATTATTTTTTACTTTACTGGTAATAAGTGAATATATATCACATTTGTCTTTCTGCATCTGGGTTGCCTTGCTTAGCATGATTTTTCCAATTCCATTCATTTGTTTGTCAATTTCATATTGTCATTTATTCTATCAGTTGAGTAACACTCCATTGTGTAAATAAACCATCTTTTTCATTATCTACTATTTGTTTGAGGGATAACTAGATGGTTTTTAGTTTCTGGCTATTGAGAAAAATACTTCTATGAACATTGTTGATAAGCACCTCTAGAATAGAAAGGCTGGAGAAGAATAAAATGATGTTTTAAGCTTAATGCCATGATTTGGGCAAAAGATGTTCTAATTTCTTTCATTTTTGTTTGCTTGTTCTTGTTTTCTGAAATAGAGTATTTCTTGTTCTCTGGCTTTCCTTTAAGGATAAAGGGGAAGGGGAGAGAGCAGGAATGGGAGAGAGAGAATCACAGCTTCTCATCCTATTTCTGAAGCCTTACATTTGCAGTGTTCTTTACTGTGCCCCAATGTTAAATTGTCAGAATAAAGTTGGTGGTTGGTAATTGGGAAAGTTCAGGTAAAAGACTGAAAGCAACAGGGACCATTATTGGTAGAGGAAAAGTCATCTTATTTTATGACTTTCATATCTTGACATCTGTTTCAGGGCCTGAATTCCGTTGGTTTCCCATATAAGAAAGAAAAAGGAGTTTCATTTCTTTAGCTACAAGAACTCTGGACCCAAGGAAGAACACATTAACTACCTGCTGATATTTTAGCCATAGGAACTTGGAAGAGTCTGAAAACAAAATAGAAGTGAAATTTCAAGTTAATATCCTGCAGAAATGTGTGATTCTGGGTAGGACAGTTTGCTTGAAAGTTGTGGCCACTATTGGGGACAGCATCAAATGATTCTGGACTTCACAGCAGACATAACTATCATTGCATTCATCATGATGGCAAAGTAGTTGTTGCATTTTGTTTCTGTTGAGATTTTTCTAGAATATCCACAGTTTTGGTCAAACAGCAGAAAGAAATATTATTAGTTACTTTTCTGTTCCTTTGACCATATACTCTAACCAAAAAAAACATTGAGTCTAGTTTGGCTTATGAGTCCAAAGGAAGAGAGTCCATAATGGCAAAGTAGACATGGTAACAAGAGCAGGAAGCTGAGTGACCACAATTCTATCTTTACTTGGGGAAACAGGAAAAAAAAAAAAAACAAATTGGCCAGATCATAAAGTGCAAACATCTATCTCCATTGCTATACTTCCCCTGGCAAGGCTTCAAATTCCAAAGACTTAATAGCCTCCCCAGAAACAAGAACAGTTGGTGAACCAAATGTTCAAAGATGTGAACCTACAGGAGGATCATTTCATGTTCCAAATAACAGAAACCAAATGTAGTAAACCACTGTTAAGCAGAACTTATAATCACACATGCTACCAGACAACTACACCTGATAAACAACTTCAGCACAGTGACTGGATATAAAATTAACTCAAATCAGTAGCCTATCTATACACAAGTATAATTTCTTTTTTTGAGTAAGAAATTAGGGAAATAACACCCTTGACAATAGTAAGAAACAATAAAAAATATCCTCTTGTGACTCTAACCAAACAAGTGAAAGATCTGTAGGACAAGTCCTTAAAGTCTCTCAATAAATAAATGAAAGAAGACCTCAGAAGATGGAAAAATTTCCCATGCTCATGCATTGGTAAGATTAACATAGCAAAAATAGCCATCTTACCAAAAACAAACTCCGGACCTTGGCCTCCCAGGCGTTTGCCTGGACTCAGGGCCCAGGCGACAAGGCTAACCTAGTGTGCGCCAGCCCGGTTGGGGAAATCGGCTGCCCAGCGGAGTGAGCGGAGCACAGGGGAGGTCACAGCAACATTCACCTTCGGAGCTCCCTGGGGGTGCACACGGGTTCCACCTGGTCCACAGACACAATCTGGGGCAAGGCCTCAGGCAGAAGCCCCCAGCTCAAATCTCTCCGCTTCAGATCAGCCTGGGTGGCCGCCACATCTCCAGGTCCCTCAAGAGGCTAGTGGGGGCTTCCGGGCGGCCAGCTGGGAAAAGTCGGTGTGCTCCGATAAATCCTGCGGGCCCCAGCGGGAGCCTTCAGGTGCCTGCTTTGGGATCTGAACAGCCTGGAAAACAGCACCCTGTCTATAGGCAGTGCAGAGTGTAAGCTGTGCACCAGAGGCCAACGGGGAAGGGGCAGCTTGCACTGGTGAGTCCAGCACTGACAAGACCAAGTAACACCAGTGAGAGCTAGATGGCAAAAGGCAAACGCAGAAACGTCACTAACAGAAATCAAGGCAATATGGCAACATCTGAACCAAATTCTCCTCTACCAGCAAGTCCTGGATACCCCATCACACCAGTAAAACAAGATTTGGATTTAAAATCACTGGTCATGATGCTGGTACAGGAACACATGAAGGTCATTGAGGAGAAAATGGATCAAAAGTTAGAAGCCCTTGCAAGGGAAACACAAAAATCATTGAAAGAAATCCAGGAGAATACAAAAGCCAACAAGGAGGAAATGCAAAAAACACTTAAAGAAATACAGGAGAACTTTGCTCAACAGGCTGAGGTCATGAAAGACGAAACACAAAAATCTCTTAAAGAAATACAGGAGAACTTTGGTCAACAGGCTGAGCTCATGAAAGAGGAAACACAAAAATCTCTTAAAGAATTACAGGAAAACACAAACATGCAAGGGAAGGAGCTAAGCAAAACCATCCAGGATCTAAAATCAGAAGTAGAAACAACTAAGAAAACTCAAAGGGAGACAACTTTGGAGATAGAAAGCCTTGGGAAGAAATCAGGGGACAGAGATGCAAATATCAACAACAGAATACAAGAGATAGAAGAAAGAATCTCAGATGCTGAAGATTCCATAGAAACCATGGACTCAACAGTTAAAGAAAATGCAAAGTGCAAAAAGCTTGTAACCCAAAATATCCAGGAAATCCAGGACACAATGAGAAGACCAAACCTAAGGATTATAGGCATAGATGAGAGTGAAGATTTACAACTTAAAGGGCCAGCAAATATCTTCAATAAAATTATGGAAGAAAACTTCCCTAACCTAAAGAGAGAGATGCCCATGAATATACAAGAAGCCTACAGAACTCCAAACAGACTGGACCAGAACAGAAATACTTCCCGTCACATAATAATCAAAACACCAAATGTTCTAAACAAAGAAAGAATACTAAAGGCAGTAAGAGAAAAAGGCCAAGTAACATATAAAGGAAGACCTATCAGAATCACAGCAGACTTTTCACCTGAGACTATGAAGGCTAGAAGGTCCTGGGCAGATCTCATGCAGACTCTAAGAGAACACAAATGCCAACCAAAACTACTATATCCAGCAAAACTCTCAATCACCATAGACGGAGAAACTAAGATATTTCACGACAAAACCAAGTTCACCCAATATCTATCCACAAACCCAGCCCTAAAAAGGATAATAGGAGGACAACACCAATACAAGGAGGGAAACTCCACCCTGAAAAAAGCAAGATAGTAACCTTTCATCAAACCCAAATAAGTTAAGCAATCAAATTTAAAAAATAACGTCAAAAATGATAGGAAGTAACAATCACTATTCCTTAATATCTCTTAACATCAATGGACTCAATGCCCCAATAAAAAGACACAGACTAACTGACTGGATACGTAAACAGGACCCTACATTTTGCTGCTTACAGGAAACACACCTAAGGGTCAAAGACAAACACTACCTTAGAGTAAAAGGCTGGAAGACAATTTTACAAGCAAATGGTCTCAGGAAACAAGCTGGAGTAGCCATTTTAATATCAGATAAAATTGACTTTCAACCCAAAGTCATCAAAAGAGACTCTGAGGGACACTTCTTGCTGGTCAAAGGAAAAATACAACAAGAAGAACTCTCAATCCTGAACATCTATGCTCCAAATGCAAGGGCACCCTCTTTCATAAAAGAAACTTTATTAAAACTCAAAGCACACATTGCACCTAACACAATAATTGTTGGTGACTTCAACACTGCACTTTCCTCAATGGACCGATCAGGAAAACAGAAACTAAACAAGGACACAATGAAACTAATTGAAGCTTTGGACCAATTAGATTTAACTGATATATATAGAACATTCTATCCTAAAACAAAAGAATATACCTTTTTTTCAGCACCTCATGGTACCTTCTCCAAAATCGACCATATAATTGGTCACAAGACAGACCTCAACAAATATAAAAAGATAGAACTAATCCCATGCCTCCTATCTGATCACTATGGAATAAAAGTGGTCTTCAATAGCAACAGAAACAACAGAAAACCCACAAACACGTGGAGATTGAACAATACTCTACTCAATGACACCTTGGTCAAGGAAGAAATAAAGAAAGAAATTAAAGACTTTTTAGAACACAATGAAAATGAAAACACAACATACCCAAATCTATGGGACACAATGAAAGCAGTGCTAAGAGGAAAACTCATAGCCCTGAGTGCCTCCAAAAAGAAAATGGAGAGAGCATACATTACCAACTTAATGACACACCTGAAAGCCCTAGAACAAAAAGAAGCTATTTCACCCAGGAGGAGTAGAAGGCAGGAAATCATCAAACTCAGGGCCGAAATCAATCAAGTAGAAACAAAGAGAACCATACAAAAAATCAACAAAACTAGGAGCTGGTTCTTTGAGAAAATCAACAAGATAGATAAACCCTTAGCCAGACTGACCAAAGGGCACAGAGAAAGTATCCAAATTAACAAACTTAGAAATGAAAAGGGAGACATAACAACGGAAACTGAGGAAATCCAAAAAATCATCAGATCCTACTACAAGAGCCTGTACTCAACACAACTGGAGAATCTGGAGGAAATGGACAATTTCCTTGACAGATACCAAATACCAAAATTAAATCAGGACCAACTAGACCATCTAAACAGTCCCATAAAGCCTAAAGAAATAGAAGGAGTCATAGAAAGTCTTCCAACCAAAAAAAGCACAGGACCAGATGGTTTCAGTGCAGAATTCTACCAGACCTTCAAAGAAGAGTTAACACCAATACTCTTCAAACTATTCCACAAAATAGAAACAGAAGGAACACTACCCAATTCCTTCTACGAAGCCACAATTACGCTGATACCAAAGCCACACAAAGATCCAACAAAGAAAGAGAACTTCAGACCAATTTCCCTTATGAACATCGATGCAAAAATACTCAACAAAATTCTTGCCAACCGAATCCAAGAACACATCAAAACGATCATCCACCATGATCAAGTAGGCTTTATCCCGGGAATGCAGGGTTGGTTCAATATACGGAAATCCATCAATACAATCCACTACATAAACAAACTCAAAGAACAAAATCATATGGTCATTTCATTGGATGCTGAAAAAGCATTTGACAAAATTCAGCATCCTTTCATGCTTAAAGTCTTGGAGAGAACAGGAATTCAAGGCCCATACCTAAACATAGTAAAAGCAATATACAGCAAACCGGTAGCCAGCATCAAACTAAACGGAGAGAAACTTGAAGCAATCCCACTGAAATCAGGGACCAGACAAGGCTGCCCCCTTTCTCCTTATCTTTTCAATATTGTACTTGAGGTACTAGCTCGGGCAATTCGACAACATAAGGAGGTCAAAGGGATACAAATTGGAAAGGAGGAAGTCAAACTATCATTATTTGCAGACGACATGATCGTCTACCTAAGTGACCCAAAGAACTCCACTAGAGAGCTCCTACAGCTGATAAACAACTTCAGCAAAGTGGCAGGTTACAAAATCAACTCAAGCAAATCAGTGGCCTTCCTATACTCAAAGGATAAGCAGGCTGAGAAAGAAATTAGGGAAATGACCCCCTTCACAATAGCCACAAACAGTATAAAGTATCTTGGGGTGACTCTTACCAAACATGCGAAAGATCTGTATGGCAAGAACTTCAAGACTCTGAAGAAGGAAATGGAAGAAGACCTCAAAAAATGGGAAAACCTCCCATGCTCATGGATCGGTAGAATCAATATAGTTAAAATGGCCATTTTGCCTAAAGCACTATACAGATTCAATGCAATACCCATCAAAATCCCAACTCAATTCTTCACAGAGTTAGAAAGAGCAATTATCAAATTCATCTGGAACAACAAAAAACCCAGGATAGCTAAAACTATTCTCAGCAACAAAAGAAAATCTGGGGGAATCAGTATCCCTGACCTCAAGCAATACTACAGAGCAATAGTGTTAAAAACTGCATGGTATTGGTACAGTGACAGGCAGGAGGATCAATGGAACAGGATTGAAGATCCAGAAATGAACCCACACACCTATGGCCACTTGATCCTCGACAAAGAGGCTGAAAACATCCAATGGAAAAAAGATAGCCTTTTCAACAAATGGTGCTGGTTCAACTGGAGGTCAGCATGCAGAAGAATGCGAATTGATCCATCCTTGTCTCCTTGTACTAAGCTCAAATCCAAATGGATCAAGGACCTCCACATAAAGCCAGACACTCTGAAGCTAATAGAAAAGAAACTGGGGAAGACCCTTGAGGACATCGGTACAGGGAGAAAGTTTCTGAACAGAACACCAATAGTGTATGCTCTAAGAGCAAGAATTGACAAATGGGACCTCATAAGGTTACAGAGTTTCTGTAAGGCAAAGGACACCGTCAAGAGGACAGATCGGCAACCAACAAATTGGGAAAAGATCTTCACCAATCCTACATCAGATAGAGGGCTAATATCCAATATATATAAAGAACTCAAGAAGTTAGACTCCAGAAAACCGAACAACCCTATTAAAAAATGGGGTACAGAGTTAAACAAAGAATTCTCACCTGAAGAACTTCGGATGGCGGAGAAGCATCTTAAAAAATGCTCCACTTCATTAGTCATTAGGGAAATGCAAATCAAAACAACCCTAAGATTTCATCTTACACCAGTCAGAATGGCTAAGATTAAAAATTCAGGAGACAGCAGGTGTTGGAGAGGGTGCGGAGAAAGAGGAACACTCCTCCACTGCTGGTGGGGTTGCAAATTGGTACAACCACTCTGGAAAGCAGTCTGGCGGTTCCTCCGAAAACTGGGCACCTCACTTCCAGAAGATCCTGCTATACCACTCCTGGGCATATACCCAGAGGATTCCCCACCATGTAATAAGGATACATGCTCTACTATGTTCATAGCAGCCCTATTTATAATTGCCAGATGCTGGAAAGAACCCAGGTATCCCTCAACAGAAGAGTGGATACAAAAAATGTGGTATATCTACACAATGGAGTACTATTCAGCCATTAGAAACAATGAATTCATGAAATTCTTAGGCAAATGGATGGAGCTAGAGAACATCATACTAAGTGAGGTAACCCAGACTCAAAAGGTGAATCATGGTATGCACTCACTAATAAGTGGTTATTAACCTAGAAAACTGGAATACCCAAAACATAATCCACACATCAAATGAGATACAAGAAGAAAGCAGGAGTGGTCCCTGGTTCTGGAAAGACTCAGTGAAACAGTATTTGGCAAAACCAGAACGGGGAACTGGGAAGGGGTGGGAGGGAGGACAGGGGAAGAGAAGGGGGCTTACGGGACTTTCGGGGAGTGGGGGGGGGCTAGAAAAGGGGAAATCATTTGAAATGTAAATAAATTATATCAAATAAAAAAAAAAAGACAAAAAAAAAAAAAAAAAAAAAAAAAAAAAAAAAAAAAAAAAAAAAAAAACAAACTCAATGAAATCCCCATCAAAATACCAACAGCAAAAAAAAACTTCTGGGGGACTCACTATTCCTGATCTCAAGCTATACTACAGAGCAATAGTGGTTTTAAAAAGTGCATGGTATTAGCACAGAGATGAACAGGTAGATCAATGGAATAGAACTGAGGACCCTAAAACAAGCACACACACCTGTGGTCACTTGATTTTTGACAAAGAAGCTAAAACTATACAGTAGAAAAGAGAAAGCATTTTCAAAAATGGTGCTGGTCTAACTGGAGGTCTGCATGTAGAAGGATGCAAATTAATCCATTTTTAACTCCTTGTACAAAGTTCAAATCTAAGTGGATTAAAGAACTCCACATAAAACCAGATATGCTGAATCTAATAGGAGAGAAAGTGGGAGTCTCAAACGCATCAGCACAGGGGAAATTTTCTTGAACAAAACACCAATGGCTCCAGCTCTAAGATCAAAAATTGACAAATGGGACCTCATGAAAGCTTCTGTAAAGCAAAGGACTCTGTAAATAGTGTAAAATGTCAACCCACAGATTGGTAAAAGATCTTTATCAAACCTACATCTGACAGAGGAATAATATCTAAAATATACAAAGAACTCAAGAAATTAGACTTCAGAAAAACAAAGAATATCAATTAAAAAATGAATACAGAGCTAAGCAAATAATTTTCAACTGAGGAAAACTGAGTGGACAAGAAGCACCCAAAGAAATAGCCAAGATCCTTAGTCATCATGGAAATGCAAATCAAAATGAACCTGAGATTCCACCTCACACTAGTCAGAATGGCTAAGATCAAAAACCCAGGTGACATCCACTTCTGAGGTGAGATCTCCACCTTCTCTCTGAAGGGGAATAGCTAGGAGTACACAGGGTCTAAGATCAGCGGAGCAGCTGAGATGGAAATCTTCCTGCCACCATTAGCACCAGGGAGCCAGGAGACTCCATAGCCTTCTTTGATCAGTGGAGCAGCTGGGACAGAAGTCTTCCTGCTGCCATTGGTACTAGGGAGCCTGGAGATTCCACACCCTTCTGTGCACAGCCTACCAGGAAAGAATGATCTCCCAGCAGTGCTTTCACTTCTGAGCTGAAGAGTAAGGACACAGGCTCACAGGCCCACAAGAGGAAGAAACTCCAGCCAGAGACAACAATATCAACTAGCACCAGAGATAACTAGATGGCAAAAGGCAAGCACAAGAACCCTACCAACAGAAACCAAGGCCTCATGGCAACATCAGAACCCAGTTCTCCCACCACAGCAAGTCCCAGATACCACAACACACCGGAAAAGCAAGAGTTGGATTTAAAATCATATCTCATGATGCTGATAGAGGGCTTCAAGAAAGACTTAAATAGGTCCCTTAAAGAAATACAGGAGAGAGCAGAGGGAGAGATTCCCCCGCGGCCATATTTGTTGCCTGCCAGGGCAGAAAAGCATAACTAGGTACTATATTATCCCAAGCTTAGGATCTCTGGGGGTGCACACCTCCAGGGATCTGCCTGCGCCCAGGACCTGAGCACATAAGTGGTTCATCTGGCAGCCCGCCGGTTGTGAGGCCTGTGTCCTGCTTGGAAAACAGCAGAGGGAGAGACTCTCCGCGGCCATACTTGCTGCTTGCCAGGGAAGAAAAGGATCACTAGGTACCGTTTTATCCTGAGCTTAAGATCTCTGGGGGTGCAAACTACCAGGGGTCTGCCTGTGCCCAGGACCTGAGCACATAGGCAGTTCATCTGCCAGCCCACTGGTCTTGGGGCCTGTGTCCTACCTGAGAATCAACAGAGGGAGTAACATGCCCCAACCTCCCCTGCCCTCCCAAACCCTGCCATCATCTTCGCTCCATGACAGAGTGGTCTAGGAACACATGGTTCACCATGACAAAACAAGTATAACATTGCTTGAGGCAAGACTGAGCAGGGCTCCAAAGGCATAAAAGAGGAAGGCAGCATATAAGCAATCTGTGCCAGAGGAAACCCAGTCATCCAGTGTCGAGGAAATAGCCTTAAAGGTCCACAGCAGGTTGAAGCACCAGCCTGTGACAATAAGACCATCTAACACCAGTGAGAACTAGATGGCTAAAGGCAAATGTAGGAATGTTATTAACAGAAACTAAGGCATTATGGCAGCATCTGAACCCAACTCTCCAACAACAGCAAGTCCTCGATACCCCAACACACCAGAAAAACAGGAGTTGGATTTAAAATCACTGGTAAGGATGCTGTTAGAGGAACACATGAAGGACATAAATAAATCTCTTAAATAAATTCAGGAGAAAAATGATCAAAAGCTAGAAGCCCTTACAAGGGAAACACAAAAATCACTTAAAGAAATTCAGGAGAATAGGGGTCAGAAGTTAGTAGCCAATAAGGAGGAAATGCAAAAAAATCACTTAAAGAAATACAGGAGAAGTTTGATCAGCAGGCAGAAGTCATGAAAGAAGAAACACAAAAATCTCTCAAAGAATTACAGGAAAACACAAACAAGCAAGTGAAGGAACTGAGCAAAAACTTCCAGGATCTAAAATCAGAAGTAGAAACAACTAAGAAAGCACAAAGGGAGACAACTTTGGAGATAGAAACCTTAGGAAGAAATCAGGGGCAATAAATGCAAATATCAACAACAGAATACAAGAGATAGAAGAAAGAATCTCAGATGCAGGAGATACCATAGAAACCAAGGATTCAACAGTCAAAGAAAATGCAAAATGCAAAAAGCTTATAACCCAAAACATCCAGGAAATCCAGGACACAATGAGAAAGCCAAACATAAGGAATATAGGCATTGATGCGAGTGAAGATTTACAACTTAAAGGGCCAGCAAATATCTTCAACAAAATTATGGAAGAAAACTTTCCCAACTTAAAGAGATGCCCATGAATATAGAAGAAGCCTATAGAACTCCAAACAGACTGGACCAGAACAGAAATACCTCCTGTCACATAATAATCAAAACCCCAAATGTATTAAACAAAGAAAGAATACTTAGGGCAGTAAGAGAAAAAGGGCAAGTAACATATAAAGAAAGACCTATCAGAATTACACCAGATTTCTCACCAGGGACTATGAAAGCTAGAAGATCCTGCACAGATCTCATGCAGACTCTATGAGAACACAAATGCCAGCCAGGACTACTATACCCAGTGAAACTCTCAATCACTATAGATGGAGAAACCAAGACATTCCATGACAAAACCAAATTTACACAATATCGTTCCACAAACCCAGCCCTACAAAGGATAATAGGGGGAAAATACCATTACAATGAGGGAAACTATACCCTGGAAAAAGCAGGATATTAAACTTCTTTCATCAAACCCAAAAGAAGATAACCACACAAGTATAACATTAACATCAAAAATGATAGGAAGCAATAAACACTACTCCTTAATATCTCTTAACATCAATGGACTCAATTCCCCAATAAAAAGACATAGACTAATAGACTGGTTACGTAAACAAGACCCTACATTTTGCTGCATATAGGAAACACACTTCAGTGTCAAAGACAAAAACTAACTTAGAGTAAAAGGCTGGAAGACAATTCTACAAGCAAATGGTCTCAGGAAACAAGCCGGAGTTGCCATTCTAATATCAGATAAAATTGACTTTCAACCTAATGTCAACAAAAGAGATATGGAAGGTCACTTCTTGCTGGTCAAAGGAAAAATCCAACAAGAACAGCTCTCAATCCTGAACATCTATGCTCCAAATAAAAGGGCGCCTTCATTCATAAAAGAAACTTTACTAAAGCTCAAAGAACACATTGCACCTAACACAATAATTGTGGGTGACTTCAACATTCCACTCTCCTCAATGGACCGATTAGGAAAACAGAAACTAAACAGGGAGACAGTGAAACTAATTGAAGCTTTGGACCAATTGGATTTAACAGATATATATAAAACTTTTCATCCCATAGCAAAAGAATATACCTTTTTCTCAGCACCTCATGGTACCTTCTCCAAAATCAATCATATAGTTGGTCACAAGACAGACCTCAACAAATATAAGAAGATTCAAATAATCCCATGCCTCCTATCAGATCACTATGGAGTGAAAGTGGTCTTTAATAACAATAAAAACAACAGAAAGCCCACATACACATGGAAACTGAACAATACTCTACTGAATGATACCTTGGTCAAGGAAGAAATAAAGAAAGAGATAAAATATTTTTTAGAATTTTACGAAAATGAAGGCACAACTTTCTCAAATTTATGAGACACAATGAAAGCAGTGCTAAGCGGAAAACTCATAGCTTTGAGTTTGCCACCAAAGAGAAATTGGAGAGAGCATACACTAGAAGATTAACAGAACAACTGAAAGCACTGGAACAAAAAGAAGCAGACTCACCCAGGAGGAGAAGAAGATAGGAAATCATCAAACTCGGCTGAAATCAGTAATGTAGAAACTAAGAGAACGATACAAAGAATCAACAAAACCAGGACATGGTTCTTTGAAAAAGTAAACAAGATAGATAAACCCTTAGCCAGACTAACCAAAGGGCACAGAGACAGTATCCAAATTAACAAAATTAGAAATGCAAAGGAAGATATTACAACAGAAACCAAGGAAATTAAAAAATTCAATAAATCATCAAATCCTACTACAAAAGCCTCTTCTGGAGGAAATGGGCAATTTCTTAGACAGATACCAAATACCAAAATTAAATCAGGATCAAATAGATCATCTAAACAGACCCATAAACTCTAAAGAAATTGAAGGGGTCATAGATAGCCTTCCAACCAAAAAAAGCACAGGACCAGATGGTTTTAGTGCAGAATTTTATCAGACCTTCAAAGAAGACTTAACACCAATACTCTTCAAACTATTCCACCAAATAGAAACATAAGGAACACTACCCAACTCCTTCTACAAAGCCACAATTATGCTGATACCAAAATCACACAAAGATCCAACTAAGAAAGAGAATTTCAGGCCAATTTCCCTTATGAATATTGATGCAAAAATACTCAATAAAATTCTTGCCCACTGAATCCAAGAACACATCAAAACGATCAACCACCATGATCAAGTAGGCTTCATCCCAGTGATGCAGAGATGGTTCAATATAAGGAAATCTATCAATGCTATCCATTGCATAAACAAACTCAAAGAAAAAAAAACACATGATCATTTCATTAGATGCTGGAAAAGCATTTAACAAAATTCAGCATCCTTTCATGCTAAAAGTCTTGGAAAGGACAGGAATTCAAGGCTCATATCTAAACGTAGTAAAAGCAATATAAAGCACACTGGTAGCCAACATCAAACTAAATGGAGAGAAACTTGAAGCAATCCCATTAAAATCAGGGAATAGACAAGGCTGCCCCCGCTCTCCATATCTTTGCAATATAGTTCTTGAAGTCTTAGCTAGAGTAATTAGACAACATACAGATGTCAAGGGGATACAAATTAGAAAGGAAGAAGTCAAACTATAACTATTTGCCAATGATATGATAGTATACTTAAAGGACCCAAAAAACTCTACTAGAGAACTCCTAGAGCTGATAAACAACTTCAGCAAAGTGGTTGGCTACAAAATCAACTCAAGCAAATCAGTAGCCTTTATATACTCAAAGGATAAGCAGACTGAGAAAGAAATTAGGGAAATGACACACTTCGCAATAGCCACAAACAGCATAAAGTATCTTGGGGTGACTCTAACCAAACAAGTGAAAGACCTATATGACAAGAACTTCAGATCTCAGGAGAAGGAAATCAAAGAAGATCTCAGAAAATGGAAAAATCTTCCATGCTCGTGGATTGGTAGGATTAATATAGTTAAAATGGCCATCTTGCCAAAGGCAATCTACAGATTCAGTGCTATCCCCATAAAAATCCCAACCCAGTTCTTCATAGAGCTAGAAAGATCAATTCTCAAATTCATCTGGAATAACAAAAAACCCAGGATAGCTAAAACTATTCTCAATAGTAAAAGAACTTCAGGGGTATTCAGTATCCCAAACCTCAAACTTTACTATAGAGCAATAGTGATAAAAACTGCAGAGTATTGGTACAATGTGAGGCAAGCAGATCAATGGAATAGGATTGAAGGCCCGGAAATGAACCCACACACCTATGGTCACTTGATCTTCGACAAAGGAGCTGAAAGCATCCAGTGGAAAAAAGATAGCCTTTTCAACAAATGGTGCTGGTTCAATTGGAGGTCAGCATGCAGAAGAATGCGAATTAATCCATTCTTATCTCCTTGTACTAAACTCAACTCCAAATGGATCAAGGAACTCCACATAAAACCTGACACACTGAAACTAATAGAAAAGAAACTGGGGAATACCCTTAAGGACATAGGCACAAGGGAAAAGTTCCTGAATAGAACACCAATAGCTTATGCTCTAAGATCAAGAATTGACAAATGGGATCTCATGAAACTACAAAGTTTCTATAAGGCACAGGACAATGTCAAAAGGACAAAACATCAACCATCAAATTGGGAAACTATTTACCAACCCTAAATCTGACAGAGGGCTAATATGTAATATATACAAAGAACTGAAGAAGGTAGACGCCAGAGAACCAAATAGACCTATTAAAAAGTGGGGTACGGAGCTAAACAAATAATTTTCACATGAAGAACTTTAGAGGGGTGAGAAGCATCTTAAGAAATGTTCAACATCATTAATCATTAGGGAAATGCAAATCAAAATAACCCTGAGATTTCACCTCACACCAGTCAGAATGGCTAAGGTCAAAAAATCAGGAGATAGCAGGTGTTGGCGAGGATGTGGAGAAAGAGGAACTCTCCTCCACTTCTGGTGGGATTGCAAGATGGTACAACCACTTTGGAAATCAGTCTGGGGGTTCCTCAGAAATCTGGGCATGACACTTCTGGAGGACCCTGCTGTACCACTCCTGGGCATATACCCAGAGGATTCCCTGGCATGTAATAAGGACACATGTTCTACTATATTCATAGCAGCCCTATTTGTAGTAGCCAGAAGCTGGAAAGAACCGAGGTGTCCCTCAGCGGAGGAATGGATACAAAAAATGTGGTATATTTACACAATGGAGTACTATTCAGCCATTAGAAACAATGAATTCATGAAATTCTTAGACAAATGGATGGAGCTGGAGAACATCATACTAAGTGAGGTAACCCAGTCTCAAAAGATTAAGCATGGTATGCACTCACTGATAAGTGGATATTAGCCTAGAAACTTTGAATACCCAAGACATAATCCACATATTAAATGATGTTCAATAAGAACTGAGAGTGACCCCTGGTTCTGGAAAGACTCAGTACAGCAGTATAGGGGAACACCAGAACAGGGAAGAAGGAAGGAGTAGATGGGGGAACGGGGGGAGGGAAGAGGGCTTATGGGACTTTCGAGGAATGGGGAGCCAGAAAAGGGGAAAACATTTGAAATGTAAATAAAGAATATATCGAATAAAAAAAGAAATGTAAAAAAAATTTCAAATTAAAGCTTAAATACAGTAAAAAAAAATATTCAGGAGAACTTCGGTCAACAGGTAAAAGCCCTTAAAGAGGAAACACAAACATCCCTTAAAGAAATACAGGGGATCATGGGTCAACAGGCAGAAGCCCTTAAAGAAGAAACACAAAAATCTCCTAAAGAATTCCAGGAAAGCACAAGCAATCAAGTGAAGCAACTGAACAAAACCATTCAGGATTTAAAAGTGGAAGTAGAAACAATAAAGAAATCACAAAGTGAGACATCCCTGGAGATAGAAAACCTTGGAAAGAATTCAGGAGTCACAGATGCAAGCGTCAACAACAGAATACAAGAGATAAAAGAACCTCAAGTGCTCAAGATACCATAGAATACATTGATTCAACAGTCAAAGAAAATGCAAAATGCAGAAAGCTGGTAACCCAAAACATCCAGGAACTCCAGGAGACAATGAGAAGACCAAACCTAAGGATTATAGGTATAAAGAAGAGCAAAGATTTCCAATTTAAAGGGCCAGTGAATGTCTTCAACAAAATTATGTAAGAAACTTCCCTAACCTAGAGAAAGAGATGCCCATGGACATACAGGAAGCCTTCAGAACTCCAACAGAGTGGACCAGAACAAAGAGTCCTCCTGGCACATAATAATCAAAACACCAAATTCACTAAACAGAGAAAGAATATTAAAAGCAGTAAGGGAAAAAGGGCAAGTAACTTATAAAGACAGACCTAACAGAATCACACCAGACTTCTCACCAGAGATGATGAAAGCTAGAAGATCCTGGGCAGACCTCATACAGACCCTAAGGTCCTCAGGAAGTGTCATGCCCAGTTTTCTGAGGAATCACCAGACTGATTTCCAAAGTGGTTGCACCATCTTGCAATCCCACCAGCAGTGGAGGAGTGTTCCTCTTTCTCCACATCCTCGCCAACACCTGCTGTCTCCTGAGTTTTTGACCTTAGCCATTATGACTGGTGTGAGGTAAAATCTCAGGGTTGTTTTGATTTGCATTTCCCTAATGATTAATGATGTTGAACATTTCTTAAGGTGCTTCTCAGTCCTCTGAAGTTCTTCATGTGAAAATTCTTTGTTTAGCTCCGTACCCCACTTTTTAATGGGGTTATTTGTTTCTCTGGGTTCTACTTTCTTGAGTTCTTATATCTACCACTTTATATGTAAAATTTTCCATGAAATAGTCAATTTTAACATGTTTGTCTATTTATCTCTTGAATTTTACCAGAAATATTTTCTATGTAAATCTTCAAGTTTATCAGAAAATATTTATAATTCTACTTTCAATCAACTTAGGAATACTTTTATGTCTACCATTATTATATCTATATAAATTTTCCATGATAATCTTTAAAAAAAGAGTGTTTAAAATAGAAGTTTTTAATATAAAGCTAGTCAATTATTACAAGCAAACAACCTCAAGTGACAGCAGATGCTAGCAAGAATGTCAAGAAAAGGAACAGTCCTCCACTTCTAGTGGGATTGCATGCTGGTGCAATCACTTTGGAAATCAATCTGGCAGTTCCTCAGAATATTAGTCTGATTATAAGAGAGAGATGCTGAGGGTTGAATTGTAACATGCTTTCACTTACTCGATGATGCGTGCATAGCTCACTGTAACTCTATTGACATAGAACTTAACTTAATAAATACATAAATAAATAAATAAAGTTAAGGTCAATGACTTGACTTAGTGACATTGTGAGTGCTCTCACAAGTTTCTCAACTGGAATTCCCTACACCATGCTTTTTGTCTTTTCTTTTGCCTAGACTTGATTTCATCACTCATAATCATAGGAAAACAGTAATTGCAATTGTACTGGTTTCCTGGGCTATATGAGTAATTTTAGGCAATTAGGAACACAAAGATGGTAATAGAAGCCTCTCCATGTGTAGTTAATCTGTTAGAAGTGCAGGTGACGTTGCAAATGAAGCCTGAAGTAAGGGTTGTCTTATGGAGTCTTAACCTTAAAGTGTGACTTAACCAGTATGATAATTGCATTTTACTACAGGATGCTATAGTTATTTGGAGAAGCCAGAGTGCTCTGATACAAACACTAAATAGGAGATACAGTTGAAGCAAGTCATGACAGTTACTATGCAAGGCTTCCCACAGGGTATGAAGTTAATAGACACCTTGGCTATGTTGTAGTTACAGCTTCTCAGAAATGTGTTTGGCAGAAAGAGAAACAATGGACCCCTAACAAAATAGATCATTGGATTAGGTACTTTTCTTGTCACTGTGACAAAACACCCAAAAGTAATAACTTGAGGGAGGCAGATTTATTTGGGCTCAGTGTGTAATAGGATGCAAAATTTCATGGCATGTTAGTCTTTTCAGAATTGGTGGCAGCTTGCTATTTTAGCAGCGCGACCATAAGTATGCTTGCATCTGTCTTAGTTGACTAAGAAACAGATTAAGAAACAGAATCTGTGGCCCTCCTGTGGATTCTGTTTCCCTAACTGGGCATCCTTATCTGGACTCAGTGGAAGAGGATGTGCCTAGTCTTGCAGTGACTTGATGTGCCAAGATTGAGTGATTCTGAAGGGTCCTCCTCCTCTGCATAGGAAAGGGGGAGTAGGGATTATATGTGATATGGGAGCCAGAAGGAGAGAGAGCAGAGACTTAGATCAGGATGCAAATAAAATGTATAAATAAATTAATTAATGAAAAATGATGGAAAAACAGAAGAAAGAAAGAAAGAAAGAAAGAAAGAAAGAAAGAAAGAAAGAAAGAAAGAAAGAAAGAAAGAAAGAAAGAAAGAAAGGAAGGAAGGAAGGAAGGAAGAAAGAAAGAAAGAAAGAAAGAGAGAGAAAGGAAAAGAAAAGAACAGAAAGTAAAAGAAAAGAAAAGAAAAGAAAGAAAGAAAGGAAGAAAGAATGCAAGCAAGCAAATTGTGGAGTGGAGGAGAACTCTAAATCTCCTCTCTTTCATTGCCTTTCCAGTTCCCATTTCTAAAAGATTCCATAATTCCCAAAAGGGAAACAAATGTGTTTAGTAGACACATGTAACAGACATTGCATATAGATCTTTTCTTTTAGATATTATAAGTGTTAAAAAAAAGGAATTTCGAATTGTTAGTCTCTCATCTTCCCCCACCTTGTAAGACTTGTATGCAAATATTTTATACCACTATTACTAAGTAAAACCTTTTGTTTTTTTTATACAAAGACCCTCCTATATTCTTAGAGTCAATATTTGACTCCTCACCCTTCATTTCCTTTGAATCAATTCTTTTCTAAAAAAGGTTACAAAACAATGTAGGGATGCTTGATATCCACGGGAAGCCTCCCTTTTCTGAGGAGAGGAGTAGGAGTCTGGGGGTCAGGGTGGGTACATAAGAGAGAAGGACTGGGAGGACAGGAGAGAAGGAAAGTTGCAATTTAATGTAAAGTAAAAAATTAATTTTAAAACATGTATGCATTCAGGCCAATGGGCAAAAGATAAAGCCGTCACCTGTATTAGAATAAAATTCAAGTGCAAATCCTACCTTACTGTGATTGTTCTTCTGGGAGCACCCTTTTGGTCAGGAGTAAAGTTTCCCTCACAGAAACATTTCAGTTGAAGTTGTTGTGTCTTTCTTCTCCAGACTAATTTTTTTTTTTAAGAATTAAGAAGATGTTCATCATTTTCATGCATAACTTGGTAATGTCTAGAATTATTGTTGTGTTACTAAATTGACAAACTCTAGTTTTTCTTTTCTTTTCAGAAAACTATCCCGAGTTTTGTCTCCAAGCAGCTTGAGTAACACCCCCTCTAGCATTATGTGAGCTAATTCATAGGAAGGGAGCTTCCTGGAACAAGTTGATTTCTCTGAGCATTACATGAAAAATGAGAGGTGTCTTTGTCAATAGGGCCTTCCCATGTGGCTGTGGTGGGCAATGAATGGCAGAGGCAACATGATGTGCTATTTTTCATGTGTCTAAGTCCTACCTCACCAGTTATTCATAGGAAAGCAGCCCATGTCTCACATGCAAAGCACCTATTTAATAAACTCTATTTTGGGGGAAAGGATCATTGCTGACCTAGGCAGGATACTTTCATCCAAATGTCTATTTACATATGTTACATTATAATCAGCTTTCAAATTAGAGGTTGTAGTATTTACCCACTGTCTTCTTTACTTCTCTATTGCTGTGAAAAGACAACATGACCAAGGAAACCTAAAAAAGGGGGGGGGGTTTAATGGGGGATTACAGTTTAAAACTGTGAGTCCATCACCAACATGGCATGGAGCATGGCAGCAGGCATGAAAGTGTGGCACTGGATCTTTGGCTGAGAGCTTATGTTTTGAAATATAACCACAAGGCTGAGAGACGGACATAACTAACTGGGAATGGCATGGGCCTCTGTAAACTCAAAGCTCATCCTCAGTAACATATTTCTTCCACAAGGTTACACATTCTAAACCTTTCTAAGCAGGTCCACAAACTGTGGAGCCAAGTATTCAAATATATGAGAATATAGAGGCTATTCTCATTTAAACAACCACTGATATCATAGCTTTTTGTTCGATGGCTCACTAAAGTGATATTAGCCCCTATTTCTGCTTTTAGGTCCTGATTACAAGGACTGGGTACATTCTGTCACTGTTAAAGAAGTCATATACATCAAAATCAAGGAAGAACATCATGTATACTTAAGAAATACTGCTAACAAGAGAAGCTAAATGAGAACTGCAGAAATCTGTCAGTTGTAGCCATGGAAAAGCCAGTTAAGACACTAGAGGATTTGCTACAGGTTTCTAGTCCAATGTCCTTTTGATGTTAGTTTATTTTGTATTATATTTCCAAGACTAATACTTGCACTGTATATTTATTTTCTGAAAAGGAAAGTAAAATGTATTTTTAAAGCATCCTGTTAAAATATACTTTCCCCAGTTTTAGGGAGAAAGGAGTATAAGAAATAATTTTAATTCTGACATCCATGACATTTTTCAGTTAAAAATCTAACTGTGAACTTTAGAACTACTTCAAATATGCACAAATTCCATAAATTGGTTATAGGGGTCATTAATTCAACATACTAACCGAGAAACATGGGCTTGTGAAAACAATGTCAAACAATGGATCATTCTGAAAATCACTATGATCTACAAATGCTAAATAAAAGTATGAAGAAAAGTTATTAAAAAGAATATCCATGGTTGTTTCTCCTCAACAATTTTTGTCAATAATTCTTCAATGATTAGATCTGTCTTCATATTTTTTCTTCAAATAAGAAGGACAAACCCAGCATCATTTATTTGTTCTGAAATTTTTACTTTTACTTTGGTTTTGGAAATCAAATCTAGAACCTCGCATATGCTAACAGTGTGTGCTACTTAAAAACTGCATAGTTAGCTTTTCCCACACCTTACAGAAATCTCTGGGTTTCATGATCTCCCATGTCCCAAAGCAGGGGACTAGTACTTTGGTAGTGACACCTTTTGGTTAGTTTTTCTAGTGAGTAATATTGATGGCAATGATTCAAAATTCTTTCTGATATCATCATTAAAGTACTCATTCATTCATCAGTTCATTAATTCATCCAACAGATGTCTATTAAATGTTTACATTGAGGTAAAATGCTAAATTTGTGGTAAAATGGAAACTAGTAGTTTCATCAGACTTCATGGTAGTGAATAGTTTTATAAATTGTCACATTTAACATTCAACATTGTTGTTTTTCCTTATTGTACCCATTTGGTTCTTGATGTCTAAGACTTTCTGTTTTCTTGCTTTGGTCAAAATAACCTCCAGTTTGCCCACTCGTGTCCCTGGGCTCCAAACTAAAATTTATGTTTGGAAACACAAAATTTCTGGAAACACAAAATAATTTAGCTCTATTAAATACTGAAAATTGGTTCACTGTAGCCGCCCATCTTCCAGAGTAACTTGTAATATTTAAATATTTATTTAAAAGTGAATCATTCTTTTTAATATGTAGATCAGAAAATACTGGAGGGGACAGGAAAGAGGTACTAAGAGTCAAGAAATTAAATGAAAATATGCAACAGTGGAGGATGAGAAACTGGGGATAGCCACTAGAGGGTCCCAGATTCCAGGGAAGTGAGAGTCTCCCAGGACCTAATGGGATGACATTAGCCAAAATGCACAGCAAAGGGGAGAATCTGTAGAGATCACCTCCAGTAGATAGGCATGGCCTCCAGTCAAGGGACTGGGCCACTTACCTATCTCAAAGTTTTTATCCCAGAAATGTTCCTGTCCAAAGGAAAGACAAGTCAAAAAATGGAGCAGAGACTGAAGGAAGGGTCATCTGGGCACTGCCCCACCTGGAGGTCCATCCTGTGTGCAGATGCCAAGTCAAATCCTGACACTGTTTCTGTTGCCAAGAGGTGCTTGCTGACAGGAACCTAATGTGGTGTTCCTTGAGGGTTGGGGGTTCTGCCAGCATCTGACCAATGCAGATATGGATGCTTGGAGCCAACCATCAGACTGAGCTCAGGGACTCTAGTAGGGGAGCTGGCAGAAGGACTGGAGAAGCAGAGGGAGATTGTAACTCCATAGGAAGAACAATCTTGGATGGCCAGACCATCCGGTGCTCTCAGGGACTAGACCACCAGCAAAGGAGTGCACAGGGAACATCTGTGGTTCTAGATACATATATAACAGATGATGGCCTTGTCTGGAATGAAGGGGAGGGCAGGCCCTTGGTCCTGTGGAGGTTTGATGCCCCAGCTTAGGGGGATGCTAGAGGAGTAGGGCAGGAGAGGGTGGGTGGGGAAGCATCCTCATAGAGGCAAAGGGGAGGGAGAAGAGGGTAGACATGGGATGGAGGGTTTGGGGAAGTGTAATTGGGAAATGGGATATCAGTTGAGATGTAATGAATGGAATGATTAATTAAAAAAATAGATGAATCTTTTAGATTCTAAAAGATCTTATGTCTAAAATCTGTCACATTTTCCCAACTTTTGTGTGAATTCTACTTCTAAATTTACAAATGGATATTGTTGACAGTGATAAATACAAATGAATTCAGGTGCCCATCAATCAGACTTGCAGAACTGTGACTTGCAAGCCAGAGTGCCCGGAAGTGTCTTTTTTTTCCCAACAGGACCTGTCCAAATAGAGCCAACAGGAGTTTAGAATGTAGATTTTAATCCAGGTTTCTAATGCCCAGATTCTTATTGAACAGAATTGCCCCTGCCTACACATACTTGAAGTGACAATTCCCTTCTTAAAATCCCTCAACTATATTTATTTCATAGCTAGCTTCTCTGCTAAATGTTAATCTATCCTGAGCTCAAGATTAATCTCTTGAATTTTCTATTTGTGCTAACTTTGCCTACACTAACTGGAATGGAAGCTAATTTTCTTTAATGGCTTAGAAGTGAGTCTCTTTGCTTAAAACTAAATCATAATTGTAATATATGCTTTTCCCTTTAAAATGTAAAACTTTGATAAAATAAAACAGCATGGTGTCAGATTTACCTCAGTTTCTATTTATTCTTTTAAGAAAAACACAGAAGCCATATTATATTTCAATAGTTACTACTTTATATTTCTGACTTACATCTGCTAATTATCCCATAATAGTAATAATGTCTTTTTTCCTTTAATTAATTGAACAAGAAAGAGAAACTGTAATGGAATATATTCATATATCTGTATATGGAATGTATACATATATAAATATATTCCTCAGCATATACTTATTAAATCATTATTTAAAAATTTATTTATTTGTATTTTTATGTGTTTTTGTCTGCATAAATTTGCACCACACACATGCCTAGAGATGCTGGAAGAGGACATCAGAACCTCTGCAGCTGAATCATGGATGGGTCAGATATGAATACTGGGAACTGAACAGGGTCATCTGCAAGAAAAGCAGGTGTCCTTGACCCTCTTCCTAGGCCCTCATTCATCTCATCCAGTCTTAAACAAATATGCATATGCTACCTCATACAACATTTTAATAAACTGTGGTAAAATCAATGATTCTAGACATTTAGAAACTTACATGATAAAAACTGAGATAGCAAAGAATCCAGTCAATGAAATGTGGTTCGGTACTGGTAGTAGTCAATCATCCACCTTCTTATCATTTGGAAATTTTATTATTATTTTGCCTTTTATTTTTTATCATTTTGTAGATTAAAAAGCCAGTTCATAACATCAAGTCTGAAAACACTCTATAAAGAAATATTGACCCAAACAAAAACGTAATATAATGTGCTCAGTATCACACTGGGGATTGCAGAAAACATTGTTGGAGAAGAGGTAAAGAAGTATTCTTTTAAAAGAGAAAGAAATAGTTGTCTCAGTGATATGTGAGGGAAGAAAAATGGAAAGGGCTTTTGAAAAGATAAAGCATAGTATGAATTTAAAAGGGCTCAGCATGGGAAATCAATTACAGGTATGGGATAAGTAAATCTGTTCCCTGGAATATTGTTCATTAAAGAGGGAGTGGTAAATAATCTAGAGGTCTGGGAGGCCTGGTTTCTGGAAAGGAGATATGTTATTTTACATATTTATAATTTAATCACCATAAGACTATTAAGTAGCCTTAAGAAGGTAAGAAATATAATCAAAAACTCAGGTGAGAGCACATGCTGTCAAGGATGTGGAGAAAGAGGAACAGTCACTAAACTCTGAAACTATTGTGGATGCCAAAAAATGCTTGCTGAAAGGAGCCTAATATGGCTGTCTCCTAAGAGGCCCAGTCAGAACCTGTCAGATGCATAGGCAGATGTTGGAAGCTAACCGTTGGACTGAGCACATGGTCCCCAATGGAGGGGTTAGAGAAAGGACTGAAGGAGCTGAAGGGGTTTGCAACCTCATAGGAAGAACAACAATACCAACCAACCAGATCCCCCAGAGTTTCCAGGGATTAAGCATCAAATAAGGAGTACACATGGCTCCAACTGCATATGTAGCAGAGGATTGCCTTGTCAGGCATCACTGGGAGGAAAGGTCTTTGGTCCTGTCAAGGCTCAATAGATATCCCAATGTCGAGAAACCGAAGGCAGATAGTACAGTGGGTGGAGAAACATCTTTGTAGAAGCAGGGGCGGGAAGGATTGGATATGGGGTTTCCAGGAGGGGGGAACCTGGGAAGGGGGTAACATTTGGAATGTAAATAATGATATTATCCAATAAAACTCATTAAAAAGAAATATATTCATAATTTTATTTTGAAAAAATGAAACACTCTCACTTCTTAAGTGTAGAAGAGACAAAGTAAACCTACTGGGATTTCTTAAGACTCATAGTCATAATGACAAAGAAAATCAAGTTCTACAGATGATGGAAAATGGATGGCCATTGAAATATTTTCATTCATCAGTTGGGATATGGGGAGTTATGAAGACTTAAAGTTAGGTGGATACAGACCATTGATGAAAACTGAGGCTATAAGAAAAACAGTTATTAAATGCAGCGATTCAGTTTTCAACTTAAGGTTCATTTGATTTTTTCAGTAAACTGTAAGGTATGAAAACAACTTCTGAGATTCAGATACATGAACATACATATTTTTACTGTCAACATAAAAACTGTTGGATTCCTTGGGAGAATATTTACATGTGTGGAAAAACAGAAAGGGGATTATCCTTGGGAAGATACACCAATCCATTAGTCAGAGAAGAGGAAAATTGAGTCCTCCAGGAGATCTTTATCCAGTTTCAAATTTATAAACTCCTGTGGCCCCATTGAACTCCTGAGTACAGGTGCATGTATGCTTATGCAAGCTTACAAAAAGGACAGAAATCTAATAACTAATAAAAAAATTTGTAGCCTGAATGTAATGTTCTACGTGTAGATAATCTTACCTTATGTAGAATTTAAAAACTCACAGGAAAGAATTTGTAACTAAACTTTTGAATTTTTTAGTGTCACATTTACAATATTAAATAAAAATAGAATTATATGCAGTTTTCTGTTCATTTAGCCTCTATTGTATGGTCAAATCAGTACTCTAGGGATAAGATGCACATTCTCTGACTCAAGGCCACAGTGAGATTATGAAGGAAGCAACATTAAAAGATTATTTTTTATGATGTGTCTGCCACAAACATAAAAGCACTTATTATTCACTCCTGGAATATGTTTGCATAATAACTCAATTTATTATGCCTTTAATTCTTTTGAGTATAAAATTAAGGCAAAACAATTATGTATGCTAAGAGAGTTGCATGTCATCATTGAATGATGAAAGAAAAAAATGTGAACATGTTGGCTCTTCAGAAATTTGGAAGAAGACAAATAAAGATACAGCTGAGGCTTTGGTATCTGGCTGACTAGTACAATAAAAACTATTTAAACTGATCACATTTCTCATTCTTCTCTTCAAAATTCAATATAGCTGAAATGTAGCCTAAAATTTTGTTTCTCTGAAAGGCATCCTTTTGTGCTGGGTTAAGAACTCACGGCACCAGACAGGTTGAACAGTGGAAAGGATGCTTGGATCCCTCCTTGTATCATACATAATTTTACCCACGAAGTTCTTGCTTTTATGGATTCCTGCAGTCTCTATTAGCATGTTCCCCAAGAAAGAGACAGAGTTCCATTACTTTATCCCAGGTGAGGTAAAATAAGCATCTCCAAGGAATGTTTTAATAGGCAATCTATTCCATGAAAACTAAGAAGTGAAACTCGAAAGTAACTTTTAAAGGTATAATATATGACAGCTTCTAATCTAGTATGGTTATTTTGTTGTTACTTTTAAATTTTATTCATTAGAAATGACAAAATGCTTTGTTGTTGGCCCACACTATTTTGTATAGTGTTATTATAGTCACTTGGAGAATGTATAAAAGTTTTGGACTGTTTTAATTTCATTCTCTGAATAGTGTAATTTTTTACTTACAATGTATAGATTTTGAAATTGCAAAAAAATATGAAAAACCACAAGAAACATTAAACTTGTTTCTAAGAGATTCTCTTTCTTCAGGAAGAAAAATTAAAGCAGAACAACTTGCCTATGATATCAGGAGTCTCAGAAGGCACAAGTGAACATGACCCCTCAGCCAGAGTAGAAAGCCTCCTCTGGACTCAACAGTTCTCAAAACACAACCTGAATTTTCTATCTTTTCATGCTTAAAGGACATGGTACAACTCTGATCCAGTATTTCACTAGTGTAAGAACTTCCCAGAAGAAATCTACAGGCTTCTAAATAAGCTATAATTAAATCCTCCAAATGGATTATCTAGAACTAGCCAAGAACTTCAAGTCTGTATACCCTGAGCCCTTCAGTGTATCCAGCCCTGACTACTCCGTGTTCCCTTTATGAACACCATGGTGAGCACAAGACTGTACTCATAGCTGAAGCCATGACCACGAAATCGAAAGACACTAAATTACACAAGTAGAACTGTTTATAACATGGCCCCATGAGACACTACTATTGACATTGACCAACATCAATCTATTTTCTGAGCCTGTTACTATCAGGCTTGCCAAGGAGGTCTGTGCAAACTTTTGGCATGACAAAACAAAACACCACTAAGGCATTTTCAATGTGCACACCAACCTTGGTTCTGACATGAGAAATGCTTCTCACGGTTTAGTCTCTCTCTCTCTCTCTCTCTCTCTCTCTCTCTCTCTCTCTCTCTCTCTCTCTCTCTCTCTCTCTTTTATTTTAGTCAGAGTGCTTTATTATACGACAGAATAGAATAAGAACAGTATTCATTTCAAAAATAGAGTATACATCAGCAAACATTGAACAGTTACTCATGGTTGGTGTCTCATTAGCTACAGAGGATACAAACAGATAAGATGGTCCCTCTAAGGACTTTATATTATAGCTGAATCAGATTTCAGAACATTCTACAGATTAAACAGCCTAAGGGTAATAATGTGGTTCTATAGCACTGTTTTGTAGATCGCTGCACTTTAAATGTTTTGCTGTTTGTTTTTGTGATTGTTTTTTGCCCACTTGACAGAAACTAGAGTTAACTGGGAAGAGGAAACTTCAGTTGAGGAATTGGCTCCTACATATAAGCCCGTGTGCATGTCTGTGAGGGCATTTTCTTTTTCTTTTTCTTTTTTTTTTATTCTATATATTTTTTATTTACATTTCAAATGATTTCCCCTTTTCTAGCCCCCCACTCCCCCAAAGTCCCATAGGCCCCCTTCTCTCCCACCCACCCCTTCCCACTTCCCCGTTCTGGTTTTGTCGAATACTGCTTCACTGAGTCTTTCCAGAACAAGGGGCCACTCCTCCTTTCTTCTTGTACCTCATTTGATGTGTGGATTATGTTTTGGGTATTCCAATTTTCTAGGTTAATATCCACTTATTAGTGAGTACATACCATGATTCACCTTTTGAGTCTGGGTTACCTCACTTAGTATGATGTTCTCTAGCTCCATCCATTTGCCTAAGAATTTCATGAATTCATTGTTTCTAATGGCTGAATAGTACTCTATTGTGTAGATATACCACATTTTTTGCATCCACTCTTCTGTTGAGGGATACCTGGGTTCTTTCCAGCATCTGGCAATTATAAATAGGGCTGCTATGAACATAGTAGAGCATGTATCCTTATTATATGGTGGGGAATCCTCTGGGTATATGCCCAGGAGTGGTATAGCAGGATCTTCTGGAAGTGAGGTGCCCAGTTTTCGGAGGAACTGCCAGACTGATTTCCAGAGTGGTTGTACCAGTTTGCAACCCTACCAGCAGTGGAGGAGTGTTCCTCTTTCTCCACATCCTCACCAACACCTCCTGTCTCCTGAATTTTTAATCTTAGCCATTCTGACTGGTGTAAGGTGAAATCTCAGGGTTGTTTTGATTTGCATTTCCCTAATGACTAATGAATTTGAGCATTTTTTAAGATGCTTCTCTGCCATATGAAGTTTTCAGGTGAAAATTCTTTATTTAACTCTGTACAGCATTTTTTAATAGGATTATTTGGTTTTCTGGGGTCTAACTTCTGGAATCAATTCAATAAAATGTATAATGTAGTATTTGTGCATGAGGCTTAACAGGAGGAAAGCATTTTGTCAAAAAGAGACAATCCCTAGAAACATAGTTTCAAAGACTTTATCCATATCCAGTGTCTATGAATAAGAAAAGATCATTTGCATACAAATGCATATAATTACATGGCTTTCTTTTTATTTTAATGAAATATACTTTAGTGTAAAATATACAAACTTTTAATTATGGACTAAACATATGTTAGTTACCTCTTTCTGCACTCTGATGAAATATCTAAGAGAATGACCTAAGGCAGGAAGGATTTATTTTGGCTCTCTTTTTCAGGGGATTCAGCTCATGGTTGCTGAGCCCTGTTGTTGGCAGGGGACAATGCTAACAGGAGCTGAGGGCTGGAGGAGCTAGCGGCTGCAGAGACTGGTGGCAGAGGGTCCTGTTCACTTCTTGGTAGACTTGAAGTAAAGAAAAATGAATTCAGAAGGAGACCAGGACACTAGCTAGGGCTCTGGGAAAATCTCTAGGGACCCACTTTCTCTAACTAGACACCACTTCCTACCACTCAGCATCTCTATAATGCTTTTATTTTATGAAATAAAGCATTAATTCATTGATTAGATCCAAGCCCTCGTGATCTAAATATCTCTGGAAACTCAGTCATAGACACAGACATAGACACAGACACCCACCCACACCCACACACACAGACACACAGACACACAGACACACCCACACAGAAGTGTATCTAATTCCCTGGTGATGTCTTTTTTCTTTCTTTCTCTCTTTCTTTCTTTCTTTCTTTCTTTCTTTCTTTCTTTCTTTCTTTCTTTCTTTCTTTCTTTCTTTCTTTCTTTCTTTCTTTCTTTCTTTCTTTCTTTCTTTCTTTCTTCCTTTCTTCCTTTCTTCCTTTCTTCCTTTCTTCCTTTCTTCCTTTTCTTCCTTCCTTTCTTTCTTTCTTTCTTTCTTTCTTTCTTTCTTTCTTTCTTTCTTTCTTTCTTTCTTTCTTTCTTTCTTTCTTTCTTTCTTTCTTTTCTTTCTTTCTTTTGAAGACAGGGTTTCTCTGAATAGCTCTGGCTGTCCTGGAACTCACTCTGTACACCAGGATTTCCTCGAACTCAGAAATCCACCTGCCTCTGCATCCCAAGTGCTGGGATTAAAGGCATATGCCACCACCACCCAGTCCCTGGTGATGTCTTAAACCAGTGAAATCTTTGCTAGAAGTTTTGGTACAGAGCTTAAAATCAGAAGACAGAATGGAAGTCATGTGCTCTCAGTTCCATCGCCATTCACCAGAACTGTTTCAGTGAAGTTGAGGCTGCATTGCTCTCATCTTCTTGGGTTTTGATAACTTAGAAACCCCAAGTGTTTTGCTTGTAGGTTAAAATGAATTTCACCTGTTTCTCTTAAAATCAAAAACCCACAGAACTAAAACTGAACAAACGAGTGATTCCTTGATTCAAAATCTGAAGTCTGAAGGCAATTGAGGCCTAAGTTGGGAGTTGATCGACTTAGTGATTCTTTTCAGCTCTCAGTCTCAAGGACAGTGTGACTTTGTACTCTGTAATTCCTTCCTCATCAAGGGTTCATGTGGCTAATGAGGACAAGGAGCTGAGACCCCTGGCTTGTACAATGCTTGAGGTTGATTGCTGATCTCTTATCGTCTAGCAAAGTGTTAGGCATTCGCAAGCACTGAATCCAAGATATACTTTTAACTTATTTTGTGAAAAATTATCTCTCCATGTTAATCATTTAGTGATTGCCTCACAGAGGGCAGCCAAGCAGGTTCAAGGTTTGTTAGAACCTTGCTTGAATGATGCAGAATATTTTATTCAGTCCTTGAGTTTCTTTTCTCATTATAGAAATGTATTTGACTGAATAAAATGGTCGGCATTTGTTTTCTGATTCATTTGACCTTTAAGAACAACACCAGTCTCCCAGTTTAGCCACTTGTATTAAATAACCAGCTATAAAGGGCACACAATTGCTACAGCTGCCGAGGATTACTAAGAAACTGTGATGCATACTTCCAAGGCCATGAACTATTACTTTGTATGAGAAGCAGGCTGTAATGTCATAACCTGTCACATTCATTGTGTGTCAGTCCTATCTTAGGTCTCTGCTGCCAGGAAGTGTGAAGGTAAACATAGATAATACACCAAGCTAATGCTGACCATTTTAGAATGACACAGCAATCAACTTCAAGTATCATACAATCCATGGGTCTCAGCTCCATGTCCTCATTAGGAACACGAACACCTGATGAGGAGGGCATTACAGGGTACAAAGTCGCACTGTCCTTGACCCTGAGAGCTGAAAGAAATCCCTAAGTTGATTAAATCCCAACTCAGGTCTCAATTGTCTTCAGATTTTGAATCAAGGAATCATTCATTTGTCAAATTTTCTATTCTATTGATTTTTTTGATTTTAAGAGAAACAGGTAATATTCATTTCAATGTGCAAGCAAAATATCTGTGATTTATAAATTATCAAAACTCGAGAAGATGAGAGCAAGGCAGCCTCAACTTTACTGAAGTGGTTTTGGTGAATGAAGTTGTGCCATACTGCATAGGACATCTCATTTTGGAAAGTATGTATGAATCAAGTCACTAACTTTGAATCTGCAAAGGAAATCCCTCCTTTAAACCTCTCTTCAGTAAGTAAAATTTAACATAAAACAGATGATTAAAAAGCAGAACAATATTTAAGTGTCTTCACAGGTAAAATAGTTAGTTAGCAGTTAGTACTGAATGCAAGTGCTGATCACTAATAAAAATACATTCGTGTGTGAAAAGCTATAATTTGTAACTAGTATTTTAATTTTCATCCAGCTATTTCACATTAGTAAGAAGTTATGTATGTTTTTCTTACTGAATGATTAAAAAGCTTGCATTTAAGCAATGATCATCTCGGTAATTAAAATGCATAGTATATTTTGGGTTTATTTTGTGTGACAAATTTTTTAAGCAACCTAAAGTAAAACAAGGCAGTTAGGAAACCATCTGGGTGACATTATGTCAGAGAGTTTAAATAAAAATGGGGACCTTTAACATTGCCCTGGCTTCTGATGTTTCTCAGAAAGTTACTGTGGGAAGCTGTTCTCATTCATTCCTCTAAAGAAGTGAGGGTTCATTAACCTTGAATGAATTTATAATTACTGGTACAGACTTCCATTTTTCTTAGGCACTAAGCCAAATATTTATCTTGCACTTCACTTGGTCTGAATATCACATTAAATAGTTAATTTATGTGTTTCCTGAGCTGTTAGAATATATCAATAAAATATCACAAAATATTGTCTTTATATCTATTGCCAAGCTAATAAATTCTCCATAATTTCATGTTCTAAAATGGCTGTTATCTCTTTTAGATTTTCCACATATGAAATACATCTTGAACTTTATAAAACCAGAAATAATCATGAGAAATTTCAGCAGTAGTATTATCCAATGCTTTGTTGTATTATTAAAAGTTAGCAGTAAAATCTGGTGTAAGACATAAAAGACATGATAAGAAGATGGGACAGCTTCATGGCATCAAGTAGGTAGGCATAGACAAACAGGGAAAGTAGGCTCTTAAGTGAACAGGTAAATTCATGGATAAATATGTAGAGTAGATCTGAGATCATGTTAGAGTTTCTGAGAGCTTCACAGTAGGATGCTTCTAAGGGATTAAGTCTGAGAGAAAAACTACACTCTAGAGCCATAAGGACATGAACTTGGAAGACATTTGTTGAGAAGAACAAGTACTAGTAAGAGCAAGTGGTAGAAGGTAAATCATTTCAATGGTTTATATCTCTATGAAGGATAGTGCATCATAGATCAGCCAGAAAGGAGGTGCAAGTGCATTCAAGTCATCCTTGAAATGAATGAATGAATGAGTGTGCCACAAGATAGATAGAAAACAAGCAAAGCTATGAAAAATATGTCCCAGGCTTCAAAAAATAGTTTTATATATCAATGCCAAATGAATCAGATTATACAAAGAACCATGAACTTTAGCAGAAGGAAATAGGAAAATGGTCTGCAAACTGAAATTTATGGAAATCCAAGCTAAGGATCTCCAGCTTAAGTTAATGAAATAAAAATAATTTTATTTCTCTATACACTGATACAGATGGTTCTTTATAAGAACAGAGGAGGTGAAATGCTTGACAATAGATTTGAGAGAAAATTTACATAGAGAACAATGTAGTTTCTGTTGTAGGTCAAGGGCAGTGAAAATCAATTCTTATCATTACATTGGAGTGATTGGTACACAGTTTTGAGGAAAATAAGTTCTATAATTAGGAAAGGATGATACTACTGTGCCAGGAGGTATGAACACAAAAGACATTTTGCAAGAATATAGAATAAAGGGTCTTTTTTTTTTCATTGAAAATAAATCCCTATTTCATGAAGTACAAGGTAATCACAGTTCCTCTTCTCTCTACTCTTCCATCCACCCTCACATCCTCTTCCTTCCAATTCCACTCCCCTTCCATTTTTCATCAGAAAAGAGCAGTCATCCAAGTGACAACAACCACACACAACCAAACAAAAAGTAATAAGACATGGCACAAGCCCTCACATCAAAGTTTGACAGGGCAGCCCAATAGGAGGAAGAGTTCCAAGAGCACTCAAAACAGTTAGAGATACAACTGCTCTGCTAGAAGTTCCACAAAACACTAAGCTACCAGCCATAAAATATTATCGAAGACCTGATGAGGACTTGTGGACCCCTTTCTTGCCACTTCAGTTCATATGAACAAAACTCAATTAATTCAGTTGGTCATGTTCTTCTGGTGTCTTCCATCCCCACTGACTCCTAAAATCTTTCATCATCATCTTCTCTAGGTTTCCCCAAGCTACAAAGGAAGGGACCCAAAAGAGACATCTAATTAAGACGCTTTCTCCGCATCACATCCCACTGTGGGTCTCTGCACCCACTCTCATCTACTGCCTGAGGAAGCCTCCTTCATGACAATTGGACAAGGCACAGAGTAACATTAAGAATAACATAGCAGAGTAACATTAGGAATAATTTCACTAATTTTCTTATTTATTTATTTATTTCCAGTCATATTTGGTTTTAGCCTAGGTTTTTGGGCTATCCAGTCTCTCTCAAGGCTGTCCAGGCCTGGGCATGGTCTGGATTTCCTCTCATTGGTGGGCATCCAGTTAAACCAGACATTGATCAGTGACTTTCACACATTCTTCACCACCATTGTCCCTTTATATCATACAGGCAGGAGAGACTGAAGGTTGAGGTTTTGTGTCTGTGTTGATGTCCAGCTTTTTCTCTCCATAGCCTATGGTGTATTCATGTTGGCATCACCTTGCCTCTCTATGTTTAATGAATTGTGCAAATGTTGGCTTTGGCAATGGGGCCCCACTGCCACTGTCAGGATTCAAAGAGCAACTCTTTGTCATAGGATTATCATGGGTTATCTTAGGATCTCCTCTAGACACCTTAGACAATAGCTCAACTGAAGGCAATGTAAGCCCATTACTGGAATCCTGTGGTGATTTGAATATGTATGGCCCTCAAAGAGTCATATGCTTGAATGCTTGGCCATAGGGAGTGGCACTATTAGGAGGTGTGACCTTATTAGAGGAGGTGTGGCCTTGTAGAAGGAACTGAGTGATCAGATGCAGAACTTTGAAGTCTTAAATCCTCAAATTATGCTCATCCTGAAACATATACAGTCTCTTCCTGACTGCCTTAAGATCAAGATATAGAAATCTTCAGCTTCTCTAGCAACATGGCTGCCTACAAACTTTCATGCTTCCAACCATGATAATAATGGACTAGACCTCTGAAACTGTAAGCCAGCCACAATTAAATATTTTCCTTTATAGAAGCTGAAATGGTTATGGAGTCTCTTTACAGCAATGGAACAATTAGCTAAGACACCTTACTTACAAAAGATAGACAGTTCAGGCTTCATATTTTTCATTACTAGAAGTCCTAACTAGGATGAAACTCCTAGATTCTAAGACTTCACTGCACTAGATTTCCATCCTGTCCCCCAAATGCTCTCCAATCAAGCTTTCACCACATTCTCTTTCTATTCCCAACTGAGTTCCCTATCGCTCCCATTGCCATCAGCAAAAATCTGTTCTATTTCCCATTCCCAGGAGATCAATGTGTTCCATTAAGCCAATCTCTTTATCTAACTTCTCTGGGTCTGTGGATTCTAGTTTGATTATCATTTACTTAACAGGTAATATTCACTTATAACAGAATGAAAGTCATACTTATCTTTCTGGGTCTGGGTTACCTCAATTAGGTTGATTTTTTTCAGATTGTATCCATTTGCCTGAAATTTTCATCATGTCACTTGTTTTTTGTTTTTAACAGCTAAGTAATGCTCAATTATGTAAATGTACCACATTTTTTATACATACTTCTGTTGAGGGTCATATAAGTTATTATAGTGATTTGAATATGCTTGGCACAGGCAGTGGCTATATTTGTAGATTTGGCCTTCTTGGAGTAGGTTTAGGCTTGATGGAGCAAATGTTATACTGTAGGCATGGGAAATGAGACCTTCCTGCTAGCCACATGGGAGCCAGTCTTCCACCTGCCTTCAGAAGAAGATGTAGGCAACTCCTCCTATACCATGCTTGCTTGGGTGCTGCCTTGTTCCACCTTGATGACAATGGACTATACCTCTGACTCTGTAAGCCAGCCCCAATTAAATGTTATCCTTATAAGTGTTGCCTTGGTCATGCTGTCTGTTCACAGCAGTAAAACCTTAACTAAGACAGTTCTTTACAGTCTCTGGCTATTATAAATAAAACCACAATGAGCATATTTGAGCAAGTACCCTCATGGTAGGATGGAAGATCCTTTGGGCATATGCCCAAGAGTGTAGTAGCTTGGTATTGAAATAGATATATTCCCAATTTTCTGAGAAATAGTCATATTTATTTTCAAAGTGGTTGTATAAATTTGTATTCCCATTAGAGTAGAGGAGTGTTCCCCTTGCTCGATATTCTTGTTAGCATGAGCTGTCATTTGTGATATTGATCTTAGGCATTCTGACAGGTGTAAAATGTAATCGCAAAGTAGATTTGATTTATATTTCCCAAATGGCTAAGGATGTTTAACATTTCTTTAGATATTTCTCACCCATTTGCAATTTCTCTATTGAGAATTCTCTGTTTAAATCTGTAAATTAGACTTTTTTATGTTTAGTTTCTTGAACTCTTTCTGTATTTTGGATATTAGACCACTATTTTGTCACTGTGGAGTTGACAAAAGTCTTTTTATATTCTGTAATCTGTTGCTTTGTCCACTGGTTGGTGTCCTTTGCCTTACAGAAAGTTTCAGTTTTATGAAGCCCCTTTTATTAATTATTAGTCTCAGTGCCTGCGCTATTGGTATTCTGTTCTTAAAATAGTATCCTGTACCAATGTGTCCGAGGCTATTCTCTGCTTTCTCTTCTACAGGTTTAGTGTATCTGGTTTTATATTAAAGTCTTTATCCATGTGGGATTGAAATCTGTTCGGGTGATGAATATAAAACTATTTTCCTTCTTCTACATTCAGATATCCATGTTGAAAAGGACCATGTGTTGAATATATTTTCTAATTTACAATGTGTATTTTCTGGCTTTCTTTTATATCTGAGTCTTCAATTCCATTCCATTGATCAACTTTTTGCTAATACCATTAGGTTTTTATTATAGTACTATAGTAGCTTGTAGAACTTGAAAGTGGTGATGATGGACAACAAGAAGTTCTTCTGTTGTTCAGGTCAGTATTGGCTATTAGTTCACATTGCTTGATTTGGGGGGGGGTTGTTTTGTTTTTCCATACAAAATGTATTGCACATTGTCCTTTCAAGGTCTGTAAAGGACTGTGTTGGAATTCTGGTGGGGGTTGTCTTGAATCTGTAAGGCTGCTTTTGGTAGAATGGTCACTTTAACTCTATTAATTCTACTAATCCATGAGCATGTGTTGCAGGATACTTCATCATATTTTGAAACCCAAGATTTCAAACTAGAAAAAACATCTATACTGTGGCTCAACCCTAGCACACATCTTTTATCCAAGAGCTTTCTGTTTAGTATAGCAAGTACTCGTGGTATGGCTCAGCCCTAGGATACATCTTTAACTCAAAAGCTAAATAAAGTCACTCCTAGGTCAAGAGGCAGATTAAGCAATGAAACTGACAGGAAGTTAACATAAGTAACTGAAAGCCAGGATCTTTGAGTGGAAAAGTCTGTAAGATAGTGTGGAGAAGTTTTATTCTTCATGGATATCAGTGGAGTAGGAATGTCAGCTGGGTACTTTCTCTGCCTCTCTGAGCTAGCAGGCTTTCACCATAGCATCTGGCTCCTTAGTCTTTATTTAGTAAAATTGAGAATTTGGAAATTAATTTTTTAAAGCAACATTTTGGCCCTTCAATTTATGACAAGATACAATGTACAGAGAGATCATTCCAGCTGTGAAGAAACTGACAATTGATCATAATTGATAATAATTCTTAAGTCATCTGGGACTCTTTCAAAAACAGAGTTAAGGATGGAAAGTACCATAATAGAAGGCTTTAGGACCATGTATAGTGCTATTCTAGGTGGCTTGATAATACAAGCAAAAAAGGAAAATCTGAATGACTTATTTGAATATGGCTCAATAAAAGTTACAATTATTATCATTTTGATATTTCATATTTTAAACTTAATAAGCATGGTGACTTTCTGTACATGCTCAAAGAAAAACCTTGTAGAGATACAGGAAAAATAAAAATATAAAAAATGCATTGATAAAAAGCCAAGGAATGAAACTTAGAAAGACTTATAAATGAGAATAAGAAAAATACTCAGATACAGACAGGTAATTTAGACAAGCCTCAGAGATGCCTAACAAAAGTATTCCAACAGAGACATAGAAGTTTAGATGAGAGCATGCCATACCACAATATAATAATACCATATTGTAAACTGAAAGGGAGCATCTGAAGGTTGTTTTAATACCAACCTTAGTTTATTTGATTATTTCATAAGCCATACCAGGAGATGATAAATACTCCCAAGGTTATGGAGAAATTAAATGGAATCCTGTAAACATATTATATTTGATTAGATTTAAAGAAGCAGTCATTTCCTATGGTATCCAATCATCTTATGTGATTCAGGTATTAACATCATGAATAACTCTGAACAAAAGAATCTCCCTAGACTGGGAAGGTTTGACAGAAGCAATATTGGAAACTGGTCCTCAAAATACAATGACAAACATCATGTAAAAAGGAAGCTAGACCCATAGAACAATGAAATTAAGCTAGAGACATTGGTATTTCCCAAGTGTCAGTTGCTAGGTAAACGTCAATATGCTGAATTATAAAGGGAGCTTGAGTTTGATGGTCATGCATTAGTACTATATCATAAAGAAACTTTAAATGGTTGGAATAAGGTTGAAAAATCAGGAAGGTTAATTTTACATCTAGCCACTTTGCCAAAGTTGTTTATCAGGTTTAGGAGTTCTCTGGTGGGATTTTTTGGTTCACTTAAGGGTTTTATTGTATCATCTGCAAATAGTGATATTTTGACTTCTTCCTTTCTAATTTGTATCTCTTTGACCACCTTTTATTATCTGATTGCTCTAGCTAGGACTTTGAGTACTATATAGAATAGGTAGGGATAGAGTGGGCAGCCTTGTCTAGTCCCGGACTTTAGTGTGATTGCTTCAAGTTTCTCTCCATTTAGTCTGATGTTGACTACTGGATTGCTGTATATTGCTTTTACTATATTTAGATATAGGCCTTGAATCCGGATCTTTCCAAGACTTTTATCATGAAGGAGTTTGGAAATTTGTCAAATGCTTTATCAGCATCTCATGAAATTATCATGTGAATTTTTTTCCCTTTTAAGTTTTTTTATACTGTGGTTTTCATTGATGGGTTTCCGTATACTGAACATCCCAGGACCCCTTGGATGCAGCCAACTTGTTAATGATGGATGATCATTTTTTTTTTTTAGTGTTGGTTCTTTTTTTTTTCTTTCTTTCTTTTTCTTTTTTTTATTCAATATATTTTTATTTACATTTCAAATGATTTCCCCTTTTCTAGACCCCCAGATATGTTCTTGAATTCAGTTTGTGAGAATTTTATTATTTTTGCATCAAAATGCATAAATGAGATTGGTCTGAACTTCTCTTTCTTTGTTGGGTCTTTCTGTAGTTTAGTTATAAGCATAATTGTGGCTTCATGAAATGAATTGGGTAGTGTTTCTTTTGTTTCTGTTTTGTGGAATAGTTTGAAGAGTATTGGTATTAGGCCCTCTTTGAAGATTGGATAGAATTCTCTATTAAACCCATCTGTTCCTGGGTTATTTTATTTTGGTTGGGAGACTCTTAATGACTGCTTGTATTTCTTTAGGGGTTATCGGACAATTTAGAGGTTTTCACTGATCCTGATTTAACTTTGGAATTTCATATCTGTCTAGAAAATTGTCCATTTCATCCAGATTTTCCAGTTTTGTTGAGTATAGACGTTAGTAATAGTATTGGTGATTTTTTTTTAGGTTTCCTTGGTTTTTGTTGTTTTGTCTCCCTTTCTATTTCTGGATTTATTAATTTGGATACTATATCTCTGTTCTCTGGTTAGTATGGCTAAGGGTATATCTATCTTGTTGATTTTCTTAAACAACCAGCTTATGATTTTGTTGATTCTCTGTATACTTTATTTTGTTTCTACTTAGTTGATTTTGGCCCTGAGTTTGATTATTCCCTGCTGTCTACTCCTTTTGAATGTATTTGCTTCTTTTTGTTCTAGAGCTTTCAGGTGTGCTGTCAAGCTGCTAGTGTATGCTCTCTCCAGCTTATTTTTGGAGGCACTCAGAGCAATGAGTTTTCCTCTTAGCCCTGCGTTCATTGTGTCTCATAAGTTTGGGTATGCCATGCTTTCATTTTCATTGAATTCTAAGAAAGTCTTTCATTTCTTTATTTCTTCCTTGAGCAAGTTATCATTGTGTAGAGCATTGTTCAGCTTCTATATGTAACAGTGTTATCAGTTCAGATCCCTCAGAGCTCCTGGGGACTGGAACACCAACTAAAAATACACATGGAGGAACCCATTGTGCTGGGCGCATATGTCATAGATGATGGCCTTGTTGGACATCTGTGGGAGGAGAGGCTCTTGAGCATGAGGGTTGTTGATGCCCCAGTGTGTGGAAATGCCAGGAAAGGAAGACAGAAGGAGTTGGGTGGGTGGGAGAGCAGGCACATAGAGGCAGGGAGAAGGGGAGCGGGATAGAGGTTTTCTGGAAAGGGAAAACATTTGAAATGTAAAGAAAATATTAAATAAAAAATTAAAAAAGATAAAAAGGCTCTCTATTCTCAGATATAAACTGAGTACAACTATAAGAATTATGTAAGTTATAAAGTATTATATACACTTAACAGTCAGTCCATCATATTCGTCAATTTAGATAAAGTACTCTACTATCTATGCTATTTTAAAGAGTTTACAATTCTGTGTCTGAATTTTGTGGAATTTTTTTTGCCTTAATATTTCTTTTTTTCTTTTTTATTCGATATATTTTTTTCGTTTTCCATCTGATCTTTTTTATTAATATTTTTTCTTTACTGATTTTTTGATTTACATTTCAAATGATTTCCCCTTTTCTGGCAAGCCCCATAAGCCATCTATCCTCCCCCTGTTCCTCCATCTACCCCTTTCCACTTCCCTGTTCTGGTATTCCCCTAAACTGTTGCACTAAGTCTTTCCAGAACCAGGGCCCACTCCTCCATTCTTTTTGGACCTCATTTAATATGTGGATTACGTCTTGGGTATTCAAAGTTTCTAAGCTAATATCCACTTATCAGTGAGTGCATACCATGATTGATCTTTTGAGACTGTTTTACCTCACTTAGTATGATATTCTCCAGCTCCATCCATTTGTCTAAGAATTTCATGAATTCATTGTTTCTAATGGCTGAATAGTACTCCGTTGTGTAAATATACCACATTTTTTGTATCCATTTCAGCATTGAGGGACACTTGGGTTCTTTCCCGCTCCTGGCTACTACAAATAGGGCTGCTATGAACATAGTGGAGCATGTGTCCTTATTGCATGCTGAAGAATCCTCTGGGTATATGCCCAGGAGTGGTATAGCAGGGTCCTCAGGAAGTGTCATGCCCAGTTTTCTGAGGAACCGCCAGACTGATTTCCAAAGTGATTGCACCATCTAGCAATCCCACCAGCAGTAGAGGAGTGTTCCTCATTCTCCACATCCTTGCCAACACCTGCTGTCTCCTGAGTTTTTGACCTTAGCCATTCTGACTGGTGTGAGGTGAAATCTCAGGGTTGTTTTGATTTGCATTTCCCTCATGATTAATGATGTTGAACATTTCTTAAGGTGTTTCTCAGCCCTCGGAAGTTCTTCATGTGAAAATTCTTTGTTTAGCTTTGTACCCCACTTTTTAATGGGGTTAGTTGGTTCTCTGGGTTCTACCTTCTTGAGTTCTTTGTATATATTAGATATTAGCCCTCTGTCTGATTTAGGGTTGGTGAAGATCCTTTCCCAATCTGTTGGTTGACATTTTGTCCTTTTGACAGTTTCCTTTGCCTTACAGAAACTATGTAGTTTTATGAGTTCCCATTTGTCAATTCTTGATCTTAGAGTATAAGCTATTGGTGTTCTACTCAGGAACATTTCCCCTGTGCCCATGTCCTCAAGAATCTTCCCCAGTTTCTTTTCTATTACTTTAAGTGTGTCAGGTTTTATGTGGAGTTCCTTGATCCATTTGGAGTTGAGCTTAGTACAAGGAGATAAGAATGGATTGATTCGCATTCTTCTGCATGATGACCTCCAATTGAACCAGCCCCATTTGTTGAAAAGACTATCTTTTTTCCACTGGATGCTTTCAGCTCCTTTGTCAAAGTCCAAGTGACAATAGGTGTGTTTGTTCATTTCTGGGCCTTCAATCCTATTCCATTGATCTGCTTGCCTGACATTGTACCAATACCATGCAGTTTTTATCACTATTACTCTGTAGTAAAGTTTGAGGTCTGGGATACTGAATACCCCTGAAGTTCTTTTACTATTGAGAATAGTTTTAGCTATCCTTGGTTTTTTTGTTATTCCAGATGAATTTGAGAATTGCTCTTTCTAGCTCTATGAAGAACTGGGTTGGGATTTTTATGGGAATAGCATTGAATCTGTAGATTGCCTTTGGCAAGATGGCCATTTTAACTATATTAATCCTACCAATCCACGAGCATGGAAGATTTTTCCATTTTCTGAAATCTTCTTTGATTTCCTTCTGAGATCTGAAGTTCTTGTCATATAGGTCTTTCAATTGTTTGGTTAGATTCACCCCAAGATACTTTATGCTGTCTGTGGCTATTGTCAAGGGTGTCATTTCCCTAACTTCTTTCTCAGTCTGTTATCCTTTGAGTATATAAAGGTTACTGATTTGCTTGCATTGATTTTGTAGCCAGCCACATTGCTGAAGTTGTTTATCAGCTGTAAGAGTTCTCTAGTAGAGTTTTTTGGGTCACTTGAGTATACTATCATATCATCTGCAAATAGTGATAGTTTGACTCCTTCCTTTCCAATTTTTATCCCTTTTACCTCTTTATGTTGTCTAATTGCTCTATCTAGGACTTCAAAAACTATATTGAAAAGATTTGGAGAGAGGGGGCAGCCCTGTCTAGTCCCTGATTTTAGTAGGGTTGCTTCAAGTTTCTCTCCATTTAGTTTGATGCTGGCTACAGGTTTGCTGTATATTGCTTTTACTATGTTTAGATATGGGCCTAAAATCCTGTTCTTTCCAAGACTTTTAGCATTAAAGGATGCTGAATTTTGCCAAATGCTTTTTCAGCATCTAATGAAATGATCATGTGGTTTTGAGTTTGTTGATGTAGTGAATAGCATTGATGCATTTCCTTATATTGAACCATCCCTGCATCCCTGGAATGAAGCCTACTTGATCATGGTGGATGATTGTTTTGATGTGTTATTGGATTCGGTTGGCAAGAATTTTATTGAGTATTTTTGAATCGATATTCATAAGGGAAATTGGCCTAAAATTCTATTTCTTAGTTGGATCTTTGTGTGGTTTTGGTATTAGCATAAAAGTGGCTTCGTAGAAGGAGTTGGATAGTGTTCCTTCTGTTTCTATTTGGTGGAATAGTTTACAGAGTATTGGTGTTAAGTCCTCTTTGAAGGTCTGATAGAATTCTGCACTGAAACCATCTGATCCTGTGCTTTTTTTGGTCGAAAGCCTATCTATGACCCCTTCTATTTCTTTAGGGTTTATGCATCTGTTTAGATGGTCTATTTGATCCTGGTTTAATTTTGGTATTTGGTATCTGTCTAGGAAATTGTCCATTTCCTCCAGATTTTCCAATTGTGTTGAGTACAGGCTTTTGTATTAGGATCTGATGATTTTTTGAATTTCCTCAGTTTCTGTTGTAATATCTCCCTTTTCATTTCTAATTTTGTTAATTTGGGTACTTTCTCTCTGCCCTTTGGTTAGTCTGGCTAAGAGTTTATCTATCTTGTTGATTTTTTTCAAAGAACCATCTCCTGGTTTTGTTGATTCTTTGTATGGTTCTCTTGGTTTCTACTTGATTGATTTCAGCCCCGAGTTTGATGATTTCCTGTCTTCTTCTCCTTCTGGGTGAATTAGCATTTTTTTTTGTTCCAGGGCTTTCAGTTGTTCTGTTAATCTTCTAGAGTATGCTCTCTCAAATTTCTTTTTGGAGGCACTCAGGGCTATGAGTTTTCCTCTTAGCACTGCTTTCATTGTGTCCGATAGATTCATGTGTGTTGTGCCTTGGTCAAGGAAGAAATAAAGAAAGAAATCAAAGAATTTATCGATATATTTTTTATTTACATTTCAAATGATATCTGCTTTTCTGGCCCCCACACTCCCCGACAGTCCCATAAGCCCCCTTCCCTTCCCCTCTTCTCCCACCCATCCTTTCCCTGTTCTGGTTTTGCCCTGTACTGCTACCCTGAGTTTTTCCAGAACCAGGGGCCACTCCTCTGTTCTTCTTGTACCTCATTTGATGAGTGGATTATGTTTTGGGTATTCCAGTTTTCTAGGTTAATATCCACTTATCAGTGAGTGCATACCATGATTGATCTTTTGAGACTGGGCTACCTCACTTAGTATGACCTCCACCTCCATCCATTTGCCTATGAATTTCATGAATTCATTGTTTCTAATGGCTGAATAGTAGTCCATTGTGTATATATACCACATTTTTTGCATCCACTCTTCTGTTGAGGGATACCTGGTTTCTTTCCTGCTTCTGGCTATTATAAATAGGGCTGTTATGAACATAGAGGAGCATGTATCCTTATAACATGCTGGGGAATCCTCTAGGTATATGCCCAGGAGTGGTATAGCAGGATCTTCCAGAAGTTAGGTGTCCAGTTTTCTGAGGAACTGCCAGACTGATTTCCAGAATGGTTGTACCAATTTGCAACCCCACCAGTAGTGAAGGAGTGTTCCTTTTTCTCCACATCCTCACCAACACCTGCTGTCTCCTGAATTTTTAATCTTAGCCATTCCGAATGGTGTAAGGTGAAATCTCAGGGTTGTTTTGATTTGCATTTCCCTAATGACTAATGAAGTTGACCATTTTTAAAGATGTTCCTCCGCCATCCGAAGTTCTTCAGGTGAAAATTCTTTGTTTAACTCTGTACCCCACTTTTTAATAGAGTTATTTGGTTTTCCAAATTAACAAAATTAGAAATGAAAAGGGGGATATAACAACAGAAACTGAGGAAATACAAAGAATTATCAGATCCTACTACAAAAGCCTATACTCAACACAACTGGAGAATCTGGAGGAAATGGACAATTTCCTAGACAGAAACCAAATACCAAAATTAAATTAGGACCAAATAGATCATCTAAACAGTCCCATAACCCCTAAAGAAATAGAAGGGGTCATAGAAAGTCTTCCAATCTTGTTGATTTTTAACATGCATTCCCCCGTGAAATCTATCCTTACAAATCTAGATCTCCTTTCTTAATGCTAAACAACTTCAGTTTAATTATGAGACTATAACTCATCCTCAATCCAGTCAGAGAACTGAGAAGGAATTAATTATTCTCTGAATATGTAGGAAGCACAATAAATATGTAGGAACACACAGGTACAGGGAAATTTTCCTGTACAGAACACCAATAGCTTATCCTCTAAGATCAAGAATTGACAAATGGGACTTCATAAGATTACAAACCTTCTGTAAGACAAAGGATACTGTCAATAGGACAAAACTGCAGCCAACAGATTGGGACAACAATCTCATAGCCAATGGAGGGCTATGTCCAATATGTACAAAAAACAGAAAAGCTAGATTCCAGAGAACCAAACAACCCTATTAAAAAGGAGGAATAGAGCTAAATGAAGAATTCTCACCTGAGGAATACTGAATGTCTGGGAAGCACCTAAATAAATGCTCAACATCCTTATTCATCAGGGAAATGCAAATCAAAACAACTCTGAGATTCCACCTCATCTCATGCCAGTCAGAATGGCTAAGATCTAAAACTCAGGGGACAGCAGATGCTGGTGAGGATGTGGAGAAAGAAGACTCCTCCATTGTTGGTGAGTTTGCAAGCTGGTGCAACCACTCTTGAAATCAGTTTGGTGGTTCCTCATAATATAAAACTGGACATAGTATTACCTGAGGATCCAGCCCTACTGCTCCTGGGAATATACCCAAAAGATGCTCCAACATATAACAAGAACACATACTCCACTGTGTTTATAGCAACATTATTAATAATAACCAGAAGCTGGAAAGAACTCAGATGCACCTCAAGGGAAGAATGGATATAGAAAATGTACATTTACACAATGGAGCACTACTCAGCTATTAAAAACAATGAATTCATGAAATTCTTAAGCAAATGGATGGAACTAGAAAATGTCATCCTATGTGAGGTAACCCAATCACAAAGGAACACACATGGTACGCACTCACTGATAAGTGGATATTAGCTGAAAAGCGCGGAACACCCAAGGTACAATTCACATTCCCCATGAAGCTCAAGAAGAAGAAAGACAAAAGTGTGGATACTTCAGTTCTTCTTAGAAAAGGGAACCAAATTGCCACGAGAGCAAATGCAGAGAACATGTGGAGCAGAGAATGAAGGAAAGGCCATCCAGAGACAGCATCATCTGGAGATTTTATTCCCATATACAGTTACCAAACCCAGACACTATTGCAGATAGCAAGAAGTGCTTGCTGACAGTAGCCTGATATAGCAGTCTCTTGTGTGGCTCTACCAGAGCTTGACAAACACAGAGGTAGATGTTTGCAGCCAACCTTTGGATTAAGCGTGGAGTCCTTAATGGGGACTGAAAGAGAAAGTTAGGGAAAGGACTGAAGGAGCTGAAGGGGAAAGAATGAATGAGTAGTTGAGTGGGGGAACACTGTCATAGAAGCAAGGTGATGGGGCATGAAATGGAGGATTTCCAGAGGGGAAACCAGGAAAGGGGATAACATTTGAAATGTAAATCGAGAAAACAAAAAAAGAAAGAAAAAGCAGGATGTAGATCGGACTTATTTATTAAAAATTTCAAGGTTCCAAAGAAGCCTGCACTAATTTTTTTTTTTGCAAAAGTTTACTTCATCTGTAAATAGAATATTATCAAATTCACAAATTAGAAATATACCGATTGAATCTGCATCAATGGAAAACACAAATTATCATTCCTCTAATTTCAGAAACAAATCGGAAAAAATGATTCTGAGAAAACCATTAAAAGGTGTCATCATGTACGATCACAAACTGACTGTCCATGTTGTCCTTAAACAAGATACAACAGATGCTAATTTTCCAAAGGGACCAACTGTTCTACCTTTAAAATGGCTAACTCATAAGCCTGTACTGATAGATCAATGGTCTATGATGAAAGAAAAATTACATGTACAAGAGTAGCTAGTAGCTAAATGCTCAACACATTGTGGAATCTGCCAGTTCTTGGAATTCTTCCATAGTTTTCATTTAAACTAAATCTGTCAAATGGCCAGTATGGATACATCTGAGAAAAATTAATAAAATTATTTATCCAATTGATTCTTTACAACATAGAATATCATTGGCTTCTATGTTACCTAAGGAATGGCCTATCAGAATGATTGATTTAAAAGATTGATTTTCCACAATTCCTTTATGTAAACATGTTAGATAAATGTTTGCTTAATCTTTACTTACTTTTAATAGAAGTTGTCTAGTAAAGAAGTATCACTGGACGGTCTTAACATAAGGAATGTTCTACCTAGTGCCAGTATTTTCCACAGCAGCCACTGAAAATAATTCATAAACAATTTCCTAAATCTATAATTTAGCAATGCATGGATGATGTATAACTTGTTGATTCAGATGCAAATACTTTGGAAGAAGTGTTTGATCAAAAAGAGAATGGTTTGCCTTGTTGGAGAGTACAAATTGCTTCTGAAAAATACAGAGGATAATATTAATTATCTAGGATATAAAATAAGTCTACAGAAAGTTTAGTTCACAAAAAGTACAAATCAGCAGAGAACAATTATGAACTCAATGATTTCCAGAAATTGCTTCAAGATATTAGCTGGCTACCACCCACAACTGGTTTAACAACTCAAGAGCTAAGTAATTTATTTCAAACTTTACAAAAAGTTAAGGTCTTAAATGGTACAAGAAAATTATCAGCTGAGACTAAGAGAGAGTTGTTTCTGGTACACAAGAAATTACAGGATATACATGTGATCCTTTCAGAGCCAAAGCTTGATTGTATTTTGGTGTTTTTTCCCTCTACTAATTCCCCCACAGAATTCTTATAGAAAAAGAAGATAATATCTTAGAGTTGGTACTTTTGTGACATAAGCAAGTATAAATCAATCAATCAATCAATCAATCAATCAATCAATCAATAAATAAATAAATAAATAAATAAATAAATAAATACCTATGTAGAATGGTTTCTGAATTGATTCTGAAAGGAATAATGAGACTTTTTCAATGAGCAGGAATAGACCCAGAAGAGACTACAGATATCATATTGTACTCATATGCCTTGTTATAAGCAGAAAATGAACACTGGCAAAGAACTTACAATAATTTTTGACAGAAATTAACAATAAATACTACCAAAGGATGCAACTTCAGTTTATAAAAGTGACTAATCAGATTCTCACTCATATAATAAGATGAATGCCAATTTCTAGAGGCCCTCCACTTTATACCTACATATACCTGCAGGATATAAGTTAGAAAATTTATGTGAGGTGGTTGACAGTCCCTATAATTCAGTTCAAAAATCATAGTTATGTGCAATTCTCATGGTGTTGTTAGATTTTCAAGAATCTGTTAATTTAATAACTGACTCACAATATCCATAGTAGAGTTGTTTTGCATGTAGAAACTGTTAAACTTGTTCAGGATGATTCTGAATTAACTTCATGGTTCAATTACAACAAGTGATCAGAAATACATCTATTGTATATAAAAACCAATAAGATCCAATAAGGGTTTAAAAGGCCCTCAAGCACAATTCAATTAAATATAAAAGGAGTAATTAATAGGAAATATGCTAAAGGCCTCAGAATTTCATTTAAAAAAAACACCTTGATAGAAAGAAAGGTTTACAAAGTGATTTTTCTATTGCTTTGCAACAAGCCATGGAAATTATAAGAGTTGTCCTACTTGTACTTTGTATACTATACCCAAATCCATGACCTGCAGGAAATAACTGAAAAGGTATCCAAAGAAATGAAATTACGGAAAGTGGATGTGTTTCATTTTGTACAGCTGGTAAATTAAAATAAATAAACCATGCCATAGCTATATATTCAGTATTTCAATAGGTAACTGCTTTAAGTTCTGAAAAGGCTCATTCTGTGATCACACATGCATTAAAAATTAAGGTTATTATGGGATACTTGTGTAAATTAATACTGACAATGTTCCAAAATTTGTCTCTTGTAAAATGAACAATATAAGTCATGTAACAATTATCCCACACAGTTCTACAATATGTTATAGAAAGATATAGTCACACTTTATAAGATAAACTTAATAAACATAAAGGAATAATAATACCCCCACCAATAGATTATGCAGTACTTTAATTTATTTAAGATGCCAATTAGAAAAGAACAGCTGCAGAGGGACATTGGATAACAGAAAAAAAAACTGCAAATTAAATTGTCCAATATGTTTTAAAGATGTGTTGACCTCAGAATGGAAACCAGGTTTTGTGTTGCGTTAGGGAAGAGGCTTTGTATTTGTTTCCATAAGAGAGTAACAACTATAGATACCATCAAAACTGATAAATATTGGATTTGAACAAGAGAGTCCTATTGAGTAAGAAGAGGCAACAGTTCATTAGACAGCATAGTCATTCAGTCCAAACTAACTTATAAAAACTAATAGATGCTTTCATTTGATCAGGCATGTAAAAATAAAAATACAAAGTAATAATATTTTGAATGATAATTTACCAGAGGCACACTTGCTTTACTGGCAAGTGTCTTCATTCTATTTTATAATGTTAGACTGGAGATTTCCATATGGCTCACGCCCTATTGGACATCAGATTTTGAGTTTTCTTCCTAAATAAAAAGGATATTTTTGGTGTATGGTATTTTAAAAGCACAGTTAAGAAATTTAAAATACTTTAAGTATATTTAAGGGGTAACTACAGTTTAAACATGTTTTATAAACATCTAATAATTGGAATGATTTGGAGTTATGAAAATGAATATGAAAAAATATTAGATCAGGGAAGCGGTAGCCCATGTCATTAATCCCATCAGAGACTGGCGTGTCGGTAAAAGTTAGTTTCTTTCTAAATTCTAGTGTTACAGTGAACAAGGTGCTGGTGGTTCTCATCTTTAATCCTAGCACTTTGGAGGTGCAAACTTTTGATCCTAACACTTAGGAGGCAGAGTCAGGCATATAAGAAGAACAATGATTTAACTTTAAAATCCATTTGCAAAAGGCAGGATGAAATTCAAAGTGAATGTCCTTTGTGATCTAAAAATAAATACACTTAAACCTTGAATTATATATCTAAAGAAAGGGGAGAAGATAGGTGTATTTATCCAGTAAGGTATAATTAGTAAGGTATATTTAGTTTCAAATTTTCAAAAGATTTTTTCAATTGAAAGATAATACTTTTTCTATTGCCAAAATTATTTTGCCCTAGGTAAGATACAACCTACCAAGAAAGGGAACACACCATAATGAAGATTTGAGCCTTTGTTTTTAATTTTACTAGAAAATAAAATCATTGAACTAAGGAATCTGGCAAGTAAAACATCTAATAAAAAAGGCCAGATCATTAGGAAACTATGCCCTTAGAAAATAAATATATTGGGGAAATAGTATTGCTGCCTTCTACAAGTATAAGTGGCAAGCATTCTTTATGTGGTCTCAATTCAAATACAAATTAAAGTTTGCTTTGGTGTTGGAACATGGCTCTCCTTCTCTGAAGCCACAAATGCTTACTAAAGGAAAATCCAAAACCTCTGCCTCATATCAGAAGAACCTCCTGGTATGGGACAGAGGAAAAAAAATAAGGGACTATTCCATTGCAACTATAATAATGATAATCTTTTTGTTTTCATTGCACTTCCTAAGAATATCATCTCAAAACCTATTAGATCTCTCTCTCTCTCTCTCTCTCTCTCTCTCTCTCTCTCTCTCTCTCTCTCTCTCTCTCTCTCTACACACACACACACACACACACACACATACACACACACACACACACACACGAGCTTCCTGTGGTTATATTAGTAGTCAGGGTACTAACTCATTCTAGAATTAAGCTTCATCTGGCTTATTGAATCCTGTATTCCTAGCATAATTGTACTCATTTTGTTTTATGCCTGGAGGCAGCCATCTTATGCTGTTACAAGGAAATTTTCTTATATGCTTTTACTAGGTAAATTTCTCATGCCAGAGTTGATTGTATATTATTTTATGTTCCATGCTTTGGCCTTCATGGAAGCCAATCATAGTAGTGGTCAGTTGGAACTATTTTTGTATAATTAACCACAATAAGCTTGAATCCAATGAATCACCCGGAAGTACTTCCTTCACCTATGTATCATCTTTCATGGTTTTATAAGCTGCTCCTGGGATGGACCTATACATAAGAAAGACACCTGTGTCAATATAAAAATTCATCTGGAATAAAAGTTGCATTTAGAGTAGGGATCTTGAATAAAACTTCTTTTTAGAGTAAGGGTCAGATAAAGTTTAAGTCCCAAGACATTCCTGGATGGGAGAAGAAGACATGTTTGTGGGTAATTTGCATCCTTGTTGGTAAGTTGAGACATAAATGCTAGGCAAATTGTCTGCACTGCTGTTGAATAACCCTACTAATGGAAACAAAATAAATGTACAACAAAGACACGTTTCTAAGGAAGCCCCTTATCTCTGAATCTTGATTGGTGAAATAATTTGGCACAGATGTATATGGATATTCAGACTTCAACGCTCTATAATTTTGGTTTGGGGGTTGAAGTTTAGCTTCAGAGTCAATACGGATTGTCCCTGATTGATCAGTCTTAGAAGGGGCATTCAATAAAACAGCCCTGTTTAACTGAGATTGGTGTCAAACTAAGTAGTTTGTGTGGCAATCCCCAGACCACAACATAGCTTCCTGTGTGTATTTACAGATTTGAGTTTCAGTAACTAGGAACAAAGTATGTGTTCAGTAACTAGGAACAAAGTATGTGTACCTCAGATATACTTAATGGATTATGATCTTCAAACCTTTCTCAGATCTGCTGAATATGTCATTATAAATGCTTAGGTTTTCTACCATTCTCATCAGTAACATTTTAGGTTTTCAAGAAGGTGAAGATATACAATGACTAATCCACCTGGATTCTGGTACCACTACGACTGGGCAAGATGGGCCCCCTCCATTGAAGAACCTATCTAGATTATGGTAACAGTACTACTGGACAAGCTGTCCCCCAACAGCAAAGAATCTACCTGAATTGTGGTAACATTACTACTGGGTAAAACAACCCATTCGTGTTCTACTGCCATGTTCTGCATAACAAGTGGGCACCTTTGGGTTAGCAGCTATGTTCTATCTAGCCAGGATTGCCACAAAGTTGACAAACACCATCAAAAATTAGCTTCATACTACACACTGCTCAAGACATTTGAATTGCATCAAAATGAGACTGACATGAACATTCTACAGATCTATGAACTTAAAAACACTTAATCCTAAGAGTGACAAATACAACCAAGCTGGGCAATGTAGAAAGCTTGACAGAAATAACTTCACTATTGCAACTAGTTTTGCTGTGTTACAGTTAAAAAATCTTTTCATTTTATTTAGGTAAAAAGGAAGGATAGGGAAATAAAATAGGAATAAAGGGAAGATTACTGGATATACTCTTATAGATCTTTGTATATTAGTGCAAAATTAAACTTATATTTGGTTACTTTGTTCTAGACCTTTGCATATTGATACAGAATAATGGTTACAGCATGCCATGTATCAACATTTTTTAAGGTATTGTACCTAGTTAATTCTTTTTTTATTAGATATATTCTTTATTTACATTTCAAATGTTATCCCCTTTCCTTGTCCCCCAACCCCCTGAAAATCCCATTTCCCATTTCCTCTCTCCCTGTTTCCCAGTCAACCCACTCATACTTCCTGTCCTGGTATTCCCCTATACTGTGGCATTGAGCCTTCCCAGGACCAAAGGCCTCTCAGCCCTTTGATGTCCATCAAGGCCATCTTCTGCTGCCTATGTGTCTGGAGCGATAGGTAACTCCATGTGTATCTTTGGTTGATGATTTTTGTCCCTGGGAGCTCTTGGATACTGGGTGCCTCATATTGTTGTTCCTCCTATTGTGCTGCAACCCCTTCAGCTCCTTGGGTCCATTCTCTAGTTCCCCCATTGGAGACCCTGTACTCAGTCCAGTGGCTCACTGAGAATGGCCCCCTCTGTATTTGTCATGCACTAGCAGAGCCTTCCAGGTGACAGCTATATTAGGCTCTGGTCAACAAGCACTTGTGGGCATCCACAATAGTGTCTGGTAGGTAATTCTTTAAAAATCAATGTGAATTCCAGTAATTTTAAATGATACTATTATAAAATGTTTAGGTTAATTAAAAAATGCAAATTAATAGTCAATCAAATTTGTGGCATTTTTTAGGGTACTATTTTAGTTAATCATGGGTGTTTTCTAACGTAATCAGATAGTAGCTAGATAAATAGCTAGAAACAAGCAGCATTTGCCTATTCAAACTTACCAAGACTGTTAGTCTTCAAAACCATCGAGATCTATAGAACTTGCATTTAAAGGTGTTTTATTAATTATAAAGTGTTTTATTAATTTAATGCTTTTTGGATAATGATGTATATTAGCTCCTGGTAGCACCCCCATTATACTTTTAAAAAGATGATGAGCATTGAGGAACTTCTTTGTTGCTAAGGCCTGGGTAAATGCTGCCTCTCTAGCCATCTGTTTTATGCTGATATTAGTGTTACAAGGAAAGATTTTGAAGCTTTCTCATGCACAAGTTACTTGCATAGTCTCTTATGCTCTATGCTTTGGTCTTCTTAGAAATCAGTCATAGTAGAGGTCAGTTAAAAATGCTTTGTATAGTTAGCCACAATAAGCCTGGGCCTGAACCAACCTCCCAGCAGTACTTCCTGCACCTGTATATGAGTTTTTATGGATTTAGCTTTTATAAGCCACCTCTGGTATAGACCCTAACATAAGAGAGACATTTGCACCAATATAAGAAAACATTTGAGCAAAACTTCCATTTTGAGTAGGGGTTGAGTGACATTTTAAGTTCTCAATACCTCCGTTGGATTTGACATCCCACATGGCAGAAAAAGACATATGCATGGGTAACTGACATCCTCCTTGGCAAGTTAAGACATGAATGTTAGGTGAGGCAATTACATAGACACAGTTGAATACCCGAACCAATGGGAACAGGCTAAGTGTACAACAAAGACGTGTTCCTAAGGAAGTCCCCTATCCATAAATTCTGATTGGTGAAACTTGGCACAGATGTTTGTGGATTTCAAGTCTAAATGCTATGTAGAATTCTAACTCCATGTTACTCTATGCTCCCAAGACTGGTCTGTGATCCTGATCAGTCCTGGGGTGAATGCTCAATAAACTATCCTTGTCTGACGAAGATTGGTGTACATCTTGTTTGTGGAGTGACTCCTGAACCTCAACACTTTCAGAGTTTGCCTCAGTTGTGGCATGTTGTCACAGGCAAGAAACTGCCCTTGTTTCAACAACTCACAGTATGCTGTTCAAACTGTGGACAAGTAAGACACAAAGAAAGCCACCTGCTGAAATCTGCTAGGGAAAGATAGAGGAGTCCTTCATAATTCTAGCTTCATAGAAAAAAATCCTCTCAGATATTCTGAGACAGAAGGCTGAAGAGAGTGATGTTCCAAATTTGCAGAGGAATATTTGGTGACTATCCAGGAAGCCAGTAATCTGTCATTTCTAAAGTTTTGGAAGCTGCTTACTGTATACTTCCTGTTTACTCAGGTAATATTTATCCTTCACAGTTCTCCGATAGGGTGGAAAACTAGATAGTTATAGTCTCACTGTTAATGTTAAGTTGTTTATGATTTAAGAAAAGGTTTTAATGTCTAAAAGAATATTTTTAGGTTAATAAATGCAAGTTATGATAGAAAGAAATTTAGGTACAGAACTTTGGACTTAAGATAGGCTAGATAGTCAAGAACTTTCTCCATGGTTACCAAATACAAATGGACTGAACATTGTGAATGAAATTTTTTACTACATAGAAAATAGTTTATTGATATCAGAGTCTTTTATTTTAGACAAAAATGGGAGATATATTACAAGATTACAATGTATTTGATTACATTGTGAAACTCATGATTATGAACTAGAAAAATTTTGTGTTTTGGCTCAGCCTTAGCACATACCTTTAACCTAAGAGCTAGAATAAATCAACTCTAGATCAAGAGACAAAGCAAACAAACTGAGAGAGAATGAACATAAGTAACAGAAAGGAGAGTCTTTGAGTAGAAGAGCCAAACATCAGGCAGAGCTCAAGGAGGATAGCCTAGAATTGTAGGTGTCAAACGTGCCACAAGAAGACCTACACAGTCAACTAACCTTGACCTACGGGGTCTTACAGAGACTGGCCCACCCTTCAGGGGGAGCAGTTAGGGACTGGACATAGGCCCCTTACACATTTGTAGCTAATGTGTAGCTTTGTCTTCATGTAGATTCCCCTAACAAGTTGTGCATGAGCTGTCTCAGACTCTGTTCCCTGCCATTTAATCTCTTTCTCCTACCTGGATTTAATGGGTGGTCCTCAGTCGGAGAGGATCTATTGCTTGCCTAGTTTTGCTGGGAATAGATGTCTCAGGGTCGGATGGTATCAAACGGGGAATCTCCATACCTCTGAGAAGAAGTGGATCAGGCAAGGCGGGAGGGATTTGTAAGGATATGACTAGGAAGAGGGGAAGGGGAGATTTTTTTGTTGGTATATAAAGTGATTTTTAAAATAAATTAGAAAAGACAGCAGGGAAAAGGAAAAGGAATGTTTTTCCTTCTTAGAAGATGGTGGAGTAGGAATGTCAGATAGATGCCTTCTCTGCCTCTCTGAGCTAGCAGGCCTTCCCACAATGTGTGATTCCTGAGTCTGCATTTGGTACAAATAAACCTTTGGAACTTAGTTGGTTTTTTTTTATCTTTATTACTAGTTTTTTTTTTAATATTTTTATTTTCTATATTCTTTGTTTACATTCCAAATGATTTCCCCTTTCCCAGATCCCCCCTCCCCATATGTCCTATAAACCTTCTCTCCATCCCTTCTCCAATCACCTCCCTCCTTTTTCTCTGTCCTTATATTCCCTTCCCATGCTAGATCAATCCTTTCCAGGATCAGGACCCTCTCCATACTTCTTCATGGGAGTCATTTGTTATGCAATTTGTGCCTTGGGTATTCAGAGCTTCTGGGTTAATTAATATCCACTTATCAGCGATTGCATTCCATGTGTATTCTTTTGGGATTGGGTTGCCTCACTTAGGATGATATTTTCCAGATCAAACCATTTGCCTAAAAATTTTGTGAATTCATTGTTTCTAATTGCTGAGTAGTATTTCATTGTGTAAATATACCACATTTTCTGTATCCATTCCTCCTTTGAGGGGCATCTGGGTTCTTTCCAGCTTCTGGCTATTATAAATAAGGCTGCTATGAACATAATGGAGCATGTATCTTTATTGCATGCCGGGGAATCCTTTGGGTATATGCCCAGGAGAGGTATAGCAGGGTCTTCTGGAAGTCTCATATGTCCAGTTTTCTGAGGGATATTCTGGCTAATATCCAATATATACAAAGAACTCAAGAAGTTAGACCCCAGGGAACCAAATAACCCTATTAAAAATGGGGTACAGATCTTAACAAAGAATTTTCACCTGAAGAAATTCAGATGGCCGAGAGGCACCTTAAGAAGTGCTCAACATCATTAGTCATTAGGTAAATGCAGATCAAAACAACCCTGAGATTTCACCTTACACCAGTCAGAATGGCTAAGGTCAAAAACTCAGGAGACAGCAGGTGTTGTCGAAGTTGTGGAGAAAGAGGAACACTCCTCCACTGCTGGTGGGGCTGTAAGATGGTATAACCACTGTGGAAATCAGTCTGGAACTTAGTTTTTTAAAACAACAGTTTGGAAGACCTTTCCATTTTCTGATACCATCTTCAATTTCTTTCTTGAAACTCTCGAAAGTTTTTCAATTACACTAGACTTTCACTTGCTTGGTTAGAGTTATCCCAAGATATTTTATGTTAATTGAGACAATAGTGAAGGATGTTGTTTCCCAGATCTCTTCCTCAGTTCATTCTAAATTCGAATATAGGAGGGCTACAGATGTATTTTAGATACTCTTATAGCCAGCTACTTTGCTGAAAGTGTTTATTAACTACATGAGTTCTCTGGTGGAAATTTTAGGGTCATTTATATATATCATAGCATCTACAAAAAACAATATTTAAACATCTTCCTTTCTAATATGCATCCCCTTGGCTTACTATTCTATCTAAAACTTCAAGTACTATATTGAATAGATATGGAGAGAGTGCACAGCCTTGCTTGTTCTTTATTTTAATAGAATTTCTTTAAATTTTCTACCATTTAATTTGATAAGGGCTACAATTACTGCAAATTGCCTTTATTGTATTTACATATACAACATGTATCCCTAATCTTCCAGAACTCGTATCATCAGAAAGGGTGTTGGATTTTGTCAAAGGCACTTCTTAGCATCTAATGATATTATAAGATAATATCTTTTGGTTTTCTTCCATATTCTCGATATGGTGGATTACATTTAGTGATTTTTTTTTTATTATGCTGAACCACACCTTCATCTCTGGGATAAAAAATACTTGATCTAGGTGGATGATATTTTGATGTGTTCTTCAACTTAATTTGCAAGTGTTTTGTTGAGTATTTTTGCTCTATCTTAATGAGGTAAAATGATCTGTAATTTTCTTTGTTGGATGTTTATGTAGTTTGGATATCAGAATAACTATGGATTCATAAAATGAATCAGGCAATTATCCTTCTGTTTCTACTTTGTGGAATAATTTGAGGAACATTGGCATTAACTGTTCTTTAAAAGTCTGAAAGAATTCTGCACTAAAACCATCTGGCCCTTTAATTATTATTATTATTATTATTATTATTATTATTATCACTATTATTATTTGGTTGGGACACTTAATGACTGATTCTATCTCAATAGGGTATATAGGTCTATTTAAATTGTCTCGTCTTGATTTAAGTTTGTTAAGTGGTACATATAGAGAAAAATATCCATTTCTGTTAGATTCTTCCATTTGGTAGAGTGCAGGTTTCAAAGTAAGACCTAATGGTTCTTTGGATTTCTTTGGCATCGATTGTTGTGTCCCCCTTTTCATTTCTATTTAAACTATTCTCACTCCGTTTCTTCAGTAATTTTGATACGGGTTTGTCTATCTTGTTGATTTTTCTCAAGGAACCCATTCTGTTTTATTCTTTTTATGGATCTTATTGTTTATACTTTATGATTTCAGCACTCAGTTTCATTATTTCGTTCCAGATGATTGTTTTGCATGTGATTTATTTATTTATTTATTTATTTATTTATTTATTTATTTATTTATTTTTCCTTAGTGCTTTCAGGTGTACTATTTATATTAGACCTTCTATCTTTTAGAGTCTCTATTGAGAAGTTAGTCATAATTCTCAAATGTCTACCTTTTATGTCTCTTGGTATTTTCACTTTCAGTATTTAATATTCTTTCTTTGTTGGGTATGTTTAGTGTTTGTATTATGAGGCAAGGAAAATTTATTTTCTCATCCAATATATTTGGTATTCTTTATGCCTCTTCTTATACCTTTATAAACATTACCTTTTTCAAGTTAAGAATTTTTTCTTGTATGATTTTGTTAAAAATATTTTTGGGCTTTTACGCTGGGATTTTTCCTCCTTTATTGCTATTATTCTGGGTTTGGTCTTTTCATAGTGTCCCAGATTTTCTGGATGTTTGGTATCAGAAATTTTTTCAGATTTAACATTTTCTGATTGATGTATCCATTTTTTCTGTTGTATCTTCAATGTGTGAGATTCTTACTTCCATCTCTCATATGTAACTGTCATTTCTTATAGTTTACCTATATTCCTATTTCCATGATTCCCTCAGTTTGTATTTTCTTTATTGTTTCTATTTTCATGTGTTTCTATCAATGGTTTGTTTTTTCTTGGCATTCTTGAAATTCTTTAAGGGATTTATTTATTTCCTCCAATTTTTTGATTGTCGTTTCCTGTATTTCTTTGAATGATTTATTAATTTCCTCTTAAAAGCATCTCTCATGTTCATAAAATTGGTATCAAATACTTTTTCTTGTGCTTCGACTGTGTTGGAATCTAGAGAAATTGTTATACAAGGACAGACTGACTCTTGTGGAGACATATTTCCCTGGCAGTTACTTTTTATATTCTTACTCTGGAGTCTAGGGATCTGGTTTTGGGGTGACTTAGGTTTAGTTACTGGTTTGTCTTTGTAGTTTCAGTTTCCCTTCTAGATTTTCAGAGAGTATGAGGCTATGTATTGTCTTTTTTACTGGCCTAATCAGCTTATGTTTTGCAGGAGTACTTGCAGCTGTGGAAGTCTGAGAGTAGAAGAGGCTATAGGTGGATGGTTTGTTGCAGTACTGGGGCAACCCTGAGGATTGGGTCTGTGGTAAAAGAGAGGGTGCAGAAGGTACATGGGCTGCCTACTTGATCATTTACCAGGTTTGGCCTGTGGTTGAGAAGAGTGTGTCCCCCTGATTTGGAGGCTGGAACAGAAGGATAGGGGAGATTGGGGAGGTGTTAGGGGTTCTTCTGTGGGATCCACAGGAACAATGCTTGGCATCTGGACTCCGGTCGCAATCCTAGGGCAACTCAGAAGTTGACTCCTAGGCAAACAGAGAGCTAAAGGTTATTTTTATAGAGAATTTTAGAATTTGGTATTTCAGATCTTATCATAAAAACCAACATTCTGATTTGCTAGAAATAATATCTATCGGCACATACATTTTGTACAATAAACCAGCATAATTTTGATTCTGAAGAAATTATATTGGATGAGTGGGAGTTGGAAATACAAGCAACTGTTACTTAGCAATATAGCTACTGTAACATTTTTCTGCTTGGTCAATTGATAGTTGCAACACCCTTAATTGATGACATGCATTTCAACAAATATAACACTACTGTTATAAATACATAAAGTGCTCACAGCTTAAACAACTTGTGCAAAACATCTTATAAAAACAGGAGTTTATTTTGATTTATTCTTTCCAAAGGAGTGCTCATAGTAATAGGAAAAAAAAAACAGTAAGAAACTAGAGTAAGAAACAGAGATTGACATTGTGTCTCAGATGCACATACGGAACAGAGACCCAAGGACCTATTTCCTTCATCAAGACTGGACTTCCTGATGTTTCCATTTCTTTGGAAATAGCTCCACTTACAGGTTCAACATGGGGGTGTTTCTTATTCTAACTTGTATAAAGTGTATTGTTTTGAACAAACAATTTACATATTTACTAGGACATCCTTGAATAATTTGTTTACTTCACACACACACACACACACACACACACACACACACACAATGGTGTTTGTCCATTCAATATGTACCTTCGTAATTTTTTATTATAGGCATAATTTCAGCTTTTTTCTATCCTCCAGTCTTGTTTTACTTTAGTAGTATCCCATACCCACTGATCTGAGTATAACAGAATGTCATTAGAAGTCATTTAGTTTTTGTCTTCATGACATATCTGTTTATGAGAGTGGAGTATTGACATCTCAAACCATCATTATGTAAAGGTTAATATATAATTTAACCTGAAATAGTGTTTCTTTTATGAACTTTTTTTTATATCCTCTTGTTATATTTTTTTTCTTTCACAAGTATGCAATCTCCTTTATTATCTCTTCTGATTAGCCGTGGCTTAAAATCTATTTTGTCAGATATAAAAATGGCTACACTGGCAGTTTTTCTGGGCCCATTGTGTTGGAATATATTTTTATATTCCTTTACCCTGAGATAATGGCTATCCTTGATATTAAGGTGTGTTTCTTGGTTGTAGCAGAAGGATAGACCCTGGTTTCACATCTAATCTATTATTCTTTGTGCCTTTTTATTGTGGAATTTAGACCATGAGTATTGAAAGTTATCAAAGAGCAGTGTTTGTTTATTACTTTCGATTTTGTTTTTGTAATGGAAGTGTGTGAGGGTGTTTCTCCACATTTGATTTACTGTCTGTGATTATTTTGTCCTTTTGTTTTCCTGGGAATGGCTAAGAACTTTAGGTTGAATTTTTCTTTCTAGTACCTTCTGTAGGGCTGGATGTGTAGAAAGATATTGCTTAAATTTGGTTTTATAATGGAAAAAATAAATTACTTTCTCTAACACTGAAAAATGTGTTGGGTATGATAGTCTGGGATGGCCTCTGTGACCTTTTAAAATCTATTAAAAAAATTTGTCCAAGCCCTTCTACACTTCAATGTTTCCATTCAAATTTTGGATACTATTCTAGTAAGATTGTCTTTATATGTTATTTGGTCCTTTTTCCTTGTATCTTTTCATATTTTTTCTTTGTTTGGTACATTTAATGTTTTGATTACTATGTGCTAATGGGAATTCTATTTAGCATTCTCAATGCATTTTTTTTAACCTTTTAAAAGAATATAGGTGTTTCTCTGCCATCCGAAGTTCTTCAGGTGAGAATTCTTTGTTTAACTCTCTACCCCATTTTTTAATAGGGTTGTTTGGTTTTCTGGAGTCTAACTTCTTGAGTTCTTTATATATATTGGATATTAGCCCTCTATCTGATGTAGGATTGGTGAAGATCTTTTCCCAATTTGTTGGTTGCCGATCTGTCCTCTTGATGGTGTCCTTTGCCTGACAGAAACTCTGTAACCTTATGAGGTCCCATTTGTCAATTCTTGCTCTTAGAGCATACGCTATTGGTGTTCTGTTCAGAAACTTTCTCCCTGTACCGATGTCCTCAAGGGTCTTCCCCAGTTTCTTTTCTATTAGCTTCAGAGTGTCTGGCTTTATGTGGAGGTCCTTGATCCATTTGGATTTGAGCTTAGTACAAGGAGACAAGGATGGATCAATTCGCATTCTTCTGCATGTTATAAATACATAAAGTGCTCACAGCTTAAACAACTTGTGCAAAACATCTTATAAAAACAGGAGTTTATTTTGATTTATTCTTTCCAAAGGAGTGCTCATAGTAATAGGAAAAAAAAACAGTAAGAAACTAGAGTAAGAAACAGAGATTGACATTGTGTCTCAGATGCACATATGGAACAGAGAACCAAGGACCTATTTCCTTCATCAAGACTGGACTTCCTGATGTTTCCATTTCTTTGGAAATAGCTCCACTTACAGGTTCAACATGGGGGTGTTTCTTATTCTAACTTGTATAAAGTGTATTGTTTTGAACAAACAATTTACATATTTACTAGGACATCCTTGAATAATTTGTTTACTTCACACACACACACACACACACACACACACACACAATGGTGTTTGTCCATTCAATATGTACCTTCGTAATTTTTTATTATAGGCATAATTTCAGCTTTTTTCTATCCTCCAGTCTTGTTTTACTTTAGTAGTATCCCATACCCACTGATCTGAGTATAACAGAATGTCATTAGAAGTCATTTAGTTTTTGTCTTCATGACATATCTGTTTATGAGAGTGGAGTATTGACATCTCAAACCATCATTATGTAAAGGTTAATATATAATTTAACCTGAAATAGTGTTTCTTTTATGAACTTTTTTTTATATCCTCTTGTTATATTTTTTTTCTTTCACAAGTATGCAATCTCCTTTATTATCTCTTCTGATTAGCCGTGGCTTAAAATCTATTTTGTCAGATATAAAAATGGCTACACTGGCAGTTTTTCTGGGCCCATTGTGTTGGAATATATTTTTATATTCCTTTACCCTGAGATAATGGCTATCCTTGATATTAAGGTGTGTTTCTTGGTTGTAGCAGAAGGATAGACCCTGGTTTCACATCTAATCTATTACTCTTTGTGCCTTTTTATTGTGGAATTTAGACCATGAGTATTGAAAGTTATCAAAGAGCAGTGTTTGTTTATTACTTTCGATTTTGTTTTTGTAATGGAAGTGTGTGAGGGTGTTTCTCCACATTTGATTTACTGTCTGTGATTATTTTGTCCTTTTGTTTTCCTGGGAATGGCTAAGAACTTTAGGTTGAATTTTTCTTTCTAGTACCTTCTGTAGGGCTGGATGTGTAGAAAGATATTGCTTAAATTTGGTTTTATAATGGAAAAAATAAATTACTTTCTCTAACACTGAAAAATGTGTTGGGTATGATAGTCTGGGATGGCCTCTGTGACCTTTTAAAATCTATTAAAAAAATTTGTCCAAGCCCTTCTACACTTCAATGTTTCCATTCAAATTTTGGATACTATTCTAGTAAGATTGTCTTTATATGTTATTTGGTCCTTTTTCCTTGTATCTTTTCATATTTTTTCTTTGTTTGGTACATTTAATGTTTTGATTACTATGTGCTAATGGGAATTCTATTTAGCATTCTCAATGCATTTTTTTTAACCTTTTAAAAGAATATAGGTGTTTCTCTGCCATCCGAAGTTCTTCAGGTGAGAATTCTTTGTTTAACTCTCTACCCCATTTTTTAATAGGGTTGTTTGGTTTTCTGGAGTCTAACTTCTTGAGTTCTTTATATATATTGGATATTAGCCCTCTATCTGATGTAGGAGTGGTGAAGACCTTTTTCCAATTTCTTGGTTGCCGATTTGTCCTTTTGATGGTGCCCTTTGCCATACAGAAACTTTGTAATTTTATGAGGTCCCATTTGTGAATTCTTGATCTTAGAGCATATGCTATTGGTGTTATGTTCAGAAACTTTCTCCCTATACAGATGTCCTCAAGGGTCTTCCCCAGTTTCTTTTCTATTAGCTTCAGAGTGCCTGGCTTTATGTGGAGGTCCTTGGGTACAGAGTTAAACAAAGAATTCTCACCTGAAGAACTTCGGATGGCAGAGAAACACCTTAAAAAATGCTCAACTTCATTAGTCATTAGGGAAATGCAAATCAAAACAACCCTGAGATTTCACCTTACACCAGTCAGAATGGCTAAGATTAAAAACTCAGGAAACAGCAGGTGTTGGCGAGGATGTGGAAAAAGAGGAACACTCCTCCACTGCTGGTGGGGTTGCAAATTGGCACAACCACTCTGGAAATCAGTCTGGCGGTTCCTCCGAAAACTAGGCACCTAACTTCCAGAAGATCCTGCTATACCACTCCTGGGCATATACCCAAAAGATTCCCCAGCATGTAATAAGGATACATGTTCCACTATGTTCAAAGCAGCCCTATTTATAATTGCCAGAAGTTGGAAAGAACCCAGATATCCCTCAACAGAAGAGTGAATGCAAAAAATGTGGCATATATACACAATGGAGTACTATTCAGCCATTAGAAACAATGAATTCTTGAAATTCTTAGGCAAATGGATGGAGCTGGAGAATATCATACTAAGTGAGGTAACCCAGACTCAAAAGATGAATCATGGTATGCACTCACTAATAAGTGGATATTAACCTAGAAAACTGGAATACCCAAAACATAATCTACACATCAAATGAGGTACAAGAAGAACGGAGGAGCTGCCCCTTGTTCTGAAAAGACTCAGTGAAGCAGTATAGAGCAAAATCAGAATAGGGAAGTGGGAAGGGTTGGGTGGGAAAACAGGGGGAAGGAAGGGGACTGATGGGACTTTCGGGGAGTGGGCATCCAGAAAAGGGGAAATCATTTGAAATGTAAATAAATATATCAATAAAAAATAAAAAAATAATAAAAAAAAAGATCAATCATGGTATGCACTCACTAATAAGTGGATATTTGCTTGGAAAACTGGAATATGCAAAACATAATCCACACTTCAAATGAGGTACAAGAAGAACAGAGGAGTGGCCCCTAGTTCTGGAAAGACCCCGTGTAGCAGTATAAGACAAAACCAGAACAGGGAAGTGGGAAGGGATGGGTGGGAGAACAGAGGGAGATAAGGGGGCTTATGTGACTTTCGGGGAGTGGGGAACCAGAAAAGGGGAAATCATTTGAAATGTAAATAAAAAATATATCGAATAAAATTTAAAAAAAAGAAAAAAAAGAATATAAAATAAAATAATTTTTAAGGAAACACTCATTTCTGGGTACAGCCTCTCAGATGACAATTATGCTAGGCTCCTCTTTGCAAGCATAACAGAGTATCATTAATAATTTCAGGCATTGATGCTTTTCTATGGGATGGTTTTCAATTTTGGCCAGTTATAGGTTGGTCATTCCTTCAGTCTCTGCTCCGTCTTTGTCTCTGCATTTCATTTAGACAGGAAAAATTTGGGGTCCAAAATTTTATGGGTAGGTAGGTGTCCTTATCCCTCCATGGGAGATTCAGCGTGGCTATAACAGGTAGCCTCTACATGTTCTATTTCTGCAGTATTAGGCATCTCATCTAAGATCACCCACACTGACTCCTGGGAGCCTCCTCCATCCCAGGTCTCTGGGACTTACTAGAGATTCTCCCATGGCCCTCCCTCTTGGCAGTTGAGCATTTCCATTCATTCTCTTGGCCCTCTGAACCTCTCTTGTCTCTCCCAAAACCTGATCCTGCCCTTCTATTCTCCTCCCCTTTCCCTCTCTTGGAGAGTTTTCTTACTCCTTCTGCCTCCTATGATTATTTTTTCTCCACTTTTGTCTTAGGGTTTTATTTCTGTGACCAAACACTATGACCAAGGGAACTCTTATAAGGCACATTTAATTGGGGCTGGCTTATGAGTTCAGAAATATAGTCTATTATCATCAAGGCAGGAACACAGCAGCATTCAGTCAGGTGTGATATAGGCAGAGCTGAAACTTCTACTTCTTCATCTGAAGGTTGCTAGAAGACTGGCATCTATATAGCTAGGGTAGTTTATCCTATACCCACAGTGACACACCTACTCAAACAAGGTCATACTTCCAAATAATGCCACTCCTTGGGCCAAGCAAACCGCCACACCTTCTAAGTGTGAATCAAAAATCTTCATTTGGGCCTTTTTGTTTAACCTCTTTTGGACTATGGGGTGAATCATGGCTATTCTGTACTTTATGGCTAATATTCACTTATCAGTGAGTACATATCATGCATGTTCTCACTCAGGTTGATATTTTCTAGTTCCATCCATTTGTGTGCAATATTCATGATGTTCTTATTTTTAATAGTTGAATAGCATTCCATTCTATAAATGAACCACATTTTCTATATCTATTCTTCAGTTGAGGGGCATCTGGGTTGCTTCAAATTTCTAGCTATTTACAAATAAGGCTACTATGAACATAGTGATCTGTAAACTCTTATGAGCCTTAGCTTACTGAGGATCTCCTGAGTGAACAACATGGAATTGGGATTCAACGCCAAAAGCAATAGGAATTTATTGTTCCAACATGTTGGGGCATCCCTGCACATGGAGAGAGAGAGAACAACCACACACAGCCCATCCAGGAAGGCTTTAGACAGTTCTCAGGGCTGCCACCATTAGCTACAATGTGATTAACAGAACAGTATGACTTTTAAACTGATTGGTCTCTAGGGAAACAGGTAAGTGGCCAATGGTCAACTCTGGCAAGGTGGCTGGTCAGTGCCCCCTCCCTGGTCTAAGGAATGTAATTTAACCCCTCCCTTCCAGAGGGGAGGGGTCTGGTGAAATTTTCCAAAGTTTCTCTGCTGACCTCTTCAGAGTATGTTTCTTTGTGGTATGGAGAAGCATCTTTTGGGTATATGCCTAGGTATAGTAAAGCTAAAGTCACAGATACCCACAGCCAAACATTGGGCACAGTTCATGGACTCTTACAGAAGAGTTGGAGGAAGGATTGAAGGCACTGAGGAGGATGAGAACTTCACAGGAATATAAGAGAGTCAACTAACCTGGAACCCTGGCAGCTCTCAGACACTGAGCCACCAATCAACCAAAAAATGGGCTTCAATGAGCACATATGTAGCAAACATGCAGCTCAGTCTCCATGGATCCCTTGCCTGGCCTCAGTGGGAGAGGATGCACCTAGCCAAGGAAAGACTTGAAGTGACAGAGCTGGGGGATACCCAGGGGTGGCCCTACCCTCACACAGGATAAAGAAAGGGGGCCTGAAGGAAAAGATTCTGTGAGAAGGAACCAGGATGGGGAGCAGGATATGGGATGTAAATGAATGAATGAATGAATGAATGAATGAATAATAAATAAATAAATAAATACAAAAAGAAAACTTTTGTTGTTTATACTCACAACATGATTATTAGTAAAATCTTTAAGTCTCTTTTTGGAAACTCACTGGTTACATTGACATGGGAATGAAGAAGAGGATAGTCATTTTTCTTTGTGTCGTATATCGCAAATTTCTCAATCCCATCCTCAGCACTCTTGCAAACTAAAGGACATCTAATGAAACGGGCTACCAGTTTTGCAAACCACTTTTGATTTGCTTTTGCTTTTTCAGGTAAATGCTTGTGAGTTTAATTTTCCTAAGAATATTTAAAGAAATCCATTTTTTCAGTAGAATAAGAATGATCCAGGTCACCATCTCTGGATCAGGAGCAGTCTGGGCCACTCTCCCCTCTCCAGACAGTGCAGAGGGCCAGCGGTGCATGTGGAGGAAGGCTGCAGGTAAGCAGCTTGCACTGGTAAGTCCGACTCACCTGGCAGAGCTGAGGATCCTGTCCAGAGGCCAGGAGCCTTCCCCTCACCACCTCTGGATCAGGAGCAGCCTGGGCCACACGACCTGTTCCCAAGCAGTGCAGAGGGCCAGCAGTACATCTGGAGACCAGCTGCAGGGAGGCAGTTTGCACAGGTGAGTTCTGCATTGACAACAAGACCAACTAACACCAGTGAGATCTAGATGGCAAAAGGCAAACAGGAATGTTACTAATAGAAATCAAGGCAATATGGCAGCATCTGAACCCAATTCTCCCTTAACAGCAAGTCCTGGATACCACAACACACCAAAAAAACAAGATTTGGATTTAAAATCACTGGTCATGATGCTGTTACAAGAACACATGAAGATTATAAATAAACCCCTAAAGAAATTCAGGAGATATATAATCAAAAGCTAGAAGCCCTTACAAGGGAAACACAAAAATCACTTAAAGAAATGCAGGAGAATATGGGTCAAACAATAGTAACCAATAAGGAGGAAATGCAAAAATCACTTAAAAAATGCAGGAGAACTTTGATCAACAGGCAGAAGTCATGAAAGAGGAAACACAAAAATATCTCAAAGAATTACAGGAAAACACAAACAAGCAAGTGAAGGAACTGAGCAAAAACATCCAGGATCTAAAAACAGAAGTAGAAACAACTAAGAAAGCACAAAGGGAGACAACTTTGGAGATAGAAAACCTTGGGAAGAAATCAGGGGACATAGATGCAAATATCAACAACAGAATACAAGAGATAGAAGAAAGAATCTCAGATGCTAAAGATACCATAAAAACCATTCACTCAACAGTCAAAGAAAATGCAAAATGCAAAAAACTTGTATCCCAAAACATCCAGGAAATCCAGGACACAATGAGAAGACCAAACCTAAGGATTATAGGCATAGATGAGAGTGCAGATTTACAACTGAAAGGGCCAACAAATACCTTCAACAAAATTATGGAAGAAAACTTTCCCAACTTAAAGAGAGAGATGCCCATGAATATACAAGAAGCCTACAGAACTCCAAACAGACTGGACCAGAACAGAAATACCTCCTGTCACATAATAATCAAAACCCCAAATGCACTAAACAAAGAAAGAATATTAAAGACAGTAAGAGAAAAGGGCCAAGTAACATATAAAGGAAGGCCTATCAGAATCACAACAGATTCCTCACCAGAGACCATGAAAGCTAGAAGATCCTGAACAGATTTCATGCAAACTCTAAGAGAACACAAATGTCAGACAAGACTACTATACCCAGTGAAACTCTCAATCACCATAGATGGAGAAACAAAGATATTCCATGACAAAACCAAATTTACACATTATCTTTCCACAAACCCAGCTCTGCAAAGAAAAATAGGAGTAAAACTGCAATACAAGGAGGGAAACTACACCCTGGAAAAAGCAAGATAGTTACCTTCTTTCATCAAATCCAAAAGAAGATAACCACTCAAAAATAAAATTAACATAAAAAACGACAGGAAGTAATAATCAAAATTCCTTAATATTTCTTAACATCAATGGGCTCAACTCCCCAATAAAAAGACATAGACTAACAGACTGGATAAGGAAAAAGGACCCTACATTTTGCTGCATACAGGAGACACACCTCAGTGTCAAAGACAAACACTACCTTAGAGTAAAAGGCTGGAAGACAATTCTATGAGCCAATGGTCTCAGGAAACAGCCTCAGTAGCCATTCTAATATCAGATAAAATTGACTTTCAACCTGAAGTCATCAAAAGAGACACGGAAGGACACTTCTAGCTGGTCAAAGGAAAAATCCACGAAGAAGAACTTTCAATTCTGAACATCTATGCACCAAATGCAAGGGCACCCTCATTCATAAAAGAAACTTTACTAAAGCTCAAAGCACACATTGAACCTAACACAATAATTGTGGGTGACTTCAACACTCCACTCTCCTCAATGGACCAATCAGGAAAACAGAAACTAAACAGGGACACAGTAAAACTAATTGAAGCTTTGGACCAATTGGATTTGACTGATACTTATATAACATTTTATCCTAAAGCAAAAGAATATACCTTTTTCTCAGCACCTCGTGGTACCTTCTCCAAAATCAACCATATAATTGGTCACAAGACAGAACTCAGCAAATATAAGGAGATAGAACTTATCCCATGCCTCCTATCAGATCACTATGGAGTAAGAGTGGTTTACAATAGGAACAAAAACAACAGAAAGCCCACATACACATGGGGGCTGAACAATACTCTACTCAATGACACCTTGCCCAAAGAAGAAATAAAGAACGAAAACAGAGACTTTTTAGAATTTAATGAAAATGAAGACACAACATAATCAAATCTTTGGGACACAATGAAAGCAGTGCTAAGGAAAACTCATGGCCCTGAATGCCTCCAAAAAGAAAATGGCGAGAGCATACACTAGCAGCTTTAAGACACACCTGAAAGCCCTGGAACAAAAAGAAGCCAATTCACCCAGGCGGAGTAGAAGTCAGGAAATCATCAAACTCAGGACTGAAATTAATCAAGTGGAAACAAAGAGAACCAAACAAAGAATCAACGAATCCAGGAGCTGGTTCTTTGAGAAAATCAACAAGATAGATAAACCCTTAGCCAGACTGACCAAAGGGCACAGAGAAAGTATCCAAATTAACAAAATTAAAAATGAAAAGGGTAATATAACAACAGAAACTGAGGGAATTCAAAAAATCATCAGATCCTACTACAAAAGCCTATATTGAACACAGCTGGAGAATCTGGAGGAAATGGACAATTTCCTAGACAGATACCAAATACCAAAATTAAATCAGGACCAAATAGATCATCTAAATATTCCCCTAACCCCTAAAGAAATAGAAGGGGTCATAGAAAGTCTTCCAACCAAAAAAAGCACAGGACCAGATGGTTTCAGTGCAGAATTCTATCAGACCTTCAAAGAATACCTAATACCAATACTCTTCAAACTACTCCACAAAATAAAAACAGAAGGAACACTACCCAATACCTTCTACGAAGCCACAATTACGCTGATACCAAAACCACACAAAGATCCAACAAAGAAAGATAACTTCAGACCAATTTCCCTTATGAACATCGATGCAAAAATACTCAATAAAATTCTTGCCAACCGAATCCAAGAACACATCAAAACGATCATCCACCATGATCAAGTAGGCTTTATCCCAGGGAGGCAGGGTTAGTTCAATATATGGAAATCCAGCAATGCAATCCACTAGATAAACAAACTCAAAGGAAAAAAAATGGTCATTTCATTGGATGCTGACAAAGCATTTGACAAAATTCAGAATCCTTTCATGCTTAAAGTCTTGGAAAGAACAGGAATTCAAGGCTCATACCTAAACATAGTAAAAGCAATATACAACAAACCAGTAGCCAGCATCAAACTAAATGGAGAGAAACTTGAAGCAATCCCACTAAAATCAGGGACTAGACAGGGCTGCCCACTTTCTCCTTATCTTTTCAATATTGTACTTGAGGTACTAGCTCAGGCAATTAGATAGCATAAGTAGGTCAAAATGATACAAATTGGAAAGCAAGAAGTCAAAATATTATTTCCAGATGATATGATAGTCTTCCTAAGTGACCCAAAAAACTTCACTTGTGAACTCCTACAGCTGATAAACAACTTCAGCAAAGTGGCAGGTAATAAAATCAACCAAGCAAAACTGTAGCCTTCCTATACTCAAAGGATAAGCAGGCTGAGAAAGATATTAGGGAAATGACACCCTTCACAATAGCCACAAACAATATAGAGTACCTTGGGATGACTCTTACCAAACATGTGAAAGGGCTATATGACAAGAACTTCTAGACTCTGAAGAAGGAAATGGAAGAAGACTTCAAAAAATGGAAAAACCTCCCAGGCTCATGGATCGACAGGATTAATATAGTCAAAATGGCCATTTTGCCAAAAGCAATATACAGATTCAATGCAATACCCATCAAAATCCCAACTCAATTCTTCACAGAGATAGAAAAAGCAATTCTCAAATTCATCTGTAATATCAAAAAACCCAGGATAGCTAAAACTATTCTCAACAAGAAGGGAAATTCTGGGGGAATCAGTATCCCTGACCTCAAGCAATATTACAGAGCAATCTTGTTAAAAACTTCATGGTATTGGTACAGTGACAGGCAGGCAGATCAATGGAACAGAAATGAAGATCCAGAACTGAACCCACACATCTATGGTCACTTGATCTTCGACAAAGGGGCTGAAAACATCCAATGGGAAAAAGATAGCCTTTTCAATAAATGGTGCTCCTTCAACTGGAGGTCAGCATGCAAAAGAATGCGAATTGATCCATCCTTGTCTCCTCATACTAAGCTCAACTCCAAATGGATCAAGGACCTTCATATAAAGCCAGACACTCTGAAGCTAATAGAAAATAAACTGGGGAAGACCCTTGAGGACATTGGTACAGGGGGAAAGTTTCTGAACAGATCACCAATAGCTTATGCTCTAAGATCAAGAATTTACAAATAGGACCTCATAAAATTACAAAAGTTTCTGTAAGGCAAAGGACACCATCAAAAGGACAAATCAGCAACCAACAAATTGGGAAACGATCTTCACCAACCCTACATCAGATAGAAGGCTAATATCGAATATATACAAAGAACTCAAGAAGTTAGACCCCATGGAACCAACGAACCCTATTGAAAAATGGGGTACAGAGTTAAACAAAGAATTCTCACCTGAAGAACTTAGGATGGCAGAGAAGCATCTTAAAAAATGCTCAACTTCACCAATAGCGTATGCTCTAAGAGCAAGAATTGACAAATGGGACCTCATAAAATTACAAAGTTTCTGTAAGGCAAAGGACACCATCAAGAGGACAAATCGGCAACCAACAAATTGGGAAAAGATCTTCACCACTCCTACATCAGATAGAGGGCTAATATCCAATATATATAAAGAACTCAAGAAGTTAGACTCCAGAAAACCAAACAACCCTATTAAAAAATGGGGTAGAGAGTTAAACAAAGAATTCTCACCTGAAGAACTTCGGATGGCGGAGAAGCATCTTAAAAAATGCTCAACTTCATTAGTCATTAGGGAAATGCAAATCAAAACAACCCTAAGATTTCATCTTACAGCAGTCAGAATGGCTAAGATTAAAAATTCAGGAGACAGCAGGTGTTGGAGAGGGTGTGGAGAAAGAGGAACACTCCTCCACTGCTGGTGGGGTTGCAAATTGGTACAACCACTCTGGAAATCAGTCTGGCGGTTCCTCCGAAAACTGGGCACCTCACTTCCAGAAGATCCTGCTATACCACTCCTGGGCATATAACCAGAAGACTCCCCACCATGTAATAAGGATACATGTTCTACTATGTTCATAGCAGCCCTATTTATAACAGAAGAGTGGATGCAAAAAATGTGGTATATCTACACAATGGAGTACTATTCAGCCATGGTATGCACTCACTAATAAGTGGATATTAACCTAGAAAACTGGAATACCCAAAACCTAATCCACACATCAAATGAGGTACAAGAAGAAAGGAGGAGTGGCCCCTGGTTCTGGAAAGACTCAGTGAAATAGTATTCAGCAAAACCAGAACGGGGAAGTGGGAAGGGGTGGGAGGGACTTTCAGGGAGTGGGGGGGGGGCTAGAAAAGGGGAAATCATTTGAAATGTAAATAAATTATATCGAATAAAAAAAATTAAAAAAAAATGCTCAACTTCATTAGTCATTAGGGAAATGCAAATCAAAACAACCCTGATATTTCACCTTACACCAGTCAGAATGGCTAAGATTAAAAATTCAGGAGACAGCAGGTGTTGGCGAGGATGCTCTACTATGTTCATAGCAGCCCTATTTATAATTGCCAGATGCTGGAAAGAACCCAGGTATCCCTCAACAGAAGAGTAGATGCAAAAAATGTGGTATATCTACACAATGGAGTACTATTCAGCCATTAGAAACAATGAATTCATGAAATTCTTAGGCAAATGGATGGAGCTAGAGAACATCATACTAAGTGAGGTAACCCAGACTCAAAAGGTGAATCATGGTATGCACTCACTAATAAGTGGATATTAACCTAGAAAACTGGAATACCCAAAACATAATCCACACATCAAATGAGAATGAGGTACAAGAAGAAAGGAGGAGTGGCCCCTTGTTCTGGAAAGACTCAGTGAAGCAGTATTCGGCAAAACCAGAACAGGGAAGTGGGAAGGGATGGGTGTGAGGACAGGGGAAGAGAAGGGGGCTTACGGGACTTTCAGGGAGTAGGGGGCTAGAAAAGGGGAAATCATTTGAAATGTAAATGAAAAATTATATCGAATAAAAAAAAAAGAAAAAGAAAACTGGGCAAGTCACTTCCGGAAGATCCTGCTATACCACTCCTGGGCATATGCCCAGAGGATTCCCCAGCATGTAATAAGGATACATGCTCCACTATGTTCATAGCAGCCCTATTTATAATAGCCAGAAGCTGGATCGAACCCAGGTATTCCTCAACAGAAGAATGATGCAAAAAATGTGGTATATATTCACAGTAGAGTACTATTCAGCCATTAGAAACAATGAATTCATGAAATTTCTAGACAAATGGATGGAGCTGGAGAATATCATACTAAGTGAGGTAACCCAGTCTCAAAAGATCAATCATGTTATGCACTCACTAATAAGTGGATATTAGCCCATAAAATTGGAATACCCAAAACGTAATCCACACATCAAATGATGTACAAGAAGAGTGGAGGAGTGGCCCCTGGTTCTGGAAAGACTCAGTGTAGAAGTATAGGCAAAAACCAGAACAGGGAAATGGGAAGGGGTGGTTGGGAGAACAGGGGGAGGAAGGAGTCTTATGTGACTTTTGGGGAGTGGGGGGGCCTGAAAAGGGGAAATCATTTTAAATGTAAATAAAAAATACATCGAATAAAAAAAGGAAAACAAAACAAATAAACAAAAAGAATACAACAGAAAGCGGATTTCTCTCTGGAGTGGTAAATACACTAGTTGGTTCCTGACACCTCCTCCTCTATTCAGTCCAAATTGATCTCTAGATTTTGCAGCTCATTATATGACTAGAAGAGTATACATCTGTTTGTCTGCCTTTCTGTCTAAAATTATTTGCTTTTCAGCTACCTATAATCATTATCAGCAAAGGAAGGATAAATAGCTTCCAATTTTTTTCTTGAAAGGGCATGCCTTCTCTGTTTTCCTTTTCAATGTGCTGGATTATAGACCACAATAAGTTATACTAGTTAGAAAGGAGGATTGTGCATCATGAAAGCAGATAAAATTGGAAGTTAAATGAGGGAGAAAAAAAGAGAATCAACTACTGCCTTGTCATTGACTTTGTGGTAGGTACTTTTGACAAAGTGAAATGACCAGTATTGTTAAAGACATCAATATGTTGATTTTGAGACAAGACTTCATCCTATAGTATAGGCTGACCTGAACTTAGCATGTATCTTAGCCTTGCCTTAAACCTTCCTCATTCTCTTCAAGGACGGTATTATGTGGTGTATCACCATGGGTTGCTTAGGAATGTGGATTTGGTTTAAGCTGCTGAAAAGGTACTACAGGCAAGGGTCCAGAAGAGTACATAAGGATTCAGCTCAGCTCTGATCCAAGCCAAGAGGATGAAGACACAGAAACGGAAGTAAGAAGGAAGGATGAAGGATGTGTCAGTTCAATTTTGAAAACAGAAAATACAGTGTACAGTGAAAGAGATGATCCTTGAGAATAATTAGGCAAGGTCGTTTCAGGTTAGGCTGTATCTTTAAAGTTTATTCTAGGTAGGGTTTTAGAGCCTGGCCAATCCCAGAGGTGTCTGGGAAATCAAGTTGGTGTTTATCTATTCTCTAGTGATGGGGTCAGATAAAGTCAGTTTTACTGGTAATGAACTGGTCTTACAGACCAAGGGTAGGTCCAATTGATAAGAAAGGCTAAAGGAGCATTATTAAAGTTTAGTTAATTTTACATTGATACATCTTGAATTTAAAATTAAATCAATTTTGAGCTTGTTAAAAAGTAGCTGGAATTTAAAGTCCAGCTTTTATTGATTATCATAAATGACAGCTGCTGTATTTGAAATGGATTGTACTCAGCATCGGTGGCCGTATATGCAAAAACAGATGTAGGGGGTTAATACTGAATGCTAAAGTGAAGGAAAGAGATTAAGACTGAGGGAGATTAGTAAGCATAATATTGACATATCTGAGGTTGAGTTTCTTGGCAAAGGATAAAGCAGTGTGGGAGAAGAGAAAGCAGTCTGGGGCAAATCCTGTGCTCATGACAACCGGGGAAAGCATGTCTTGAATTGATTTTTTTAGGCCCGAAGATGTTTTTCTTTTGTCCTTTTCTGCCTTTTTAATTCCTCAGAAAAGAATTGGTGTATAGGTAAGAGAATGTGGAGGATGCTTGATAAACATATTCAATTCAAAATACTTTTTCTTATTTCCTATATTATTCTTCCCACAAAATATGTGGTAACCTTATCTCTTGTTTTTTCCTTTTCTTCCATTGTTATCTAATTTGAAGATTATTTGAAGTCTTGCTGCTGTGAATCATTTGTCCTTTCTCTTTTAATTTTTTTATGTCTAAGTGCATCTAGTTATTGCTTTACTTCTATCGTATATACATGTACTAGATGAAAAGTCGTCAACCCACATAGAAAAATGTCCTAGTTTCCACTACAAAAGAAAAATGAGCCAACACACACAGCTTCTGCATTAATCTCTTGCAAGATCCAAAGATGAAGCTTTATTTGAATAGTACTTGATCCTTTGTGCACATCAGTGTAGTCAATGAGTATGCAAATATTTAAGTAGTTGACCCTGGGTTAGCAATGTACGAAAGAGTAAACATTTAAGAGTAAACTTAATTAATTCATTGTTTCTGTCTCATTCTTTTGCAAGAGATCAAAGGAATAAATAAAGGGAGTATTGCAAATTCCCAGAGGAAACATACTACTTTGTAACCGGTGTGTGGGGTGGGGTGTCATTTTTTCCTTGTGTTGATACCAGAAGAGTAGTTGATTTCTTCAGTACTTAAGGCCTCATCTCTAAGATTTCGCTCTTAGTGAGTAAAGTGTCAGCCCCATGAGCATGGTTTGGGACATATATTAGTGACTTTCTTCTTTGCTTTGAAAAAATATCCAGCAGAAGCAGTTTAAGGAACAATGGGTTTATTTTGGCTCACATTCTAATGGAATACAGTGTATCATGGAGAGATATAATGGTAGTGTCAATAGCTCAAAAATGAGGCACAGGTGTTTGATGGAGATAATTATTCCTTCTGCAGCCAGGACACAGAAAAACAGAGGTTGGTGCTCAGCTTCCTGTTCCTGTTTTCTCTTTTATTCAGTCATGGGGAGATGCTAGAGATTTGTGTCTTCTCACTCTAGTTAAGCCTCTCTGGAGAAGCTCAATTACTCACCCAGAAGTGTGTCTCATAGGTGATTCTATAGTCTACCCAAATGGACAATGAAGATGGACCTTACAAACACAATTGCCTGGAACATTGCCATTATCCAATATGGAGGTCACAAAGTACATATTCTAATAAACAAAATAATCTTTTCTAGAATATTAAGCTGATAACATATGAATTGCCTATGTGATTGTTGTGACTTTTTATACCAAATGTATAGCATTTTATACCATTTGTTTAGTCTTTATCTTTTTTGATAATATATTAACTATCATGTTAGAATCTTAACCTACAGTTATTTAAAACAAAATTCCATGGCTGACAATTACCAAAAAGGAAGGAGGGTAAAACATAATTATGAAGTACTACAATTAATGCTGTACATGGGGTCAGATGGCAAACAGAAAGGGAAAATTGGCTGTTTGTAGGGTTACAGAAACAATGTGATCAAGACAGAAAACCAGTTTCCTAGACTCAATGAATAAGTTACCAAGATAGAAGGAAGGTATTCAATAGTGGAGAAAAATTGAGACAAAGGAATATATATGAAAAGTAGAGAAGTTGTAAATCTTACATAATTTAGACAGAAGTATGATACAGGTGACAGGCAATAACCTGATTTTTAAAGCTACATAGAAGACAAGATAAATTTTATCAGGATAAATATTGAGTCTAAGTAAAGTGCAATTTAGGAATTTACATGAGATTGAATACAGTTAAGATAATATTTCAAAAAATGGAACCACTAGATATAGAATTACAGGTATACAAATAGATATGAAGAAGCCAAGAAGTATGAAGATTGGGTCTCAAGATTGTGAGGCTGAACATTTCCTCAGTGTGCATGTGTAAACTGATTAATCAAGGAAGATAGTTAAGCAATTCAGTTTGAGCCTGACCATGTAAAAAGCCTAAGCAAAAGAGGAATCTCTTGTGTAAATTCCATGGTCTGAAACGCAGGAGCTTTGGTGCCCAGAGCAAAAGAAGGTTTTGTGACTAAAAAAAGACACAGATGTGTTGCTCTGTCATCTTCACTTCAGTCTTGGATAGGATCATGCATATCATACTAGTGAGGGTGGATATTACTTATACAACATGATGTGGATGCCAGTCCCTTCCAGAAACTCTCCCAGAGGTGTAACCAAAATTTATGAGGTTTTCTTTTATTTAATTTTTTAATTTTTTTAATTGAGCATCTTCTTCATTTACATTGCCAATGGTAAAACATTTCCCAATTTTCCCCTCCCAAAAACCCCCCTCCCCAAAGAATTCCAATCCCCACTCCCACCCCCTGCCTCTATGTATATGACCCTCTACCCAACACACTCCCACCTTACCCCACCGCCATCTGTTTTCCTTTGTTGGGACCTCTATTGAGCCTTTACCTGACCAAAGACCATTCCTCCCACTGATGCCCAACAAGGCCTTCCTCTGCCACATTTTTGACTGGAACCATGTGTTCTGTGGTTGATAGTTCAGTCCCTGGGAGTCTTGGGGTGTCTGGGTGTCCGAAGTCATTGTTGTTCCAATGGGGCTGTAAAACCCTTTAGCTCCTTCGGACCACCCTCCAGATCCTCAGCTGGGGACACCAAGCCCAGTCCAATAGTTGGTTGCTAGTTTCTGCCTCTACATTTGTAGGGCTCTGGCAGGGCCCCTCTGGAGACAGCCATGACATGCTCCTTTTGGTACATGCTTCTTGTCCTAGTGTCTGGATTTGGTGACTGTTTATAGGATGAATCCCCAGGTAGAGCAGCCGATAGGAGGCCTTTACTTCAGACTCTGCTCCACACATTGCCTCCCTTATTGCTCCTGTGAGTATTATGTTCCCTTTCTCAGAGGAACCATAGCACCCTCACTTAAGTCCTCCTTCTTCTTGAGCATCCTGTGCTGGGTGAATCGTAAATTGTGTATTTTGAGCTTTTGAACTAGCATCTGCTTATTAGTGAGTGCATACCATGTGAATTCTTTTGTGACTGGGTTACCTCGCTCAGAATGACACTTTCTAGTTCCATCCATTTGCCTAAGAATTTCATGAATTCATTGTTTTTAATAGCTGAATAGTACTCTATTGTGTATACCTTATGGGTATGCAAGCTGGTAAAACCACTTTGGAAATCAGTTTGGCGATTCCTCAGAAAATTAGACATAGTACTACCTGTGGACCCAGCTATACCACTCCTGAGCATATACCCAGAAAGTGCTCCTACATGTAACAAGAACACATGCTCCACTATATTCATAGCTGCCTTATTTATAATAGCCAGAAGCTGGAAAGAACCCAGATGTCCCTCAACAGAGGAATGGACACAGAAACCGTGGTATATATACACAATGGAGTACTATTTAGCTATTAAAAACAATGAATTCATGAAATTCTTAGGTAAATGGATGGAACTAGAAAGTGTTATCCTAAGCAAGGTATTTCTCATCTAGATTCCATGCTGCACTTAGCAATACATCTCTTTTGGTTTAGGAAACCTGCCTGATCCAGTCACCCAGAACTGTATCCTATGCGTATTATCCCATAACTATGATCATCTCCTTAGACTATTCCGTTTGTTTATCACAAAATTTAAGTAAGAAAATGCTGTAGGGTATGCTATCAGACCATCTGTTGTTGCTAACTGCATTTTCCATTTTCCTAGTATGTACCAGAATCCCTGTCACCTTTTTCCAAGTGATAAGGGATAGGTCACTACTAGTCTTGCAGCAAAAGGAGATGGCAATGATGGGCACTGTAGATTAACATTCAGTGAGATTTTTTTTTCTATTTCCCTGCTGGAACCTGAGATCTCTAAAATGAAGAGTTCAAGATCAAGTGATATAAACTGCTACTTCCCCAAGCAAATCTTGAGGTATGTCCATTAATATTGCTTTAGTTTGCCCCCCTTGTCAATTGTTGACTGGAGAAAGGGCACTAAATAATGGCTCTGATTTGAGTTGTTTTCTGGGATCTGCTGGGTATTTGTCACTCCTCATAACATAAGAGTGTTGACCTTTCTTCTCAGCTTTATTTACTCCCTTGACCCAGCTGAGACTTACCTTAGCATGCTCAGGTATATGATAATACAGACTGGCTTGTATGTACATCCAGTGAAAGTCCATATTAACTTTCTCTTTCAATTAGTGTAGTAGAATACCATTTTAACTAGATATACTTTACAGACTACCATTTAGCCTAATTTTAGATATCCAATACGCCTAGTCCCCAAGTTATAAAAAACAATGGCAAGTACTACATTTTATGCATTTCTTCATGGGCCTCCATGTTTCCTCCTTCCTTAAACTTTTGGTGAGCACTTTATATAATCAGCTAATGTCCTAGCTCTTACAATATGTGGTGAGCATGTAGAAATATCCAATATGGATTTTCCATATGAGGAAAAATAACTCAACAAATATTATTTACTGAAATTGAGGGAAGTAACTAATATTTTTCTATCACTTACTATCCTGTGAGAGAGGACTTGCATGAGTAACAAATATCACTTAAAAGAAATGTATCTGTTTGATATAACTAACTTCTCATCGTGTGGGGTACTTCAGGGGTGTACTGGCTAAACAAAGCCATGAGAGCATTATTTCTAAAACCCAATATAAGAAATCCGTCGACCTATCCAACCCCTCTTCACTATCACCAAAGGAGCTTACAGCTATAAGTTCAATAAAACATGAGCTTTGTTTTAGTTTACAATCAAAGATGGAGTTAGTGAATGGATTGTTTTTTTTATTCCGTATATTTTTTAATTTACATTTCAAATGATTTCCCCTTTTTTGCCCCCCCCACTCCCCAAAAGTCCCATAACCCCCCTTCCCTCCCCCTGTTCTCCCACCCACCCCTTCCCACTTCCCTCTTTCGGTTTTGCCCTATACTGCTACACTGAGTCTTTCCAGAACAAGGGGCCATGCCTCTGTTCTTCTTGTATCTCATTTGATGTGTGGATTATGTTTTGGGTATTCCAGTTTTCTAGGCTAATATCCACTTATTAGTGAGTGGATACCATGACTGATCTTTTGAGACTGGGTTATCTCACTTAGTATGATGTTCTCCAGCTCCATCCATTTGCCTAAGAATTTCATGAATTCATTGTTTCTAATGGCTGAATAGTACTCTATTGTGTATGTATACCACATTTTTTGCATCCATTCTTCTGTTGATGGATACCTGGGTTCTTTCCAGCTTCTGGCTATTATAAATAGGGCTGCTATGAACATAGTGGAGCATATATCCTTATTACATGCTGGGGAATCCTCTGAGTATATGCCTAGGAGTGGTATAGCAGGATCTTCCGGAAGTGACTTGCCCAGTTTTCTGAGGAACCGCCAAACTGATTTCCAAAGTGGTTGTACCAATTTGCAACCCCACCAGCAGTGGAGGAGTGTTCCTCTTTCTCTACATCCTCACCAACACCTGCTGTCTCCTGAATTTTTAATCTTAGCCATTAAACACCTGACTGGTGTAAGGTGAAATCTCAGGGTTGTTTTGATTTGCATTTCCCTAATGACTAATGAAGTTGAGCATTTTTTAAGATGCTTCTCTGCCATCCGAAGTTCTTCAGGTGAAAATTCTTTATTTAACTCTGTACCGCATTTTTAATAGGGTTATTTGGTTTTCTGGGGTCTAACTTCTTGAGTTCTTTGTATATATTGAATATTGGCCCTCTATCTGATATAGGGTTGGTGAAGATCTTTTCCCAATTTGTTGGTTGCCGATTTGTCCTTTTGATGGATTCTTATCTCTGCAAATAATTTCACTGAAATAGAAAGTTGGCTGAGGTAGACTTTGAGGTAATTTGTATGGGCTCACAGGCAAAACTCTCAACTGGTGAAGAGGTTTACAAGACAGTGCTCTGTAAAAGTAACTTTTATTTCCCTGTCATAATTGTCATCTGACACTGTCAGATGTCTGATACTGACAGTGTCTCCTGACACTGTCTGCCTATCTACACCTGAAAGGCCAAATCTTTCAAATTCACACTCCATTTTAGAGAACCTGACCTAAGTTTAAAATCAGGTAAACTAACAGGCGGGTACCTAACATTAATTTTCAAGTTATCCCCCAACAAAACCTGAGCCTAGCTCCAATCTCTAGGCTCACCCAAAACAAGACCTGAGGCTCTGGGTTAGACCCCCAACAAGAACAAATAACCCCAACAAATGTGTACCCCAGGTTACAAGTTCATGCCCTGCCTAAAGAACAACAAAGCAAAGGAAAGTAAAAATTAAGTTTTTGATTCTATTCCCAGAACCAGCCAATTATGCTAAAGGCTATAATACTTTCCAATTAGATACGTGTATGCTTACTTCCCTCAGGCTCCCAACCCTGTGTGCTATAAAGTCTTGCCCTGGTAGATATTTGGGGCTCTTTTCTCCACCAAAAACAGCCCTGAATCCTGTCGGTGAGGTGAGAGGCCAGAGATATCTCGAACAGAATAAGGACCCTGCTATGAGTTGTTTTGGATCAGCTCTGTCTGTTTTTTGAAGAATCGCTAACACTTCTGTGGTACTACACACATAGTCCTGGAAGCTTCTTGCCTCTGTACAATCTTGTCTATTCCTAGAATGTTCTCAGCCTCTGAGATTTGTTACTGAATAAACTCACCCTTTCTAAATCTTCTTGTGCTCTGACTGGCTGATCCAACTAAGCTGTTCTGGTTCAAACTCCTCTCTATGATGACTGATACAATCTGGCTTTTCTAGCCTTCTCCTCAATTGCTTTGCTTGACCTCAATCTAACTCTAGCAATCTTTTCTAATCTTCTGGCTCTTTCTCATCTTCTTGCACATTTTGTCTTTGCCTGTGTCAGTTCATTCTCTTCTCAACATTATACTTCTCTGTCAAACTCTCCTAGTAAAACTGCCTCCTCCTTCCTGTCTGTGTTGCTCTACTTTGTCTCTCAAGTCTACTGTCTCTGCTTTCGAGGAACTCTATTGTACTTCTGTAGCATACTCTCTTCTTCCTGTGCTGTACATCCCTTAAGTAGTCTTTCTTTCCTGTCTCTTCTCCTGAGAGTTGGGCATGTTCTATTCTGTCAAATCTTTCTCTTATTCATCACTTTTTCTGTCACTCAAACATCACTTTCAAATATGAGTGGCTCCTATTAAAAACTAAATTTACCATCTTTGTTCAGGATTAAAGGTGGTTACTAAGAGCCTGTCTGTATTTCAGCCAGAGTGATTAAAGGTGCATGCTAAAGACAGAGCCATACCCTAACTAGAAACAGATTTAACATCCTATAACAGTGCTTTAAAAAAAATTCTTTCAAAGTGCTGGGATACTTTATATTGGGTTTCATTGCATACCAATATTTTGGTTAGAGTTAGAGATGAAGGCAATTTGACAAGGTTTTGTGCTAGGTACTAATAACACCATTTATATAGAAGACTCTAGGGTCCAGGCTTCATTTGTTAGAATTATAAACTGCAATTTAGAGATGAAGCTAAGGTTATTACTTATTCTATCCACATATTTCCCTTGGATAACTACAGAGTTAAAGAATAATAATGAAAGTATTATTGAACTATTGCAGAGAATTTTTCCTAGAGCATACCCATACTATAGTGAATATTGTTACCATGTCAACCTGTGCTTATCACGAAATAATATTTAATAAATTATTTGTATAAGTTACTTTTCTGATTCTGTGATAAAACACTCTGAAAAAAGTAATTTAGGAAAGAAGGCATTTGTTTTGGACTAATATTCCAGATGTATAGAGTCTGTAGTGACAGAGAAGGCATGGAAGCAGGAGTCAGAAACTGGTGGAGGTCATTTCTATTTATTCACAGTAAGCAGAAAGTGAGAACAGGAAGTGAGGTGGCTTTATAAGTTCTTAAAGCCTATTCCAGGGATTTGCTTCTTTAGTAATGTTTTACCTCCAAACTACTTTAGAAGTTCTTAAACAGTACCACAGTGGAGATCAATTGTTCAAGTACATGAGCTTATGGAGGACATTTCTGACTCAAACTGCCATAGAATATCATACAGATGTGAATGTGGATATTTGACGCCTTTGCTTTTGCATACATATTCATCATGTGTTTATCATTTAGGTAGAGAGCTGTACAATATCTATTTTCCAAGAAACTTTTCTCTGGCTACTTTCTAGTAAGGTCACTTCACTACACTTGTAATTGTTATTCTGAGGTTTAACCTTTTGCATTTATTTTGCTTATTTTAATCTCTATGTTAGTATTATTTATTGTTGTATTATTTGCTTTTTGAATGCATATGTCTGTGCTCAGTATGCCGATCTTGAACTGATTCACGTTGGCGCATATATCAGGAGTGATCGGTTATACCCACAGTGTGTCACTAGTGCCAAAATATTTACTAGAATAAGGTGCTAAGCCTCAGTATTGAAATTAGCAGAACTCTATAGTCACCGAAGCAAAAGTTCTAGACTTTAAATGAATAAACAAAAATCCCAAGAAATTCATGAAATGTTAAAGAGGAGAAACACTCCAATAGTGGACTGTGAAACTAAAGATGTTCAGTTGCTCCAACACTTTATCATTTCAGTCAGTCCTGCTAAAGTCATGGAGTGCTATTTTTCAAAAAAAGACTTTGACCAGCAAAATAATCCTCCTAATAAGAACTATGGTAGATGATTTAAACTTCCTACTATTACTGTTTATATACTATATTGTAATACAACAACATAACATTGTGGCCAGGATAGGTATACCCATAAATATTATCTTATATGTACAAATTATATATTATATAATTGTATCTCGCAGTGTTTATTTACTTGAGACAGGATTTTATTATTCAGCTCTGGTTGGCTTGGAAGTCATTGAACGCTACCTACTTCTTTCTTTTAAGTACTGAAATTAAAGCTGAAATCAGACACCTGGGGCTGTGGGTGCAAAGTCTATGATGTTCATCCATTGAGAAAGCAGCTGAACTAGCCATCTTTCAGAAGCCATCTCCATCATCGCTTGAGGCTGAAGCACAATATTATAGATATTTGTTATTATGAATAATTACACTGAACTTAATGTTAAACCCACCTTACACTTCTTGAATACACTTTCTTGGATGATGATATTTTAGCATCTTACATGTGGTTGATTTGGAAATTTTGAAATATTAATCCACACAAAGGCCAATGGATCCTAAAAGTGGCTTGCACATGTGTGTATGTACAAAAAGATTAAATTGCACATTACATTTGTTGTCTAGATGTAGAACTTTAAGATCCTTTTCATCTATCAATTGTGGTTTCTTCAGAAAATAGTTCATTTGATTTATATTTTCATATTTATTCCTAGAAAATATTTTACAAGATCCTTTCACTGTTACCCTCAGTTTGGAATCTTTAGTATGGTAGCATTTTTTGATGCATATGTATATGTGCACATGTATATGTATGCATATACATATATGTGTATACATAACTGCAAGCACAGACACATGTCTGAATGTCTGGATATGTACATATCATTACTCACATTTCAAAGAAGTACCTTTTTGCTTAGTTATTTTTCAAATATATTCTTATTTTTCTGTGTCTTCTTTTATGTTTTTGAATAGTTTTGTCTCAGGTGTAAGAGCTTTTTCTGATATTTCTGAAAATTTTAATAAATTTTATAATTAATACCTCAAAAAGTTTGATAAGCAGTTTCCATCTACATAAAATGTATAATTATATATAATGTATTACATAAAATAACATTTTTATATAGATGTATAAATAGATATAGTGATACAAGGTCATTCTTGCAGAATGGTCTGAAGGTGCTCATTGTAAATCCACATCAATCCTCCTGCCTAGTATATTATTTTTAAATTGTGATACCTTCTAGAAAATTTAGGAGTGGTTCATCTCTTTTGCTTTAATTTAGAAAAGCTTGGATGTCTGTGAAGTGTAACTGCTTCTAAGCAGTAGTTTTATTCTTTATCCGAGGTTCCTTTTGGCATAAAATCAGGGGAATTTTCTTCACATTCTGTCTTCTTCCCCTAAATGTTCATACATACATGACTTTTTCTGTCTGGCATCTACCTGTATTTTCTGGCACTCTTGCTCACCATGCTCTGCCACTGCACCTTTCTCTGGAACACAGTTGAGACGTCGTGTGAAGGAAAACAGCACACGATCTTAGTTCAGAATCATCAGATAATACAATTGCTGGGCATACAATCTAGCATCCTAATCTTACAAACTAATCTATGTTAGTATGTGCCACATGAACCAACTATCTCTAGCTTCCTACATTCTTCCTGCTGCCTTTGCTCGTGTGGTCCAAAAACAAGTTCCTTTCTCTTCTGTTCCCTTTTCCTCTCCAACCTGGAAGTCCTGACTCCTTCTCACCCAGGACTTGGTTTCTTGTAATGTTTGTTTATTAGGGGAAGATTCCACCACAAGTCAGAGGGTGGACTAGGTAAGAATACTTGTTGGTCCCTGAGGGGTTTTGTGGACTGGTCCCTTGAGCAGTGCTACCTAAGACTATTTGTCTTTTAATTGTGATGTTTCTTCGTTTAGTTTATCACTTTTAATGGACCAAGCTCCGGGGCATTTCTTGTTTTGTCCTCAATTGGGATTTCGTTTTTATATGTAGCTCCATAATTGATGCTCTATATATCTTGTCCTGTATACAGTTCCCTGTTTAGTTCTTGAGAGACACTGACACATATGGCTGTACACTAGCCTTAAGATGCATTCATACACTTAAGCAAGAATTAACTTAAAATAGTGTTTCTTTTTGCCTTGGAGGTGCTATGTGGGCATCCTTGGAAGGTGTTTTCTATTGTGATTTTTGAGTCACCCTGAGGCATGAGTGTTTTTTCTTAAGTACTAGAAATCTATGTCTCTGCCTCCATTTAATGTACAAGCAATTGTAAGGATGGGAAGTAATCTACTTTTTTAACATTACACAACTAGGCTGTAAGACTTTGTGAGTTTATTGAGTTGTTCCTTTTATTTTGTGTTCTCATGTGCTGGCCACACAGGCTTCTCTAGTTTCCTTGGGGCAAACTTCTATTTTTGTCTCCATTTGTAGATCCTGGAGAGTTAGAACTGGATATAGTTCATACCTGCTATTTCTGTTTCTTTGGAAACCTAAAAAACTGTTCCTTCTAATGTGGAGCCTGGAAGCTGTTTGGCATTGGTGCATAGGGTTTCACTTCTTGGCACAGCCTGAAAATATACTAAATATTGTACTATGTCTGCCACTTCTAAGCAGGAGTTAGGGACAGGATCTTTTTTTACCTTGATGAATCTCAGCCACCCAGAGCCATTCCATTCTTGATACAGACTAGAAGACACACTGACTTTTTTTATATGTTATACTTCTATTTAACAAAAAATATTCAAACACCAGTGGGAAGTTGTTAGGCTTCCTGAGTCGTCATTAGACAAAGATGATCTAGTCCTTGAAGGGCAGCACTGAGCTTACCAGATGTTTTTACACAGGGTTTCCTCAACATATTCCTTGAAAATAAAGGTTTTAAACAGTGGCAGTTAATAGTATTGCACTTGAGTATCTTATCCAGAAGTACCTGTTTATTCAAATAGAGTTTGCTGAGGCCTACTTAGAAATTCATGACATCTCCATGAAGCCTGAGAACAGAAAGTCTGTCAAGTTCCCACCATTGAAGCTTCTGTCCAGGATCCTTATAGGAGATTTCATAAGATGGACATTGATTTGAGGTCTTTCTTAACTAGGTTACTTAAAAAAAATAGTATTAAGAACTAGACAGAACTGTGTTTCATTCCATACATGGTATCAAATTGAGTGATCTTAGATAAACGTTGGTGAACTTTCCTGCCCACATTCACTCTGATACAGGTTTGAAATATTCTTTTTTTAATATTTTTTATTTTCTATATTCTTTGTTTACATTCCAAATGATTTCCCCTTTCCGGGATCCCCCCTCCCCATATGTCCCATAAACCTTCTTCTCTCCATCCCTTCTCCAATCACCTCCCTCCTTTTTCTCTGTCCTTATATTCCCTTCCCATGATAGATCAATCCTTTCTAGGATCAGGACCCTCTCCATACTTCTTCATGGGAGTCATTTGTTATGCGATTTGTGCCTTGGGTATTCAGGGCTTCTGGGCTAATTAATATCCACTTATCAGAGATTGCACTCCATGTGTATTCTTTTGTGATTGGGTTACCTCACTTAGGCAAATGGTTTGAAATATTCTAACAAGCACATTTGTATTCCCCTCACTAGTACTGGAATCTATGATGTGTTCTGTAGATCCCCTAGCAACTAATTATCAATAAGGACCAGTCCCTTCTAGTAAGAGTGTTTATCTGTCCAGAAGAAGAAGATATAACTAGAAGAAGAGATAACAAATGTCAATCCAATGCTGTCTTCTTAGCATACCAGAGGTACAAGGTTGTAATATGTGATTGCTGATGGGTGTTGAGGTTAAAAGAGGATACAGTTTGGTAGTAGCTGTATTGACTGATTTTTCTGCCTATGACTTAGCATCATTCTTGGCATCACAGAGGAGTGTGACTCTTCCAATTCATGGATAGGTAAAAAGAACTAACTTTTTCTCCCGAAGGCTAGTGCGCCTACATATCTTGAAGTCTGAAGGCACTGAATATCAGACTATTACTTTAAGTCCCCTTTGTAAGCAAAAACAAGTCAATACTTCATTGATATACAATTCATGTACCTTAAAACACATTAACTTAGATGACATAATTTAGTAGCTTTTCATATGCACAGGTGTTTGTGTAAGTTATAAAACACACACATGCACACACACACACACATACACACACATACATTCATACACACACATACACACACACACATACACACCTGTTGTTTTAAAGACTTGCTTACTCTGAACAGTTTATAAAAATAAAACGTGTACAATATTGTTTATCATAATCACTTTTTGTTTAGTATATTTACAGAGCACTATCATCTGTCTTTCATCTGTCATCTAACTTTTATCTATGTATATATGTATGTATGTATGTATGTATGTGTCTATCATTTGACTTTGTCATTTTTTTCTGCCTTTCTCTTTTTCTTTGTCACTATCTCTGTCTCTGTGTATATGTGTGTGTATTTAGATTAAGACTCTTAAATATTGCCAACAAATAGTTCATTATACAAATATATTATGTTTTGTTCATCTATTCATTAACTGTGGATATTTGAGCAGCTGTAAAGTTATGTATTATAGAAAAATTAATGTTTAAATTAAGTAACTTATTTTCTCCAACTTGTTCTTTTTTTGTTTTATTAACTCTGGCTCTCCTGCTTTTCCATATAACCACTTGGATCAGCTAGTAAATTTCTGCAAAAGAAAGTAGCTTGGATTTTAATCAGGATTGAGTCTAAAAATCAATTTATAAAAGCCAAACTTACAATGGTTAAATGTATATGTCAACATGATTGACCATGTAGTGTCCAGTTACTTGGTCAATTATTACCCTGGACTTAAAAGTGAGGGTGTTTTCAGATGAGATTAATGTTGGGATTTATAAACTTAGTAAAATTGATTGTTTTACTTAATTGATTTTTTTCTCATTCAGTTGAAAGTCTGAATGGAACTTCTTTGAAGCAAAAAATTGGTTTTCTTCTGTTTTCAAACTCATCCTGAGATTTTTGTTCATTCCCTGGCCGGACCGCTTTCTATGAAGAACTCACTTCACCAATACTGTTGGCTCCCTGGCTGTGAGATTTAGAATGGAGCAATGACATCTGCTTTCCTATGTCTCTAGCTTGCATTTGGGGATTTCTATTGTCTCTAAACTGTCTGAGCCAATTCCCAAGAATATCACCTTATACATGTCCTTGTGTCTATTTCCATGGAGAAGCCTTAGAAATAGAAGCATTGTAAATATAATAGGATTTCTAGTCCATGAACATGGGATGTTTTTATTTTTTAGATTTACTCAATTTTATTGTGTAAATTTATTAGTTTTTGATGTAAAATGTATATTGGTTGAAGTTCTTTGTATTACACATGGCATTTTTACATGGTTCAATGCAAGCATATAACTGATTTTTGTGAATTAAACTTATTTTCTTCATTCTTGCTTAACAAACTTTATTATATTTTTGTTTTTGTACAAGCATATAATGCCACATATAGACAAAACTAATTTAACTTCTGACAGTTTGGATGTAGATTTACTTTTATATCCTAAGTGACTTGACTAGTACTTTCATTAAAATATTGGACTGTGGCAAGAACAGATCTGTAATTCTCCTTACTCTTGATCATCAAAGGGTGACAGTCAATTCCTCAGTACTCAGTATAATGTTATCTAAGAATTATTTTTAGTTATTTTCCCTTGTGTGTATATCTATGAGAAGGTGTGTGGACATGAGTAACCAGAGGTAGCAGAGGCCACTGGACCTGAGTTAAAAATGGTTCTGAGCCACACCATTTGAGCTCTGGGAACAGAACTTGGGACTCTACAAGATCAGGATTTCTTAACCACTGAAACATCTTTCTACCCCTCTCCATTTTGTACAGTCAAGACACAAGCAAACCTTTAGTGTGATCCTAATTTAATTAATCCTATCAACATGAACCCTCACAATAAACCCTCAGAAGCATCTCAAAGAATGAGCAATGCATTCTAACTGTTCCTGAAGTACAGAAGAATTTTAATTCAGCAACATGGCCACTCTGGCAAGGGATCACATCCAAAGACCTTCTAGGTCTATGTGATCTAGCTGGAATGGAGACATGTACTTAGTACACACCTTTAAGGGAAAACTAGTTTGTAGAAGTCATGTTTCAAAGTGATGTCACGTTGAGGAGCAAAGTGATGAATCAGAGAACAATTTGACAGAATGAGTCAAGGATAGAATACTCACAGTTCTCAAGAAAAAAGCTATTCAAGAGCAGTGCAAGCAGAGGAAATCAGTTGGGAGTCAGTGCACCAAGTAAAGTGCAATGGAGATAAGTTCCTTAGTGAGTTTATGCAGTTCAGTGCAGGTCAGCAGAGGCAGTTCAATGGCCCAGGGTAGGGTACTGAGGCAGGAGTGAGTGGGTGTGTCGGAGAGCACCCTCATAGAGGAAGAAAGAGGGAAAAAAAGAGGAAGAAGAGGTTTGTGGATTGGAAACTGGAAAGGGGGATAACATTTGAAATGTAAATAAATAAAACAGCCAATAAAAAATAATGAAAAAAAGAGAGAGAAGGAGCCAGAAGATTAGGACAAATAGCCAGAGTTAGTGTGAGGTCAAGGAGAACAATTCAGTGATAAACTGAGATGGAATCAGGAAGGGTAAAGAGAAGTTTAATGCAGAAGAACTGAGTTATACCAGAAATCCAGAGTTCAGAAGGAGCTAGAACAGGTGACCTTATTCAGCAGTAAGAGTCTGAGATAACAATTACATATCGCTCCCTGTGCACTGTAGACTTGTCACCCAGATGACTCTCAATCTCATCACATTAATAACACTATCATAATAACAGTAAATAAATGTTTTCTGAAATATATTGCTAAAATTTTCTGTATGCATATTCATAACATATTCTAGTCTATGTGTACATGTGTATATGTGTATATGTGTATATGTGTATATGTGTATATGTGTATATGTGTATATGCGTATGTGTATATGCATATATGGGTATATGTGTATTTGTGTATGTGAATGGATGTGTAGATATATAGATGTGTAGATGTATAGATGATACATGGATATATGTATATACAGATATACATATGCGTATGCATACACACATACATGTGCATTTTAACATCTAAATTGCCAAAATTTTTCTATGTAGTAGCTCATGCTATTCACTTATAACACTTTTTAACTATAAAATAGGAATTTATATTCTCTCTTTTGTAGTTGACATTTTTCTTTTAGTTTTTTCTTATTTTATTTTTAGTATGAGGACATTTAGGACGTTTATAAATGTTTGTTAAGAAGCACCATTTACAGTTTTCAATTTTGTCCATTGATTTTTCTATTCTATTCATTTCTACTTTGTGTCAGTTACTTTCTTTGTTCTGCTTATTTAACTGAACTTTGAAGTTCATTTTCTGCTTTCTTAAGATGACACCTTTGATCATAAACATTAGTTTAATAGGTTTTCATTTCATTTGTCTTAAATTATTTTCTATTTCCCCTCATTATTTCCCAGTCTGCTAAAGGTATAAGATTCTGCTGTTTAACTTTCACATGCTTTTCTATTTCCCAAATACCTCTTTTTATTGATTTCTACCTTCATTTTATTATGGTTGAAAAATACACTTTTCATATTGTCAGTGCTCTTAATAAACTGAGGAGTATTTTTAGCCTGCATATGCTCTAGCAACAAGGTTTTATGTGATTTTATGGTCTTACAGTGTTTGTATAATCATGGTTTTAAATATGCAATATTATTCTATTCAGAAAACATCAATGCTTCTGTTGATATGAAATTATTTCAAGAGGGATTAAAACACATAAGTTACTTTTATTTAATCAATCAAGTAATATGATCATGGTAGCTTGGTAAATGTGCATGATTAAAATTTATAATGAGGACCAAACAGTACTTCTATTAATAGGTGATTTTCATTCAACATATGGTTAAATTCACTCATACTAAAATCATAGCTTTCCTCCTTGAAGAACATTTGATGCATTAAATATCACAGTGTGAAAAATGGTTGATGCTGTTAGGGACAGACTTGCCGATAAAAGGTGTTTAGTAAACAATTATTAGTTATTATTAGTTTAGTAAACAATTATTACTAATTCATTTCGGTTCTTCATATTATTTGAATAAGGTAGAGATTGTATCTACTTTTTAAAAGTCACACACATTGCTTATATATTTTACTGTAGGAGGAAAGAAAACAAACATCAAAACCAGAAATGGGAAAATACATTCCTTTATGCCTGTTTTCTTTGGTTCAGTAATGTGCTTGACGTAGACTTTCTTTGGAATTCTTTAGGTCCATTATTCATAGTTCAAGAGCCTGTATGGTCTACATCTTCTTCCTGGCCTTCATTTACTTTCTTTTGATTCTATTTAAAGTAGAGTCAATCTTATGAAACTATAAAATCAGTGTCAGCATCAGTACCTGAAAATTTGTTTGCTTGATGAAGCTTTTGTTGATGTATGAAATCTATTTGAACATCCATTACCTTCTTATGAGAAGTTCATCATCCATTGTCTTTGCTCTGGTTCTCTTAGGTAAAAAGTGGTTGAAAATATTCATTCTTAATCTTGTTACCATTTCTTTTCTATGTCTTGTATTTATTAATGCCTTAATGTTCTAATATCTTCTGGAATGCAGGGTTTTGATTTCCGCTGGAAATTAGTGCTAATGATGACTAAACTATACTTCCTCCTTTAGGTATCAGATGTGGCTAAAAGTGCTACTTTTTCTTGCTTCTTCTACAGTTCTGAACTTTCCCATGTCACATATAAAAAGAACTCAAAGACCTACCTTTTTTTTATTCTTTCACATTCAGTTTTCTAGATGCATTTTTGGTCTAGCTTCTCAAAATTAGAAACCCTTGAGATTTAGAATGTTTAAAATTTGGGAACACAACTTGCTGGTGAGCAGCATCATTACTCTCTTGAAAGATTTTGTTTTTATACCTTGCTAAGAACATTGACTCCAAATCATTTGAATATTTCTATGTGTTTAATTTTTCAATTATATATGCTGGCACATTTTAGGTAATTTCTGTGGTTTCAGTTATCTGAGCTAGTGCATTTTAGTTGATTGCTATCATTCCCTTGTTAACTGACATTACCTTCTCTTGAAGGGTGCGTCAATACTGGTTAAAATTCAGAGAAAGGAATAGGTTTTAATAAGTAAAGATATGTACTATGTCACTCTGCCTTGCATGTAGTTTTAAAAGCATGCTCTGGCCTTAGCCTGGGAGCAACAACAAAGTTACCAGCCTTTCCAAGTTTAGCTCTGGATAAGCTTCTGCCAGCACTGACAAGCCCTGCCCACGAGCTGCTGTGTTCTGGCCCCTCCTGGTTCCCTTTTGTCCCACCTGGCTTAGCTATGGCTTGATGGCAATCAGCCCTAACCCGGCCTTTCCCTCTACCTGCCTTATGCTCCAGGAGTCTACCACTTCACCAACCCACTCCTGAGACCCTAGGATCTGCAGATAAAGGCCAGAGAGACATCCTTACTGTTTCAGAACTTGCCAGCTAGGCACAATTGCTGGGTGCAGAATCTCCTGCCTGGAAATGCATATGCTCATCAGTTATTATCTTCATTTTTCCTCCTGCCCGAAACTTAGTGGTGTGTATCAGCTAGTCCCTGCTGACCTTATTGGCCATCTGCTTGTAGCTAAGGCTACTGGTTCTGGCTGCCCTACAATTTTATGTGTATGCTGCATGCTTCACCTTCCACAGTGTAGCCAAAAAAGCCTCCCTCTCTCTCCCCAAGTCTCTTTATTTTCTCTGGATCTGGAAGTCCCACGTGTCCCTTCCACCCAGCAATTGGCTCCCAAACTTCCTTATTAACAAATCAAGAACCAACTAGGGAAGCAGACCTTTATATCAACATGTCCCCTACAACTCTGCAGACCTGTAGACAGGCGAGTAATGCTTCTATGTAATCCAAGGTCTTGTTCTCCACCTTCCACATAATGTATCCTTAAATCAACAATGAGTAATGAAAAAAAATGCACATGTAATACTGTTAGACAGTTTTCTTGCTTACAAGCTCCCATAAGTTATTTTAGCCACAAAGTCTCAAGCTAGTTCTTTTATTTATAAAGAAGATGAATTCCCTTGGACCTCATTTTCTCATGCTCCTCTCAAAGTTAGCCAGACACCTGCGATTCTGAGTACCATCATTGTTCATGTCACTGGTCATTGTCACAGTTCCTTCTGATGATTAATTCAATGTGAAGAATCTGGTGCCAGAGTGATTAGTAGGAGCATAGCTGATTGTCAATCCTTTGTTGAAATATTAGCTGCATCTTATTTCAACTTCACTCTTATCCTTGGTATTTTTATGTTTGGAATAAGAAAGAAGAAAAAGTCAACATTCTACACTTCTGTATTCTCTCTTGTTGATGATAAACTTTCTTCCGAATGCATACATACTGGTCATTATTTTTGTCCCGAAAGCCTCATTAGCTTATTTTGCTTCTAAATTGTCTACTTATATTGTCTTACTTTTGTGCGATTTCAAAAGATGGTAAATAATTTAGTTACTCATTGCCATGGTCAAACTTTAAAAGAAGATAGAATCAAAAAAAAAATGAGAAAAGAACTTTAATTCTGTCATGTGGCTGAAGTTGATTCCTCCAAGACATACAATTGTAGAGTCTGCAACTATACACCAGCATGTTGCTGGATTGTTCCAGTTGAGAAGTTTCTTTAAGTATATTCTAACCATAACAAAAATACATAAAAAGACACCATAAGTAAGTGCATGCTTACCTCATGCATGTGCACAAAAACCTTATCTATACATACCTATGCACATGTACACAGACACAAGCTTGAATATGAACATAAATGTATAAGAAACACATACATGCAGAGAGAGAGAAAGAGAGAGAGACAGAGAGAGAGAGAGAGAGAGAGAGAGAGAGAGAGAGAGAGAGAGAGAGTCTTTGATAACAGAAGATGAAAATGCTGTCCACTAGAAGGTATATTATCTTCCCCCACAAGAAAGGTGATATTTGAAATAAGATAAAATTAAAAATGCTTGTGATTTGAGTGATAAGAGAATATAAGAGACACAATAAAGCAAATACATTGAAAGGATTAAATGGATAAAATAACGATTACAAAACTGAAAACTATCAGAAAAGACATTTTAAAATGACTCAAATGAAAATTCTTGTTATAAAATTACCACTTTTGATGTAAAATCCCCATTGAAAGTTAAGTAGCAGATTAAGTGAGCTGAAAGATGGGTCTGAGGAAATTATCCACATGCAGTACAGAAAAGAAAAATATGAGAAGTAACAGTGAAAGAAGGGCATCTGAGCATGGTTAAGAATGGCAATTAGCCCCAAAACTCTGAATCTCCAAGATACAATTCATAGACCACATGAAGCTAAAGAAGAAGGAAGACCAAAGTGCGGGTGCTTCGGGCCTTCTTAGAAGGAGTAACAGAAAATACTCATCAGAGCAAATATGGAGGAAAAGTGCAGAGCAAAGACTGAACAAAGGCCCTCCAGAGACTGTCCCACCTGGAGATTCATGACGGATATAGTCACAAAACTCCAACACTATAGTCAATGCTGAGAAACGCTTGCTGAAATGAGCCTGATATAGCTGTCTCCTGAAAGGACCTGCCAGAGTCTTACAAATACAGAGTTGGATGCTCGCCAACCATTGCACTGAGTAGAGTCTCTAATGGAAGAATTAGAGAAAGGACTGAAGGCGCTGAAGGAGTTTGCAACCCCATAGGAAGAACAATATCATCTAACCAGATCCCCCCCCCCCCCCAGAGCTCCCAGGGACTAGTCAACCAACCAGGGAGTACACATGACTCCAGTTGCATATATAGCAGAGGACAACCTTGTCAGGCATCAATGAGAAGAGAGGTCCTTGGTCCTATGAAGGTTTGATAGATGCCCCAGTGTAGGGCAATTGAAAGGGGGAGGCAGGAGTGGGTGGTTGGGTGGAGGAACACCCTCATATAATGGGAATGGGATAGGGGGTTTCCAGGAATGAAGGAAACCAGGTAACAGGATAACACTTAAAATGTAAATAAATTGAAAATAAATAAATAAATAAATAATCATCCAAAGGCATTCAGAACTATTATGAAGAAAACAGATTTGTAATGAAGGCTAGCATTGATGGACAGATAAATCAAATAAGGGATAAAAATCTCTCTGCCTTGAAGATGTCTTTCTTTTGCAAATGCAAAGAAACATTAAAATGTCTTTTTCACAGGGCTACACAGAGTGAGCTTAACTTCTGATGGATGAGTAAATTTCTGGGAGCTATCAGGGGTGATCAAAGAAACTTTCAGGAGGAATAAGGAATAGAGATCCTGATGTAACCTTTCAATGGAGTCTGGTCTGTAGCAAGCCACTCCTCAAATAGGACAACAATGAAGGAAGTGTTGGGAAATTATTTCTTTTATTCTCAGTTGTAAACATTTAGGCATTGTGGCGCTGTATGGCATGTGTTATAACATTCCATTCTGTAGCTGCAGAAGAAAAGCAGCCTGGGACAGTGGACAAACACAGGTATATGTCATGTCATGTTCTAATAAAACTTTAGTTATAAAAACAGAAGCTGCCCCATAGGCTGTAGCTTGGAACTCTCTGTTCTGTTAAATTATATTGTGTTTCAGAAAACCAGGAGACTAGATCCCCATTCTCATGCTGTGTATAGAATGAAATAATGTCAACATAAAAATGTATACTAAATATAAATGAAAAATTTATATTGATAGAAAATGCTAGAAGAATATTAATGTAGATCAAAATGTCCTAAGAAGCAACAGATAACATGAAGCTGGAAGTATTTATTTGGCATTGTGGTGGATTGAATATATTTGGCCCTTGGAAAGAGGCACTGTTAGGGGTGTGGCCTGGTTGAAGAGAAAGTGCATCAATATTGGGGATCCAATTTAAGTTCCTAGGCTTAAGCTCTGTCTAGGGTGAAAGAGACCCCCGCAGAAGGGTCTGGTTGTGTGCAGAAGACAGTCTCCTGCTGCTGCCTTTGGATCAAGATTCAGAACTCTTGGCTCCTCCAGTACCAAATCTGCCTGCATGATGCCATACTTCCCATCTTGGTAAGGGACTAAACCTCTGAAACTGCAAGCCAGCACCAACTGAGTGTTTGCCTTTATAAGAGTTGCCTTAGTCATGGTTCACAGCAATAGAAAACATAACTAAGACAAGGCATCAAATTTTAAACATTTGTGTATGCCAAAATATAATTTACAAGCTAAATTTAAAAGGAAGTTGCTGTTTTGAAGGTAACATCTACAACATACACCACCAGCCCAAGGTTATAGAAAATATATTTATTAAACATTTAAATAAGTGAATAAAGCCAAGTTAAGAGGAAATTCAAATGACTAGTAGCCATATGTAAATATTTCTGTTTTTAATGCTTGAGTAAATACCATTTGGAACATACTGTAGGCACATTCTTTTTTTTTTTTTTATGCACAGATTATAAGCTTGGGGTTCTGCACTAACTTTTATCTTGGATTTTCTAAATCCAAACTCAGGTTATTTTGCCTGTGCAGCAAGCATTTGACCAACTGAGTTATCTTTCCAGCTTCCTGATATACAATTTTATAATCTTTAATATTATAGCTATGGGGAAAGAAAGTCATATATTGCTACTGTGAGTGGAAGTGCCTGCAGCCATTTTAGAAAGCAAAGTGACAATATTCAGTAATATTGAAGCTGTTCATATACTGAAATGCATTGCTTTCTAGTACATATCCCAAAGAAACTCATACATATATGTATGCATATGAAGTCAAAGAAGCATATAATTGTGGCACTGTTCAAAGCATTAAAAATACTCAAAAAATTAACTACAGAAGGAGAGTAAAGCTTTCAGTGTTAAGGAATTACATTAGACATACAAAAATAATGTTTTATTTTTATAAATTATATAAACATATTTTATTAAATATTATTTACATATAATTTTGTATATATAACACTATACCCAAATTTCTTGCAACATTGCAATACAAATTTTTGATGTAACCATGAAGTATAATATAAAACTAGTAGAGTAAAATAAAGAGAACAGAGAAATATGTATGGGCTGAAAAGCTAAGCACATAGCTGTCTCTTAATCAAGATAGAGCAGAATGAGTCAAGTGTGGTGGAACACTTCTGTAATACCACAAATTCAAGAGGTGTAAGCTTGACTTTCAAAATGTTGAGGATGGTTTATGCTACATATTGGGACCTTGCCAAGGGTGAGGGAGAAGGAAAAAAAGGAAGGAGAAAAATGATATAGAGTTATGTACAGAGCCATTTTGGGGCAGTCATGCACACTTTGGGGCAGTCATGTACACAGTTTGAGTTTGACTTTGGTCAAGGACAATCCCTGGCTTCAGGCAGGAATCTGACTTTAGGACATAATAGGGAAGTAGGTTAAAGTAGGAATTTTTATCCTAGGGTGGAGAAGCTCGGTGAAGGTTAAGTTCATTGTTCCTCCAGGTCTAGGAATTCCTGAATTAAGCAGGTGACCCACCCAGCTGCCAGAGCAGTCAAGATGAGGACCTCCAAGAGAAGCTAGACAACTTCCATTGGAACTCAGCCCAGAGTCTGGGGGGAAGGGTTTGCCCAAAGTGTTAAAAGGTCTGGCGCCATTAAAGTTTCCAGCCTCGATCAGTGAACATTATCCTGGTCCTTCTTCTTTTCTCACCTTCCCTATTCATCCCTCAGCTTCTGTTCCAGAAACCCACTTCGTAATAGCTGCAGGCAGCTATGGAACCCAACAGAGTTATAATAAGGATATGTAATATTTGTGTCTTTAATGAATGACATTATTCAATTTTGATACTTACTGATGGGCTCCATGGGCATCTTCTTTTTAATTTTTATATTTTTCTTAATGCTTTAATAACTTGATCACTTTTCAAATATGGCAAATGAAAAACATTTACAGATGTGTCTACATGCATGCATATACATGAGAATATGCATGCACATATATGCAAGTCTGTGAGCACAGCCATCAAATATAGAAAGTGTATGAATAAGAAACATGTAGAATTATCAATAGGCAGAAAATAAAAAGGAAATAGAAGAATTGCAATTTTCAAGTCTGTGCATATTCCATATGGTTGGAAATACTACGGGGTAATAGTTCATGCAGAATATTGCTAAGCAAAAGAGAGGCCCAGTGGAGGATTTTAAATAGAAGTAGGAAATGAGATGGTAACAAGGTTTATTTTAAAATATCCTGGAGGATGCAGCATAAGAATGGAATGGACAGCTTTCTGATCATTGTGAGTCAACCATTTAGGGAACTATTTCCTTAGCCCTGAATAAAGGCTGTAGCAGCTGGTAATGATTTGGGCTGTGATATCAATAGGACTTGATGATAAATTGGTAGGACAAAATTAACAGCTCTGAGAATTTAGCATACGTTGTATCATGCTAGTCATCAAGAGGTTATAGGAGATGATAAGCACAATTTCAGTTTGGATGTTTGTTGTAGAATGGACAAAGCAAATGCATACACACACACATACACACACACACACACACACACACACACAGCTGACTTGCCTGCTCACTTGAGGTTGTGGTCATGGACTGAGAGCAGAAAGTATGTTCTTCCAGACGTGGGATTCTCATGTGTCTTTGTGTGACTTTTCCTCTACTGGCATGGAGATGGCACTTAAGTAGAGGAAAGGTCTTTCTGTACCACGGAATTCACAATTTCTGTTCTGGATACAATATCTTGGAATCTAAGTTGTCTACAAAGACAATATAAGACAGAGCTGATTGGATATGACAACAAGTGTGTCTTTTTGAAGAAGATCTTAAAAACAAAATCAGCACATTGTGTCTTCATGTATATTTTTCTGTTTTTCAGAAGTGGTTCCTGGACAGCAAGTTTCTGATATTTGCTGCCAAATACCATCACAATTTGTAGTCATAAGTCAGTAATAATTTGTCCAGTTAGGTTTTACATCAAAAGACAAATACTGTAAGTACTAAATTAAAATTTCTCAAGCAGAAGTGTGTGATTTTGAATATCAGGGAATTTTCAGAGTGTTTGATTGCACTGTTAAATATGGTTAAAATCAGTGACTTATTTATAGAGTAACTGAGGGGAAGACATGCTTTATTGCCACGAGCACTTAGCACCCCTTAAAAGTAGAAATGACAGGGGTTCCCAATTGTTAGTAAACCATAATCCTCCACATTTGAAAACATCTGCAATCCATGTTCTTCCAGCATTCCTTATACATATGTCTGAGTTTTCTTGGTATGAATAACTAATTTCCCCCTCAAAGTTTTACTTTTAATTTATAATTATTGTGATTTATAAGAAACAGAAAGATGGGACAAAGAAATTTCTAAATAGCAAAACTTTTCAATCTGAAATCCCAAGATATGTATCAACTTGAAAATAGATTTATCAAATATTATTGTTGCTGAGATCCACGTTAATTTCTTAGTTCAGTTTCTATTATTCTTCCTAGGATGGTATTGTGTCTTTATCATTTATCTTGCAAGCTCCTGTCTTCTATTTTATATTTCTCAATTTTACTTTTTGAAAATGGGAATTTTGTTATGTTTAATGTAACTCATCATTTTCATTTGTCTTTATCTTATCTTGTGAAAGAATAGAATCTATAATCAGGTTATTCTCTTTTGGGATAATTTAATAAGTTCTCATGAGGTGCTTATTACATATATTTAACAGTGGTCGGTAATTATGGCTTTCCAACCTTCCAAAAGAAGACCAGATTTGCTTATACAATTCCATCTACATCTTTCTCCACTCGAGATTAGATACTTTGTTTATCTAATAATGATGTTCACGTATCCCCATAATAATGCTATGTACTCACTGTAATCAGTTTGTAACTGTGGGTTTTTTCTTTTCATTCTCTTCCCTACTTCTACCATTTCCTGTCCACCTCTCCTCCCATCTGGACCCAGCCTCTTTCTGTCTTTTATTTAAAAACAAATATTTCAGGAAGAATGAGAAAATAAAACAAATTAGAACAAGATAAAACAAATCTAAACAATTAGAGTAGAACAAAACAAATTAACAGATAGAAAAGAGCCCAAGTTAAGACATCAGAAGCAGATCTAGATGAAGAGATTCAATTGTTAGCACAGTGAGGAATCCCATACAAAATATAGGACACACTGAAACTAATAGACATACTGAAACTAATAGAAAAGAAACTGGGGAGGAAAGAAATCAATGAAATTCTTCAGAAGATGGAAAAATCTTTCATGTTCTTGGATTGGCAGGATTAATATAGTAAAAATGGCCATCTTGCCAAAAGCAATCTACAGATTCAATGCAATCCCCGTCAAAATCCCAACTCAATTCTTTATAGAGTTAGAAAGAGCAATCCTCAAATTCATCTGGAATAACAAAACAAACAAACAAACAAACAAACAAAAAAACAAAAAAAAAAACCAAAAAACAGAATAGCTAAAACTATTCTCAACAGTTAAATAACTTCTGGAGGAATCAGTATCCCTGACCTCAAGCAGTACTACAGAGCAATAGTGTTAAAAACTGCATGGTACAGTAACAGGCAGGTAGATCAATGGAATAGAATTGAAGACCCAGAATTGAGCCCACACTCCTATGGTCACTTGATCTTTGACAAAGGAGCTAATAGCATCCTGTGGAAAAGACAGCATTTTCAACAAATTGTGCTGGTTCAACTGGAAGTCAGCATGTAAAATAATGCAAATTGATTCATTCTTATCTCCTTGTACAAAGCTCAAGTTCAATTGGATCAAGGACCTCACATGAAACCAGATACAGTGAAACTAATAGAAGAGAAAATGGGGAAGAACCTCAAACATAGGGCACAAGGGAAAATTTCCTGAACCAACACCAAAGGCTTAATGCTCTAAGATTAACAATAGAAGAATGGGACATCATAAAATTGCAAAGTTTCTGTAAGGCAAAGGACATTATCAATAGGACAAAACAACAACCAAAAGATTTGGAAACGATCTTTACTAAGCCTACTGATAGAGGGCTAATATCTAATACATACAAAGAGCTCAAAAAGTTAAGTTCCAAATAACCAAATAATAAGAGAACCAAATAAACATACTAAAAATGGGGTACAGATCTAAACAAAGAATTCTCAACTGAGGAATATCAAATGGCCAGGCAGCACCTAAAGAAATGCTCAACATCCTTAGTCATCAGGGAAATGCAAATCAAAACAACCCTGAGATTCCACCTCAGGTGGAATAGATGCTGGTGAGGATGTGGAAAAAGAGGAACAGTCTTCCATTGTTGGTGGGATTGCAAGCTGTTACATAGACTCTGGAAATTATTCTGGAGGTTCCTCAAACCATTAGACAGTGCTACCTGAGGATCCATTTATTCCACTACTGGGTATATATACCCAAAAGATGCTCCAACATATAACAAAAATAACATATAACATGCTCTACTATGTTCTTTGCAGCCTTATAAGATCTAGAAGCTGGAAATTATCCAGATATCCTTCCACAGAGGAATGGATACAGAAACTTTTGTACATTTACACAGTGGAGAACTATTCAGCTATTAAAACCAATGACTTCATGAAATTCTTATGCAAATACATGGAGCTAGAGAGTATCAATCTGAAGTAAGGGACCCTGGTCAGAAAAGAACACACATGGAATGCATTCACTGATAAGTGGATATTAGTTCAAAACACAGATACCCAAGATACAATTCACAGATGCCATGAAGCTCAAGAAAAAGGTGGGTCCAAAGTGTGGGTGCTTCAGTCCTTCTTAGAAAGGGGAACAAAATACTCATGGGGGAGTAATTATGTAGACAAAGTATAGAGCAGATACTGAAGGAAAGGACATCTAGATATTGCCCCACCTGGAGATCCATCCCATATACCCAGACACTGTTGCAGATGCCAAAAAGTACTTGCTGACAGGAACCTGAGACAGCTGTCTGCTTAGGGGCTGTGCCAGAACCTGACAAACACAGAGGTGGATACTTTCAACCAACCATGGGACTGAGCATGGGATCCCAAATGGAGGAGTCAGAGAAAGGACTGAAGGAGCTGAAAGAGTTTGGACACTGTAGGACTAACTAGAATATCAATCAACCAGACGCCCCGCCCCCAGAGCTCCAGAGACAAAACATCCAACCAATGAATACTTATGGAGCAACCTATGGCTCCAACATTGTATGTAGCAGAAGATGGCCTTGTTGTGCATCAGCAGGAAGAGAGGCCCTTGGTCTTTTGAATGCTTCACGCCCCAATGTAGGGGGAATGCCAAGGCAGGGAGGCAGGAGTGGGTGGGTGGCTAGGTGGGGGAAGGAAGCATCCTTTAAAAAGCAGGGGAGGGAGAATGGAACAGGGGGTTTCTGGATGCTAAACCAGAAAAGGGGATAACAATTAAAATGTGAAGAAATAAAATATCCATTAAAAAGGAAAAAAGCTCTTGATGTGTTATGACACGAAGCTCAAAAGATGTGATTTTGTTCATTATCTGTTGGCCATCTACTGCTGGGTCAGCAGTCTTCCTGGGAGAACAGTGTGTTTCCCCAGTGAGACTCCCTTGGAGACAATTAATGTTTCATTTGCAAGTGTTTATCAGTTAGAAATAACTTTTGGGTTAAGGATAGGGTTCCAGGTGTCTGCTTTCCTTTCAGGTCTAAGGCCCCATCTGGTGCAGAGCATCCATGTTATCCCCAGTCTCCTGAGTTCATATGTGCATTGTACTTGTTGATAAAACGAGCTTTGCTTTTTGGTTTTGTATCCCATCTGGCTCTTACAGTCTTTCCATCTCCTCTTCAGCAGAGTTCTCTGAACACTAAGGGATTTGAAGGCAGTATCTGATTCAGGGATGAACGTTCCAGTCTCTCATTCTCATCACGTTGTGTGTCTGTGGGTCTCTGTATCTTTTCTCTTATGCTTCAGGGAGAAACCCCTCTGATGATATCTGAGCAAGACTCTAATCTATACGTATAGTGGAATGTCATTAGGAGTCATTTCATAGCTACCTTCTTTTGTAGAACAGGGTCATTTGCTTTTATCCTAGATCCCTGGGTTATCTATTCTCCAGTTTTTGTGACCCAAGAAGCTTCAGGTATTAGTTCCATCTTATGGAATGGGATATAAATAAAACTAGGTATTAGTTACTCCAACAAGCATTTTGCCACAGTCACGATACCATTGTACACAGAAAAATTTGGGTCTGGGTTGATGTTTACATTTCCTATTTGGTATTGTGCAGAGTACCTTCCAGTACCAAGAACACTAGCCAATAGGCATGAAGGTTCTAAGTAGGCAACAGCTCAACTTGTCAGTGTTCTATGTGTTGTGTAGGTATTGTTGTCAGCTACTGGGCCTTGCTATTAGTTTGTGGAGAGCAACATATACAGATTTTACAACAGCTTGGGTTGTTTGGAGGTTGCCATGGGAACTCTTTAGCCAGCAACTTAAATTGATGTAACCCATTCCCCTTACTGAAGCATCCCTTGGTTATAAGATATATTAAGTTGGGTCTCTGTCTCCCTTGTCATTTGTCAATTTTATTTGGATTACCTTTGTTTACATATATAATTTAAAAAACTTATACAAGGTTGTCATAAGACCCATCAAATGGCCTTTAATTTTAGCTGGTCCTTTCTATTCTCTCACTTGTCCTCCTTTTTGGTCCATCTCCATTTTATTCCTCTGTGTTAATGTTAACATAAAATTTTACAAACTTACAGATGCACATATGCTTTGGTAAGTTTTGAGCTTCATCTATGCTCTTGCAAGTGGCTAAATTGCAATTAAGTTAATTTGTGTATATTATTCCTCTGTGTGATTTTTATCACTATTTATTTGCTATGGGTGGATAGACATTAACATATACACATGTGACGCTATTGTGAATGCTTTTGTTATATGATGCTAATTAAAATCATGATTTAATTTATTAGAAGTAATAGAAAGAGAATGCTTGGGAGGTAGGGTACAAACGTTTCCTACTTATTAGATAATAACTAGCCATATTCCATAAAGTAATCTTGCAACTTTAGACTCACTCATATTTATGAGAGCCCTGTTTTTCACAAGCCTTATCCACATGATGTTATCTGGTTTTTCCAAATCTACTGGAGATGTGGTATCTACTCCTCCGTAAATGTTTTATCACAGTCTGTGATGGTTAATTGGCATTACCAACTTATTTAGATGAAGAAAGTGTAAGTGAAGCACACTTTGTGTATCTGTGGAGGGCTATGCCAAAATGATTAGACCAGAATGACTCTACTGTAGGTTCATCTCTGAGGTAAGGATGGTATAATAGCATTATTTGGAAGTGGTGATCTGAAGTGCTACCTTGCAGGACAGAGCATTTCTAAGCTAAATTTTGGGCATTTATAGCTTGCTTAGGGTACATTCTTTATGCCTCATATCCCATTACTTTTGTGCTACATTCTCAGCTTCCTGCCTTCCATAAGATGAATCTCACTTTGTGTAACTGAGAAAGGGTGTACCCAAATGATTAGATCATTAGTTTTGCTGCAAGCCCCTTCCAAAACAATGTTTTGCTCAAGTGCATAATGCAGAGCAAGCATAGGGTACATAAACTCTCTGAAGCTGCAACAACAACAATAACAAAAAAAATGGGTCTTCTCTTTTAGTTGTCTTTAGATAGTTTGAGCCTCATAAATCACAAAACTAACTAGTTGCTAGAATTTTTTTATTTAATTGACTTTTTTTTACTTATTCACTTTACTACTTCTCACTGCTCTGCTCCCAGTAAATCCCTCCCACAGTTTTCCCCTCATCTTCCCTCCCATTTTCCATTGAGCAGGTGGGGGCCTCCAGGATAGCCTACTCACCCTGGCACTTCAAGATTCTGTGAGGTTGGTGTACTGCCCATAGAGCTGCAGAAGGAGAGAAGCCCTGTGGCCATACTCACTGCCTGCCGGGACAGAAAAGGGTCACTAGGTGCTGCATCACCCTGAGCTTTAGATCTCTGGTGGTGCAAACCCCCAGGGGTCTGCCTGCACTCAGGAATTGAGCACATAGGCGGTTTGTCTGCCAGCCCACCAGGCGCAGGGCCTGTGTCCTGCCCAGTGAGCTGAGGAAGGAGAGATGCCCCGCAGACATACTCACTGCCTGCCGAGACAGAAAAGGGTCACTAGGTACTGTATCACCCTGAGCTTTAGATTTCTGGTGGTGCAAACCCCCAGGGGTCTGCCTGCACTCAGGAATTGAGCACATAGGTGGTTCATCTGCAAGCCAGTCCATCGCAGTACCTGTGTCCTATGTGAGAATCAACAGAGGGAGTGACCCCGACCGCACCATCTTCTCTCCATAGTAGAGCAGACAGAGAACACCTGGTTGACCTTGACAACAACCTAAGTATGACATTGCTTGAGGCAAGACTGAGAAGGGCTCTAAAGGCACAAAAGAGGAAGGCAGTATATCAGTAAACTGTGCCAGAGGAAACTCAGTCATCCAGTGTTGCAGAGATAACCTTAAAGATCCACAGTAGGTTGAAGCACCAGCCAGTGACAATAAGACTGTCTAACACCTGGGAGAATTAGATGGCGAAAGGCAAACCTAGGAACGTTATTAACAGAAACCAAGGCATTATGGCAGCATCTGAACCCAATTCTCCAACAATAGCAAGTCCTGGATACTCCAACACACCAGAAAAACAAGATTTGGATTTAAAATCACTGGTCATGATGCTGGTACAGGAATACATGAAGGACATACTTAAAGAAATTCAGAAGAAAATGGATCAAAAATTAGAAGTCCTTACAAGGGAAACACAAAAATCATTGAAAGAAATTCAGGAGAATACAAAACACAATAAGGAGGAAACGCGAAAATCACATAAAGAAATACAGGATAACTTTGATCAACAGGCAGAATTCATGAAAGAGGAAACACAAAAATCTCTTAAAGAATTAGAGTAAAACGCAAACAAGCAAATGACAGAACTGAGTATAAACTTCCAGGATGTAAAAACAGAAGTAGAAACAACTAAGAAAGCACAAAGGGAGACAACATTGGAGATAGAAAACCTTGGGAAGAAATCAGGGACCATAGACGCAAATATCAACAACAGAATACAAGAGATAGAAGAAAGAATCTCAGATGCTGAAGATACCCTAGAAACCATGGACTCAACAGTTAAAGAAAATGCAAAATGCAAAAAGCTTGTAACCCAAAACATCCAGAAAATCCAGGACACAATGAGAAAGCCAAATCTAAGGATTATAGGCATTGATGAGAGTGAAGATTTACAACTTAAAGAGCCAGCAAATATCTTCAACAAAATTATGGAAGAAAACTTCCCTAACCTAAAGAGAGAGATGCCCATGAATATACAAGAAGCCTACAGAACTCCAAATAGACTGGACCAGAACAGAAATACTTCCCGTCACATAATAATCAAAACCCCAAATGTACTAAACACAGAAAGAATACTCAGGGCAGTAAAAGAAAAAGGGCAAGTAACATATAAAGGAAGACCTATCAGAATTACACAAGATTTCTCACCAGAGACCATGAAAGCTAGAAGATACTGGGCAGAGCTCATGAAGACCCTAAGAGAACACAAATGCCAGCCAAGACCACTATACCCAGCGAAACTTTCAATTACTATAGATGGAGAAACCAAGATATTCCATGACAAAACCAAATTTAAACAATATCTTTCTACAAACCCAGCCCTACAAAGGATAATAGGGGGAAACACCATTACAATGAGGGAAATTATACCCTGGAAAAAGCAGGATATTAAGCTTCGTTCATCAAACCCAAAGAAGATAACCACACAAGTATAAAATTAAAATAAAAAATGACAGGAAGCAATAACCACTACTCCTTAAAATCTCTTAACATCAATGGACTCAATTCCCCAATAAAAAGACATAGACTAACGGACTGGTTACATAAACAGGACCCTACATTTTGCTGCATACAGGAAACACACCTCAGTGTCAAAGACAAAAACTAACTTAGAGTAAAAGACTGGAAAACAATTCTACAAGCAAATGGTCCAAGGAAACAGGCCGGAGTTGCCATTCTAATTTCAGATAAAATTGACTTCCAACCTAATGTCATCAAAAGAGACATGGAAGGTCACTACTTGCTGGTCAAAGGAAAAATCCAACAAGAAGAACTCTCAATCCTGAACATCTATACCCCAAACACAAGGGTGCCCTCATTCATAAAAGAAACTTTACTAAAGCTCAAAGTACACATTGCACCTAACACAATAATTGTGGGTGACTTCAACACTCCACTTGTACCAATGGACCGATCAGGAAAACAGAAACTAAACAGGGAAACAGTGAAACTAATTGAAGCTTTGAACCAATTGGAGTTAACAGATATATATAGAACTTTTCATCCCAAAGTAAAAGAATTTACTTTTATCTCTGCAACTCATGGTACCTTCTCCAAAATAGATCATATAGTTGGTCACAGGACAGACATCAACAAATATAAGAAGATTGAAATAATCCCATGCCTCCTATCAGATCACTATGGAGTAAAAGTGATCTTTAATACCAGTAAAAACAACAGAAATTCCACATACACATGGAAACTGAACAATACTCTACTCAATGATACCTTGGTCAAGGAAGAAATAAAGAAAGAAATCAAAGATTTCTTAGAATTTAATGAAAATGAACGCATAACATACACAATTCTTTGGGACACAATGAAAGCAGTGCTAAGAGGAAAACTCATAGCTTTGAGTGCCTCCAAAAAGAAATTCGAGAGAGCATACATTAGAAGATTAACGGAACAACTGAAAGCCCTGGAACAAGAAGAAGCTAATTCACCCAGGAGGAGAAGAAGACAGGAAATTATCAAACTCAGGGCTGAAATCAATCAAGTAGAAACCAAGAGAACCATACAAAGAATCAACAAAACCAAAAGCTGGTTCTTTGAAAAAATCAACAAGATAGATAAACCCTTAGCCAGACTAACCAAAGGGCACAGAGAAAGTATCCCAATTAACAAAATTAGAAATGGAAATGGAGATATTACAACAGAAACTGAGGAAATTCAAAAAATCATCAGATCCTGCTACAAAAACTTGTACTCAACACAACTGTAGAATCTGGAGAAAATGGACATTTTCTTAGACAGATACCAATTACCAAAATTAAACCAGGATCAAATAAAACATCTAAACAGACCCATAACCCCTAAAGAAATAGAAGGGGTCATAGATAGGCTTCCGACCAAAAAAAGCACAGGACCAGATGGTTTCAGTGCAGAATTCTATCAGACCTTCAAAGAAGACTTAACACCAATACTCTTCAAACTTTTCCACCAAATAGAAACAGAAGGAACACTACCCAACTCCTTCTTTGAAGCCACTATTACGCTGATACAAAAACCACACAAAGATCCAAATAAGAAAAAGAATTTCAGGCCAATTTCCCTTATGAATATTGATGCAAAAATACTAAATAAAATTCTTGCCCATGGAATCCAAGAACACACTAAAACTATCATCTACCGTGATCAAGTAGGCTTCATCACAGGGATGCAGGGATGGTTCAATATAAGGAAATCCAAAAACGCTATCCACTACATAAACAAACTCAAAGAAAAAACCACATGATCATTTCATTAGATGCTGAAAAAGCATTTGACAAAATTCAGATCCTTTCATGCTAAAAGTCTTGGAAAGGACAGAAATTCAAGTCCCATAACTAAACGTAGTAAAAGCAATATACAGCAAACCGGTAGCCAACATCAAACTAAATGGAGAGAAACTTGAAGCAATCCCTCTAAAATCAGGGACTAGACAAGGCTGCCCCCTTTCTCCATATCTTTTCAATATAGTTCTTGAGTCCTAGCTAGAGCAATTAGACAATGTAAGGAAGACAAAGGGATTCAAATTGGAAAGGAAGAAGTCAAACCATCGCTATTTGCAGATGATATGATAGTATAATTAAGTGACCCTAAAAACTCTACTAGAGAACTCCTCCAGCTGATAACTTCAGCAAAGTGGCTAGCTACAAAATCGATGCAAGCAAATCATTAGCCTTTATATATCCAAAGAATAAGCAGACTGAGAAAAAATTAGGGAAATGACTCCCTTCACAATAGCTACAAACAGCATAAAGTATCTTGGGGTGACTCTAACCAAACAAGTGAAAGACCTATATGACAAGAACTTCATATCTCTGAAGAAGGAAATCAAAGAAGATCTCAGAAAATGGAAAAATCTTTGATGCTCGTGGATTGGCAGAATTAATATAGTTAAAATGGCCATCTTGCCAAAGGCAATCTACAGATTCAATGCTATCCCCATAAAAATCCCAACCCAGTTCTTCATAGAGCTAGAAAGAGCAATTCTCAAATTCTTCTGGAATAACAAAAAACCCAGGAAAGCTAAAACTATTCTCAACAGTAAAAGAACTTCAGAGGATTTAGTATCCCAGACTTTAAACTTTATACTCCAGAGCAAAAGTGAGAAAAACAGCATGGTACTGGTACAATGTCAGGCAAGCAGATCAATGGAATAGGATTGAAGACCCAGAAATGAACCAACAGACCTATGGTCACTTGATCTTCGACAAAAGAGCTGAAAGCATCCAGTGGAAAAAAGATAGTCTTTTCAACAAGTGGAGCTGGTTCAATTGGAGGTCAGCATGCCGAAGAATGCGAATCAATCCATTCTTATCTCCTTGTACTAAGATCAACTTCAAAGGGATCAAGGACCTCCACTTAAAACCTGACACACTGAAACTAATAGAAAAGAAACTGGGAAAGATCCTTGAGGGCATGGGCACAGGGGAAAAGTTCCTGAATAGAACACCAATAGCTTACGTTCTAAGATCAAGAATTGACAAATGGAATCTCATAAAGCTACAAAGTTTCTGTAAGGCAAAGGACACTGTCAAAAGGACAAACCCTCAACCAACAGATTGGGAAAGGATCTTCACCAGCCCTAAATCTGACAGAAGGCTACTATCTAATATATACAAAGAACTCAAGAAGGTAGAACCCAGAGAACCAAATAACCCCATTAAAAAGTGGGGTACAGAGCTAAACAAAGAATTTTCACATGAAGAACTTCAGAGGGCTGAGAAACACCTTAAGAAATGTTCAACATCGCCAGGCAGTGGTGGCACATGCCTGTAATCCTAGCACTCTGCGAGGAAGAGGCAGGTGGATTTCTGAGTTCGAGGCCAGCCTGGTCTACAGAGTGAGCTCCAGGACAGCCAGGGCTACACGGAGAAACCCTGTCTCGAAAAAACCAAATCCAAAAAATAAAAAAACAAAAAACAAAAAACAAAAAAATGTTCAACATTATGAATCATTAGGGAAATGCAAATCAAACCAACCCTGAAATTTCACCTCACACCAGTCAGAATGACTAAGGTCAAAAACTCAGGAGCCAGCAGTTGTTGGCGACGATGTGGAGAAAGAGGAACACTCTTCCACTAATGGTGGGATTGCAAGATGGTGCAACCACTTTGGAAATCAGTCTGGTGGTTCCTCAGAAAACTGGGCATGACACTTCCTGAGGACCCTGTTATACCACTCCTGGGCATATACCCAGAGGATTCTTCTTCAGCATGCAATAAGGACACATGTTCCACTATGTTCATAGCAGCCCTATTTGTAGTAGCCAGAAGCTGGAAAGAACCTAGGTGTCCTTCAATGGAGGAATGGATAAAAAAAAAAAATGTGGTATATTTACACAATGGAGTACTATTCAGCCATTAGAAACAATGAATTCATGAAATTCTTAGACAAATGGATGGAGCTGGAGAACATCATAATAAGTGAGGTAACCCAGTTTCAAAAGATCAGTCATGGTATGCACTCACTGATAAGTGGATATTAGCCTAGAAACTTTGAATACCAAAGACATAATCCACAAATTAAATGATGTCCAAAAAGAATGGAGGAGTGGCCCCTGGTTCTGGAAAGACTCAGTGCAAGAGTATAGGGGAACTCCAGAACAGGGAAGCGGGAAGGGGTAGATGGAGGTACGGGGGAGGGAAGAGGGCTTAAGGAACTTGTGGGGAGTGGGGACCCAGAAAAGGGGAAATCATTTGAAATGTAAAAAAAAAAAATCAATAAAGAAAAAAATTAAAAACATTCTATCAGACCCTCAAAGACCGAACACCAATACTCTTCAAACTATTCCACAAAATAGAAACAGAAGGAACACTACCCAATTCCTTCTAGGAAGCCACAATTACACTGATACCAAAACCACACAAAGATCCAACAAAGAAAGAGAACTCCAGATCAGTTTCCCTTATGAGCATTGATGCAAAAATACTCAATAAAATTCTTGTCAACCGAATCCAAGAACATATCAAAACGATCATCCACCATGATCAAGAAGGCTTTATCCCATGGATGCAGGGTTGGTTCAATATACGGAAATCCATCAATGCAATCCACTACAAAAACAAACTCAAAGAAAAAAACCACATGGTCATTTCATTGGATGCTGAAAAAGCATTTGACAAAATTCAGCATCCTTTCATGCTTAAAGTCTTGGGAAAAACAGGAATTCAAGGCCCATACCTAAACATAGTAAAAGCAATATACAGCAAACCGGTAGCCAGCATCAAACTAAATGGAGAGAAACTTGAAGCAATCCCACTAAAATCAGGGACTAGACAGGGCTGCCCCCTTTCTCCTAATCTTTTCAATATTGTACTTGAAGTACTAACTCGGGCAATTAGACAACATAAGGAGGTCAAAGGGATACAAATTGGAAAGGAAGAAGTCAAACTATCATTATTTGCAGATGATATGATAGTCTACCTAAGTGACTCAAAAAACTCCACTAGCGAAGTCCTACAGCAGATAAACAACTTCAGCAATGTGGCAGGTTATAAAATCAACTCAAGCAAATCAGTGGCCTTCCTATTCTCAAAGGATAAGCAGGCTGAGAAAGAAATTAGGGAAATGACCCCCTTCACAATAGCCACAAACAGTATAAAGTATCTTGGGTTGACTCTTACCAAACATGTAAAAGATCTATATGACAAGAACTTCAAGACTTTGAAGAAAGAAATGGAAGAAGAGCTCAAAAAAATGGGAAAACCTCCCATGCTCATGGATTGGCAGAATCAATGTAGTTAAAATGGCCATTTTACCAAAAGCAATATACAGATTCAACGAAATACCCATCAAAATCCCAACTCAATTCTTCACAGTTAGAAAGAGCAATCCTCAGATGACATGATAGTCTACCTAAGTGACCCAAAAAGCTCCACTAGAGAACTCCTACAACAACTTCAGCAATGTGGCAGGTTATAAAATCAACTCAAGCAAATCAGTGACCTTCCTATACTCAAAGGATAAGCAGGCTGAGAAAGAAATTAGGGAAATGACCCCTTCACAATAGCCACAAACAGTATAAAGTATCTTGGTGTGATTCTTACCAAACATGTAAAAGATCTGTATGACAAGAACTTCAAGACTTTGAAGAAAGAAATGGAAGAAGACCTCAAAAAATGGGAAAACCTCCCATGCTCATGGATCGGCAGAATCAATATAGTTAAAATGGCCATTTTCCCAAAAGCGATATACAGATTCAATGCAATACCCATCAAAATCCCAACTCAATTCTTCACAGAGCTAGAAAGAGCAATAATCAAATTCATCTGGAATAACAAAAAACCCAGGATAGCTAAAACTATTCTCAGCAACAAAAGAAATTCTGGGGGAATCAGTATCCCTGACCTCAAGCAATACTACAGAGCAATAGTGTTAAAAACTGCATGGTATTGGTACTGTGACAGGCAGGCAGATCAATGGAACAGGATTGAAGATCCAGAAATGAACCTACACACCTATGGCCACTTGATCCTTGAAAAAGGGGCTGAAAACATCCAATGGAAAAAAGAGAGCCTTTCAACAAATGGTGCTGGTTCAACTGGAGGTCAGCATGCAGAAGAATGCGAATTGATCCATCCTTGACTCCTTGTACTAAACTCAAATCCAAATGGATCAAGGACCTCCACATAAAGCCAGACACTCTAAAGCTAATAGAAAAGAAACTGGGGAAGACCCTTGAGGACATGGGCACACGGAAAAAGTTCTTGAACAGAACTCCAACAGCTTATGCTCTAAGATCAAGAATTGACAAATGAGACTTCATTAAATTACAAAGTTTCTGTAAGGCAAAGGACACTGTCAAAAGGACAAAACAGCAACCAACAAATTGGGAAAAAAATCTTCACTAACCCTACATCTGATAGAGGGCTAATATCCAATATATACAGAGAACTCAAGAAGTTAGAGCCAGAGAACCAAATAACCCTATTAAAGATGGGGTACAGATCTAAACAAAGAATTTTCACCTGAAGAAATTCGGATGGCTGAGAAGCACCTTAAGAAATGCTCAACATCATGAGTCATTAGGGAAATGAAAATCAAAACAACCCTGAGATTTCACCTCACACCAGTCAGAATGGCTAAGGTTAAAAACTCAGGCGACAGCAGGTGTTGGTGAGAATGTGGAGAAAGAGGAACACTCCTCCACAGCTGGTGGGGCTGTAAGATGATACAACCACTTTGGAAATCAGTCTGGCGCTTCCTCAGAAAACTGGACATTACTCTTCTGGAGGACCCTGCTATACCTCTCCTGGGCATATACCCAAAGGATTCCCCAGCATGCAATAAAGACACATGCTCCATTATGTTCATAGCAGCCTTATTTATAATAGCCAGAAGCTGGAAAGAACCTAGGTGTCCTTCAACGGAGGAATGGATACTGAAAATGTGGTATATTTAAACAATGGAATACTACTCAGCAATTAAAACAATGAATTCATGATATTTTTAGGCATATGGTTGGATCTGGAAATTATCATCCTAAGTGATGTAACCCAATCACAAAAGAATACACATGGAATGCAATCTCTGATAAGTGGATATTAATTAGTCCTGAAGCTCTGAATACCCTAGGCACAATTAGCATAAGAAATGACTCCCATGAAGAAGTAAGGAGAGGGTCCTGATCCTGGAAATGCTTGATCTAGCATTGGAGTGGAGTACCGGGACAGAGAAAAAGGAGAGAGGTGATTAGAGAATGGGTGGAGAGAAGAAGGTTTATGGGACATATGGGGAGGGGAGAACTTGGAAAGGGGAAATCATTTGGAATGTAAATAAAGAATATAGAAAATAAACATATGGTCCTTGATTGGGCGGCGACGGCAGCAGCAGTGGCTGGTCCAGCTGAAGGGCCATCAGCAGTGGAACCAAGGTGACAGGGTCCAGGCAGACCCTGCACCCACAACCACTGGCCATCGCTGGCCAGCCAGGCTGCAAGCAGTGGTCGATTTACGGTGCCTTTCATCTCACAGAAGCCACTTCAGAACTCTGCCTCCCACCAGTCACAGAGAGACTTGCCTCCATCTTGGTTCTCAGACTTCAGAGAGATCAGACAGACTGAGGTACGCAAATATAATCCGAGGCCAACATCGCCGGGGTCTAAGCCTGATGGGCGTTGGCCTGCACCCAGGCTCTGGGCTGTTCGGGGGCCATCAGGGTGCCAACCCAGCCAGGAGGTTTTTTGCCTGGGCCAGCACGTGCACTGCCATTTTGCCGACGGACTCCAGAGAGTTCTAGCAGGCAAAGCCAGCTAACAGGCATAGCCCGAGGCTAACATAGTGGGGGTCTAGGCCCCACAGGCCCTGGACTGACCCCAAGATCTGGGCTGCTCGGTGGGCTATCTGTGTGTCAACTTGGCCAGGAGGTTGTTAGCCTAGCAGACTCTCCCAGCACTTTCAGGGAGTGTGCACACGCCCTCCATCCTGGCCACCTGACAGACTCAATTAATAGTCATAAACCAAGTGGAACTTTGCTCAGACCTTGGCCTCCCAGGTTTTTGCCTAGACTCAGGGCCTGAGCAGATAGGCTAGCCTTGTGTGCACCAACCCGGTTGGGAGATCTGCTGCCCAGTAGAGTGATCAGCGCAGAAAAGGTCCCCGCAGCATATACCCTCAGCACTCGCTGAAGGAGCAAACAGGCACCATCTGGTTCACATACACAATCTGGGGCAAAGCACACTAGGTCTGCAAGGGCACCCAAGAGGAGGACAGCACATCACCAATCTGCTACAGGGGAAACCCAGCCATCCAGTGTTGCAGAAATAGCCTCAGAGCTTCTCAGGAGGTTCAAACACCAGCCAGAGACAAGACCAACTAACTCCAGAGAACAAGATGGCAAAGGGCAAATGCAGGAACTCTACTAGCAGAAATCTAGGCAATATGGAAACATCTGAACCAAACTCTCCAACATCAGCAAGTCATGGTTATGCCAACACACCAGAGAAACAAGATTTGGATTTAAAATCACTGGTCATGATGCTGCTAGAAGAACACAAAAAGGACATAAATGAATCTCTTAAAGAAATACAGGGGAACATGAATAAGCTAGAAACTCGTATAATGGAAACACAAAAAACACTTAAAGAAATGCAGGAGAATAAGGCTCAAGAGATAGAAGTCAATAAAAAAGAAACACAAAAAAACTTAAATAAATGCAGGAGAACTTGAGTAAACAGGCAGAAATCATGAAAAAGGAAACACAAAAATCTCTTAAAGAATTATAGGAAAACACAAACAAACAAATGATGGGACTGAGCAAAACCATCCTGGATCTAAAAACAGAAGTAGAAACAACTAAGAAATCACAAAGGGAGACAACTTTGGAGATAGAAAACCTTGAGAAGAAATCAGGGGCCATAGATGCAAATATCAACAACAGAATACAAGAGATGGAAGAAAGAATCTCAGATGCCGATGATACCATAGAAACCATTGACTCAACAGTCAAGGAAAATGCAAAATGCAAAAAACTTGTATCCCAGAACATCCAGGAAATCCAGGATACAATGAGAAGACCAAACCTAGGGATTATAGGTATAGATGAGAGTGAAGATTTACAACTGAAAGGACCAGCAAATATCTTCAACAAAATTATGGAAGAAAACTTTCCCAACTTAAAGAGAGAGATGCCTATGAACATACAAGAAGCCAACAGAACTCCAAACAGTCTGGACCTGAGCAGAAATACCTCTTGCCACATAATAATCAAAACCCCAAATGCACTAAACAAAGAAAAAATATTAAAGGCAGTAACAGAAAAAGACCAAGTAACATATAAAGGAAGACCTATCTGAACCACACCAGACTTCTCACCAGAGACCATGAAAGCTAGAAGATCCTGGGCAGATCTCATGTAGACTTTAAGAAAACACAAATACCAGCCAAGACTACTATACCCAGCAAAACTTTCAATAACCATAGGTGGAGAAAGCAAGATATTCCATGACAAAACCAAATTTACACAATATCTTTCCATAAACCCAGCTTTGCAAAGAATAATAGGAGGAAAACTCCAATACAAGGAGGGAAACTACACCCTGGAAAAAGCAAGATAGTTACCTTCCTTCATCAAACCCAAAAGAAGATAACCACTCAAATATAAAAATAACATCGAAAATGACAGGAAGTAATAATCACTATTTCTTAATATCTCTTAACATCAATGGACTCAATTCCCCAATAAAAAGACATAGGCTAACAGACTAGATAAGGAAACAGGACCGTACATTTTGCTGCATACAGGAAACACACCTCAGTGTCAAAGACAAAAACTACCTTAGAGTAAAAGTCTGGAAGACAATTTTACAAGCCAATGGTCTTGGGAAATGAGCCAAAGTAGCCATTCTAATATCAGATAAAATTGATGTTCAACCTAAAGTCATCAAAAGAGACACTGAGGGACACTTCTGGCTGGTCAAAGGAAAAATGCACCAAGAAGAACTTTCAATTCTGAACATCTATGCGCCAAATGCAAGGGCACCCACATTCATAAAAGAAACTTTGCTAAAACTCAAAGCACACATTTCACCTAACACAATAATTGTGGGTGATTTCAACACTCCACTCTTCTCAATGGACCAATCAGGAAAACAGAAACTAAACAGAGACACAGTAAAACTAATTGAAGTTTTAGACCAATTGGATTTGACTGATATTTATAGAACATTTCACCCTAAAGCAAAAGAATATACCTTTTTCTCAGCACCTCACGGTACCTTCTCCAAAATAGACCATATAATTAGTCACAAGACAGACTCAACAAATATAAGAAGATAGAAGTAATCCCATGCCTCCTATCAGATCACTATGGTGTAAGAGTGGTTTTCAGTAGCAACAAAAACAACAGAAAGCCCACATACACATGGAGGCTGAACAATACTCTACTCAATGACACCTTGGCCAAAGACGAAATAAAGAAAGAAATCAGAGACTTTTTAGAATTTAATGAAAATGAAGGCACAACATACCCAAATCTTTGGGAGACAATGAAAGCAGTGCTAAGAGGAAAACTCATAGCCCTGAGTACCTCCAAAAAGAAAATGGAGAGAGCATACACTAGCAGCTTAACGACACACCTGAAAGCCCTGGAACAAAAAGAAGCCAATTCCCCCAGGAGGAGTAGAAGACAGGAAATCATCAAACTCAGGGCTGAAATCAATCAAGTAGAAACAAAGATAACCATACAAAGAATCAATGAATCCAGGAGCTGGTTCTTTGAGAAAATCAACAAGAAATGTAAACCCTTAGCCAGACTGACCAAAGGGCACAGAGAGAGTATCCAAATTAACAAAATTAGAAATGAAATGAGGGATATAACAACAGAAACTGAGGAAATCCAAAAAATCATCACATCCTGCTACAAAAGCCTCTACTCAACAAAACTGGAGAATCTGGAGGAAACGGTCAATTTCCTTGACAGATACCAAATACCAAAATTAAATCAGGACCAGATAGATCATCTAAACAGTCCCATAACCCCTAAAGAAATAGGTGTCATAGAAAGTCTTCCAACCAAAAAAAGCACAGGACCAGATGGTTTCAGTGCAGAATTCTATCAGACCTTCAAAGAAGACCTAACACCAATACTCTTCAAACCATTCCACAAAATAGAAACAGAAGGACCACTACCTAATTCCTTCTATGAAGCCACAATTACGCTGATACCAAAACCACACAAAGATCCAACAAAGAGAACTTCAGACCAATTTCCCTTATGAACATCGGTGCAAAAATACTCAATAAAATTCTTGCCAACCGAATCCAAGAACACATCAAAATATTCATCCACCATGATCAAGTAGGCTTTATCGCAGGGATGCAGGGTTGGTTCAATATATGGAAATCCATCAATGCAATCCACTACAAAAACAAACTCAAAGAAAAAAAACCACATGGTCATTTCATTGGATGCTGAAAAAGCATTTGACAAAATTCAGCATCCTTTCATGCTTAAAGTCTTGGAATAAACAGGAATTCAAGGCCCATACCTAAACATAGTAAAAGCAATATACAGCAAAGCGGTAGCCAGCATCAAACTAAATGGAGAGAAACTTGAAGCAATCCCACTAAAATCAGGGACTAGACAGGGCTGCCCCCTCTCTCCTTATCTTTTCAATATTGTACTTGAGGTACTAGCAATATTGTACTTGAGGTACTAGCTCGGGCAATTAGACAACATAAGTAGGTCAAAGGGATACAAATTGGAACGGAAGAAGTCAAACTATCATTATTGCAGATGATGTGATAGTCTACCTAAGTGACTCAAAAAACTCCACTAGAGAACTCCTACAGCAGATAAACAACTTCAGCAAAGTGGCAGGTTATAAAATCAACTCAAGCAAATCAGTAGCCTTCCTATACTCAAAGGATAAGCAGGCTGAGAAAGAAATTAGGGAAATAATCCCCTTCACAATAGCCACAAACAATATAAAGTACCTTGGGGTGACTCTTACCAGACATGTGAAAGATCTGTATGACAAGACTTCAAGACTCTGAAGAATGAAATGGAAGAAGACCTCAAAAAATGGGAAAAACCTCCCATGCTCATGGATATTCAGGATTAATATAGTTAAAATGGCCATTTTGCCGTAAGCAATATACAAGTTCAATGCAATACCCATCAAAATCCCAACTCAATTCTTCACAGAGTTAGAAAGAGCAATCCTCAAATTCATCTGGAATAACAAAAAACCCAGGATAGCTAAAACTATTCTCAACAATAAAAGAAATTTTGGGGATATCAGTATCCCTGACCTCAAGCAATACTACAGAGCAATAGTGTTAAAAACGTCATGGTATTGGTACAGAGACAGACAGGCAGATCAATGGAACATGACTGAAGATCCAGAAATGTACCCACACACCTATGGCCACTTGATCCTCGACAAAGGGGCTGAAAACATCCAATGGAAAAAAGATAGCCTTTTCAACAAATGGTGCTGCTTCAACTGGAGGTCAGCATGCAGAAGAATACAAATTGATCCATCCTTGTCTCCTTGTACTTAGCTCAACTCCAAATGGATCAAGGACCTATACATAAAGCCAGACACTCTGAAGCTAATAGAAAAGAAACTGGGGAAGACCCTTGAGGACATCGGTACAGGGGGGAAGTTTCTGAACAGATCACCAATAGCTTATGCTCTAAGATCAAGAATTGACAAATGGAACCTCTTAAAATACAAAGTTTCTGTGAGGCAAAGGACACCATCAAAAGGACAAATCGGCAACCAACAAATTAGGAAAAGATCTTCACCAACCCTACATCAGATAGAGGGCTAATATCCAATATATATAAAGAACTCAAGAAGTTAGACTCCAGAAAACCAAATAACCCTATTAAAAAATGGAGTACAGAGTTAAACAAAGAATTTTCACCTGAAGAACTTCGGATAGCGGAGAAGCATCTTAAAAAATGCTCAACTTCATTAGTCATTAGGGAAATGCAAATCAAAACAACACTGAGATTTCACCTTACACCAGTCAGAATGGCTAAGATTAAAAATTCAGGAGACAGCAGATGTTGGCGAGGATGTGGAGAAAGAGGAACACTCCTCCACTGCTGGTGGGGTTGCAAATTGGTACAACCACTCTGGAAATCAGTCTGGCAGTTTCTCCGAAAACTGGGCACCTCACTTCCAGAAGATCCTGCTATACCACTCCTGGCCATATACCCAGAAAATTCCCCAGCATGTAATAAGGATACATGTTCCACTATGTTCATAGCAGCACTATTTATAATTGCCAGAGGCTGGAAAGAACCCAGATATCCCTCAACAGAAGAGTGGATGCAAAAAATGTGGTATATATACACAACCGAGTACTATTCCACCATTAAAAACAGTGAATTCATGAATTCTTAGGTAAATGGATGGAGCTGGAGAACATCATACTAAGTGAGGTAACCCAGACTCAAAAGATGAATCTGCACTCACTAATAAGTGGATATTAACCTAGAAAACTGGAATACCCAAAACATAATCCACACATCAAATGAGGTACAAGAAGAATGGAGGAGTGGCCCCTTGTTCTGGAAAGACTCAGTGAAGCAGTATTCAGCAAAACCAGAACGGGGAAGTGGGAAGGATTGGGTGGAAAAACAGGGGGAGGGAAGGGGGTTGATGGGACTTTTGGAGAGTAGGGGTCTAGAAAAGGGGAAGTCGTTTAAAATGTAAATAAAAAATATATCTAGTAAAAAAATAAAAAAATAAAAACAAATTCTTCTCAAAAAAAAGAAAAGAAAAAGATATAATAAAAAAAAAAAAAGAAAAGTCCGGTGTAATTCTGATAGGTCTGCCTTTATGTTACTTGCCCCTTTTCCCTTATAGATTTTTATATTGGTTCTTTGTTCTGTGCAGTTAGTGTTTTGATTACTATGTGAAAGAGAATATTCTTTTCTGGCCCAGTCTATCTTATCCTTTAATGGCCATCTCCTTCTTTAGCTTGGGGAAGGTACCTTTCAAGATTTTGTTGAAGATGTTTTTTGGTCCTTTGAGATGACAGGTACCATGAGGTGCTGAAAAAAAGGTATATTCTTTTGTTTTAGGATAGAATGTTCTATATATATCAGTTAAGTCTAATTGGTCCAAAGCTTCAATTAGTTTCATTGTGTCCTTGTTTAGTTTCTGTTTTCCTGATCGGTCCATTGAGGAAAGTGCAGTGTTGAAGTCACCCACAATTATTGTGTTAGGTGTAATGTGTGCTTTGAGTTTTAATAGAGTTTCTTTTATGAAAGAGGGTGCCCTTGCATTTGGAGCATAGATGTTCAGGATTGAGAGTTCTTCTTGTTGTATTTTTCCTTTGACCAGCAAGAAGTGTCCCTCAGAGTCTCTTTTGATGACTTTGGGTTGAAAGTCAATTTTATCTGATATTAAAATGGCTACTCCAGCTTGTTTCCTGAGACCATTTGCTTGTAAAATTGTCTTCCAGCCTTTTACTCTAAGGTAGTGTTTGTCTTTGACCCTGAGGTGTGTTTCCTGTAAGCAGCAAAATGTAGGGTCCTGTTTACGTATCCAGTCAGTTAGTCTGTGTCTTTTTATTGGGGCATTGAGTCCATTGATGTTAAGAGATATTAAGGAATAGTGATTGTTACTTCCTATCATTTTTGACGTTATTTTTTAAATTTGATTGCTTAACTTCTTTTGGGTTTGATGAAAGGTTACTATCTTGCTTTTTTCAGGGTGGAGTTTCCCTCCTTGTATTGGTGTTGTCCTCCTATTATCCTTTTTAGGGCTGGGTTTGTGGATAGATATTGGGTGAACTTGGTTTTGTCGTGAAATATCTTAGTTTCTCCATCTATGGTGATTGAGAGTTTTGCTGGATATAGTAGTTTTGGTTGGCATTTGTGTTCTCTTAGAGTCTGCATGAGATCTGCCCAGGACCTTCTAGCCTTCATAGTCTCAGGTGAAAAGTCTGCTGTGATTCTGATAGGTCTTCCTTTATATGTTACTTGGCCTTTTTCTCTTACTGCCTTTAGTATTCTTTCTTTGTTTAGAACATTTGGTGTTTTGATTATTATGTGACGGGAAGTATTTCTGTTCTGGTCCAGTCTGTTTGGAGTTCTGTAGGCTTCTTGTATATTCATGGGCATCTCTCTCTTTAGGTTAGGGAAGTTTTCTTCCATAATTTTATTGAAGATATTTGCTGGCCCTTTAAGTTGTAAATCTTCACTCTCATCTATGCCTATAATCCTTAGGTTTGGTCTTCTCATTGTGTCCTGGATTTCCTGGATATTTTGGGTTACAAGCTTTTTGCACTTTGCATTTTCTTTAACTGTTGAGTCCATGGTTTCTATGGAATCTTCAGCATCTGAGATTCTTTCTTCTATCTCTTGTATTCTGTTGTTGATATTTGCATCTCTGTCCCCTGATTTCTTCCCAAGGCTTTATATCTCCAAAGTTGTCTCCCTTTGAGTTTTCTTAGTTGTTTCTACTTCTGATTTTAGATCCTGGATGGTTTTGCTTAGCTCCTTCCCTTGCATGTTTGTGTTTTCCTGTAATTCTTTAAGAGATTTTTGTGTTTCCTCTTTCATGAGCTCAGCCTGTTGACCAAAGTTCTCCTGTATTTCTTTAAGAGATTTTTGTGTTTCGTCTTTCATGACGAAAGTTGAGCAAAGTTCTCCTGTATTTCTTTAAGTGTTTTTTGCATTTCCTCCTTGTTGGCTTTTGTATTCTCCTGGATTTCTTTCAATGATTTTTGTGTTTCCCTTGCAAGGGCTTCTAACTTTTGATCCATTTTCTCCTCAATGTCCTTCATGTGTTCCTGTACCAGCATCATGACCAGTGATTTTAAATCCAAATCTTGTTTTACTGGTGTGATGGGGTATCCAGGACTTGCTGGTAGAGGAGAATTTGGTTCAGATGTTGCCATATTGCCTTGATTTCTGTTAGTGACGTTTCTGCGTTTGCCTTTTGCCATCTAGCTCTCACTGGTGTTACTTGGTCTTGTCAGTGCTGGACTCACCAGTGCAAGCTGCCCCTTCCCCGTTGGCCTCTGGTGCACAGCTTACACTCTGCACTGCCTATAGACAGGGTGCTGTTGTCCAGGCTGTTCAGATCCCGAAGCAGGCACCTGAAGGCTCCCGCTGGGGCCCGCAGGATTTAATGGAGCACACCGACTTCTCCCAGCTGGCCGCCCGGAAGCCCCCACTAGCCTCTTGAGGGACCTGGAGATGTGGCGGCCACCCAGGCTGATCTGAAGCGGAGAGAGTTGAGCTGGGGGCTTCTGCCTGAGGCCTTGCCCCAGATTGTGTCTGTGGACCAGGTGGAACCCGTGTGCACCCCCAGGGAGCTCCGAAGGTGAATGTTGCTGTGACCTCCCCTGTGCTCCGCTCACTCCGCTGGGCAGCCGATTTCCCCAACCGGGCTGGCGCACACTAGGTTAGCCTTGTCGCCTGGGCCCTGAGTCCAGGCAAACGCCTGGGAGGCCAAGGTCCGAGCAAAGTTCCCCTAGGGCTATGTCTGTTTGGCTTTCTTCTATTCCTGTTATTCTTAGGTTTGGTTTTTCTCATTGTGTCCTGGATTTCCTGGATGTTTTGAATTAGAAGTTTTTTTTTTTTTTTTTTTTTTTTTTTTTTTTTTTTTATGCTTTGTATTTTCTTAGAGTGTTGTTTCAATATTTTCTAAGGTATCGTCTATGCCTGAGATTCTCTCTTCTATCTCTTATATTCTGTTGGTGCGCTTCTCTAGGTTTTCTATTTCCAGGGTTTCCTTCATCTGTCATTTCTTTATTGTTTCTACTTTCATTTTTAGGTCTTGAACTGCTTTGTTCAATTCCTTCACCTGTTTGATTTTGTTTTCTTGTATTTCTTTAGGGGATTTGTTTCTTCTTCAAGGGTTTCTACCCATTTAACTGTTTTTCTGTATTTCTTTAAGTGAGTTGTTTATATCTTACTTCAAGGTCTTTTTTATCTTCATGAGATGGGATTTTATGTCAACATCATGCTTCTCACCCTGTAGACCAGGCTGGCCTACAACTCAGAAATCCACCTGCCTCTGCCTCCTATGTGTTGGGATTAAAGGCATACACCACTACTGTCCAGTGTGTTTTGTATCATTTTGATTTGTAGGAATCAGTGTGCAACAACAACAGTTTGTTTGTTTGTTTGTTTGTTTGTTTGTTTATTTGATTGTTTATTGAGAGAGTATTTTTCTGTGTATCCTACACTGTTCTGGAACTCACTTCGTAGACCAGGCTGGCCTTGAAACCACTCTGCTTCCTGAGTGCTGCGATTAAATATACTATCCCCTTCTGGCAATAATACATATTTTAATGTTCCCATACCTGGCATCTATAAGGCATTTCCTTCCAGATTTCAGCTTGTTTTTTCATATAAGCCATCTCATCATCATTTTATTAATTATTTTTGATATTTTAATGTTCTTTATCCATCGAAATTATATTATGTAAATATAAGCACCAATGTGTGTGATCTGTCCATCATTTGGATTTCTCAAGTATGTTTCCCAGTTTTCATTGATTCATTTAATTTTGCTTTCAATACTCTTAGTATTTACATGGAGCAGATTGGTGAAAGGGCTTAGTCTTGTATTCAGGTCTGTATACCAGACACTCTTTGTAGAGATCTGAGGTGGGGGGTAGGGGGGCACAGTAGGGCTCTGGCCTGGCTGGAGTGATAAAGAGTTTGCACTCTTTTTATTTCAGCTATGGGAGGAAATGGAGGAGATGTACAGAGGGTCAGGAAATTGAACAGAGGTGTATAACAATGGGGAATGGGGAACTGGGGGTAACAACCAGAAAGTGCCAGATTCCAGGAAAGCAAGAGCCTCCCAGGACTCCACTGTGATGACATTAGCTGAAATACTCCACAAAGGGGAGGGAGACCCTGTCAAGACCATATCCAGATTTTAGGCATACCCCACCCTGTCCCTCTGTTGAAAGATGAGGCCACCCACCTATCTCCAAAATTTTAAGCCAGAATTGCTCTTTCTAAAGGAAATACAGGGACAAATCCATGGAACAGAGAGTGAAGGAAAGGCCATCCAGAGACTGTCCTACCTAGGAACCCATCCCACATGCAGACACAAAACTCAGACACTATTGAGAATGCCATGAAGTGCTTGCTGACAGGAGCCTGAGACAACTGTCTCCTGAGAGGCTCTGCCAGATCCTGACCAACACAGATGTGGAGGCTCACAGCCAACCACAGGATTGAGCACAGAGACCCCAATGGAGGAGACAGGGGAAGGACTGAAGGAGCTGAAGGGGCCTTATCTGGCATCAATGAGAGGCCCTTGGTTCTGTGAAGGCTGGATGTCCCAGGGTAGAGAATGTTACGGTAGAGAGGCAAGAATTGGTGGGTGGGGGAGGACCCTCATAGAAGCAGGTTAAGGGGGAATGGAATAGGAAGCTTGCAAAAGGGAAACCGGGAAAGGGGATAACATGTGAAATGTAAACAAATAAAATATCCAATTAAGAACAACAACAAAAAGAATTTGCACTCTCCAAAGGGGAGAGGGGAGTTGGATTGAGGCAGTCACAGCTCTTTTCTGCAGCTGCTACTAGTCTAGAATGGTGAAACACTGCTACAGGCCAGGGTGGCAGCCAGCATGGTGTGTGCAGGAAGGGCCACAGCTGCTAGAGCAGAGGCAATGAAGCGCTATTGCTTCTATTACCCTGACCTCTGCAGCTGATCTGGAGTCCATGAAAAACTGTGAGACATGAGACGCTGTGCAGAGCCAGTGGGGACTTGCCTGGCAGGTATGGTGTTGTGACTAGGAACCAAGGTCAGGGAGGCCTGTGGACTCAGGCAGCTTCCATTAGAGAAAGCTTCTGGAGATAGCTTTCTGCCCCAGGAAGTGTTAGAGCTCTTAAATGACAGAAGCTCTCAGATGATCCTTGATGGAATATGTCTCACACGTTTATTCCTCCTAGACTGGGTCTTATAGGTGACATGGGTTCTGACAGCAAATGCTTTCTATTGCCTGGGTTTGAGACGATAGGGATGCATCACCAGTATGTGGAGGGGTTTGAGGCTCTGCAGCCATGTGACTGACTGTCACAATCCTCTCCATGAGGTCCTGTGGTTAAGTGGCAGGGGCCTGGCCAGGAGCAAGTGGAGTACCTACTGTCCTCTGCTATGAGGTTCCAGGACCTTCAACCTTACCAAGTCCACTGCCCGACACTTGTGCACTGTATACTCAGATGCTTATTTCTGTACTCAAAATTCTGGTTACAGTCCAGACATAAGCATTGTCAGGATTAATGCACCATCTCCTGTAACAATGTTGCATATAGAATGTTCCCTGATTATCTCTGACTGGCTAATGAAGATCCTATCAGCCTATGAGTGGGTAAAGGAAATTAGAAACAATGAACTTCCAATCCTAGCCAGGAGTCCCAGGGAGAGAGAAATAAAAGAGAGCCAGAGTGAGAACACAGCATGCCAGGGAAAGACAGAAATTAAAGGTAAAGGACCCATGGGTGGGAAGTACGTAGCTTAAAGGGTTAAAAATAGATAAATATCTGCCCAGGCATAGTGCCTAAAATTTGTTAATCAACTTTTTTAAATGTTTTCCCATATTTCTTTTTTATTAGATATTTGCTTTATTTACATTTCCAATGGTATCCCCTTTCTGCTTTACCCCTCTGAAAACCCCCTGTCCCATTCCCCCTCCCCCTGCTCACCCCCTCCCCAATTTCCTGACTTGCATTCCCCTATTCTGGGGAATCTGGCTTTCTTCACAGGACCAATGACCTCTCTGCTCATTGATGTGTGAAATGGTCTTTGTGTCAATTATTTGGAGTCTAGAACAGGAACAGAAAAGGATTTCATCTTTAATGTCTACAGACTGATGCTCTCATTCTAGTAAGAAAGCAGGGTAGCCTTTGGGTATGCCTTTTCATGTTGTCTGAGCGAGGTTGTATAGAAACCCCACTGTTGAGCTTCATTTCTTATACTCAGGTCTGCTGCTTCATGTAAAAGTACCTTGTGAGTCAGGCCCCTTGAGTATCTGCTAACAGGGCAGAGGGCAGGGAATGTGTGCTGGGCACCACCCACATTACCTTTCTTATTCAAATGAGACCTTGCTGCTTATCGACCACCTTTCCAAAAAACAATGAAAGAAACATATACATATGGGCTGGTCAGGTTGTTTTATGAATTGGTGAGTTTGTTTTTTACAGAAAACTAGGGGGTTTTATTAGAGGGTTTGAATGAAGGAGGAGAAGGGGCAATTTTATGCTTATAGTACAATATCAAAACATAAAAAAAAGTAAAACAGAAATAGCATAATAACTTTTTACTTATTTTATGTAATATGTATGGATAATTTTCCTGCATCTATGTCTGTGCTCCTCATGCCTACATAACAGGTAGATATTGGGAAACAAATCTGGCTCTACTGCCAAAAGAGGAAATGCTCTTAAACCGTGACTCTTCTCTTTAACCTCTTATCAATCAATATTTAACTTCTTTTGAGACATAAAGGGTTTCTGTTTCTCACACTTTGCTCTAAGTATTGCCAGTGAATAGGTCAGCTGAGGAACTTTGGAAAATTCTACCAGACCCCTCCCCTCCTGGAAGAGAAAGGTCATAAAGAGCATAGGCACCCCAACCCTCTGGAAGGGTGTGGCTAGCTATGGGGAGGGGGAACCAACCACTGGCCACCTGCCGGTAGGGGAGGCCCAGAGCTCTTGAAAACATTCCAAGACCTACGGACAAGGAAGTCCTCATCAACTCATTTCCTAAAGACCAATCAGTTAAAAGTCACATTGTTCTGTCAATCACATTGTGCCTAAAGGCTGCTGCTTTGAGAACTGTATAAAGGTTCACTGAATGGGCTGTGCTGGGTCTTTCTCTCTCCCTTTTGTATGCAGGGCAACCCCAGTAGGCTGGAACAATAGAATCTCTCTTGCTTTTGTATTGAACCCTGATCCCCAACTCCATGTTGTTCACTCAGGGGGTCTCCAATAATTTAAGGGTTGTCAGAGTCTTACACCAGAAGTGCACAATCCAAACTGATGGTAAAAGTTTACATGGTTGGCATGGTTGTTAACAGGACAAAAAGTCTTTCCTGTTTTAAAGGTTCTCTTTTCCTGTACCTTTTCTTATTATTAAACAGATATTGTGCTTCTTAGAAACCTCTGCTGACACTAATCAATATTTTTGTTTGAGCATCATACTGCATCTTTGCCTCCCTTTATTTCTCACCAGGATTGAAAGATTACACTTATTTGTAATGGCACTTCTTTCAAATGTAAAGATATTTTTGTACCTCATTTTTGTAGAGTTTTAGTTTTCTGTTCAGTTTTTTAAAAAGACAACATTAGTCACTCTAGGATGATGTGGTTGTCAAACCTTTGCTCAGTGACTGAGACTATTGTTGACTATGGGAATATGCACAGGATTGAATTTCTGATGGCACGGGTATGACGTCATCAACTTTACTTGCTCAAGGCACATCCGGATTAAACAAAAGGAAACAAAACAAAATCCAAGAAACAAACAAGAACATCAGCAACAAAAAGCCTTTAATCCTTTGATGACAAGTTCTTTCATCATCTGACCTCCTTTCCATTCCCAACATCCCTTGCTTTGATGCTTCCCATGGAGATCTGATGGTAGTTCCTTCTGGCATCTGTTGCTCTGCTACTTATACAAAATATTGATAGTACAAAGTGGCTGAAAGCCCAAGAGTTAGGCTAGCTTTGGATTGGACACTTCTTGTTAGTTTGCAAATAAGGAGTAGAGATATTAGGGGGAAATGTAAAAGCAGAGAAGCCCACCAATCTGGAAATTGCTTACGTTTTCTGCTAAGAGTCAAAAATAAAACAATGTAGAGTTTCTACACTCACACACACACACACATACACACACACACACACAAACACACACACTGTTGTCTTATCCAAGAAATACCTTAAAAATTGATGAAAAACATGGACTATGATTCCTTAGTGCCAGATATGTGGACTGTTTCACCTTAATCTCTACTTCTCTTTCACCCCTCATTCTCATCAATGCACCAACTTGCAAATTTAATTAAAGAAAAATGGACAGATAAATAAGGGAAATAACAAGTAAGCCTACTTGACCTTCAAACTTTGCTTATTATAAAGTCTTTGAGTCTAATTATAAATTGTTATTTAATCAATATAACATTACAACCACAAAATTATAATTGAGCGTGCATGAATGTGTGTGTATGTGTATGTGTGTGTGTGTGTGTGTGCCTGTGTGCATGCATATACATATACACATGCTTAAAATACTTCAGTGACTCGCCTTCATGTGTAGCTAACACCCGTAAATTTGGTACTCACTGTCTCCCTGTGTCCTCCCCAAACACACTTAAAATCTGGAATATCTGTAACTCATTATCTTTACTTCAAAATTCACTTTATTTCCTTTGCCCAGGGTAGTTCTGAAATTCCTTACTGTATGGTAGTCAAGGACTTAGATTATTAATTGAGGCTCCTTAGTGGGGGAACTAAGCCTTTCTGAGTTGTGTTTTCTCCCTGCAGAACTGAGGAAACCATTGTAGTCCTTGGCAGCCTTAGGGCACTTGAGTAGAAATGCAAATTCTTGACTTGTATCCTAGGGCTAATGGCTCAGAAAGTCTGGGGGCTGCGACTCAAAACTGAGTAAATCTTCTGGTTAGTGCTGTGATGCAGTAGAATTTAGAAACATTTTACAAGTAGACAATACATCTTCTCTACACCCCTACATATAGATAGATAGGATATAGTTTGTCCATAGTTTGTGTTCATATTCTTCACTACAAAATTTCCTCAAATTTCAGTAGACAAGATATGCTTTATGGAAGAGTGCATATGCATGTATAGTAAGGAAGATGTAAATAAGGATGTCACCCATGGTGAATGCTTAGTCATCAGGGAGTGGGATTACATGAGAGAGATTAGGAGGCGTGGCCTTATTGGGGTAGGATTAAGGTTAGGGTTAAAGTGAGGCTTTGGGGGGAAGGGGGGAAGACTGTTATTGAGGATGGGCTTTAGGGTTCATGCCAGGCCCAGTGGCTTTCTCTTTCTGTTGCCTGTAGATCCAGTTGTAGAACTCTCAACTTCTCTAGCACCATGTCTGCCTTCATGCTGTCATGCTACCCTCTATCAAGATAATGAACTAAAACCTTGGAAACTATAAGGAAACCCCAATGAAGTACTTTCCGTTATAAGAGTTGGCATGGTTAAGGTATCTTTTCACGGCAATAGAGTACTGACTATGGCAGAGAATACAATGAATACGTGTATAGAAACACAGCATATTTTCTCCCTCTAATTTACCTTTTATTTTATTAACGTTATTCCCTCATTGCAAGCCCCTATTCTGTTAATGAATTCTGTGGATTTGGCTTGGGGGAATGTCCTATTGTTTTGCTTCTCCTATGTTTGCCTTGCTTAGAGATCTTTGGTTCATTGCATTATTCACTCAAATTACTTCTAAAGCTTTCTCAGTGTGTCCTCACACTTTCAATTTCTTCCCTAGAGATGACAAGCAGGAACAATGGCATGAGACAAAATGGAAGTAAAGAATGACTAGTCCATTTCCTTTTCAAAATCTATGACTGATTGGTCAAATGGGCATTATATCAGCTGGGAATATTAATTACAGGAAGCAATGTTGTATATATACTCAAAATACACCTTGGTAAATTAAGCAGCTGTACTGTGAAGTATAATCAAAATATTCTTGATAGTAAACTGTTGTCTTTGGTGTTGTAAGTTGACTCTGTCCAAAAAGTTCTTAGTAATAAACTGTTATAGTCATAGTGTTAACTTTGATACCTGTCTTTCTGTCATTGGATCTCCTGGCCATTAAGTTTGGGATGAGTCAAACATTCAGCATAATGTAGCATAAAAGACAAAATATGCTAGATGTATAAAAATATAAAAATGTACTTATATACCCTTTGGCTAAAACTAAAGAGAAGAAAAAATTTAATATGAACCTGCTTTGCCAATCACAGTTTGCAGCGGTTAATCTTTATGGTCAAAATTATTTGATTTTTGAGTCACCAAGGAGGCAAACCTTTAGAAGTCTGATGCTATTTTCAGAAATGTTTGACTGAGCACCCTTAATGTGGGACTACCTTATTATAGGATGAGGATAGAAGCAGTCATTATCCCTGCCTTGGTCATGAATCCCCCAGAACAATGGAATTACACCCTTTGTTGTCATGACATTTGCTCATGCTGTGATGTACAGTAAGCCAAAATAATTACTTCCTCAAGTTGATGTTAACAGGTATTTTTTCATAGCAATGAGAAAAGCAACTAATACAGTGTTTGAGCTTACAGAAAATATGAAATTGCAGATGAGATATATAGTTGTGAACTTAGAATTGTGTCCCAGTTACAGGAACTGGGAAATAGACCTTTTCCCATGGGGACCAGAGGTGTCACGGTGGCAATTTCTACTCCAAGCAAGGCATTTCTTCAAGGAATCCCACTTTTTAAGCCCCAGTGATGTTGCTGCAGTCCTGAGATCTCATTCTCTGAAAGAAAGCAATATCATCAACTTAATAAGACCTCTTTGGAAAGTTAAAAGAAAAACCCCACTCTATTATGTTATCTCCATGGTCTGTCTATCTATCTATCTATCTATCTATCTATCTATCTATCTATCTATCTATCTAGAAATAGAGTAGAACCACAGACTTTGAAATAAGAAATGTGTGAATATTAAAGATGGAAACAGTCTTAGTCTGGAAGCTATCATTCATCTAGCAGTCAAAAGAAAACAGTTATCTTGAGGTTGGGGGATTATACTGGTTCCTTTTATTCTGTAGGAAGTGAAACAGAGGCTTTATGATATTCAGTAATTTGCCTAAGCTCTATGGCCTGTGGAAAAGCAGAAAATGACTCTCATGCTTTGCTTGTCTGAATTTCTTGCAACTTTTGAGACCCTGTACTGAATTTGTAGGTCAAAGAGTATCAGCATCTAATCCCAACAGTGGGCAATTCAAATTAATGACTTATATAACAAAATTTTTCACTTTCTCTAACACTATTCCCATAAATAAAAACAATTGTAAATTGTGAATGAAAAGAGCTCCAAGATCCCTTTGAAATGTTTTTGTAAGCCTTTACTCTCCAACAACTTAAGAAGCTAGGGAAATCGTTTGCAACTTAGCCTTTAGAGGAACCATGAAAAACGAAGTCATCTAATTGGAAGTGAATAAACATTTTCTTTAAATACAAGGGTTTTTTTTTTAACTTAAAACAGAATTTACATACAGAAACGTTTCTGCTTATAGGCATATATGATAAGTTTTCCATTTACAGCTAACTGAAGACTCATTCCAAATGCAGTGGGCTACTTAGCTAGATGCATAGCAATCCTACATGTTAGTCTTTATGCTGTCTCTAAAATCATAGTCATTTTTTTCTTTGGAAGATAAATTGTGAGCTGCTCTAAAAGTATATGAGCAGAGCACATGGCTTAAAGTATCTTTCTTTCACTTGCAGCACAGACTTGGACTTCCATAATGTGCTGTTTCCCTGTTTGGCTCAGTTGAGCTGAAATTGTTCCCGTGAAGAATGATTCCTTAACAGACTTATTTAGAGCCATCACCGCAGCAGATAAGTGATTAGGAATGTTGGTTGCAGAATCTATCATTGGAGGTTCAGTCAGTCTGAGCTAGTCAGTAATTGAATGTGGGTCCTAACCTCCCTCACTTCAACATCTTCATCTTTGAGGTTGAAATAATAAACAAAACTATTATCTATAATTTGATTTAAATGAGACAGTGTAAGGAAACATTAATAAATATCAACATCTTTCATACTAATGAAAAGCCTTTGCACAAGTCTTTAGTCTCATTTCCCGAGGTACCAGTTAACTGCTTCGTATGAGAGTTTAAATATCTACCACAAAGTAATAGATTTTTAATCATAGTTGGAGTTTCTTTTCCCTGTGTTTTTGCTCTATTCACGCTTTCTTTTTCTATTTTCTTTTCTTCCTACCCCTTCTTTCTTCCCTCTTCTTTCCTCTCTGATTGGCAAAAAAGAAAGAAAGGGGAGAATTTTGGAAGCTGAACAATGGAAGATAGTATTCATTTTCATCTCTAGCATCTTTCTAATACTGCTGAGCTATGGAACTCAGCTGATGTTCTAAGTGATTCAGTCTAGGGAGACATAAATACCTGGAGTACTGTGCACCAGAAGCTTGGCATTCCTTCCAATTTCTCTAGGTTAGATCCACTTGGAAGGAAGTTTTAGAATGTGTGAAAACAATTAGATTTCCTTATGAATATTTCTTACTAGGCGGTACTTAAATAAGGGAGTCTCTTCATGAAGTACAGTAAATATTGCCTATTCAGGGCAGATGGTGGTTCCTTGGAGGCCCCCAATCCTATTAATATTGTTTCTTTAATGTAGCTAGATGGTTTTCACAATATCCAATATTGCTCCTAACATTCCTTCATATTTCTCTTTTCCCACTCAAGGAATAGACAGGTTAGCTTGAGTAAATGGAGGAATGTTAAATTGTGTGAAGTAATTTTTGAGGCTTAAAGGTCTCACACACACACACACCACCACTATCACCACCACCACCACCACCACTCATATACATATATACCACACACATACACACACACACACATACACACACACACACAAACACACACATACACACACACATACCCACATCATACTCTCCACATACCTCATAAAACATAGATACATACACACTATACCAAATCACCACCAGGCACACACACATACAAACATACTCCACTATCAACCCCCACCAGGCATACACATACATACATCACACCCTACTCACATTCCCCTACAAACCTACACATACAACATTAACACACATTCACATACAACACACCAAAGACCACACACACATGTGCACATCTCACATACACACCACACGCTTATCACATTCCTACCCCCATACACAAATCACATTATATACTTACACGCAAACACACACACACACACACACACACACAACTAATTTTCTAACTTACTACAAAACCTTAATAAGGAAAGCATTTATTCTAATCTTCCAACACTGAAGTTATTCAACTCTGTGTGTTTGGCCATGTGGAAGAAGAGCAGGTCCCTATGCATGTATGTGAGCATGCAAGTGGAAGCTGGGTATCTTTGTGAGGTGTCTTTCTTAGTGACTTCTATCTTTTTCCTTTTTTCTTTCTTTTATTGAAACAGGATCTCTCACTGAACCTGGAAGTCACCAATATCATGAGACTAGTTGGGCTTCCCTCTGCTAGGTCATGCTATTTCTTCTGGCTTTTTACATATATTTTAGGATCCAAACTTATATTGTCATGTTTAACAAGAGAAAATCTCACCAGTCCAAAAGTTATTCAGTTAAAAATGAAAACACAAGTTTAAGTTTTTCCAATGCCTTTGGCTTAGTAAAAAAGACATAATTCTATAGAAGTAATGTCTCCTCTCTTTAAACTTGTAGCTGAAGATATGAGCTCTGCTGAATTGGATCACGCCTATTTTTTTTAATAAGAAAGTAACACTGTGAACTACACCCAAACTCCCCACAGAGCGTTCTGAGACACACAAGTATCTTAAATGAAAAACTGACTTTGATGACAGCTTAAGAATATGACTGATTGTACTAGAATATAAATCACAAATTTTCACCAAGGAAAGTTGTAAGAAGAAAAAAGATTCTGAAACTCAACAGAACATTTACATGAACACAGCATTGGGAAAGGCAGGCTGAATATTTATGAAGGTGGATTTATGCTTCCAGTCACCATGGTTTGGGTAAATCTTTTAGAAACAAATACAAATCCCTTGGAGCCTCTTCTGTTCCTTTGTGATTCTAAGAAGTCGATTGCTCAAAACAACTCTCTAAAATGTTTTGTTTTTTGTCTATGTGAACAAAATTGAGCACAATGATACAGAATATCTGTATTTTATATGTAAAGTTTACAAACTTAGTGTTATAAAATCATTTATTAACATAACCATCTGGCGATGGAAACGAATCACTATTTTTTTAAGTAGGTGATTGTAGGTAAATACTCAGTCTGTCAGACTCACGCATGTGGTATATTACAGAGGTCAGAGGCCAACAAACATCTCTTTTAACTCCTGAACTAATGATGAATCATATCAAATATTCCATTTCACCCTGGGGGATCAGTTTTTATGTTCAAGTCATCCGTTGTTCTTTGTGTCTAATGTGTCTTTATATTATTGCTCTAAACTAAATAGCTTCATCTCTGCATGGAATTAGCTGTTTATCCATCACATTGTATGAGGAAACTGACTTAGAAATTGTTGTTCTGCTATTCTTTATTAACCAACAATGTTGTCATGATGTTCATTAATCGATGATTTAGGAGACTGCATTCATCCAGAGCTACTGTAATGAATTTTTGAAATAGTTGGGGGAAAAATTCTAATAAAAACAACACAGACAAACAGGGATTTGCAGAAAAAAGGAGGGTGCCTCTATATTCAAACAATGGACTATTGCTAAGAGCAGAAAAGTAGGTATTTACAGGAATCTGAGTAAAGACAACAGGGCAGGATTTTGGCTGTAGGTAGGTCAGAATGGCAAAGTATCCTCTGTGGACATTAGAAAATTGATCAGATCCAGGATGTAAGGTTCATCACCAAGCCAGCAATATACTTGCTGAAAGCAGACAAACTCAGGCTGCTAAGAACGAAGTCTAAGGTCAGCATCAAACTAGGAACAGGCCTTATGAGAGCAAAATTCAGCATCTGATCAGTTTTTTGTCCACTTCTTCACTCCACTGAAACAAAGACAATTTATTGCTTACTGTGATCAGAGTGTGGTTGTCCTTTGTCTTGGTGACTAGAAAGATTACAGGTCAGGGATGAAGTGCTGACAACACTTAGGCAAACAAGGGGAACCTGTTGCATGCCTGTAGTGACTCCACTAGAAGACAGACCTAAGGTAGCAGCCTCAGTGTGGTTCATCCATAATGTTTGACAGAGACCTTCTATATGTATATATGAGGCTTAATCTATTTATCCTTCACTTCATATTAGTGTGTACCAGTTGCTTTTGAAAGAAAATTTCCCTTAACTTGCTTTTACTCACTTAGGCAGAAGATCTAAGGGAGATAATATGTTTGCAACATTTTATGTCAGTGGTGCATGATTCTATTTGTATATTATGTATGTTAGATAGATTCTGGTGGATTTTTATAAAACATTTTTCTCCATAAACCCTAGATAGCCTTTGCTCATGGCTGAATAGCATGAGTTTTCTTCTGTGTCTTCAACAGGTACACAGTCTCACAAATCACAGCCATGTAGAATGACAGCTAAATGGATCCAAGTAATGATACTTCAGTGGAACGAAGACTGCCTAGGGCGAGGTGTGCGTCCGCAGCCTGCTGCTCTGACGATGTTCAGGTATACCAACTTTGCCTCATCCAACAGTGTCATTATGTCTTTCCATCTCCTACTTTAGAGTGAGCCCACAACCTTTTAACCCACTTACTATTTAGCAGAGCTAGGGGAAACCAGATATTCCAAAGGTTTAGAAGTATAGGGCTGATGTGGACCTGGAAGATAGAGGTGAATGGGCAGAGCAAGCCTGGAGCAGAGCATAAGGAGTCCTCTTTGAACCCAAGTGGACACATACTACTTTTATTATAAGTGTAAAAAAACTCCATGCTCCCTGGGCGGTGGTGGCACATGCCTTTAATCCCAGCACTTGGGAAGCAGAGGCCGGTGGATTTCTGAGTTCGAGGCCAGCTTGGTCTACAAAGTGAGTTCCAGGACAGCCAGGGCTACACAGAGAAACCCTGTCTTGAAAAAAACAAAAACAAAAACAAAACAAAACAAAAACAAAACAAAAAAAAAAAACAAAACAAAACTCCATGCTGTTGGCATCAGGAATTGGCTTTATCCCTCTTTCAGATGTAGGGTTGATAGAGATCTTTTCCCAATCTGTTGCCATTTTGTCCTATTGACAGTGTCCTTTGCCTTACAGAAGCTTTGCAATTTTTTGAGGTCCCATTTGTCAATTCTTGATCTTACAGTATAAGCTATTGGTGTTCTGTTCAGGAAATTGTCCCCTATGCCCATGTGCTCAAGACTCTTCCCCAGTTTCTTTTCTATAAGCTTCAGTGTATCTGGTTTTATGTGGAGGATCTTGATCCACTTGGACTTAAGTTTTGAACAAGGAGATAAGAATAGATCAATTTGCATTCTTCTACATGCTGATCTCCAGTTGATCTAGCATCATTTGTTAAAATGCTGTCTTTTTTTCCACTGGATGGTTTTAGCAAGCTTGTCAAAGATCAAGTGACCCTAAGTGTGTGGGTTCATTTCTGGGTCTTTAATTCTGTTCCATTGATCTACCTGCCTGTCACTGTACCAGTGCCACGCAGTTTTTATCACAATTGCTCTGTAGTACAATTTAAGGTCAGGGATGGTGATTTTACCAGAAGTTCTTTTATTGTTGAGAATAGTTTTAGCTGTCCTGGGTTTTTTGTCCTTCCAGATGAATTTGCAAATTGGTCTTTATAACTCCATGAAGAATTGAGTTGGAATTTTGATGGTGATTGCATTAAATCTGTAGATTGCTTTTGGCCAGATGGTCATTTTTACTATATTAATCCTACCAATCCATGATCATGTGAGGTCTTTCCATCTTCTGAGATCTTTTTCAATTTCTTTCTTCAGAGGTTTGAAATTCTTATCATATACATCTTTCACTTGTTTAGTTATTTTATATTATTTGTGACTAAAAAAAGGAAATGGCTTTACAGTCAGGAACAAGCTTTACAGTTGCAGGTCACCTCTTAATCCAGGGATGATGGTGACATCACCCATAGGTGACAGGAATCCATGCATCTGTTGCCATGGCAATCACCATATATCCCCAGCATCCACCTAGTCCATCTGCCCACTTTTACCTGCACTAGTGGTGTGTGCAGTTACCTTACAGCCAAAATGAAAGGCAGAACCCTCCTGACCTTCACTCTCTTTCCCTCTTCTTCCTTACCCCATCTTGTCCTTTCCCCCAATAAACCTCTCCTGTGGAACTGTGCTGGCCTGGTGTGATCTGTTCATTTCATGTGATTTTTTCTTCTTTTTGTTGGTGTATATTGATTGCACATATAATGAGTTTAATTATGACATATTCATAAAAATCATGTATTTTGCATCACTTTTACCCCATTACCTTTACCTATTCTCTTCGCACTCTTTCCCCTTCCATTTCCCATCTGCTTTTCTACTTCCATGTCCATATGTGTTTATTTATCTTTATGTTTACCTACACATCTTCATGTCTTCATATTTGATGATACAATCTATCACTAAGACTGATTTTAGATCCTTAGTGAGGTATTTACAAGAACATAGACTCCTTACCAATGATAACACTGTAAATGAAAAGTCTCTTCTCTACTTAATATAAATGTTTATAAATACTAAAGGAGGGCTAGAGTCTCAGAAGTCCTTTCCCAGTGCTGCCATTATCTATGTAAATGTCATTGAGGTTGATCTCAAGGGTCCTCACTTATCAATGACAGGATATTGATAGACCCAATCTTTTCAGGTCTGTGTCAATAGTCTCAATGGATGTGGGCTCCAAATTGTGTGCAACATTGTGTGCAACAACAATGGTGTGTTATGAAGATGGCATTCAACCTTACTCCATCCTTTTTTTTATGTTTTACATTCTTATCATCCTATATTCTAAAATGTTCTTTGAACTTTGTAGGAGTTTATGTAGAATTCCTATTTATGGCCAAGAATTCAGTAGCTCCTTAGACCGGGTACTTTTAGCCAATTATGAATCTCTGCCTTTAGAACTGACCACAGCAAAAGCAAGCTTATAATAAATCTGACACTAACATTAATCTATAGATATAAATGTTATTAAGGCCAAAAACTTTGATGATCACATCCTTGCCATTTAGTAAAACATTAGTAATAGCTTCTCTATTTACTCTGGTCAGTGATCTCCTCAGACATAGACTTATGATCAGGCTTATGTCAGATGCAGGTTCTGTCCTAAGAAATATGATTGGAGGAGAGTTGATTAGACCCATTTCTGACTTGCCACTAATACAGAGTGATAATCTTTTGTCTGGCTAATTGATAGTGTTGAGGTCAAAATATTGCCTCACAAATGACACAAACACTCATCTCAGTCACGGATAGATTATTGAGCATACAGCCCAGGTTGACCAGGGACATTGTCTAGATTCGGGAAATGAAATATGATACTGAGTTAAGATCCTAAAGAGTTTTTCAGCACAAAACCCACAAGCATCTGTGCCAAGTTATTTCACCAATCAGGATTTAGGGATCGAGGGTTTCCTTAGGAAAATGAATTTTTTATACATTTATCCTGCTCCCATTGGTTGCTATATTCAACTGTGGTAGGGGATTTGCACTGGGTAATATTCATGACCTAGTTTGCCTACCAGGATGAGACTTATCTAACATTCATAACTTAACTTGCCAACCAGGATGCCAGTTATCCATATACTTGGCTCTTTTTACAAAGTAGGAGGTCAGTTTCCAGGGAGGTCTTGGGAACTTAAACTTTACTGGACTACTACTCAAAATGGAAGTTTACATAGGTTCAGGAAGTGCTATTGGGTGGTTGGTACAGGACCAAGCTTATTGTTGGTAACTATACAAAACAGTTTTACTGACTTTTATCGATTTCTCAGACACAGTGGTCTGTAATATTGAACTAAATAAACCTGTTCTCCCTGACATGGCTTTTAGTTTTTGATTCTGAGAATGGAAATAGAAACTAAAGTCTAGAGTAAGCATTGTAACCACTGAGCCATCTCCTCAGCCTTCACTCTGAACTATTACCTGCTGATTCACATGTTTATCACCTTTCTGCTTTTACCACAATTTTGACATGATGACCTCAGTTCAAATTACATGTGACTATTTTTATAAAAATGTTTTTGGGATTGCACGCACAGTTTGACCAATAGAGATGTTTGTAACCTGGCTCTCTAGTTTCTTTCAAGGTTTATAGTTAATTATTTTTGCTATTAATTTTATTACAATTATGTTTTTCATATTTATTTCTACTTCAGAATATTTTAGTGTTTCTTTACATAGAATTAAATTTCAAGAACTAAATTGATTTCTGTATATGATATAGATTTCATTAATATTTTAGTTTTGGTTACTTATTTTTATTTTATTCCCTAAAATGGTACATATTTACCAAAATATTACTTCATGTTCATGTGTCACTCATAACTGAAATTGTTTAAGTACCTATAGATTTAAGTTCTTTTTCTTACAGTTTTTTCTTACAAATTATTTGAAATGAAAATCTTACTTATTTTCACAATAATGATAAATTAACATGTTAGTATTTATATTAAAATAAAAAGCACTTTTACAACAAGAGTATGAAGATTATAAATTAATAAAATTATGTGTTTTTCTCCTCATGAGTATAATTTTAAATAATAATGTAGTCATTTCATAAATTAAAAAGTTAAAAAGTGATGTTAAATAATTTTCAAATGGTGCTATTAAATATAAAATAACTTGGTAAGTAATTTTCAGGTGAAACTATGATTCTGAGAATTTCCTGTAAGAACTCAGGTATTATTATGAAATATATGTACAGATGTGTTAAGGGCATATTTATTCATAAAAGTACAAGAACAAAAAACATTCATGTTAAATTCTTGAGAAGTTAATATTATACAATATTGTCATACAATAAAAAATACACAATTGTTGATAATAATAATAATAATAATAATAATAAACTTTTGATGAGTTGGGAAGTCATTATATCTTTTTTTTCCAGAAAATTGTCTAGACCATTATTCATAACTGAATCACAGTTTGCATACGATCTGGATTTCTGCATATGCAAATACTAATACTTATTTTTCAGTGGTAGCATTTTAAATGGTATTTTTCTCCTTTTGTTTGCATGTGTCTGTGAGGTGTGTATAAGTGTGTGTAGGTGTGTTAAAGTATGTAGGAGGGTGTATGTGAGCTTGCTTGCAAATCTTCAGGGATGCCAGCATCTGTATGAGGAGACTTACCCAGCCATTCTTCAGTTTTATTTTGGGACAGAGCTGGCCTGACTACTGAAACTTTATATGAGTTCTATAGATCAGACCTCCAGTCATCATGATTGACCAGCAAGCACTTAATCTTCTGAGCCACATCATGCTTTTGGTGAGACCCAGAGAGTGACATTAGAAATGGTTACACAAGAGATAGGGAATTTTCCTCCATAGGTCTGATACCTGGTCAGGTTGCATTTTTTTCTTTGCAGTATACTTTCCCTTCTACCTGATCTATATAATGTCATTAGTGCCAATGAAATCTGCTTATGAAAATGTATGCTACTTGACATAATTCTTGTAATATGGGGAGAAAAATGCCATTCTTCACTATAGCAACACTGATTATATAGTCAACAACCTTAAAGTGGAGACTTAATAACACTGAGGTAAGTCCCTACACATCCTGACCATAAAATACTTTTGGCAAGTATTAGCCGTGCCTCTGCAAAAGCAACGCCATCATTTATCGTCACTCCATAGGAATGATGTTTAAAAGTTAGCACGTTTGTCGTTTTATATCCCCTATTTTTTATGACCATTTCTCTTTCACTGCAAAAAGACCTGTTATATGAGCTGTTGAAATGTTTCTTTGTTTCCTGATCTTCCCGTTTCTCTGCTTTATTGTGCCTGCACACTCTTCATTCATCTTTATTAGATCTGCAAAAGGCTGAAAAAGCCTGTCTGGTGTGAAAATTCTTGTCAATTATTTAAGGAGGAAAAAATGCTAGAAGACTGAAAATCTTGCAGAATTTGTCTGGTTTATTTTCCTGGTGAGTTTAGACAATATTTTCTGCCCATCTCTACAATTCTAGAAGGTTCCAATTTTCTTGAAAACATCATCAATCATGGCACACAAGCTTCTACTTTAATTACATGTATTGAAACCAGAAGGGAATGAGAGCTTCTCTGATCTTTAATGAGACGTGATTTGTGGTTTTCATGGACTATACCTAGAGAGAACGCAAAGACATTTTAGGAGTTGGGCTTGGAACATATCTCATTGTCAAAGCAGTTGTCTACTGTGAAAGGCACTGTGTTTGATTCCCCAGTAACAACACCAAAGGGGAAATCAGAAGGAGACACTTTGCAGGGGATTGTGGTACTGACATGGTCCCATCTCTTGGAGGTGGATGCAGGGAAGAACATGAATTCAAGAACATCAGAACTGAGGAAGGATGATTTGGGCAATATGACACTGTTGAGGGGCAGGAGGGCATTGGCTTTGTTTGTATAACTAGATTGATAATCAAAGATTCAGCCAAAACCTACTAACCCCCATCCTGTCTTTTTCTTAAAAATCTCAGATGAGTTCTGAATCTTGGTAAATAACTTTTGGTACTAATGCTGCATTCTTTTGGTTTCAGTCTTTTTTGGTTATAACCCACAAGTGCTCAAGTCAGCACAGTTTGTGCCTGAGGTTTCATACTGATATGCAGAACTACTCAGTTGTGTATGTTGGTACTTTGAGAAAAGGCCAGTAGGATTTGCTGCTAGGAAAACAGTGAGAAGTACCACATATGTGTACCAAAAGTCTGTACTTAAATCTTAGGGATAAGGAACATAGAATTTTATTAACTACTAGTGATAGAAGATTGATATGTGTGGGAGACTGAGAAGCACAGGTTAAACACACACACACACACACAGAGAGAGAGAGAGAGAGAGAGAGAGAGAGAGAGAGAGAGAGAGAGAGAGAGAGAGAGAGAGAGAGAGAGAGAGAGGTAGTAATAGCCTTGCAATTCCATGTGTCTGCTTTGCCTATACTTTTGTTAATTTTTCAAATTCATTAGACTTTATAAAAATTACATTTGAAAAAAAGGTATATCAAAGGTATGAGTAGAATTTGGAAATAGCCCTTTTCTGCTGATGAACATTTTAATGTGTTTTTAACATAAATTAGGCAGTTATACCCTAGGTGTTGCTTTGTAGCTGTTTGGAGAACTTTATTATAAGCTCACTTACAGTGGGTTGTTTTTTTTTTTGGGGGGGCGGGGGTTGTTTGTTTGCTTGCTTGCTTTACTACAAAAGAAGGATGTGCCTTGTTTTTCTAATTCTTGTGAGTTTGCATGCTTTATTATTTCCTGTAATAAGCCTTAAACAAAGTGGAGCAAACACTTTGACTCAGAAACATTGATTAGTTATATTTCTAACAGACTTGTAACAGTTTATTTTCTTTTCTTTTTTATTAGATATTTTCTTTATTTGCATCTCAAATGTTATCCCCTTTCCTGGTCCCCTCCCATCCCCCCCTCACTCTGCTCACCAACACACTCACTCCCACTTCCCTGTCCAGGCATTCCCTTACACTGGAACATCAAGCCTTCACAGGACCAAGGACTTCTCCTCCTACTGATGACCAACAAGGCCACCCTCAGCTATTATGCATCTGGAGCCGCGGGTCCCTCCATGTGTACTCTTTGATTGCTGGTTTAATCCCTGGGAGCTCTGGTGGTACTGGTAGGTTCATATTGTTGTTCCTCCTATGGGGCTGCAAACCCCTTCAGCTCCTAAGGTCCTTTCTCTAGCTCCTCCACTGGGGACCCTGTGCTCAGTCTAATGGTTGGCTGAGAGCATCCACCTCTGTATTTTTCAGGCACTAACAGAACCTCTCAGGAGACAGCCATATCAGGCTCCTGCTAGCAAGCACTTGTTGGCATCCACAATAGTATCTGGGTTGGTGACTGTATATGGGATGGATCCCCAGGTGAGGCAGTCTTTGGATGGCCTTTCCTTCAGTCTCTGCTCCACACTTTGTCTCTGTATCTCCTCCCATGGGTATTTTCATCCCCTTCCTAAGAAGGACTGAAGTATCCACACTTTGGTCTTCCTTTTTATTGTGCTTTGTATGGTCTGTAAATTGCATTTTGAGTATCTTGAGCTTCTGGGCTAATATCCACTTATCAGTGAGTGCATACCATGGGTGTTCTATTGTGATTGGGTTACCTCACTTAAGATGATACTTTCTAGTTCTATCAATTTGCATAAAATTTCATGGATTCATTGTTTTTAATAGCTGAGTAGTACTCCATTGCGTAAATGTACCACATTTTTCTGTATCCATTCCTCTGCTGAGGGACATCTAGGATCTTTCTAGTTTCATGCTATTATAAATAAGGCTGCTATGAACATAGTAGGAAATGTGTCCTTATTACATGTTGGAGCACCTTCTGGGTATATGCCCAGGAGTGGTATAGCTGGGTTCTCAGAGAGTACTACGTCCAGTTTTTTGAGGAACCACCGAAACTAATTTCCAGAGTGGTTGTTCCAGTTTGCAATCCCACCATCAATGGAGATGTGTTCTTTCTCCACATCTTTGCCAGCATCTGCTCTTACCTGAGTTTTTGATCTTAGCCATTCTGACTGTTGTAAAGTGGAATCTCAGGGCTATTTTGATTGCATTTTTCTGATGACTAAGGATGGTGAACATTTCTTTAGGAACTTCTCAGCCATTCAGTATTTCTCAGTTGAGAATTCTTTGTTCAGCTCTGTACCCCATTTGTTTTCTCTGGAGTCTAATTTCTTAATTCTCTGTATATATTGGATATTAACCCTGTATTGGATGTAGGGTTTGTAAAGACCTTTTCCCAATCTGTTGGCTGCAGTTTTGTCCCATTGCAGTTTTGTGCCCTTTGCTTTAAAGATGCTTTGCAAGTTTATGAGGTTCCATTTGTCAATTCTTTCTTTTTAGTTGATATATTTTTTATTTACATTTCAAATGATTTCCCCTTTTCTGAACCCCCACTCCCTGAAAGTCACATAAGACCCCTTCCCTCCCCCCTGTTCTCCCACCCACCCCTTCCCACTTCCCTGTTCTGGTTTTGCCCTATACTGCTACACTGAGTCTTTCCAGAACCAGGGTCCATTCCTCAGTTCTTCATTTGTCAATTCTTAATCTTAGAGCATAAGTGATTTTTAAGCTATGTTATTTTGAATCATAATGAGCATACAAGCCACATGGAGATGTTATTACCATATCTGATTAAGATAGATCTGGAATGTGGCCTGAGAATATGAAGTCCTAATAAGCTTCAATATTGGTTTACTGAGTGATAAGATAGACTATATGTTCAGTGCTTCTCTAGCCACTGCATTTTTAATTATTTGAAAATCTTCCCTATTTTGGTAGTTGAGAGGGGGTAATGACAGAACATCAATCTTAATTTTGTCTTTTGCTAGTGAGACAAAATAGTTTTCCATTTTCTCTTTCATTATTGACCTGCTTATGCACTGTGCTTTTCTGAAGCAGGATTGCTTACTGAGACAGAAATGCTAGGAGTATTTTTCTAAATTTTATAATGTATTGGCAGTTGACAATTTTCTTTCAGTCTTTGGTGCTAAGATCATGCATACATGTGACATTATGGAATTCTGTTTATCATCTTACTTTTAAAAAGTAAAAGCATTATGATATAGTTTTCAAACCATATATATGTAAGGAGGTAGTATAAAATATTTAAAGAACTTGAAAAGAGTAAAAAATATTGACTAAATAAATGAACAAAATAAATTAGACCAATTTTTGTATTTTAAAAGAAAAACATAAAAAGTCTCATCAGAATCATACAATTGTAATTCCGGAGCTTACAAAAATCAGTTTTAAATATAAGATCTCAAAAGGAAGCTTTCCAGTGCCACCAGTTGTCAGGAGGGCGACAACCTTTAGAGATGTTCATTATGGAGGTGAGAGCAAAGTGCTCATGTTCTTTGGAACCAAATATAACACTTTATTGTAACAACAGAGTTACACTTATCTCACACCTCAGGAATCCCATTCTTAGTTAAGAAGCATAAACAATCATATCCATAATAATAACTGGTATATAAAAGACTACTAGAAACAACAAAGAACTGTCCATACTGAAGGGTAGGGATACTATGATGCCTTAGGGATGGTTTCACTTTAGAATCCCTAATGATACAAAAAGACACTTTGATCATGCATCTTGGATACAATTTAGCAGTCTGCTATTATATCCAAAAGCAAGTCCCAGAATAACATGCCAAAGGATTCATTTATGTACAGTTCTCAATAGAAATCACTAAAGAATTTATTATTTGGATATGCATATTTATTCAAAGAGCAAGACCTTGGAAAGAAAGAAAGAAAGAAAGAAAGAAAGAAAGAAAGAAAGAAAGAAAGAAAGAAAGAAAGAAAGAAAGAAAGAAAGAAAGGAGGGAGGGAGGGAGGGAGGGAGGGAGGGAGGGAGGGAGGAAGGAAGGAAGGAAGGAAGGAAGGAAGGAAGGAAGGAAGGAAGGAAGGAAGGAAGGAAAGAAAGGAAGAAGGAAGAAAATAAATTATTTATTCCTGAGTCAACTTGTTAGCTGAACAAGATATGAGCTGTGATAGTAAAGGGAAAACCAGTGTACCCAATTTTTGCCATGCTGTTCTCGATCATTAATTAGAGGGCCCAACCTTGTTTTGATTAAAATGCAGGTCAAGATATGTTTTGATGAACCCTCTTGGATTTCCATGTTGAAAAAAATCATGAAACTACCAGGCTTTTGAGACACCGAGTGAGGAAAAGATTCAGATCACCTATCAACTCAAAACATGTAAGCCAGTACAATATGGTAAGGAAAAAAGACAAGAAAATAAATTAACAACCAGATAGTTCAGTCACTTCAATGAACCAACCAACCAACAATAACAACAACAAAACCAAAAACATTTTCAAATAATTCTAATCTGTTTTCTTATGAGAAATTTTAAAAATAAAATTAAGAATAGTGGATTAACTGGTATAGGAGAATAAGATGCAAAAATGAAATTAGCATGACAATGCTTTAATATAAAGCAAAATAATTTAGAAACCTGTTATGTTATAAACAAAACAAAAATATAGCTAGTACTAGAAGTGTTCGCGTTCATATTTAATGGGCAGTTATGATATAGAACTGCTTTTCTTCCTATTGCTGCGATGAACACCATGGCTGAAAGCCATTTTGGGAGGAAATGGTCTATTTCCTTTAAAGGTTATGAGGGGAAGTCAGAATAGGAACCTGGAAGCAGGAATAGAAGCAGAGGTATGGAGGAATGCTGCTTACTGACTTTCTATCCGTGACTTGCTCAGTCTAGGGATGGTACCACCCACAGTGGGCAGAGACCTCTTACATGAATCAACCATCAATTAAAAGTCTCATATATTTGAGTACAGGCAAACCTTGTGGAGGACTTTTTCATAATTTGAAGCTTTACTCTTTCTGAATGACACTAATTTGTGTCAAGGTGACAAAAAAAACAAAACAAAAACAAAAACATTATGAACATGATTGACCCCTCACAAGTATATCACTATCAACACATAAATTTTCCCTACTTGTGTATTCCCCAAGATCATTTTTTCTCCTTTTTAAAAATTGGATATTTTATTTATTTACCATTCAAATATTGTCCCCCTTCCTGGTTTCTACTCTGCAAGTTCCCCATCTCATTTCCCCTCCCCCTGCTTCTATAAGGGTGCTCCCCCATCCACCCATTCACTACTGCCTCATGGCCCTAGTATCCCCCTGTGCTGGCACATCAAGCCTCCGCAGAACCAGGGCCCTGCTCTCCCACTGATACCAGATAAGGCACTCCTCTACTATATATGCTGCTGGAGCCGTGGGTTCCTCCATCTGTACTCGTTGGTTGGTGGCTTATTCATTGGGAGCTCTGGAATGTCCAGTTAGTAGATATTATTCTTCATATGGGGTTGCAATCTCCTTCACCTCCTTCAGTCCTTCCCCTAACTCTTCCATTGGGGTAACATTTCATACATCAACTTTCAAAATAAATGTCTGCTTATTAACTTGCCAGCCTTTGATTTTTCTATTCTATTTTTGCCAATCAAATTAAAGCTTATATCACTGCTGAAGTTTTGCTAAACATGTAAAATACACAAGGGCACAGCATTTGACCCTGTTCTTTCTCATAGCACAGATTCTTGTGGGTTAGGCTTAATCATTTCTCCTATCAGTCCTGTTCCTCCTTTTCCTGGTCCCTATAATCCACTCTGGCATGCATGGTAGTGTGAAAAGTTTCTCAATGCATTCACAGCAGTTGGTTTTGCAATTCATCTTTAATTTATCTACTCCTATAAACTCTTTTAACACCTCAAGTAATGTCAAGATTATTTTATGGCTTCTGTGTAGGTGACTAGATTGTTTACAGGCAAGGATAGTTGGTCACGTGTCTTCCTTTCTTCTTCCTATACTTCCATCTTGTGTCGGCTGTTGGAAACAACTCACACATGTAGTTAAGGTTGTCATTATTATTTTGCTCCTGGCCTCTAACATACTTCCCATGCAAGATACTGTTTACTTTAAATATTCAGATTCTTCCCTAACTATGGGAAGGTTACTAAATCCCACCTTTAGCTCATCAAAAGGTCTTTCCAGATATTGATACCTTCATATTTTCCTTCATTTGTTCACATGCACTTCCCTTTGCAAGTTGCTTTCATGCTGTGGAAATTTTAACATTGTCCACAAATATTCATTCTTTCCATTCCCTGTAAGGGTGGCATATCTGTGCCTTCTGTTGCATGATTGACTATTGCTATGCCAACAGCCAGCATTAGTTATTGCATTAGTGATATATGTTTTCCATCTGTATTCTAAGATGTCCTAAGTTTCTTCCTGTTTCATGTATTTATTTTTAAATAGATCAAAGACACTAATAATACATAGTCTCTCTTTACTGGTCTTTGATAACTCAGATCATCTATGGTCAGGAAAGAGTAGATGGAAAGAACAGAAAATAAAGAAAAATAAGCAACTTATAATTGTTATATTTTGCTTCAGTTTTTATTGTTAATATCATGCTATACCTAAGTTATAACTTAAAATGTAAATAAAATGTCAATGGGTGGGGAAGTACATGCTACTATGCAATGTTTCAGGAATCCTTTGAATGTCCTGAATGCAAACCCTGTCTTGTATTTCTATTCTTGTGTTTATAGCTATAAATTTTACATGCACACCTGAAGACATACAAGCAAAGTCACAGGAACACAGCTCTGAAGTGAATGGAATTCTGGTAGTGTTCTAACCTTTACTGTAGCTACCAGGAGATGTGCAGTCAGGAAGTGGCTTAGGTCACAAGGACAGTCTTCACACTGAAGCTGATTCCTTATGAACGAGTTCTCAAAAAAACTCTCTTGCCCTTTCCAACTTTAGAGAAAGCAACGGCTTCCGTGAGTCAGGAAGTGGATCCATGCCAGACACCTGCATTTACGAACTTGGCTACTGTTAGACACATTTTCATCCAAGAAAAGAATTGCTGCTTAGGAAATATGTGAGATTTCAGCCTTGTAAGACTGCTAGATAAGTTTCCAGAGCAATTGTACCAAGTTATTTCCATACCAGTCTTTCATATTTTCTAGTATGTGCATGTAGTGCTGTGAATTTTCCTCTCAGCACTTGTTTTTTAAGCTGATCATGTCTTTTAACAAGCTATATTTTCATTTAAATTCTGTGAAAAAGAGTTTTAAAATTCTTTTAATGATTTATAATTCACCTGTGCATTATTTAAGAATTCCACAGCTGATTTTCCTGTTTATCCTATTACTAATTTCTAGTTTGCTTCTGTAGTACTTAGTAAACACTTTTCATTGGATTTTTACTTACACTGGTTGATATTGGTTGAAATTTGTATTATGACACAGGACATGGTACCTTGCAGTGTATGTTCTCTGAGCATGTGTGCAAACTACCATTCACTGCTCATTAGGTAGAACTCTCAGTCAATATTGATTTCATATTCTCAATTGGGAATGGTGTGTAAATATTCTTCAATTTATGTAAGGCTGTGTACAGATATATGATGAATGTGTGCTATGTGAGGTGTGGTATTTGGTGTGTGTGTGTATGTGTGTGTGTTGGTGTGAGGTATAGTATGTGTGTGGTGTGTATGTGAGAGAGGCATTGTGTGTGTTGTATGTGTGTATGTGTGTATGGTGTATGTGGTGTGTGTGTGTGTGTGTGTGTTTGCTTATTCACATGTGGAAGCCAGGGAAGATCACTGGCTAGCTCTTCTATTATTTCCAACATATTCCTTTGAGGCATGTTCTCTCCTCATGAAACATAGAATTTTGTGAATGCGCTAACAAGTATGAGATTAAATGAAATGTTTTTAAACATATAAGAAGACGTATTGTGAATCCCTTCACAGTTATGTGATGATTAGAAAAACTTATACAATTAACAATATAGGAAAATAAATTATGATTTCCAATAATTTGTGAACATGAACTTATCTCTCCAATTTTCAGATTTATATGAACTAGAAGAGACCTCACAGGATTTGATTTAAATTTTTGAAAAATCCAAATGCTTAATTGTCCATTGTGTAGAGTTAAGAAAAACATGTAAAGTTTTCTTCTGTTAGTTTGCTTCATCATATTCTGGTTTATTTGGTTTCATTTTACATTATTTTATTTTATTCTATTATTGTTGTAATTTAGTTGCCTGTTTGTATCCTAATCAGAAAGAAAAAAGAAGCCTCTAGATTGGGATAAGTTGGGAAATAGTAAGGTTTGGTAGGAGTTGCCAAAGAAAGGCCATAATCAGATTATATTATATCAAAATCTAGTTTTATCAATTAAAAATATGAAAAGAAAAGGATATTAAACTCTCTAACTGTCGATATGGATTTTATATTTCCCCCAAGTTCTATTACCCTCTGTGCATATATTTTAAACTGTGCTGTTTTATGTACATACTTTCAGGATTAATTTTATGTCCTCTCTCTATTCTTGTATTTTTCCTTGCTCTAAGACTATCGATAACTGATATTCAAATAATCAATTGTTTATTTCTTTGAGTGAGATGTGTCTTCCATCCTATTCCTTTCAAACTTCCAATGTCTGTTTATTTGAAGTAATTTTAAGAAACATCCAATTGTATCATAGCTTCAAATCTACCAATGTCTGCTTTTTCCTTCTTTTATTTAAAATTGATTCTTTTTTTTCAAGCAATATATTTTGATTACAGTTTCCCCTTCATCTACTCTTCCCATTAGCTCCACCATCTCTCCCATTGAGAATCACTTCCTCCTGTCTCTCATTAGAGAAGAACAGGCTTCTAGGAGATAACATAACAAAACAAAATATAATAAGAGAAAACAAAAGCCATCACATTAATGTCATTAAGAGTTATTTTATTGTTATTTATTTGGTTTTACTCAACATCTCTAGACATTCTAGTTTCTGGTTCATGGTCACACAAGCAGTGTTTGATATGAGTTTTGTCTTCTGAAATAGACCTTATGTTACATTGGGCATAGGTGGTTTATTCTTACAAGCTTTGTGCTACAATTGACTTAGAATATTTGGCTGGCAGGACCTATTGCTGATTAAAGACTTTGTGGATGGGTAGGTGTGTAAGTTTCACTTTTGATAGCCTGTAGAATGCCTTCTCTCTTTAGTATTTCAAAGACACTAAAACATGGGGGTGAAGACTCTACAGAAGTACCAGCTCAGCATCTTGATGAGAGGTAAGGGTATCTCCCCCTTCAAGCGAAATCCAAGTGACTCCCCTACTTACTTCATCTTTAACTAACTGCTCTGGGTTTACAGATAGTACCTGGTTATCATTTACTTAGGCTAATATCCACATATAAATGAATATATATATTTATTTTCTGGGTCTGGTTTACCTCACTGAAGATACATTTTTCTTGTTCTACTCATTTACCTGAAAATTTCATGATGTCATTTGTTTTCAACAGCCGAGTAATACTCCATTGTGTAAAGGTACCATATTTTCTGTATCTATTCTTCCATGGAGGGATATCCAGGTTGTTTCCAATTTCTAGCTATTATGCATAAAGCAGCAATACGCATAGATGAGAGGGTTTTGTGGTAGGATGAAGCATCCTTTGGGTATATGTCCAAGTATGGTATAGCTGGATCTTGAGGTAGATAATTTTTTATCATTCTGAGGAACCACAATACTGATGTCCATAATGGTTGTACAAGATTACACTCCCACCAACAATGGAGGAGTGTTTCTCTAGTTCTACATTCCATTTGTGCAATCATGAACTGTTACTGTGTCATTGAGATGAGTCTTATTGAGAGGTGTGAGTTCTTACTTTTTTATTAGATATATTATTTATTTACATTTTAAATGATTTCCCCTTTCATGGTTTCCCCAACCCTGAAAGTGCCATAAGTCATATCCCCCTCCCCTGTTTCCCAATCAACCCCCTTCTGTTTCCCTGTCCTGCTATTCCCCTACACTGCTGCATCTAGCCTTTCCAGAACCAGGGGTTTCTCCTCCTTTTGATGTCCAACAAGGCCATCCTCTGCTGCCTATGTGTCTGGAGCCAAGGGTAACACCATGTGTACTATCTGGTTGCTGTTTTTTACCCTGGGAGCTCTGGGAGTACTGGGTGGCTCATATGGTGCTGCAAACCCATTCAGTTCCATGGGTCCTTTCTCTAGCTCTCCCATTGGGGACCCTGTGCTCAGTTAAATGGCTGGGTGAGAGTGTCTCCCTCTGTATTTGTCATGCATTAACAAAGCCTCCCAGGTGACAACTATATCCAGCTCCAGTCAGCAAGTGCTTGTGGGCTTCCAAAATAGTGTCTGAGATTTGTAACTGTATATGGGATGGATCACTAGGTGGGGTAGTCTCTGGATGGTCTTTCCTCAGACTCTGCTCCACACTTTGTCTCTGTATCTCCTTCTGTGGGTATTTTGTTTCCCCTTCTATTTTTATTTTTATTTATTTTATTTCATTTTTAATATATATTTTTATTTTCTATATTCTTTGTTTACAATCCAAAAGCTTTCCTCTTTTCCAGTGCCCCCCTCCCCATATGTCCCATAAGTCCTCTTCTCTCCATCCATTCTCCTATCTTTCCCCCTCCCTTTTCTCTGTCCTGGTACTCCCCTACAATGCTAGATGAAGCCTTTCCAGGATTAGGGCCCTCCTCTTCTTTCTTCATAAGAATCATTTGATATGCTAATTGTATCTTTAGTATTCAGAGCTTCAGGGCTAATTAATATCCACTTATCAATGATTGCATTCCATGTGTATTCTTTTGTGATTGCGTTACCTCGCTTAGGATGATATTTTCCAGTTCCATCCATTTGCCTAAGAAATTTATGAATTCATTGTTTTTAATTGCTAAATAGTACTCCATTGTGTATATATACCACATTTTCTGTATCCATTCCTCCATTGAGGGATATCTGGGTTCTTTCCAGCTTCTGGCTATTATAAATAAGGCTGCTATGAACATAGTGGAACATGTGTCCTTATTGCATGCTAGGGAATCCTCTGGGTATATGCCCAAAAGAGGTATAGCAGGGTCCTCCAGAAGTGTCATGTCCAGTTTTCTTAGGAACCACCAGACTGATTTCCATCTTACAATCCCACCAGCAGTGAAGGAGTATTCCTCTTTCTCCACATCCTTGCCAACACCTGCTCTCTCCTGAGTTTTTAACCTTAGCCATTCTGACTGGAGTGAGGTGAAATCTCAGGGTTGTTTTGATTTGCATTTCCCTAATGGCTAATGATGTTGAGCATTTCTTAAGGTGCTTCTCAGCCATCCAAATTTCTTCAGATGAAAATTCTTTGTTTAGGTCTGTAACCCATTTTTTAATAGGGTTATTTGGTTCCCTGGGGTCTAACTTCTTGAGTTCTTTGTATATAGTGGATATTAGCCCTCTATCGGATGTAGGATTGGTGAAGATCTTTTTCCAATTTGTTGGTTGCCATTTTGTCCTTTTGATGGTGTCCTTTGCCTTACAGAAACTTTGTAATTCTATGAGATCCCATGTGTCAATTCTTGATCTTAGAGCATAAGCTATTGATGTTCAGTTCAGGCACTTTTCCCCTGTGCCTATGTCCTCAAGGGTTTTCCCCAGTTTCTTTTCTATTAGTTTCAATGTGACTGGTTTTATGTGGAGGTCCTTGATCCACTTGGAGTTGAGCTTAGTACAAGGAGATAAGAATGGATCAATTCGCATTCTCCTGCATGCTGACCTCCAGTTGACCCAGCGCCATTTGTTGAAAAGGCTATTTTTTTTTACCACTGGATGTTTTCAGCTCCTTTGTCAAAGATCAAGTGAGCATAGGTGTGTGGATTCATTTCTGGGTCTTCAATTTTATACCATTGGTCCACTTGCCTGTCCCTGTGCCAATACCATGTAGTTTTTAAGACTATTGCTCCGTAGGATTGCTTGAGGTCTGGAATACTAATTCCCCCCAGAAGTTCTTCTACTGTGGAGAATATTTTTAGCTATCCTGGAATTTTTGTTATTCCAGATAAATTCGAGAATTGCTTTTTCTAACTCTGTGAAGAACTGAGTTGGGATTTTGAAGGGGATTGCATTGAATCTATATATTGCTTTTGGCAAGATGGCCATTTTAACTATATTAATCGTGCCAATCCACGAGCATGGAAGATTTTTCCATTTTCTGACGTCTTCTTCAATTTCCTTCTTTAGTGACCTAAGTTCTTGTCGTATAGATCTTTCACTTCCTACTCCTCTTGGGTGTGTTAGCTTCTTTCTGTTCCAGAGCTTTCAGGTGAACTGTTACCCTGCTAGTGTATGCTCTCTCTAGCTTCTTTTTGGAGACACTCAGAGCTATGAGTTTTCCTATTATCATTGCTTTCATTGTGTCCCATGAATTTGGGTATGTTGTGCCTTCCATTTCATTAAATTCTAAAAAGACTTTGATCTCTTTTCTTATTTCTTCCTTGACCAAGGTATCATTAAGTAGAATATTGTTCAGCTTTCATGTATATGTGGGCTTTCTGTTGTTTTTATGGCTATTGAAGACCACCCTTACTCCATAGTGGTCTGGTTGGAGGCATGGAATTAGTTCAATCTTCTTATATCTGTTGAAGTCTATTTTGTGACCAATTATATGGTTAAGTTTGGAGAAGGAACCATGAGGTGCTGAGAAGGTATATTCTTTTGATTTAGGATGAAATGTTCTATAAATATCTATTAAATCCATCTGGTCCAAAACTTCTGTTAGTGTCCCTATATCTCTGTTTAGTTTATGTTTCCCTGATCTGTCCATTCAGGAGAGTGGGGTGTTGAAGTCACTCACAATTATTGTGTGTGGTGCATTGTGTACTTTAAGCTTTAGTAAAATATTGTTTATGAATGAGGGTGCTCTCATATTTGGAGTCCCAAGTAATCTTACACTAGGGTTTTTCTTGTGTTCCTGGCTGTAACAGCTCACTCAGTTGCAGGAGTAAATACAGTGGCCTCACCTCTAACTGTGGGACTCCCTGAAGAGCAGATGTCTCCTGGCAGGATAGGTGGACAGACAGCTGTGGCGCTCCCCTGCTCCTTGGTATAGGTGGGGCCCTGGCAGACTGTGTCCCAAGTGATCTTATACTGGGGTGTTTGATACGCTCCAGGTTGCACCTGTCTGCTCAGTCACAGGAGCAAAGATGGTAGCCTCACCTCTAAATGTGGGACTCCCTCTAAATGCAGGACTCCCTGTAGCACAATGTCCCCTGACAGGATAGGCGCACAGATGGCTGTGACTCTGCCCAGTTCCTGGGTGCAGGTGGGGTCCTGGCAGACCATGTCCCAAATATTATTACAGTGGGTGTTTTCCGCGTTCCCTGGTGCATCTGTCTGCTCAGTCTCAGGAACAAAGATGTGAGATGGAATTTTAAGGTAGTTTTAATTTGCATTTGACTGATGGCTAAGGATTTTCAACATTTCTTTAAGTGATGCTCCATCATTTGTAGTTCCTCTACAGAGAATTCTGTTTTAAAATTGTGTTGTTGGATTTTTTTGACCAAAATCTATCTTTTCAATATAGTTTATATAGATCACATATGTGTCATATATATTTAGTATGATCATTATTATTTTGGCGCTTAAATATACTTTTTAGAATTTTTTATATTTTTTGGTCTTTCCTGTTGCTTTTATTCTTGTTGTGTTTTACTTAATTATAAAAATTCCTGTTATAACTTTGCTCAAATAAATATGATTTTAAAACGCAATAAGATAAAGAGATGATAAAGAGATCATTATGCATGTCTTTTTATATTTGCTGTATTTTCTCTTTCTGACCAATGTTCCATGACCAGACATTGTTTCATTGCAAAATAATCCATTAGTCTACTTTGTGGATAGATCTTTTGACAATGAATTCCCTTAGTTGTTTTTGGGGAGGTTCACTCTTTGTTTATTACAGCTATTAAATGAATGCAAGGCACTGCATCAAGAGTCATTTTCATTTAGCATTTAAGTAGTATGATGCCACGGCATCGAAACGTTCATGTTTTCTGATGTGAATTTTTTGACATTATGTTTGGTTTGTTGTTGTTTTGATGATAGTAAAAAAAAAAAAAACAAGCCATTCTGTTTTGCTACCACCAGACTTCTTAATTTTCTCTGATATTGAAGAAGCAAAATGGTGTTAATGTTTTAGAATTAGTTAACAAATAGCTACAAGTTTGTTGCCTTAAAACACTTAGAACCTATTAGTACAATTATCAGGGTTGCAACTCCACAGCTAAGTACCAGATGGACCATCCACCCTTCCTCCTAAGTCTCTAAAGAAGAAACCTACCTTGCCTTCTAGTTTCATATTTTTAGGAATTTGTTATCCAAGGCAGCATCAATCAATTCTCCCTTCTGTTTTCACTTGCATCTTCCCTGTTCCTACCTCAAATCTGCCACGTTCTCCTCCAGAGTCAGTCGTCATTGTCATGCAGTTCACATTCAATCTAGAATTATTCATCTCAGTATCTTCCAGATACCTTCAAAGACCCTTTCCCTAATAAGGTTGCAGACACAGCTTCAGGGTAATAGGAATTAGGCATTTCCCTTTGTGGGTACCATTAAATCCACTTTACTCCCAGCATATTCCATCCAAGAAGTCAGTTTTTGTGTCATAAAATCAAATAAAAAATTCCAAGAAAAATATTTGCCAATCAAATGCAACCTAATTTCACATTCACATTAAAGTAGGTTTTGTCCAGAAAGAAAAAAATAGCTTAATTTTAAACAACAATGATAATAACAATCACTATAGTAACAGCTAAATAGAAGCATATGATCATCATAGAATCTATTCATTCTAAACCTTCTTGCAAACTAGGAATTAAAATGCAGTTTTTTGCTGTAATCAGAAATAATTTAATTAAATTATATTGAAAGCACTTCCCATTTCCCATCAGCATCCAGCAGTTACTTGCCTTGCTTGTCTTGCAAGGCAGGAAGTGAATGGTAAATGACAGGAAAGCGTGTGAACAATACACAAAAGCTCCCAGTGACTCAGGACACACCAAACAAACTTACAAAGTGTCTCGATAATCATATCCATGATACGTTCATTGTTTTTCAATTTTAAGTCATCAGCAAATATATAATTAAATGCAGGAAATAGCATCATTTAAAAATAGTACTTAAAATACTTAAAGAAGAAACAAACTGAAATTTAAGCCAATTTTGAGACATAGCATTTGTAATACAATTTTTTCACAATTCTGAACGCATGAAAAGAAACATAAAAATGGATTTTAAATAGTCAACCAAATGCATAAAAGGACCATTAAAATGGTTGATAAACACAATGATTGATAAAATTATCAAATATGTAGACAAGATTAGAAAAATGCATACTCTGCAGGTGAATATGTCTACTCCTACAGGATTGCACACGGAACTACAATGCAAACATCTTTTGCAAGGTGTTTGCAGTCATGTCTACAGGGTTGTTGTCAGTTCTAAAAACATTAGCTGTATTGGACTGAATTAACACTCTAAGCCTTTTTACTTATATAACATTCCTTTACACAATAAAATATGCCAAAATATATTTGAATAAAAATATCACAGTGTAAAACTGTGTTTTTTATAGGATTTCATTCACGCCACTTCTAAAACCTTGTCATTGTTGTCGGAATAGTAGCACTTAACCTGGGAGAAGATTGACTAGGAGGACATGTGACAGGCTAAGAACAGATGACTTCGTAAGTGCTCCAGACCCAGGTCCAGCAAGTGACTTCTGTGCTTTTCACAAGTACAGTGAGAACCTGAAAGCCAAAAATTGCTTTGGTCTTCATATAAAAAGAATACACATTATAAAAATAAAGACACTTTCCAGTAAGTGTTTGCTTGTAACAGTCTCTGTACTTATTTTTATTTTGAAACCTGTATTGACAGTAGGTAATTGTCAGTGAGAATAAACCTATTTTCAAGTTCAAATGACTGTAATACAAGCTGAATTTATGACCGTTTATGGAGACAAGTGTCACATACTTAGTCCGTACATTGCTAATTCTGTCACAAATGGATCACAAAAAGGTTAAAAGCGTCTTTCCTAAATATAGGATATCAATATCTATATTGAATGAACTCAACCCTCAGTGAACTGTTTTCTCTTGAGAAAGATTTGTTCTTACTTTTTCAATTAAGTACATGTTTAGTGATCATTAGAGTTTACAGACACCTTTCTTGGTCATTTTGTTTGCCCAAGCTCATTATCTAGTTAATCCTTCACCATGTATCAGGGAAGCCACATTAACAAACAAACATGTGAGTCAGTAATTATTAGTGAATTCAGTTTTTACACTTGATGGTCCAATTTTCTCTGTGTAAAACCCTTGACTAACATTTTCTTTGAATATGTAAACATTGCTCTGTTTTCTGTCCACAGTTTGCTTTTGAAGCAATGCTAATGGCATTATTTTCCCTGAAAGCAATCTCAATCCTTCCTTCATTATTGCCAGTGGATGGCAAATGCCTTTTTGTTATACAAAAACCCAAAGAAGCTTAGAGCATGTATAATTATAATTATTGCTATGTGGTATGCTCTTGAATGTATCCCTTCAGATGTACAGTTTTAATGATTTCAGGGAGGCTTGTGAACTACTGCTTTTGGAATCTGGTTCTATGTTTGCTTTCTTCTCCGCAGCTCTGACATTTTTGTAGGAAGGATACAGTTCATTATTAGAAGTTTTAAATCTTTGTAATTATTTATATATTTCAGTTTAGTTATTATCTGTCTATTGATTTACTGTGTCATTTCTAATCAGTCTCCAATTAAACATGTTATTTATTTTCCAGTGAATGCATGCATTCTGACAACTGGACTTGTGCAGTTCTGCCATTCCCTGTAATGGTTTCTTAATGACTTCAGATCATATGGAGGGTACAGATTGTGTGTGTGTATGTGTGTGTGTGTGTGTGTGTGTGTGTGTGTGTGTATGTGTGTGTTACAAGTTTCTGGTGTGCTCTCACTGTAGAAAATCATGTCACCTTTTTCCTTATGTTGACGTTTCAAAAAACGAGCTTACAATGGGAATAGATTCTAAATCTAGTCTGTTGCCACAATTTGATAAGTGATCCTGAACGTGTGGGAGGGACCATGATTCTCAGCAGTCTTTCTCATTTCTCCATGAAATGACTTTAAAATTATCCTGTACTATTTTATGGAATGTGCAGATCTTCCTCCCTTTACCATTTTTACTCTAACTTTTCACTGATTCTTTGTGAGTTTCATATGCACTTCAGTCCCACTTGTCCCCTGTTCCTTCCTATGCACCGTCCACTTTTGCAATGTCCAATAGAAAATCAAGTATAGAAAACATCCCAACCTTGAAGCTGTAGTGTGTCATAGTATATCCTAGAATATACTCCTCTGACCACACATCTTCACTTGCAAATACTCTTTGCAATGAGTCATTTGATCTTGTTTGAGGCCTCTATCTTCTGTGATTCCATCAATATTGTATTCTTACTGGTACTCCTCCAGTTATTCTGTTGTTGCCCTATTTCATGGACACCCTGCAGCTTTGGATCCCCAGGACTGGCTCACTCATCTCAACCATTTCAGATGATACAGATTTTGGGGTGGGCCAACTTAAAGTCCTGGATCTGGACTTGGGTGGTAGGTGAGCTGGTCAGCATGCCAGTTCTCCCATATCTGCCACCACCAGGCTGAGCTGTCCAGTACTGCTCTGGCTAGCCCACCTAATGGAATCTCCAGCAGAAAGCCGGGATAGCTCTCCTACTCTCAAGTCTTCGGGACTGGCTAAGCTTCCAGAGCCAACTCCACTGTGTTGCACAGTCAAGGTGCAGGGCGAACTCTGTTTCAGCCAGTTAGGGGATGGGCCAGTTTCCTGCTTTCATACCATCAGGGCTGGTTCATTTGTGCTTTTCCCATCAGCGCCAGCTCTAGTGTGTTGTTCAGGTGAAGTACAGGGCCCAGTGTCCTGAGTGCTGCAGCTGGGGAGGAGTGGGGCCATGTTACCTTCTTTCATGATCTCAGGGCCAGTTCTCCTACATGCCTCAGGTGTCAAGGGGTTGAGGGCAGAGAGCATCACCCCTTTGCCCAAGCCACCTCACAGCAGATGAGTGCTGGAGTCAGCTCTCCCACACTCACACCTTTGGGTTGGCTCACCTGTGTCCTGTCCATCAGGTCCAGCTGCAGTGTGCTGCCCAGGTAAAGTGTAGGGCTTGTTCTCTTGAGTGCTGTAACCTGTGACGGGCAGGACCAGCTCTCTACCTCTCAGAAACCCAGAGTCTACTCCCATGGCTGCTGTAGGTGGGAAGGGGTGAGGTTGGGCATCGTCTCAGGACAAATGAGTGTCAGGGCTAGCTCTCCCAGGCTCATAGCCTCCAGGTTGACTCACTAGAATAGCCCAGCTATATTGTGCTGCCCAGATTGAGGTACAGGGCTGCTCTCTGGAGTGCTGCAGTCAGTGGTTGTTAGCCAAGCTCTTCTGCTCTCATGACCCTGGGTACAGCTCTCTCTACTGCCTGAGGTGGCAAGGGATGAGGGTGGAGACTGTGGGAGGCATCACCTCTATGCCTGTGCTACCTCAATGGCAGTTGAATGGTGAGTTTAGTTCTCCAGAACCCCACAACCAGTGAGTGGTAGAGCCTGTTCTAGACAGCCTGTGAACATCTATGTGGTCCTAGGCAGCCCAGATGATGTCTATCCTTGTGCTCTCTATTGGTAACATGAGCCACTGACATTGACACCGACCATTGCCACTGCGTGGCAACAGACTCAGATGTATTTTACTATGGCCTCTGTGTGGCAACAGACTCGGGTATTTCACTATGGCCTCAGGTGTTGGAGCTGGCTACTCACAAGACGCTATTCCTTGCTACCCTCTTGTCTCTAGGTCCATCTCCTTCACAATGCTCAACCTGTGTCACTTCTTTTTCTCTCCAAATATTTGCACATTGTAGTCGCTCCTGATGTGGGTGGGCCATGCTGCTGGCTGGCCTCTGGATGACTTTCTCTGTTTATGCTTTGTGGCCTGGTAGCATGCAGACTTCTAGCTGTCTATAGCCTGCCTGCCCATGTGACATGGAACTGGACAGGTCTCTAGATGTCTTCCTCTTCTCTTACTGTGTTGCATGGCATCAGCCAAGGCTCTGTGTATCTACAACCTGCCCATGCCATGCGGAAGGCAGTTTTCACCACCCAAAGTGGACATCTTTCTCCTGTTCTTTATCTGTGCACACCACATACATGGCCTAGGAGAAGTTGGAACTCTGTGTTCAAGACCCCACCGTTTCTTGAGACTGGAGGCAAATGTCTCAAGAAATGCTGTTGGTGGGACACTTTCTAGGATGTCCAGGCTATAGGCCCTGAGCAGAGGGAGTTTGCAGTCATACTGTTGTCCTACATGACTGTGACATATTCCCAGCTATGGAAGAACAGATGCTGACCTACTTCTCTATCACCCAGTTGTTCAGGGAGATACTTACCTGGGTCTAGAGGTGAGGGGTAAGCACCACCTCAGACCAGAGAGCCAGGGAGAAAACTGGGCCTTGGTTCCACTCTGGTCACTGGCTGGGACAGCAGGGGCTGACTCACCAGGGTGGAAGTGAGATCCCTAAAGAAGCCCTTCACACCGAGTCTGACTGGTCATGACCATCTGACCACTCTTGAATTTAGTCCTTGTTCTTTAGCATAAGCTCTGTCCTTGCTTTATTATAAGTTTGACATTATTCCTTGTGATTTCTATGCCAGGAATGGACACTAGGAAGTTGGTTTTGAGGGTTTATAGGGGACGAAGCAGTCCAGCCTCTTCAATGTTTATCTCAGTCTTTTAATACTCAGACTCTAAAGGATCCTTAAACTCTGGTCTATATATTGGTCAGACCGGCCAGATGTTGAGAATATATGGGCTACATGGAGAACTCATTGCACAATGGAACAGTTATTATGTCTTTTAATCATTTATTATGACTCCCTATCATCCTCCCACATAAGGCATTGTTGTTAGTAGGTTTTGTGTCTACTTGAAATTTGTCCTTCCCTTGATTACAATCTGAGGCCTGGAGACATAATTGGCCAGCAATTTTTGTTGTTAATGCTGTTATATTCTTGAGTTTTAGGTGTCTATTTAGTCAATTAATATGAAGATTTGGAAATAATCAGAATCTACAGTTTTACTCCTCACAGTTTAAATAGAATCTTCATGGGTGGGATTTTTAATTAATAATTAATTAGTACACCTACTGGTTTAATTAGTTCTACTTAATTAATGCTTTTCAGCTTGAAAATGCACACAAAAACTTTGGGTAGCTACCAGTAACCAGTAGATTTTATATCTCACATATTATCCAAAGTGCATAATTGCATAAGAACACAATTGTATGTTACAAAAGCAATCATTGGAGTGGACTTACAATGAAAAATACTAATAACACATAATCTTATAGTTCCTGTTGCTTGATTCACTAATAAATGAATTAAATACTATAGACTCCTCAAGAAACTAATCCACCCTAAACTCAGATATGAAAGTGAGATATAAAAAATTAGAAATAAGTTGTACAATATAATATTTATATGTCACAGATCTAAGTATATACATATTTGTTGGTATAGATTTATCTGTAGGGAAAAAAGACAGTGATTATTAGTGTGGGAGAAGTTCAGACATTTATTCTATCATCATATATATGCATATATATAATATATACAGATCATATATCATTATATATAATATAATATATTCATATCATATATACATATATATAGCATTTTATATATATGTATATTATATATATATATATATATATATATATTGAACTGTCTAAGTTAATTGAATAACAAAGGCAAGCTAGATGTTTAATGGTCCAAAAAAGTAATTATTTGATACTTCTGGTTTAACAATTGCCTATCAGGCTCCATGACACAATTTCAAATATATTGGGCTATTTAATTGCAAACACACATGTTCACGCATGTGTGTGTGTGTATGTGTTTGTGTGTGTGTGTGTGTATCAGAATCATGCTCATTCAATACTCCTAAAGTTTTCAGATCATCTCTTGAAAGAATGGTTGCTGAGAAATCTTACTACTAGAACTAGAAATCATTCCACTAAGATTCTGTCTCAGGTATTAGAAAGGAGTTTTCCTTCTCTACTTATTTCTGTAGCATGCTTTGTGTTTGGTCACTAAAAGTGAATGGATCTCTGACTTCCTTTTGATCTGGGTTATAGACTTGCCCGTCAATCAGATAGGTCTGTGATTTCCTATTATGCTTCTGGATATCAGAGTTTAAAAGAAAATGAAATCTTTTAATCTATAGGTAAACCCAAAGGAAATAACAAAACAAAGCCTCTAATTTTTTTCTGTTATGTTTCATTGGTTTTTAATGAACTGTTTAAGTTAATTGACTAACAAAGCCAAGCCAGATGTTTAATGGTCCAATAAAGTAATTAATTGGTACTTCTGGTTTAACAATGTTTTGCCTATCAGGCTCCATGGCACAATTTCAAATATATTGGATTGTTTAATTGCATTAAGCAAGCTCATTTAACCCTTTATCAACACATATTGACAAGGGGATATATCTTTTTTATTTATCGCTTTTCCTTATTTTAGAGACTGATGAATTTGGAACAGGAAACTTCACTAATTTCTCCATTTTTGTAACACTGACCAACAAGTAATTAATTCTTAGATTTTGCTCATTCTAGCACACATTTTTCTTCTTTTCCCATTGTTCTACCTCATGCATATATTTGTGTTTTCTAGAATCTTAAACATCCCTCATCTTGTTTTAATATTTGTTTACATATTGTGAAACTGTTCTCTTTAATAAACTAGTTGCTAAATTGAAGGGGGGAGGTGGGAGTGGGTTGGGTGAAGGGGCATATACTTGGAGACGGGGTAGGAGGAGGGGTTGAGAGATTTTTGGGAAGGGGGGAACCAGGAAAGATTTTAGAATTTGAAATGTAAATGAAGATTATATTCAATAATAATAAAAAACACTGGAAAAAATAAAAATAAACCAGTTACTATCAGGGCAGTTTGGAATCAAAATGTTTAATGAGTCTTCATATTTTGTGACAGCTTGCACAAGCAAGAGACTACAAGATGACTCAGATCAGTCGAAGCAAAGATAGTGTCTAACAGTGCAATAGTTTGTGAGGTGTGGAGGGTCCTGGAAAGCCAGTGATTTAAACACATTACGCAGATGGAAGGGAACTTGTCTGGAAGCCAAAATTGTTATGTTTGCCCCAGAAATTAAAGTTACAAACTGAAATGTAAGCAAATCAAACAGCTGATAATGGTGCCACATTTATTTTCCAGTACATTACTGTCATCAAGAAATACCCGGCATTACCTCCAACAACACTGTCACCAATATAAGTATGCAGTTTGGCATGATACTTGATCATATATTAATATTTGAATCATTTTGTTTTCTTTTATAAAGGATGTTTTGGCATCTTCCTATCTTCAGCAGATGATTGATTATTCTTTGAGCTGTCCCCTATTGTCCCTTGCTCATCACTCAACATGCATGCATTTATTAGCATTGTGCTGCAATTATTTATGGATGCAGACTTCTCAAGACAGGAGCTGAGCTTCCTGACAGTAGAAGCTTCCCCTCTGCACCCAGGAGACCTCACTAAGTATGTAGTTCATATTTAATAAGCATACCTGAATAAGTATAATCTGGTGTCTTTGGGTTTTTTCCCCGGAGGAACTCAGACACATAATTTTGTTTAAATTTGATCTCAATCCTGGACTGCAATTACAATTCAGGGATAATATTTAGGAGTCATCTGTTTCACTCATGCTTCCTGTGTTTGCTGGTAGCATTTGACTGTTGAAAACCATGTGTAGACATTAGGTTGTGCTGGACAGCTCATGAGCAGAGGAGTTTTGATTGCAATTAGAATGAAAACCTTTTGCTTAATTAAAGAATTCTATAAGCTGACTTGTAGTTAGTGGAAAATCCTGGTCCAATTTACTAACTTAAAGAATTTAAAAAGGTGATTTTTCTTTCTCTTGTTTTTTACCCATTTATTTAGAGGGAGCAATAACAAATACTTCATCAAGTTATAGTGAAATTTGGTACATGATGCAAATGATTAGCACAGTGCTTAGCACATTTCTGAGTATTGACCTCCTCCCCGACTAGCCAAACAATGGCTTATTTTTCTCTCCATCTCCTGCCAAGATAGTTGCATAGTAGCAGATCTAAGAAGCTTGGCAGCAATTAAATCCTAATACATTCTGTCTCACACATCAAACTTACTGTACACTGCCTTGAAATCAAAGTCAGGTATAGACATTTTCAAAGTTTTAGATAAAAAATTTTAAACCTTTTTTTCCCTAAACACCATTCTTCCACTAGACTTCATTGTCATCCAGGTATTTTGTTCCACTGAGAATTCCGCATATGTTCTTTAGGGATAATAATGTTTGAGGGAAACACCAATGTCATCTTAGAATATCTTTTACAGAACACTCATCTTCACTGATGTGGCAGGCCCACTTAGAGCAGACATATGCATGAGCAAAAGATTGAGAGATGACCATAAACCAGAGTGGAGTCTTAGAGTTCTTCACTGGTGTGTTCAGAGAGCAGAGTGGTGAGAAGTTATCCAGCTCATGTCCCCCCGCCCCCAGGATGGGAGATGGGGATATTTCTCATGAATGCAAGCAAACAACCTAAACCTCATGCTTTCTGCTTCTAGAGGAGCATTTGGACAGTAAATAGCAAGGCCTTATAAACAAAATTAAAGAAAATAGTTGCCAGCAGTTTTTTTTTTCAACTGAGGCAGGCAACCCAGGTGCTGAGCACATGTTCCAGACCCTCAAATCCAGCTTGGTGAAATCTAGTCTTTTTGTAGATCTTATGTCTTTAATACTTGATAAGTCTATATACCTGAACATAGCATAAACCCATCAATCCATAGAGAAAAGTGTTGAGATTCCTTATCTGCCATGTAGTAGACACATTTTATTTTCTGTTCTTATTTCTGCATTCTCCAGCAAGAGTCGTGGCTCACACATTCCTGTGATTGTCTTCCCAAATCTGGCCATGTACCATCACCACATGCCTGGTGCTCTTTCTGTGACTTTCCCATCCTGTTTTTGACTCTTGTGCTCAATATAGTATATGTCAATGCAGTCACACATTAACACATCTAAGAAATGAAAATCTGTTTTCAACATTGAATATTAGATAGAAAATGTATTAGCTGACAAGAATATATGTTCATTCCAATGTATTCTGAAAGCAACTACAAGGAAGAACAATTCAAATTGACTAAGCAATCATATAAACAGCCTTAATCACATTCTATTCCAGTGACTTTCCTCTTCATTGGCTTAGTGGACTGTCTTAGTACCCAGAGCAATTCTTGAGAATGCTACAGTTTTAGGCAGGAGCAAATCCTCTGACTCAATTGTGGTTTAGATGTCAGTTTTGATCATTCAGCTTCTCTGAGTACTACATCTGATTAAAATTAAGCTGTTTCTTTACCCCTGAATATTTGTGCTATCCCGCTCTTTGAAGTTAATATATTTTTTCTAGAATCAAACCAGCCAGGTATGTAACAAGCTTCCTTTCCAAGAAAACAATATATCTGTTCACAATATACTGTAAAGGGCAATTTTCTTTTCTGACTCTTGGAGACCATCCTTTGGAGCTTTTGATAATGTCTGTGCCAATGAATTTTGCAAGTAAAAGTATATATATTTTCAATCAAATAAGAGAAATAATTAGGCAGAAGAGATTATATGTTGTCAGTTCTCTTGAAAACATTGAAGCTGATTTTTTTAATAAACTGTCTCCTAACAATATAGTTTCCCAGATTTCAAAACAGCATTTAACAAGTTATTTAATTTGAGAACCAGAAATAAATTCAAAGATCATGTTTATTTTAAAATAATGACATTAGATTTATTTTCACTAAAACACTGAATGGTAAAACAACCATAGGAAACATATATGCTGAACTCTTGGTTCAGCATTAGGGCCTGGGAAGTTATTAAAACCAAGAAGATATTTATTTCAGTTTTAGGCATGTTGAATATTTGGAACAAAGAATATTTTGTAGCCATCATTTTTAAAACAAATATGGAGTTGTTCTCTTTGCTTAACATATTAAAGGGGAAATGAAAATATTCCTAAATGTACATATGCATATATATATATATATATATATATATATATATATATATATATATCTCCAGATGGTGTGAGATAGTTTATAGCAGTGGCTTAACGATTTCTACAATTAAAATTGATAAATCACTTTTTTTTTTAGCTCAGATGCTCACAAATTTTCATAGCAATTTTGATTCAGGTTTTAAATATAATGAGTGAGATCAACCATAGCCTATGTTTTAGCCACATTATTTAACCGCATTTTATTCTGCTATGAACAAATCTGTGATTTCCATAAGAACTTCTTGTATTAGACACTAGGTCTTATCACGGAAATTTAATAATATTTGGGATTCAAACTTGAAGTGTGCCTTGATAGGAGTAGCCTTAAATAAAAGATAATGGGAGATGTGTATAAATACAGTATTACATATATTTATGAATTTGACAGAGAACTATCTTACTCAATAAAATATATACAAAATATGAGGTTTATTACAATAGTCCCTGTTTTAGTTTGAATATACTTATTATGGATGATGAAATATATTACCTCTTTTTGTTTTGATAGAGGAAAGGAGTAAAGTTCTAAGTTAAACTGCAGAGCTATCGCAGGATCAATGAATAAAGATGAAGTTATGGCTTAAAGTGGTATTTGTTTTATTTATTCTTGAGGAGTGAATAACGGAAATAATGGTTGTTCTATGTACTAGATAGAGAGGTAGATGTACAATGACACTCAAAGTTCAGTTCTCAAAGTGTCGTTTGGATACAAGAGGCTCAGCTTTGACTGCATGCTATAGTTCAGGTTTGTGTAATGTTAGGACTCACAAGCCATCTTTTCAAACTTTAAAGAAAAGAAATGATTCTCTTATTTAGCAAATCTTGCCTTTCATACAGTACTTCTATACTTAAAAGCAAACCTGACAATTTTATTTCTAAATTACAACCATCTGTTACTCACAGCAAAGCCCCAGCCCAGCATATACTGCATCTCTTGCAAACAGCTGAGAATCTGTGCCTGTTACAGAGGCAATATTTGCTTTTTCACACGTGTGCATGGCTTGGGCTTATTATAATTCTCTGTTGCTTCTGCCTGGAGCCTTCATGGTCAAACCCGATTGTCTTAACTTCTATTAAATTTTTCTAGAGCACCCAACTCTAAACTCAAACTACTCTTTCTAAGAATACTTTATGCTTTTGAGTTCTAAAGACCACTGGAAATTTAGTTTTAATGCCATATAAATTAATGATGAGATCTATTGGACCATTGATTTTAAGTGATGGAAGCCTTTTGTTGTGTGTCATCAAGCAGCATATTTTTTCCTGTATGGATTTTCATTTTTCCTGTTACCATAAACACCTTTGGCCTTTTTCTCTCTTGGATGTTGCTCTACCTGTGATAAGACAATTTTCATGATAGTTATACAAGTGATAGATATACAACAGAGTTGGCAATAACTGTTGAAAGGAATGGCAGGGAGCCTGGGCTAAGAGCACTAAAATAGAGTTACCTAGAGGAACAGAACTGACAGAATGAATTGATATATACAAAGATGATTTATTGGAATGCCTTCCAGGCTGTGGTCCAGTTAGTCTAGTAATGGCTACCAAAGAAAGATTCAATAATCTACCAGTTGTTCAGTTCACATGACTAGATGTCTCAGCTAGTCTTCAGTATATTCTGGAATCTGAAGAAGTATAGTCTAATGACAGTGAAGGAATTGGTGTGCCAGTGAGAGCAAGAGCAAGAGACATCAGGAAGAGGACAAGTATCCTTCCATATCCTTTATATAGGCTGCCAGCAGCATATGTGGTGTCCAGACTAAAGTTGAATCACCTCAAAAAACTGGATTAAAATTATATATTGCCACCTCAAACTATATTGATTAATGGCTGCTCTTCCAACTTCAAGTTCTTTAATTAGGAAAACATTCTTCACATGTACATACTTGTATTATCTTGTATTATCAAAAATTCTCCAAATAGTCAAGTTGACCAACAAGAATAGTTCTTACAAGCACCCAGGAGGAGTTCACCAGACATGAACTCATGGTTAACACCACACACAGACTTCAGTCAGATTTAAAGTTTACAGAAACAAAATATGCCAGGAATTGGAGTTAAATATATATGCTAAAGTTCCAAAGTGGAAGGGGGCATGAAAAGAGAGAGAGAGAGAGAGAGAGAGAGAGAGAGAGAGAGAGAGAGAGAGAGAGAGAGAGAGAGAGAGAGAGAGAGAGAGTATGTTGGGAAAGTATTTAAAGAGTTCTTACCTGTTTGCAAGAAATGCAGCATGGGCTGCTCAGGGCTTTTGTCTCAGCAGTAAGTGGTTGTAATTCAGAAATAACCTGGTCAGGTTTGAGTTTGAGTATAGTTAGGAATTCTCTGGTAATATATTAGATCCTGTTTTAAAAAAAAGTATACACTCTTTAAGAAGAGATGTATTTTTGTCATGGGGAAAAATAAACAACAGGGAGTAGCCTGAAAACTCATCCTGAATTATTTATTTGAAAACTGTAGAGAAATTGTGAAGATTAATTTTCCAGGCTTGTTAAGTAAATTGAAGGGGGAAAATGGTTTACTTGACAGGCTATAGGTTATATGGAGTCTATTGTACTACCTTAGAAATTATAGTTACTTTGCCCTGATTCCTCATCCTAAGAGTGAAAGGCACCATAAGGCACTCATTGGGGCTTTATCTTGAAGTCATGCTGGCCCTTTCCTTACCCTTTGAGATGTAACAGCATGAGTCTGCTGCATAGACAGTCATTATATGGAACATTAGTCTAGAGACCCTTATTGCCAGAGGAATTTAGACAGAAATTCATAAGAATATACTCTGGGACCTTATTGATATTGTTGGTTATTAATCTATTCTCCAATATAACGTGCTATATATCCTGTACTACACTTTACCACAAATATTCTGTGCAGAATCTGAATCACATTTAATTTATGTTTTGATCATGGGCATAAGAAATCTTGTTTTCATTAGTTTGTTGTGAACTTTTAATTTAGTTATTAGAATGGTTGTTTTAAGACAGTTACCTACATAAAATGATGGTATGGCCACTTTTCAGCTGCATGACTTCATACACAACTGATTTCATCTTCCAACTTTCTAACTATGAAATCAAAATACTAGTGGCCAGCACTGGATGATTGTGAAAATTATGGACAAGAATTGAATATGGTACTTGGCAGATAGCAACTCCTAATTCAACTGGGGATATTAGTCAACATCATTTGAATTGCCCATTAGCCAGTCGGGGTCACACTTCCATTAAAACAAGGCAAAACAACAGGAATGATTATAAAAGAATAAACACACGCTTTCCTGTGTTCTGGAATTTATAATAATTCTGTTTATATTCCAGTGTATTAAATATTCAGGGAATCCCTGAAAATTTTCAACTTTCTTCTTGTTGTTATTAGTGAGAAATGAAGGAGGAAGCTCAGACCACACTGTCTCTCTCCTTATCTAATCAATTTAGTACTTGAAGACCTAGTCAGAGCAATCAGGCAGCAAAAAGAGGTCAAAGGTATACAAATTGGAAAGGAACAAGTCAAACTATCACTATTTGCAGATGAAATGATAGTATACTTAAGCCATCCCAAGACATTACCAGAGAACTCCTAAAGCTGATAAACAACTTCAGCAAAGTGGCTGGATATAAAATTAACTCAAGCAAATCAGTAGCTTTCCTCTACTCAAAGGATAAACAAGATGAGAAAGAAATTAGGGAAATGACACCCTTCACAATAGTCCCAAATAATATTTCATACCTAGGTGTGACCCTGACGAAGCAAGTGAAGGGTCTATATGACAAGAACTGTAAGCCTCTGAAGAAAGAAATCAAAGAAAGTCTCAGAAGATGGAAAGATCTCCCATATTCATGGATTAGCAGGATCAATATAGTAAAAATGGCCATCTTGCTGAAAGCAATCTACAGATTCAATCAATCCCCATCAAAATTCCAAATCAATTCTTCATAGATCTAGAAAGAGAAATTCCCAAATTCATCTGGAATAACAAAAAACCCAGGATAGCAAAAACTATTCTCCACAACAAAAGCTATTCTGGGGTAATCACCATCCCTGACCTCAAGCTCTAATACAGAGCGATAGTGATAAAAACTGTTTGGTATTGGTATGCAGACAGGCAGGAAGATCAATGGAATAGGATTGAAGACCCAGAAAGGAACCCACAACATATGGTCACTTCATACTTGACAAAGGAGCTAAAGACATCCAGGGGGAAAAGGACAGCATTTTTAACAAATGGTGCTGAATCAACTGGAGGTCTGCATGCAGAAAAATGCAAATTGACCCATTCTTATGTCTTTGTACAAACCTCAAGTCCAAGTGGATCAAAGATCTACACATAAAATAAGACACACTGAAACCTATAGAGCAGAAAGTGGGGGGAAACCTTGAACACAGGGGCACAGAGGAAAAGTTCCTGAATAGAACACCAATAGCTTATGCTCTAAGAACAAGAATCGACAAATGGGACCTCATAAAACTGCAAAGCTTCTGTAAGGCAAAGGACATGGTCAATAGGACAAAATGGCAAGCAACAAATTGGGAAAAGATCTTTACTAAGCCTACATTCTATAGAGGGCTAATATCCAACATATATAAAGAATTCAAGAAGTTAATCTCCAGAGAATCAAATAACCCTATTAAAAAATGAGGTACAGAGCTAAACAGGGATTCTCAATTGAGGAAACTCAAATGGCTCTGAAGCACCTAAAGAAATGCTCAGCATCCTTAGTTATCAGGGAAATGCAAATCAAAACAACACTGAGATTCCACCTTACACCAGTCAGAATGGCTCAGATGAAAAACTCAGAGGACAGCAGATGCTGGAGGGGATGTGAAGAAAAAGGAACACTTCTCCATTGTTGGTGGGATTACAAGCTGGTAAAACCACTCTGGAAATCAGTTTGGCGATTCCTCAGAAAATTAGACACAGCACTACCTGTGGACACAGCTATACCACTCCTGGGCATATATCCAGAAGGTGCTCCTACATGTAATAAGGACACTATGTTCATAGCTGCCTTATTTATAATAGCCAGAAGCTGGAAGGAACCCAGATATCCCTCAACAGAGGACTGGATACAGAAACTGTGGTATATATACACAATGGAGTACTATTCAGCTATTAAAAACAATGAATTCATGAAATTCTTAGGCAAATGGATGGAACTAGAAAATGTCATCCTGAGCGAGGTAACCCAGTCACAAAAGAACGCACATGGTGTGCACTCACTAATAAGTGGATGCTAATCCAAAAGCTCAAAATAAAGAATTTACAATACACCCAGCACAGGAAGCTCAAGAAGAAGGAGGACTTAAGTGAGGGTGCTATGGTTCCTCTGAGAAAGGGAACATAATACTCACAAGAGCAATAAGGGCAGCAATGTGTGGAGCAGAGTCTGAAGTAAAGGCCACCCAGAGACTGCCCTACCTGGGGATTCATCCAATAAACAGTCACCAAACCCCGACACTACAACAAGAAGCATGTACAACAAGGAGCATGCAATGGCTGTCTCCAGAGGGGCTCTGCTAGAGCCTTACAAATACAGAGGCAGAAACTAGCAGCCAACTATTATTGGACTGGGCTTGGGGTCTCCAATGGAGGATCTGGAGGGTGGTCTGGAGGAGCTGAAGGGGTTTATAGCCCCATGGGAAGAAAATGACTTCGGACACCCAGACACCCCAAGACTCCCAGGGACTGAACCATCAGCCAAGGGGTATACAGGGTTCCAGCCAAAAATGTGGCAGAGGAATGCCTTGTTGGGCATCAGTGGGAGGAGTGGTCTTTGGTCAGGTAAAGGCTCAATAGAGGCTTCAATAAAGGGAAATGGACAGGGGGATGGGGGTGTTGGTGGGAGGTGGGAATATGTTGGGTAGAGGGGCATTGTACTGGCTGGTATTGTGTATCAACTTGACACAGGCTGGAGTTATCACAGAGAAAGGAGCATCAGTTGGGGAAGTGCCTCCATGAGATCCAGCTGTGGGGCATTTTCTCAATTAGTGATCAAGTGGGGAGGGCCCCTTATGGGTGATACTACGTTTGGGCTGGTGCTCTTGGGTTCTATAAGAGAGCAAGCTGAGCAAGCCAGGGGAAGCAAGCCAGTAAAAAACATCCCTCCATGGCCTCTGCATCAGTTCCTGCTTCCTGACCTGCTTGAGTTCCAGTCCCGACTTCCTTTATTGATGAACTGCAACATGGAAGTGTAAGCTCAATAAACCCTTTCTTCCCCAACTTGTTTCTTGGTCATGATGTTTGTGCAGGAATAGAAACCCAGACTAAGACAGGCATATACATGGAGGCAGGGGGTGGGAGGAGGGGTAGGGAATCTTTGGGGAGAGGGGCTTTTGAGAGGAGGATAATTGGGAAAGGTTTTACCATTGGCAATGTAAATGAAGAAGATACTCAATTTAAAAAATAAAAAATAAAAGAAAGTAAGTTCTGATTTGGTACCATTCATGAAACCCTGTCCTTACGGTCTTTAATTATTTTTTATTCTTTTGCATCACAAATAAAGAAACATGAAAGGGATTTTATTTCTCAAAATGCTGGGTTTTTTTTACTTCTCCTTATTGAATCAAAGAAAAGTTCAGAAAAGTCATATATGCTTAGTTGGTCTTTAAATTTGTTGTGATTTATACTGGAAATGAAGCTCGTTTCACTGATTAATCTTGCTTTTGCCTCAGCAGCAAAATGGCTTCAAAACGCACCTGCTTAACCTCAGTTCTGCGGGCACTCGTCAATGATGCTCTGAATTCATGGGTCAGCCTTAAAGCACTTCAACTTCAATGCCTCTGTCTCCATTGTGTTTTAAAGCAACTCTCATAGCTCTTGTTTCTTGGGTTGGCTTCTGGATGTTTCCTGTTGGAAGGGAGTGGCTCAAGCTAAATATTGCTTATTGTTTAATCTTGTCCATGTAATGGATTGCAGCTTGTTTTAATTTTTTAAATTTAAATTTTCTTTTAAAAAAATGTTTCCGGTGATCTAGTTTGATTTTAGTGATAGATTGTATATCTCCAAATAATCTCAATGTGCTCACAACAAATATATAAAATCCTGAAGTTTTACAGCTGAGTATTTAATGGTGTTTCTTTCTAACATTTAATTGCATAACACAAAAGCAATTTAAAAATAAACCATATTTATTTAACCATATGGTGTGATTCCTTCAAACTTTACCCATTAGTCACTAACTGCCCTTAAAAGACCTTGATGCCAGACATTTTGTGTGAACATAATTCTTATCTGATTGCATTTTATTTTATTAAAAAGATTCTACCTGAATCTTCTCAATTTCACTTCATTATACATATCTATTTAACCTGCAGATCAGGAGTCTTTAACTATTAGTTGTTGATTGGAATCTCATTCACTCCCTGTTTCTTTCAAGGAGCAAATTATCAAATGACTTGGTGGATAAAAAGGCCCTAGCTATGTCATAAAATGAGATTGGAGCAGTGACTTTGATAACCATCCAATGATAAGCATCTGATTGAAGTCTGCTCAGGAAGACAACAAGAGGACTGGATAGTTCTTGCTAGTGCAAATGCATGAGGCACAACAGCATCAAGTTGTTCTGTTCTTTGGCCTGCGAACTCAAATGGCTTTAGCTCATTGGAATGTTAAGGTTTGGTCTTTTCCTAGGTATTGTAATGCTAAATAGTGGCACCTGTTAGGGGTTTGTTATAATGCAATCTGCATGTCCAGAATCTGAAATCCTTGTCCTCAACTGGGTTTTGATTAATCAATAACGATACCAGCAGCTAATGGTTGGGCAAAGAGAGATGGGGAAGGGCCCTCAGATTTGCTTGAGCTAGGAGGAGAGAAAGAGAGGGGGAGGGAGAGAGCAAGAGGGAGAGGGAGGGAGGGGGATGAATAGGGAGAGAAGGAGAGAGGGAGGGGAAAGGAGGGAGGAGAAGGGAAGGAGGGAGGGAGAAACAGAGAAACAGAATCACCATGAATCAGGGGAGAAGGAAGGCGCATTAGAGCACGTTAGCTATGTAAGAATTCGAGCAAGTGGCCACTACTTCCACCATTGGGCCTGGGGTAATAGGGGGAGGTTTAGTTAGGAGTCTCAGAGTACCAGAGGGAAGCACTAGCTAACAGGGGAAGATTTAGGAGTGTTCAGTCTTTGAGCTAGTCTCACCTTGTCAAAAATTAACTAGGGTGTGTGTGTGTGTGTGTGTGTGTGTGTGTATGAGACAGTTCTCAAATCCAGATTGCTCCTGGGTGGGTGCAAGCATGCTCCCTGCTGGGACCATAAGGATGTATAGCTAAGCTCTTCACTACAGGCATCAAGATCTGATTGCCTCAGGAATGAGGGAATCCTCATGTACACCAAATGATGCTTTAATTTAAAATTACTGGTTGAATAAAGATGCATATAGCCTATAGCTGGGCAGGAGAGAGGGAAGTAGAGCTACGGTTCCCAGGGTTGAGGTCTGAAGAGAGACTACTAGCAAAAAGAAGAGAAAAGAAGGTGCCACGTTATTAGTCATAACAAGACTAATACCTCTTCCTTACATTGTTCTCCCAGGTATCTTGGATGCAGTAATGAAAACAATAGCTAATACAGCTAAGGTGAAACTAAACTATTCTTGTACAAATATCCATAGCTCCCAAAACAATAATCACAAATGAGAGTCATTTCAATATTTGCTAGGTACAAATCAATTATCTCAATCAAACAGATTTTATATTTTATTTTTAATTACTGCCAACTCTCAAGTTAAAAGGCCTAGTATACTGAAAATACTTCATAAAGGCATATGGAAATAAACAAAAGCAAATGAATAATGAATGATATGGGATATTTTAATACCTCTTTTCCAGTTGGTTTTATTTTATCAAATTTATTATGATATCCATTTCAAATACTCCATATTTTTTCCTCTTCTGTCCTTCCCATCCCATGTTATTCTCTCTTACACAACAATCTTCAGTTATCAAAATTTTCCAACATGTGTGTCTCATTACTAAAATGTATATGTTTGCTGGTTAGCTGGCAAATTTTACAAATGACTTCAAAAGCTTGATATCTGTGGTCCAGTTTCTATGATCAAACTCTGTTTTCTCTGTGCTGTGAAAGAGACAGGTATGCAGCAACCAGAACCTGAGCAATCCTGTTTTCAGTTCTCCTAGCTCAGCTCAGCCTGTCAAGTGGGAGACTTGAAAATCTGTCACTCAAGAACAGAGAGAGAGTATGATGGGGGAATGGGGAGAGAAGAGAGAGAGAGAGAGAGAGAGCACGGGGAAAGGGGAAGGGGGTCAGAGAGGGAGAGAGGGGGGAGAGGAAGATGGAGAAGGAGGGAGAGGGGGAGGGGTAGAGAGAAGGAGGGGAGAGGGAGGGAGAGGGAGAGGGGGAGGAGAAGAGGTAGGAGGAGAGGGGGAGGGGGAGGGAGAAAAGGAGGCAGAGAGGGAGAGAGAGAGGGAGAGGAAGAGGAGGAGGGAGGGAGAGGGGGAGGGGACAGAGAGGGAGAGGGAGGGAGAGGGGGAAGGAGACAGAGAGGGAGAGGGAGGGGAGAGTGAGGGGAGGGAAGAGAGCAAAGGAGAGGGGGAGGGAGGGGAGGGGGAGAGGAAGGGGGAGGGAGAGAAGGAGAGGGAGGGGGAGAGGTAGAGCAAGAGGGAGCGGAGGGAGAGAGGGAAGAAGGGGAGGGAGAGGGAGAGAGGGAGAGGGAGAGGGGGAGAGGGAGAGGGAGAGGGGGAGGGGGAGAAGGAAAGGGGGAGGGGAGAGGGAGGGGGAGGGGGAGGGAGAGATGGAGGGAGAGGGGGAAGGGCAGAGTAATCTTGAGAAGCTTCAGTTGGAAGTTTAGAATTCAAGAGATGTGAATATTGAGGATTATTATAAAGAGACATATATATGTAGCCCTTGAAGAGCTTACATGATCAGAGAAGAAGCACAGAACAAATGTCCTATTCAACTTGAGGATTATATTTCCTCAAATTAAAGCAAGAAGGAGAAGGAAGGAATTTCATGTGTCTGTTTAAAGCTAATATTCCTTTCTTGTGTACTTATACCACATTTTCTTACCCGCTCATTTATTGTTGGACATCTAGATTAATTCCATTCCCTAACTATTGTGTCTACAGAATAAATAAGCAATGATGTGAAGGTGCCAATTTAGTAGAATATGGTGATGTGCTACAGAATCGTAGAATTAGGTCATACAGAATTTCTGTTTTGGATTTATTTGAGAATCCTCCAGAGTGATTTGCAAGTGTCTGTACTAGTGCTGAAGAGTTCCCCGTTGACCACATCCATGCTAGCAAGTACTGTCATTGGGACTCTTGATCACAGCCATTCTGACTATGGTGGGACCTTAGAATAATTTTAGTTTGCATTTACCTAATCAGTAGGATGTTGCACTTTTTGTTTCTAAATCACATTTCTGGTCATTTGCAGTTCTTCTTTAGAGAATTTTCTTTTCATTTTAATAGTTCATTTTTAGTTAATTTTCTTAGTTGCTTAAAGTTTAGGTTTTGTGTTCTTTGTATTTTCTAGTACTACTATTTTGTCTGTTAAACAGGTGGCAAGGACCTCACATTCTGGGGCCATCCTATTCAATTGCTGCACAGCATTACTTGCTTTGAAGCTTTTTAGTTTCATGACATCCTTTGTAATGACTATTGGCTTTATTTACTTCTCTAGCGGGGGCCTTATTCACAAATTCCTTTCCTGGGCTCACAAGCTTAAACCTGCCCCCTATTTTTAATAGCAGTTCAAGGTATCATATCTTCTGTTTAAATCCTTGGTCCATTTTGAATTGAGTTTTGAGCATGGTAGGAGATATAGTTGTAATTTAATTTTTTTGCACATTGAAATGCAGATTTTTCAAAATTCATTTGTTGAAGAGGTTGGGTTTTCCCTCATTAAATGTTTTGGCATTCTTATAAAAAATAAGGTAACTACAGATGCATCTGAGCCCTCAATTCTATTCCATTGATATAAGTGTCTGCTTTTGTGCCAGTACCTTGTTGTTAATACTAGGGCCCTGCAAAATAATTTGAAATCAGGTATTGTAATACCATATGTAGTGTTTTCTTTGGTTTAGGATTTCTTTAGCTATCCTGTGACTTTTACACCACCTTATGAACTTCTGGATCCCCGCAGCCCCCTGCTATGACTGTGAAGAATAGAACTGGATTTTTGATGAGGAAATGCATGGATTCTGTAAGTATCTGTTGGCAGAAAAGTAATTTTAAAACTATTAATTTTTCCATTCCATAAGCAAGATTTGTGATGAAAAATGAAATAAAGGATTTGCAAGTAAACACATAGGGCTGGGAAATTATAATGAGTGAGGTAATTCAGCCTCAGAAAGGCAAATGCCATATGTTCTTTCTCATACGTTTATTATAGCTTCCAAGCTCTTATTTGCATATTTAATTTGGAGAACAAGTAGAAGCCAAGTAGAAGAAAGTTTTCCGGGGGGGGGGGGGCATGTTCAAGGAGGGAGAATGGATGATTGGGTGTAAAATGAAAGTAGAAAGGTAAAATAGTGCCAGAAAGACTCGAGGAGGAATGTGGGAATGTAGGAGTATGAGAATTCAGGAGACTAAGACAAAGGATAGCCCACAGAAAAGACATATAAAAGCTATATGAAAACTTATTATCTTGTAAACCAAGCTAGACCATAATGAAGGGATATTTGCACATATCTTAAAAGAAAAAAGACGAAGGGACCACTGAGGGCTAAAGCATCATTAAGATGGAATGTAGCAAGAGAACAGAGAACAGAAGAAAATGGTGAGTTAACCAAGAATGAGAATCTATTAAAAAGTTTCATGGAAATCCACTTATTAGTAAGGTAATTTCAAAATATAATTTTAAAGATAGCTCGAACAGAGCTACCCTGTGTAGGCAATGTCAGTTACAGAAGTCATGAGTTATTAAGTAAAAAATACTGCACATGAGATTTTCTTTATGAGTTATAGGTCAAGGTGGCAAAGAAGTCTCTACAACAGCACAAAATTGCCATTGTCCTTGGTTACCCATCATCATGACTACAGGATTAGAAGACTCTAGTGCTGCAGACACCACACACTTTGGCTATGGGACATAGAGAAATCAATCTCAAAATCAGTGAAAAGCCAACTCCTGCTGGAGAACATTTTTTTGCATCATCAGGTGGTATGCGAGCTGTTGCTGGAGAGAAGGCATCAATAGTCTTAACTCGTACTGGACATGTGTGCTGCAGCAGCAGCCTGTGAGGCAAGAAGTGCCCACCAGCACAGTAGTGGAATGACTTGTCTGTGGCGTCTTACTATATTGTGACTAGATTGAGGATATCCTCTGCAGGAGGATATTTTCTTAGTCCAGGTCAAAATCCCACAGCTTGGGAGACTACAGGCTCTGGGGTAGAACCTGCTATCGTGATTTTGCTAAATGGTAAACTTGTCAAGTTGCCTTCTAAATATTTATATTTATATCCATAGATTTGTACACTTTCAATTTGATGAAATCAGCTTCTTTTTGCAGTGAGAAGCAGTGGATGGAGAGATAAGAGTCTATTCAATGTTTTAAGAATCAGTGACAGTGTTTAACTCTAATAGGAACATCTACACTAAGCATAGGAAATATTATGAGCTAGAAGGTAGGAAGAATAGGCGTCAGAGGACAGAGAGAGTACCATGAAATGCTGTCTTCTGGAAATATTATGCTCATTGCACTTATTTGTGGTATTACAGCAGCTTTGGTTACCTGCATAAGCCAACCGAAGCCCAGAATAGATGGGATACAAGATGTCTAAGCTATGTCTCTTATTCATTAGAATTGGATAGTTATTTTGAGGAAAAGAGAGGTAGTCATTCTTTTTTTTTCTTTTTTCTTTTGTTTTTTTCGAGACACAGTTTCTTAGTGTAGCCCTGGCTGTCCTGGAACTCACTCTGTAGACTAGGCTGGCCTCGAACTCAGAAATCCACCTGCGTGTACCTCCCAAGTGCTGAGATTAAAGGCGTGCACCACCACTGCCAAACTGAGGTAATCATTCTTTACGGAGCCTGCGTTCACTGATAGGTTTCTTAGTGTCCTGTTGATGGTCCCACACTCATGTACATATGGATAATACTAACTAAAGTTAACAGGGTATCAAAAATAATAGACATAAAATTTGGAGAGAAGAATGTTTCTGTCACATCTGGGGAGATGATCAGAGAAATATAAATATGATATCTTATTGTATATATGTATAATATTAATAAGACTTACAAAAATGAGAAATGAATCAGTTTGGTTTTGTGATCTCTTAAGTTTTGTCCATGGAGTCTTGGAAAGTTTTATTATTCTCAGTAAAATATTTGGCTTGTGATTTTTAGGCAATAAAAGAGAAAACCCTGATGTAGTAAAAGAGATCAACATTATGTTATCTCAGAGCATTGGGTGTATAAAGATGCCAACTCAAAATGAGACAAAAATCACTGATTATATCTAGAGAATTCAGTGCTTCTCATTTGCACCAACAGCAGAGAATAAAGCTTCTTACTAAGAACAGGGTTGACAGGAGGGATAATGTGGCTGGTCAGCACCACTTCTGTGCATTCTTCCCAAGACACACTCTGAACACCCAGAAAAGCATTGCACAAAGCAGGATTCTTATGGCCTGTGCATCATCACTCAGGAGAAAGAAAAATTGCTAATAAGTCAAATAATCAAACGACAAGTGTATATGTGAAGAACAAGCATAATATGTCAAATAAATGTCAGGTCAATGGATGCAGACTCACCAATAAGAAAAAAATACAAAAGTAAAAAACCATATGCATATAATATGCCTGGGTTTCGGCCAACACAATTATTAGTCACAGACTCACAGCCTTAGGTCATCTTTCTGATAAACAGCAATAATTAGATTAAGTAATTATGCAAAGTAAATAGCAGAAGAAGAAGAGAACATAAAGAAGCATAAGAGCATACTATATAAATAAGAAGCAGAATTTAAGACATTTGTAAATAAAAGTGGTATAATATATAGACTAATGAAAATAAATTTAAATGAATGCGGTTATTACCTAGATTAATCAAGAAAAGCAAATAAGAGAAGGAACTTTCACAATATAAAAAGATCTGATTACTTATCCAAAAATGAAAAGAAAATTATGTACATGAATCCATTAATAGAAAGAGTGAATTATTAGGATAGAGAGACAGCTGGGTAGTGCTTTGTGTTTGCTGAGTACCTATCTGAGTTCTGACCCCAGCGTACACACAAGTCATGTGAGATCTCACACATCCTGTAATCCCCACATGGTAGGAGACAAAGACAGAGTGATTGTTAGGGTTTGACTCCATGTCTAGCAGAGAAATGTGAACTCCATGTTCAGGGAAAGATCCTGTCTCAAAGGAATAAGGAAGAGGGTGATTTTGCTGGAGGAGACCTGAAGTTCATGCTGTCTATATAAATGTCAATACACATGCATATTTGTAGGCATGTAACACATATACATGCACACACACAAACACATACACACTATTTATTACAGATACAATCGCTTTTTAAAATAATTATCATATCTTAAAGAGCAATTTTCCCAATGTTATTTTAATTTCCTAAAGCAGAAAACTAAAAACTTAAGCATTCCATAAGAGTCATAAGTGAATACACAAATTATGTTTGCATTAAATTGACTGTATTAATTAAAATTAGTGCTAATATTTAAATAGTTGGAAAGATTTTTCCATATACTTGAATGACTGTGTTAAGATATAATATGCATATATTTCTTTTCTAATAACAAATACATCCAGTTGGATGATTTATAATCATCGGATCTCTATTTGCTGCAGATCTGGGGTCTAGGAAGACCACATTGGAAATTCAAGCATATGTTATATAAGTTGAGGCTTTCTGCTTTCCAGCTTCCAGCTTTGAAGTTGGAAATGGAGCACAGAACACTGCGTCTTTTCCAAGACTATCCCGGTCATTTGCAAGACAGTTTACCTTTCAAGAATATGGCCCTGAAATTTAATTTCCAACATGAATTTTCAAGGGATGCAGATTTAAGTCATAAAGTGAACACACCCCTACCAGTATCCCAAGTCATACCAAATGCAATAAATATATTATCTGCCATAAATATTACGTGGTTAGAAAAAACTAATAAAGATTTTATTTTCAAACTTGGATTAAAGATTTATCTAAAGATTTTAATTGCCATCTTTTTCTTTCCACTCCAAAACTTTGAAAGAACCACTGACTTTTAACCAAAACCTTGTGAGAAAGAATTAAAAAGACTTTACGAAACTCACTCTTTCAAATTCCATTGATCCACAGCCATTGCAAATATTGTTTCACTTTACTGGGAGCTTGCTTACATGAAACACTAACATAAGCTTAAATATGATCTCAGTACATGCAACATGTTAAGTGTTTACGCCTTTACCAGAGAAGGATGCTGAGGAAAAAGTAGTCCATTTCATTGTGCCAACATTCTTCTTGATATTCAGCATTTCTGGCTTGACAGCTTTTATGCTGTGCATATGCAGTGTGTTGTGATTGCTCAAATGTATTATAGATACTTGTAAAGGGAAGTATATGTTTTAAAATTAAATATCTTCAATATGTATTGTGATACCACGATCACATTTTATATGATCAAATATAGTTTATTCTCTGTATCATCCTCTCTCATATATCCTGGTTCTCTTTTTATAAAATGCAACACTTACAACACCTATTTTCTTCGAGGTATACATCCAGAGTCCGGAAAGCAGTGTCCTTTTCCCACTGTAATCTTGCTGAATTGCTGCATCCCGGACCCTCCTCCACACTGTGGCTCTTTTGGATGTCGTCTGCATTTGAATGTAGTCCACAAGGTTCAGGAAGCTTACTAAGGCTTAAGAAACTCCATCCTTTAGATTGGATGCTAGAGGTGCGCTCAGTGGCAGAGCACTTGCTGAGCATACTTAAGGAAACCAGGTTTCATCCCAGCACCTCAAAAAGAAGCTGTGACCTCAAAACTCTTAAATCATCAGAGGATGTAAAATTTCTTTCCTCTTAGTGTCTTGTTGTTTTATTTTGTTTTGGTTTTGGTTCTAAACTGATTCTGATGCTCAAGAGCACATAGACTGTTTTCTCTAACCATACTAACAATTGGCATTTGTCTGTCTTCTGGGGAATCTTGCTTAGGACATCTCATTTTAAACAAGTTAAACTAAAACATAGGCAAATTCCAGAGTGTGTTTTCCCATGGTGATGGAGACAATTATTTATATTTAAGCTTTCTGCTTTTCACGTCTGTGATTTCGCCATGAAGTCTGCTTCCTTTTTCAGCTCTTGTGTGGGCTTTGGTTGTGGGGAAGTGTCTTTGGCATCTAGGGAGAGACTCTGGTCCCTTCACTTTGAGGATAACTCTGGTAAAAACATCTCCATGACAGGAGCTAGCAAAGAGGTATGTGGTGCCTTGAAGGCTGTCACATCTGTCAGACTTGGAACAGTTTCTCATCTGCAGAAGGAACGGAATTCTCAAGCTGGAGAATTCCCATATGTTTTTTTTTCTATGTCTTTCTGAAACATATTTTGTCAGTCAGTGCCTGGCTCCTTGGAAAGATACCTTCTAGAAGCAATACACCCAAAGAACTATTTATAACTGACAATATGGTTCACAGATAAAAATTTTACATACTATCTACCTGCTTAGTTAAATCATTGTGTCCAGAGACCCCTATCCAAACTTCTACGTGAGACCATATCACCGGATGGGAGTTTAAAGGTTAGGCACTTAAGCACAAACAGGTAGAGGATTATCTTGCTCTGCCGGCCTTTATTCCCACCTCTCACTCTTAGGCAGTCGGCTTTTCTTTTCCTCTTGCTTATGGTTTACACCCCTTAGGTCCTATCCTAGCACTAAGAAGTTGCCCCTGACTTACAAATGGGTGCTATAGTTCCATGCTGTTATAATTACAAAGGCCATGTATAGAAGATATAACACATTCCTCAGTATTGAAGAATGAATCTCTCCTTCTTAACACTCATTCTATTTCTCTTCATCATCTTTACCAGAAAATTCTCTCTCAGACACTTGCACCTTGAACCCTGCTATTAACCATTCTTTTTATGCACTTTTCAAGCATAATCTTAGTTCTGCCTATCTTGCCCACCCACCAACACCCCTGTCTTTCTCTGTGACATCTCAGTCTCCTGGCTTGAGTCCTTAACACTAAATGCTTATTTTGCCTTTCGTTTTTAGATGATGTTGATTTGCGATACCACATTCATGTTAGGGACAGACATCATTCTGCCCTTCATGTCCAGAGACATGAATCCCCTCTCTTCAATCATCCACCATCTGGTCAGGACAGACCAATGCTATGTCTCACTCCTACAGTTGCTAATGCTTTAATTGGTCGTCCTTGACAATTTAGATGAGAGGGAGAAAAATTAACCAGCATTTAAATATTGTAACAGCAAACTTGGTATTCAGCTTTCTGTCACAGTGAACAGCAGTTGTGATGGAGATGGCATTACTATAACACACAATTCCTTGTCTTGCTTTTTTCAATTTTCATCAGAGGTAGGTGGAAGCCTGAAACAGTATAAGATTTCTTAGTCTGTCTTTTGTGTTTGTCCATGTATCTTTGGCATAATGACCTGAGAGAAGAAATAATAGGATGCCTTCTGTCCATTGTTATGGTGGAAAAGCTTGAGGTGTATTGATTCTTTAAATTGCCATGGACTCTATAAATATAATCTGTTTATGTTGTTATGGACATTGTTATGGACATTGTTATGGACAGTGTTATGGACGAATGCTTATGCACAGTTCAGTACTGCACCTTAGGCAGCTGTGCTTTGTCTCCATTGTTTCCCTCTGAGTCTTTTTTCTTCCTTTTCCTCCTCTTCTCTGTTCTGCATCTGTTTTATCTCCCTTAATAATGTAGTTGACAAGAATAAAACATAAACATAACAGGTCATAAATTCCACAGTGACTCTTAAATGTGCATCTGATGAATGCACAATCACCATTCTTTGCTCATAAAAATGCTTATACACATATTAAGTGCACTTTTTCACCCTCATCACAGAAACTTCATTTTGTAACACATAAAAACCCTTATAGAAAGCCACAACCAATCAAATTGCAGGCTTTAGAGCCCAGCCTCACTATATACATGCTTAAAACACTTCTATTTGTAAGGCTTAGAGAATTTGGAGAAAAGAAGGAAGTAAAATTGTAAGAGCCAGAAAATAAGGAAGTTTGCTGTGAAAAAAGAGGCCATGATTTCAAAAGGTAGAAAGAAGGAGTATACAAAAGGATTTGGAGGGAGGAAAGTGAGAGTGAAGTAATTATAATTTTAAAACCTAAAAGATTAAAAACACAAAGCGTCATAACCTCCTATGCTTTTCCACTGTTATGCAACTTCGATGTTGTTACTCAGAAGGTAACAACATCACACTGTGAGTGCCTAAGTGTGGCTCCTCATTTCAAGGCATCACTCTAATGATCAGGGCTCCCAGGTTTTTGTCTTGAGTGGACATACTTTCATCTGTCTTCCTTTCCACTTGTCATGGCAATGTCATCTGTAACTAGTTCACTCCTTCAATGTTGGGTAATCTGTTCTATCACTATGTTATCTGGCAGCAGAAAAGTGAATACTCCATAACTTACACATAGATCCCGTGGCTGCAAAGTGAAAATAAAAACAACAACAGACCTGGAAGATTAGTGGAAAACTGTGTAAATCAGACATGATCTTTATCGTTAGAAGCTTACAAGGTGTCGGAACAATACCTCCTGTGTAGGGAGTGCACAGCTCTGGATCCCGGAGTGACACCTCACAATGAGAATGTGCATTCTCAATTTTTGAAATGATATAGAAAACCAGCTCCAGCTTTATCAAGAGGGAATTTATATGCACTCTGCCTATATATGCAATTTGGATTTATTTCACGGAAGAGGATTTAGCACTATGTGTAGTAAGTGATTATCAATTTGTAAGTGTGATCATTCAACACAGTCATGAGCAAGTAACCTTTCTTAAGATCAGAATCTGTTTTAATGCATTTTTATTATACTTTTAATGTAAATGTGTGCCTTACCTGCATGTATGAGAACCCTGGGTATGCTTCTTACTTGCAGAGGGCAGAAAATGCTGTAATAGCCCCTGAAACAGGAGTCACAGACAGTTTTAGACTACAATATGTCTGCTTGAAATTGAGTCTGAGTCCTCTGCAGAAACATCATCTACTCTTAACCATCTCTCCAGGCTCAATAACTTGTTTTAAAAGTTAATATATGAACTACTCTCTTTGTAATATTTTTTAAATATTAATTTTAAATTAGAGAGCATATAGTAAAATGTACAGTGTATACATTTGACCATATCTCTCATTTTTCTGTTTCCATATCTTCCTAAATAAGATAACAAGACATTTTCTGACAAACAACCTATTATGATCATCTGAACCTGAAACATTAATAAGTTGGGTATTAATATATCTATAAATATATTTAGTAAAGACATGGAATTTACTCTAAAATGTGAGTATTGTACAGTTAAGGATAGCAGAAATCTTTACTGGCTTTTCTTTATGTTTTTATAATTTATGCTAATAAAAACATTACAACAGTAGTATTAAATTGCTAATTTATTATTGGTGATTTGAGCTTCAAGTCAAAGCCTCATAAATAGTTAGAAAATGTAAGAGTCAGAATTTGAACTCAAGCATGACCTCTGTGACAGCTACTCCAGTGTTTGCTTCTGGTCTATTTCATTTTATGTATTTTGGTAAATAAATATTAGAAAGCATACTCTCATGACCCCTTGAAGAAAATACCCAGAACTTTAACTACCTGACCACTTAGTAATCTTATCTCTCCTCTGGGAGCAAGATTACTTTGATAAACAAAAGTCAAGTTACTATATATAAGTTCAAACACCTTTCACACATGGTATTTTAAAAGATTATATACATTAATATGATGCACAAAGATACATGTGGATAATTGCAAACACATATCATAAAGTGATTAAATTTGTCAAAAACCATTTTGTGATATTTTATAATAGTTGTAGAGTCTTGTGAGTTCAGGTCTACCCTTGTCTACACAGGAAGCTCCAGGCCAAACATACATAGGAGGGGAAAAGTGTTGGTGCATACATTAGAACAGCTTGTCTCTGGGGAAAGGATTTGTTATTTCTGTTGCACTTTTTCTGAGAAATTAGAGACTCCCTAAGCTAAGCCTCCTCTCTCAGGTCTTAGTAATCTGTTGTTCCTGGTAGGGCCACTGGCATTCTTCTTATGCTGCTTGAAGGGACATTGTTTTTTAAAAAGTTGTCAGGGCATGTTCTTGTAAACATCTCAGTATGGTAGAAAGGGAGAAGTACAGCTTCAAGTCTCCTACTTAGCGCTGGTCTTGGCCCATTTTACCATTAAAACAGAAAACCATACACTTACTGAAAGGCTGGGATTGAAGATGGCCCCATCTGTCCAAAAGAGGATGGATCTATCTGTAAAGATACAATTAGATTGGTTACCCCAGAAGAGTGCTGCACTGTGAAGCCTTCTATTGTACCAAAGGACATGAAGGACGAGCCCACTGAAACCAAGCCTCTGTTTATAAGACACTCTTGACAGTGCTTAAAGTGACATATTGATAGACAAAGCAGAGTCAAGGCAAGGGAGAGTATAGCACATGAAAGGGAGCAAAAGGAAACCCCAAAGTCATAGACATTCTGGGTACCCAACCAGACAGATAATCAGATAATAGGCAGGGGTAGAACCCTATAGCTTAATGAACATTTGAAGGCTTTGTCAGAGAGTAACATGCAATGTTACATTGATTCAGCAGTTACTTAAATATGTTATGACTTTGAGTTTAAGAGCTTTTCCTCTTGCTCAAATTTATAAGTATAGTCTAAATTTTTAAAGATATCCCTGAAAACCAGGTACAACTCAGACAAATGTCATATCTCAAGTCTCATTAGTAGCAGAATGTCTGACATACCGCATCTGAGATATAATATTATAAAATCAACTTTTAGGGGCGGTGGCAGCAGCGGCGGCAGCAGCAGCTGGTCCAGCAGAAGGGCCATCAGCAGTGGAACCAAGAAGCCACATCAGAATTCTGCCTCCTGCCAGTCAGTTACAAGAGTCTCTCCGCCATCTTGGATCGTGGGCACCAGAGAGATCAGACTGAGGTACACAAATATAACCCAAGGCCAACATCGCGGGGGTCTAAGCCCGACGGGCATTGGCCTGCGGCTGTTCATGGGGGGGCATCGGTATGCGAACCAGGCCAGGAGGTTGATTGCCTGGCCTGTGCACACTCCGCCATTTTGACTACAGGATGCCAGAGAGTCCTAGCAGGCAAAGTCAGCTAAGAGTCATAGCCCAAGGCTAACATAGCAGGGGGTCTAAGACTGACAGGCCTTGGACTGACCCCAGGCCCTGGGCTGCTCCATGGGCCATCTGTGTGCCAACCCAGCCAGGAGGTTGTTAGCCCAGCAGATTCTCCCAGCACTTTCAGGGAGCACATGCACTCCACCATCCTGGCCACCTGGCAGAATCAATTAACACTCATAGCCCAAGAGGAACTTTGCTTGGGCCTTATCCTGCCAGGCTTTTGCCTAGACTCAGGGCCTCAGCAGCTAGGCTAGCCTTGTGTGCACCAACCTGGTTGGGAGATAGGCTGCCCAGCAGAGTGACCAGCACTCAGAAAAGGGCCAGAAACAGCATAGACCATCAGCACTCACTGAAGGAGCAAACGGGCATCCCCTGGTTCACACAGACAACCTGGGGAAAGGCACGCTAGGGCTGCAGGGAGACACAAGAGGAGGGCAGCACATTAGCAATCTGTAACAGGGGAAACCCAGCCATCCAGTGTTGCAGAAATAGCCATATAGCCACACAGGAGGCACAAATACCAGCCAGAGACAAGACCAACTAACGCCAGAAATAACAAGATGGCAAAGGGCAAACGCAGCAACGCTACTAACAGAAACCTAGGCAATATAGCAGCATCTGAACCAAGCTCTCCAACATCAGTAAGCCCTGATTATGCAAAAACACCAGAAAAACAAGATTTGGATTTAAAATCACTGTTCATGATGCTGCTAGAAGAACACAAAAAGGACATAAATGAATCTCTTAAAGAAATACAGGGGAACATGAATAAGCTAGAAACCTGATTAATGGAAACACAAAAATCACTTAAAGAAATTCAGGAGAATAAGGCTCAAGAGATAGAAGCCAATAAAGAAGAAACACACACACACACACACACACAAAACTTAAAGAAATGCAGGAGAAAGTGAGTCAAACAGCAGAAGTCATGAAAGAGGAAACACAAAAGTCTCTTAAAGAATTACAGGAAAACACAAACAAGCAAGTGAAGGAGCTAAGCAAAACCATCCAGGATCTAAAATCAGAAGTAGAAACAACTAAGAAATCACAAAGGGAGACAACTTTGGAGATAGAAAACCTTGAGAAGAAATCAGGAGCCATAGATGCAAATATCAACAACAGAATACAAGAGATGGAAGAAAGAATCTCAGATGCTGAAGATACCATAGAAACCATTGACTCAACAGTCAAAGAAAATGCAAAATGCAAAAAGCTTGTATCCCAGAACATCCAGGAAATCCAGGACACAGTGAGAAGACCAAACCTAAGGATTATAGGTATAGATGAGAGTGAAGATTTACAACTTAAAGGGCCAGCAAATATCTTCAACAAAATTATGGAAGAAAACTTTCCCAACGTAAAGAGAGAGATGCCCATGAATATACAAGAAGCCTACAGAACTCCAAACAGACTGGACCTGAGCAGAAATACATCTCGTCACATAATAATCAAATCCCCAAATGTACTAAACAAAGAAAGAATATTAAAGGCAGTAAGAGAGAAAGGCCAAGTAACATATAAAGGAAGACCTATCAGAATCACACCAGACTTCTTACCAGAGACCATGAAAGCTAGAAGATCCTGGGCAGATCTCATGCAGACTCCAAGAGAACACAAATGTCAGCCAAGACTACTATACCCAGCAAAACTCTCAATCACAATAGATGGAGAAAGCAAGATATTCCATGACAAAACCAAATTTACACAATATCTTTCTACAAACCCAGCTCTACAAAGAATAATAGGAGGAAAACTCTAATCCAAGGAGGGAAACGACACCCTGGAAAAAGTAAGTTAGTTACCTTCTTTCATCAAACCCAAAAGAAGATAACCACTCAAATATAAAAATAATATCGAAAATAACAGAAAGTAATAATCACTACTCCTTAATATCTCTTAACGTCAATGGACTCAACTCCCCAATAAAAAGACATAGACTAACAGACTAGATAAGGAAACAAGACCCTACATTTTGCTGCATACAGGAAACACACCTCATTGTCAAAGACAAAAACCACCTTAGAGTAAAAGGCTGGAAGACAATTTTACAAGCCAATGGCCTCAGGCAAGGAGCCGGAGTAGCCATTCTAATATCAGATAAAATTGATTTTCAACCTAAAGTCGTCAAAAGAGATACAGAAGGGCACTTCTTGCTGGTCAAAGGAAAAATCCACCAAGAATAACTTTCAATTCTGAACATTTATGCGCCAAATGCAAGGGCACCCTCATTCGTAAAAGAAACTTTACTAAAGCTCAAAGCACACATTTCACCCAACACAATTATTGTGGGTGACTTCAACACTCCACTCTCCTCAATGGACAGAGCAGGAAAACAGAAAATAAACAGGGACACAATAAAACTAATTGAAGCTTTGGACCAATTGGACTTGACTGATATTTATAGAACATTTCACCCTAAAGCAAAAGAATATACCTTTTTCTCAGCACCTCATGGTACCTTCTCCAAAATCGACCATATAATTGGTCACAAGACAGTCCTGAACAAATATAAAAAGATCGAACTAATTCCATGCCTCCTATCAGATCACTATGGAGTAAGAGTGGTCTTCAATGGCAACAAAAATGACAGGAGGCCCATATACACATGAAGGCTGAACAATAATCTACTCAATGACACCTTGGCCAAAGAAGAAATAAAGAAATCAGAGACTTTTTAGAATTTAATGAAAATGAAGGCACAACATAGCCAAACCTTTGGGACACAATGAAAGCAGTGCTAAGAGGAAAACTCATAGCCCTGAGTGCCTCCAAAAAGAAAATGGAGAGTGCATACATTAGCAGTTTAAAGACACACCTGAAAGCCCTGGAACAAAAAGAAGCCAATTCACCCAGGAGGAGTAGAAGACAGGAAATCATCAAACTCAGGGCTGAAATCAGTCAAGTGGAAACAAAGAAAACCATACAAAGAATCAATGAATCCAGAAGCTGTCTTTTTGAGAAAATCAACAAGATAGATAGACCCTTAGCCAGACTGACCAAAGGGCAGAGAGAAAGTATCCAAATTAACAAAATTAGAAATGAAAAGGGGGATATAACAATAGAAACTGAGGAAATTAAATAAAATCATCAGATCCTACTACAAAAGCCTATACTCAACACAACTGGAGAATCTGGAGGAAATGGACAATTTCCTAGACAGATACCAAATACCAAAATTAAATCAGGACCAAATAGATCATCTAAACAGTCCCATAACCCCTAAAGAAATAGAAGGGGTCATAGAAAGCCTTCCAACCAAAAAAAGCCCAGGACCAGATGGCTTCAGTGCAGAATTCTATCAGACCTTCAATGAAGACGTAACACCAATACTCTTCAAACTATTCCACAAAATAGAAACAGAAGGATCATTACCCAATTCCTTCTATGAAGCTACAATTACGCTGATACCAAAACCACACAAAGACCCAACGAAGAAAGAGAACTTCAGACCAATTTCCCTTATGTACATTGATGCAAAAATACTCAATAAAATTCTTGCCAACTGAATCCAAGAACACATAAAAACGATCATTCCCCATGATCAATTAGGCTTTTTCCCAGGGACGCAGGGTTGGTTCAATATATGGAAATCCATCAATGTAATCCACTACATAAACAAACTCAAAGAAAAAAACCACATGGTCATTTCATTGGATGCTGAAAAAGCATTTGACAAAATTCAGCATTCTTTCATGCTTAAAGTCTTGGAAAGAACAGGAATTCAAGGTCCATACCTAAACATTGTAAAAGCAATATACAGCAAACCGGTAGCCAACATCAAACTAAATGGAGAGAAACTTGAAGCAATCCCACTAAAATCAGGGACTAGACACGGCTGCCCACTTTCTCCTTATCTTTTCAATATTGTACTTGAGGTACTAGCTCGTGCAATTAGACAACATAAGGAGGTCGAAGGGATACAAATTGGAAAGGAAGAAGTCAAACTATCATTATTTGCAGATGATATGATAGTCTACCTAAGTGACCCAAAAAACTCCACTAGAGAGCTCCTACAGCTGATAAACAACTTCAGCAAATGGCAGGTTATAAAATCAACTCAAGCAAATCAGTAGCTTTCCTATACTCAAAGGATAAGCAGGCTGAGAAAGAAATTAGGGAAATGACCCCCTTCACAATAGCCACAAACAGTATAAAGTACCTTGGGGTGACTCTTACCAAACATGTGAAAGATCTATATGACAAGAACTCTGAAGAAGAAAATAGAGGAAGACCTCAAAAAAATGACTCTGAAGAAGAAAATAGAGGAAGACCTTCAAGACTCTGAAGAAGAAAATAGAGGAAGACCTCAAAAAAATGGAAAAAATCTCCCATGGTCATGGATCGGCAGGATTAATATAGTTAAAATGGCCATTTTGCCAAAAGCAATATACAGATTCAACACAATACCCATCAAAATCCCAACTTAATTCTTCATAGAGTTAGAAAGAGCAATTCTCAAATTCATCTGGAATAACAAAAAACCCAGGATAGCTAAAACTATTCTCAACAACAAAAGAAATTCTGGGGGAATCAGTATCCCTGACCTCAGGCAATACTACAGAGCAATAGTGTTAAAAACTGCATGGTATTGGTACAGTGACACGCAGGCAGATCAATGGAACAGGACTGAAGATCCAGAAAAGAACCCACACACCTATGGCCACTTGATCCTGGACAAAGGGGCTGAAAACATCCAATGGAAAAAAGATAGCCTTTTCAACAAATGGTGCTGGTTCAACTGGAGGTCAGCATGCAGAAGAATGCGAATTGATCCATCCTTGTCTCCTTGTACTAAGCTCAACTCCAAATGGATCAAGGACCTCCACATAAAGCCAGACACTCTGAAGCTAATAGAAAAGAAACTGGGGAAGACCCTTGAGGACATCAGTACAGGGGGAAAGTTCCTGAACAGAGCACCAATAGCTTATGCTCTAAGATCAAGATTGACAAATGGGACCTAATAGAATTACAAAGTTTCTGTAAAGCAAAGGACACCATCAAAAGGACAAATCAGCAACCAACAAATTGGGAAATGATCTTCACCAACCCTACATCAGATAGAGGGCTAATATCCAATATATACAAAGAACTCAAGAAGTTAGACCCCAGAAAACCAAATAACCCTATTAAAAATTGGGGTACAGAGTTAAACAAGGAATTCTCACCTGAAGAACTTCGGATGGCGGAGAAACATCTTAAAAAATGCTCAACTTCTCTAGTCATCAGGGAAATGCAAATCAAAACAACCCTGAGATTTCACCTTACACCAGTCAGAATGGCTAAGGTCAAAAACTCAGGAGACAGCAGGTGTTGGCAATGATGTGGAGAAAGAGGAACACTCCTCCACTGCTGGTAGGATTGCAAGATGGTGCAACCACTTTGGAAATCAGTCTGGCGGTTCCTCAGAAAACTGGGCATGACACTTCCTGAGGACCCTGTTATACCACTACTGGGCATATATCCAGAGTATTCTTCAGCATGCAATAAGGACACATGCTCCACTATGTTCATAGCAGCCCTATTTGTAGTAGCCAGAAGCTGGAAAGAACCTAGGTGTCCTTCAACGGAGGAATGGATACAAAAAATGTGGTATATTTACACAATGGAGTACTATTCAGCCATTAGAAACAATGAATTCATGAAATTCTTAGTCAAATGGATGGAGCTGGAGAACATCCTACTAAGTGAGGTATCCCAGTCTCAAAAGATCAATCATGGTATGCACTCACTAATAAGTGTATATTAGCTTGGAAAACTAGAATATTCAAAACATAATCCACACTTCAAATGAGGTACAAGAAGAACAGAGGAGTGGCCCCTAGTTCTGGAAAGACTCAGTGAAGCAGTATAAGACAAAACCAGAACAGGGAAGTGGGAAGGGATGAGTGGGAGAACAGAGGGAGGGAAGGGGGCTTATGTGACTTTCGGGGAGTGGGGAACCAGAAAAGGGGAAATCATTTGAAATGTAAATAAAAAATATATCAAATAAAATTTAAAAAAAAATCAACTTTTAGTAGACAGAAGCTCACCACTGGTTTAATAACATGTGGTATTTGGCCAGATAGATTCTTTGCTGGACTAGAATGTAGTCAGGAATGAAGTGTGAACAGGAGTCCCGAGCTTTGGCTTGATGTGAGACTGTCATAACTCATGCCTAAGTGGTTATAACATCATTACCCAGCTGATACTGAGGTTCAATAGGGGCAGAGAAATCCTGGAGAGGTATGTAGAGTGGATGTATAAACATAAAATGCCTATATCTATAATCAGAAGAAATACTAGTCAGAATTCTCCGGGGCTCAGAAAGATAGACATTTCAAATTGGTTGTCAGTACAGTACAGTTTAGGGTGATAGTAAACTTGGTATACTGTGTTTTGTTATCAGAAAGTTTAATGGAATCACACATAGCAGGTGTTTACAGTTCAGAATACATTTGACTCTTCCATTTCCCTATGAACAATTCCATTCTCAGTGCATTTTCCCTTTCTGCAAGAAACTCAGGTGCTATTAACTGATTTATTCCTGATTTCTCAGAGCAAAGAAGCTTGGAAAGAAAACCTCTACACCAAACTTGCTCTGTCAGCTCTACTGAAGTATTTTTTTTTTTACACAAATAAACTACCATGTGCTGAAACAATTCCCAGTCATGCTGATGAAGTCATTCTAAGAGAGGACATACAGCCATTTCCAGCCAGATAGATGTGCATTAATAGTAATCGTCTTGTGAAGATTAAACTCCTCAGAGCTGCAGGGTAAGCTTCCTAACAGGGTAAGTAATCCCTGACACTTGGTAAAAAAATAAAGTGTTGCTGGAAGCGGGAAAATCTCAGGATCCATTAGCTCCCATTAAATCTTTGGCTCTTTCTCTTTCCTTTTTACCGCATTAATCCAGTCAGCTTCCACTGTCTCCAGATCATCCTTGCTTTAATTATCCTCTTTTCTCATTCATCTGATTGGTGTAGAAGACTTATGTGATCCAGCACTAATTTGCAGAGACAGAGTGTTAAGTTCTTTGGAGGATGGATGGAATAAGAAGTTCACAACCAAGAAGAATATAGAAAGAAAAGCTTATACAGTTTTAAGACAGGAGAGACTGATTTGGTGGCATCCATAAAAGATCCAATGGTTAAAATTTTAAAATTTGAATAGAAAAATCCCTGCCCAATCCAACTCAACTCATGTGGTCTGTTTTAGCCTTCATTGTTTATCATCACTCCAGGAGCTTACAAACATAAGTCTGGCCAAGTTACATCATTCCTCTAAAAAGGGAAAAGAATCCTTGACTCCTAGTAATTTCCACAGAATGAAATGTCACTTCTTAGCTCTAACATTAGTCGCAGTACTCTTTATAGGCAAAAACATTTGTGAGCAGATGTTGAAGCAAAACTGCATGCCTATATTTACATGCCAGAGCCAGGCTGCTCCAATACATGTGTATGCCTTCCTCCTGCTCTCTAAACATTCCACTGACTCACCGCCTTTATTCTCTATTGCCTCCTTTTCTGGTGAACTCACTTCAAGAAATGCCTTACCTAGAAAGTCAAGTCCTGGCTCAGTTCTTCCTTTACAAATTCTTCCAGCCTCTGTTCTGAAGATTTGTTTTAAGGTGGTGGTAGGGAAAGGTTCTGAAGATTAAACTTATGAGCACTTGCACCCTGGTCACCATGTAGGACGGTGCTCTGAGCTACATGCTTAGCCTGGATCATGGTGTTTAAATTGACCATCAGCATGTACCATGCACATGATTCATGATTGACGAGGACCAGCCTCCTCTTGGGAAGGGAGTCCTGAGGAAGGGGTGTTTGGGAATGATGGAAGAAAGGGCTTAAAGTCGGTGATGAGTGCAATCTGACAGCTCAGTCACTTATGCTAAAGACTGCTTTTTAGAGAGCCCATCTAGATAGCTCAGCTTTTGTTTTCTGAATGAAATTGAGTATTGTCCTTTCAAGGTCTGTAAAGAATTATGTTTAAATTTTGATGGAGATTGCATTGAAGCTGTAGATTGCATTTGGTGGAATGGATATTTTATTACATTAATTCTGCAGTCCCTGAACATGGGATACCTTTCCATCTTTTGATATCTTCTTCAATTTTGTTTCTTCAAAGACTTGAATTTTTAACGGTGCAAACTTTCACTTGCCTGTTAGAATTATCCCAAGACATTTTATATTGATCAAGGCTATTTTTATAGGCATTGTTTCTTTGATTTCTTTCTCTGTCTGCCTATAATTTGTATATAGGAAAACTACTGATGGTTTTAGCTATTATTTTGTATAGCCACTTTACTAAAAGTGTTTATCATGTATAGACATTTCCTGGTGGAATTTTTAGGATCCTTTATCTATACTATCACATCATCTACAAATAATGATCCTGCAACTTCTTCTCCTTTAGTTTTCATATTGCCATAGGCAAATACAATATAATACATATGGAAAGATGGGTAACCTTTTCTTGTTGCTGATTTTAGTGATATTGTTTGAGTTTCTCTCCATTTAATTTGCCATTGGCTAGAGGTGTGCCTAAATTTGTTTCAATATGCCTTTTATATCTCAAGGACTTTTATCTTGAAGGGTTGTTGGATTATTTCAAAGGACTTTTCTGCATCTAACGAAATGACCATGTGTTTTTGCTGTTGTTATTATGTTTTGTTTTTGTTTGTTTTGTTTTTGTTTTCTTTTTTGTTTATTCCAGTTTGTTTTTATAGTGGACAAAATTTGCTGATTTTTATATATTGAACCATCCTTGCTTCTCTGGGATAAATCCTATTTAATAATGGTGTATTCTTGGATTGGGTTTAGGCTCCAAATATTTTGTTGAGTTTTGGGGGTTTTTTGGGTTTTGGTTTTTGTTTTTGTTTTGTTTTTAGTATTTATGTTCATGAGAAAAATTGCGCTGTAATTTTCTTTTTTTACAGAGTCTTTATGTGGTTTCTCTCTCTCCTCTCTCTCTCTCTCTCTCTCTCTCTCTCTCTCTCTCTCTCTGTGTGTGTGTGTGTATGTGTGCATGCTTCACTTCTCTTGATTTTGTGGTGCAAATACATTTGCTTCCTGTGTCTTCATGTGTGTAATTCACCTCCTTAAGCTGGAATTTTCAATCTAGCACCTTCTACAGGGCTGGACTGACAGACAGATTTGCTTTACATTTTTTTTTATCATAGCATATTTTGTCTTCTCCCTATATGGTGATTGGATGCTTTGCTGAGTATAGTAATTTGGGCTGTAATCTCTGGTTTCTTAGTATGTAGCACATCTTTCGAGGACCTTCTGTCTTTTAGAGTCTCTATTGAGAAATCAGGTATACTTTTTATACTTTAGTCATTATATGTTATTTAGTTTTTTCCCCATTGTAACTTTTAAGATTCTTTCTTTCTTCTTATATTTAGTGTATTGATCATTATGGAGTAAGAGGACTTTCTTTTCTAGTCCAATCTATTTATGGTCCAGAATGTTTCCTGAATCTTTATAGGCATCTTCTTTAGGTTAGGAAATTTTTCTTCTATAATTTTGTTGAAAACATTTTTATGGCCCTTTGATCTGGGTTTCTTCTCCTTCCTTTATACATATTATTCTTAGGTCTGATCCTTTCATAGTGTGCCAGATTTTCTAGATGTTTTGTTTCAGGAGTCTTTCAGATCTTATACTTTCTTTGACCATTGACTCCATTTCTACTATCCATGACTACTTCAGCAACTGAGATGCTCCCTTCCATGTCTTGTATTTTGTTGATAAAGTTTGCCTCTGTAGTGACTCTGAGTTTCAAAATTTTTCATTTCCAGAATTCCCTCACGTGTGTCTTCTTTATTGTCTCTACTTCCAATTTTAAGTTTTGAGAAGTTTTCTTTTCTTATACTGTTTGTTTGCATTTTCTTGGATTTCTTTAAAGGATTAATTAGTGTCCCCTTAAGTACCAGTCTCATTCTCATATTTATAAAGGTTGTTTTAAAGTTTCTTTCTTATGCTTCAACTATGCAGGTACATCCACAGTCTGCTGTTGTAGGGAAGCTGAGTTCTAGTGGAGACATTTTCGTCCTGGGTATTATTGATTTCATTTTCATGCTGATGTGTTCACATCTGGGTTTCAAATGATTAACATTCTGGATGCAGATTTCTGTATTTGCCTTTATTGACTGATTATTGTTTTTTTCCTTGTTTACTGTTTCCTTTCTGGATTTTCAGAGTTGCAATGGCTGTGTGTTCCCTGTTTTCCTAGCCTGTTTGGCATGTATGTTCACAAGGAATGGTTGATGTTACTGGAAGCTGAGTAATAGAGTTGAGGAAAGGACGGTTGGAGGAGAAGGTCTTTATGATCCATTGGTGATAGGGTCAGAGAAGAAAAGATGCCCCCAGCAGATTTTTAGCTACAGGAATGGAGCTGGAGGTGGAAGGTGAATTGAAGCCTCCTTAGGAGAGTTGTAAGTCAGCCTCTGGTCTTCATGTTCCCTAGACAGGATGGATTTTGTCTTACCTGGGGTGTCTGGGTCTGGGTGAACAGGGAGACAGGAAGACTGAAAGCACAATACCACTTTTTTCCCTGGCTGGCATGGCCCACTTTCGATATATTTTAATAGAAATAAACACAGAGCATTGATTTCTGATTTTCTATGTTATTTAGCAGCATTCCATATTATTTACATTTTAGTGTTACTATATTTCTGATTTTCCTACTTTAACTTTGTTGTTGTATATATTCATAGATTCCTTTTTGAATGCAAGGAATAACAAAGGAAGTTGAAGAAATGTATCATGAAATGTAATATTCAGAGAAATAATTGGAGAATATATTATATTGTCAACATTTAGCCATTATAATCAACTTTAATCATCAAAGCTGCCTTGGAGTCTTTAGTATTTTAACATTAATTTCAAAATAATTTATTCTATTATTACACTGACTTTCACTCTGATGTAAATGAACTTAATAAGATGAAGCACAAATGTAATGTTAGAGTGGAAACATAATAGAAATTGGAACCCAATGAGTACACTGGAAAATAGTCTTTTTGGCTGGCTTCTGTGGAGAGATTATCAATTTCTTTAGTACATATCACAGGCTTGTCACTTCAGCAAAAAGAAAGATAAAAATTCCAATCTAATGAAATACTTTTGCATTTCACTGATAGCTTATGCTTGAGTTTATTTGCATTGGAAATGAGTTGTTCTGAAGACACTGGCAGTAAAGGGTTAAACAAGCAATTGGGAATGTGAATGCACAAGCACACACACTGCTCTTTTTTCACACAGCCTGGGTTTCATGGAAATTTCTCTAGCTGCACAACCCTTTTTCAATTAAACATGAAGTCATTATGTTTGCTTTATCCCAATTTCAGACAACTTTAAGTATTTTCAGTTCATTATTGTCATTAACTATGATCTGCATTAGGGAATAAAGTAAGAAATTGAATGTGCCCATTTAACTCTTGAATCCCAAATAAATGTTCATGTTGCAACAATCTAATTTAAAATGATTAGATTATAAAATTACAACTCTAAATCTTAGCATGTGTAAGGTGCAATGTAGTGTTAATTTGTCTCTCGACATTCCTCAGATTCACTTTTATTCCCAGTCACAAAAAATTCTTATAGTCTCTGTTAACTATAATACAAAACAACACATCAAATAAATGAAATATATTGTTTGGGTATCTTGTAATACACAAAAACTTAGTATGAGGGCCATTAAATACCCTATAATGTCATAGGTCTAGATACTGTAAGTTCATTGTATGATTTTACTTATTCATTATTTTCTTGTACATTCATTATAAAACATGTACCCTCCTCAACTGGGTTTTATGCTTTTCACTATTCTACTCTGTCACCTTGAAGTAGTGTGAGGGGCTTTGACAGTTGGTTCAGTTATTTAGAGCACTGGCAATTCTTCCAGATTATCCAAGTCTAGTTCCTGTATGCAAATGGTGATTCACAAACATCCTTAACTTAAGGTCTAAAGAATCATCTGGCTCCATGGATGTGAGCACTCATGTGGTAGGCACATACATGTAGACAAAACATGCATACATGCAAAATAAATGATTATCTTAAAAGTTGCATGTAAATTCACACACACTCACATACATTTGTATATAACTATAGTCTAGGCTACTGAATGATTTTGTGGCTTCCTGTTACTTGTGTCAAAATGCAACAGAATTAATATTACCTTTGAAATATCATCACTGGTCCTGTATTTGATCTCCATTACTTCTGTGTTCAAAGTCCTATAAAGAAGAATCAACTTTCATTCCTGTCTTATTCCTTCCTGACTCATATGATACATCTATGTCCCCCCATCTCTCTATCCTCAATTCTAAATGCTGCATATGAGAATTATTTTTCTCTTAGACATGTTCAATTGCAATTCTTTCTGAAGATAAACAGTAATTCAAAGAATTACAAAAATCTGTGTACACTTATAACATCAGGTCATCTCATCACAGCTTTAAAGCAGGAATTCTTTTTAGAGGCCATTTGACATATCATAGGATCTACACCCCAGTTATCATCACTCCAACTATTCTTGTTTGTAGATGGTTATTAAGGCTACTCAATAAGATAGTTGAAGAAACTAGCAATAAGCTTCTATAATGCCATATTTGTTTTTTGACAACAATATCTGGAATAGGAAGCCATTTCAAAGCCCTTCTCAGCTGTCAGAAACTCTCTTTTTATACTTCATTAGAAATCATTAATAAATTATAATTCTTTGTATCAAGATAAAAATGTAGAGTCCAGTTCTTCAGCCACTAAATATCAGCCTTACAATTTGGACTGTTTCTCCTATATTGGCCAGAAGTCAACTTGCATTAGAAAATGTGCTAATACCAAGAAGTATGCACCAAGACAACAGAATAAAACTGTCCAGAGTATGTCATTCTCCAGAAATATCAATTGAAACAACTATCCAGGCATGAAATACCTTCATAAGAACTAAGCAAAACAGGTGAGAGGTTATACCATCTAGATGTAGCACAGAAATAAGAAAAGGCACATTGAAAAGGGTAGGGAAGACAGATTATATTACCTAAGACACCTTTCGTTTATCTTCAGATACAATACATTTCTGTAGACAGAAATACCCTGCATGTTGGGAAAAGAAAGATAACAGAATTCAGACTTGGTTTATAATCAATAACCCTAGACATTCCTTAATAAAGAACAATGCCAGCTGGCCCACAACACTCCAAGTCTCATGACATTACCTACAGATAGAGCTTCCATATCTGCTATGGTTCAAATCTGGAGAATCTCCCATAGATTTGTGTTTTGAACTCTTGCTTCAATTTAGGAACACTATTCTGAAAGGCTGACAAACCTTTAGTAGGTAAGGCCTAAGCACAGGAAGTAGGTCTCTGTGTGGAGCAGTTTCCTCTGACCTCAAGCCATTCATTTCTACAGTGAAGTTCCTTAAACAACTAAGAATGTTTCATGAAATCCCCCAACTTGACCATATTCAGTAGGTTCTTCTCTCCAAGGAGTAAACAATAAAGACTACTGAGTGGCATTCTTAGACAAGCCAAGCTGCAAAGATGATGCTGAGAATAGATCAGTTGCCTCAAAGAAGCAGAAAGCAGCCAGTTGCCTGGAAGAGTTTTAGACCAACTCAGTAAGTGGGAAAGGACATTCTCTAATTCTTTAAGTTTCAGGCAAGCTGTGCAGTACATTCCACGTTCCCAGCTTTTGTGCTGTTACTCAAGCTGGAATAGGCTTGGATGTTGCAGCTGTCAAGTCATTTCTACTTCTGTACATATCCTTTCATTCATATTCCTGTCAATAACTCCAATAAAGCTAATTGCACTTTGGTGAAATCTGAATTTTGGTCTGTCCTGGGTGAGTAGACATGTATGTTGCTTTTCCCCAGGAAAAAGTCGTGTCACACACTAGCCCTGATTGTTGAATCTTTGAAGGTTATGCCTATGTAACCTTCAATGATGCTTGTTTTCATTTCTGTCATGTGCCCCACTGTGATGTGCATAGCCGAGGTCACACATTCTGAATGCAGTGAACTAAGCAATGTCCCTAAGCTTTCCCTGCTATGCTGGACTGAAACACATCGAACTGTTCTAGAAGAAGCCTTTCCCCTCTTCAGGTGTTTCTATTGGTATTGTAAAAAGAAGGCAAAAAGAAACTTGCATAGCCCCATTTCAGAGCCAGCAGAGATCTTACTGCCTCACACTCCCTCTGAATTGTATAAATGAATAAAATATATGTTTGATAATGAAAGTGCAAAATCTAATGGGAGGTGCCACAGCTTAGAAATTGCTTTTGTAACTGCATAAAAGTTTATCGAGATGTATAGACTTTGGATCTGGTTAAGTCTGGTATCTGATATTTTATGTTTGTAAGCCTTCTTTTTAAAATTTTATTTTTAAGGAGATATACAGCATAAAAAGGATGTAAGGTATGATATAAAAAATGTCAAATGAGCAAGAGGCACATTTGCTCAGTGGGTAAGAGGGTATATTAATTACTCTTGCAGATAACTTTAGTTGGTCTCCTAGCACCCAAGTAAGGCAGCTTTCAAATGTCTACAACTGCAGTCCCATGTGCATCTGCACTCATCTCTGTGTAAATAAAAATACTAAAAATAAATCCTAAACAGTGCCAAATGTTCAAGGAGTTGAATAAAGATTTTTCCATGTTCTTTTCCAGATAGGAGTGGTGAAAAAAGACACATGCAGATTAAGATTAGTAGTGAAAACGTGTCATAGTAATGTCAAAACTTACAGTTGAAATAGGAAAAAAGATAAAAAGAAACAAAGAACATCATTATATAAACATGTCAGTTGATCAAGCAGGTACAACTTTGAAAATATATGTATCTAACATCATTGCACCTAACTATATAAAGCGAATGCTAAGATATTTTAAGAGAGTATAACTTAATAATTTTAGGTAACTTATATACATCAGTTTAGCAATAGTCAATTCCAAATACAAAACTAACAAGGAAACATTAGAATTAAACTACATTTTTTGCCAAATGGTACTAAAGACATGTATGTAATAGTTAACCCAATGTATGAAAATTAGTAGATGAGAAATGACCTCATTAAGTAAATGAATGCCAAAACCACAGTTATCACAATAGATATAGAAAATGTGTTCTACAAAATAAAATATCATTTCATAAGTTACTGTCAGAAAAATTGGAGTAGAAGGCAGTCACATGTGAGAAAGTTCTCTTATGGCAAACTCAAAACTAGTAGCCATGGTGGAAAGTTGAGTTTTTCTAAGATTAGGAGTAAGCCAGAGGTTTCTGCTCTTACATTCTGTTCAGCATGGTGTGTTCTAGACATCCAAACAAAAAAGAGATGAATTTGACTCTGTGTTTAGATGAGATGCCATATAACCAGTAATTCATATTCACAGATTACTAAATTAACCAAAAGCTACCAGTGTTTCTCAGGTTATCAACCTGAAAAAGAAATCAAGTTAAAAAAAATCAACTTGTTTTGGTTTAATTTCAAATACTTAGAAAATATGTTTAAAGGAGAGAAAAATCTTATTCCCTGAAACCTACGTAGTATTAATAAAAAAAAAAAAAATTCAAGAGAAGCAGAATGAAGCATTAGATCTCGCTCAGTACGTTTTTTTATTTTTGTTGTTTGAGAATGTTATATATGCAACTAATGTATTTTGCACAAAACCATCCCTTTTATTCCTCCTCTGCTCCCTGCAAGGAAGGGATTCCTTCCAACACTCTATGCTTTGAAAGCCCATTAGTGCCTTGTGGTGCTTCTAGAACGTAAAGAATGAACATGAGGACCATCTACTGAAGAAAGGACAGCTTCTCAAAAGCCAAATACCTGAAGAAAATTCACTCTGCCTCTCACAAGGAGCCATCAATAGCCAATATCACGTCAGTCAGGGGTGGGGCTTCATGCCTTTATGTTTAAGAGCTTGAACAACAACTTTTGAAATATCTGAAGTAGTCAAAGCAAACTACACATTCTACACATTCAGTGAGAGAGCTCAAATGGTGGTAAAATTTCCAGGCATGAAAATCTATGTCTGTTTGTGTTATGGGAGCACTGCTCACAGTAGTCAAGATATTGTGTCAATCTCAGTGCTCATCCACAAGTGAATGGAAGAAAACGATGTGATGTGATGTCCAACATCCCACCACTCAGGTTCTGAAAAAAGGAAATCTCATTTGTATGCACATGTGTGCATAAACAGAAAAATCACTGTATTCAGGAAATGAGCCTGGTATCAAAGGTTAATGTTGGTTACCTCAGTAGTGAGCAGTCTGGGTGTAGAGTCAACAGAAGATGAGTCTGCCTCCAGAATGCTGGGATTAAAGGTGTATGCCACCCCTGCCAAGTCTAGAATTTTATCTAGCCGATTAGAGGGATAAATTATTTAAGGAAGTTAATTACTTTAGGAATGAAAACAAATATTATATGAAGAAGTAAATAAAACTTATTATTTAAAATATTTTTATTTTCTAATCCCATATAATAAATCATTCTCTTAAAATATTTATTAAATTAAAATGAAAAATATTATCATAAAATTAGAATTCCCAGAAATTATTCAAACAAGGTCCATTGTACCAGACTTAGCTCTGAAAGTGTGAAAGACAAATAATATCCTTCTGTCTAACGCTTGGTCCCTTGAAGTCTAGACTGACTTGCCCCAACAAATAGAAATTGCAATTGGATGAATGACAAAGAATTATGATATGAAGTAATCATGGCTTGTCTTTAGTATTTCTCTATTGAACAGAATTCAGTCCTGTTCCTCTTCAAATCTTTTTGAGCAGAGGAGGGTTGAAACTCAGAGTTAAGCAATAACACACATTTGGAAAGTTAGAGACCTTGTAGGACATATTTCATAATTCTGTTGGGAAAAGCAGTTTTATGCTTTGGGAACACAATACTGACAGAATGTGAACTGAAGAAGGTCAGGTTCTTAGTGTGTTCGTGCGCGTGTGTGTGTGTGTGTGTGTGTGTGTGTGTGTAGTCAGGGTAGTTGATAGTGAGAACAGGACATTGAAGGTAAGGGAGAAGCTTGAAACATGGGTGGAAATTAAATTGAATCTACTTCCTTTCCACTGCCACTGGCTCTAATTCACATGTATTTTTATAGCATTTCACCAAAAAGTATCCCAAGTAATTTAGTTAGGGAAAATCTAAGAAAACTTGGGTGTTAATTATTTCCTAGTGTTCAAGAACAGGGAGGAAAGTCAAACTATGATCTAGTATTAAGGTATTTCCTACACTCAGTAGTTAATATGCTAATATGATATATTCTGAGCATTATGATAGTTGTTCAAGAAGGATAAAATTATATAACAGACAGATTCTTGCTCTTGAGAAAACATTCAGTGGACACAAGAGGGCCAGATGCCTCATGTTTCTGCCATGAGGAGTTCCAACCTGGTGGGACTCCATAGTCTCAAATCACACCCTTTCCTTCCTTAAGTTGCCTGTTAAGTATTTTGTCACAGAAAGAAGAGATGCAAATAACACAAGGGACATAAGGACCATAAAAGGTGGAAAAATAACTGTCAAGGAAAACCGGGGTTTTGTTTTTATCATTTTGTTTTGTTTTGTTTTGTTTTGTTTTTTGTTGTGGAGGTTTGGAAGGGGTATTTTTTATATTATTATTGGAAAAATGTATAAAATCTTTTTTTCTATAATGGGAATAAAATAATGGAGAGAAATAGCTATAGGAGAGACAAAGAGAAAGGTAGTAGAGGAAGTGACTTTGAGTAAGAACCTGGAAGGTTTACTGATTGTAATGCTGAGAAATAGGCATAGGCTTCAGGAGACACCTAAGTGCTCTCAGTCCAGTAGTAGTCAAGAACACCTACTGGGGGAGCATGTGGGAGGATATGTTGGCAATTATGAAATGTCAATGTATAAAACAGTTCCCTTTAAAAGATGAGCAGAATGTGTATGTATATTTTCCTAAATGTGTAGAACATAATATATATACATATTATACATATATTAATATATTATTTACATATAAAAATAATATTAATACATCTATTTTCTATAGTATATATTGTATATGGGCATAATATATAATATACATATAATCATATATAACAAATATATTGTATATAGGTAATATATAATATACAAATATGTATATATACATATATATGTATGCATGCATTCAAGTAAAATATATATAAACATATAACATATATAACATTATATGTAACATATTGCATATTATATATTTTATTATTTATATTATAGTATATTAATGTTTATTGTATTTATTATGTGTATATATATATGTTAAGAAAACAATAATTGTATTGTAATAACTTACTTGAGGTGTACTACCATGATTTAAAGAGGCCTTTTGTCAGGTTTGTATGTACTCTAACTGTACACCATTTATGGAACCCAGGCACAGAGTAGAAAAAGTAGATTGAAGTAGATGGTTATAAGTTTGTGTGATACCTACCATGAAGTGGGAAAAGAACAAAAATTTGTACACAAGAAATAGTGTAATTAATCTCTAACATGAGGAAAAAAGAGGTGAAGGAAAGAGTTGTAAGATAGTGAAAAGAGCAGGAAGCAGAAGATCAAAGTTAGTATGAGTCAATTTGAGAGAGACAGATAGAAGCAGAGGCTAGATGATAGCTGGATAAGGTAGCAATCTCCTGCTGTCCGCGAGCTAGCAAATATAAACCTAGAGTATTGTGTGTGAGCTTGAGACTAGGGGCTGCGTGTGAGGTGATAGGGATGGAGATGTGGAGAAAGATACAGAGTCAAGAATTGTTAAAACTGGACATATCTGTGCAAGATACACTGAGTTATTGGTATTAAAATTTGTAAATTCTATTCCAGGGCGATATAGTACATAGGGGGACTCCCCTTCCCTGAGGACAAGGCAAGAGGAGAGTGAGGGGAAGGGGTGCAAGGGTGGGATGGTGAGGAGAGGAGGGAGGGGACTACATCCAGGCTGTAAAGTGAATGAATAAATAAGTTAATGCAAAAAACAAAAGTCACCGTGATCTTCCTACTGCTGTGATATTAAAAGAATGCACTACAACACCCACAACACCCAGCTTGAAAAATAATTTTTGTGGTACAAGTTCTCTCTCTCTCTCTGTCTCCCTCTCTCACACAACAACATCAACAACACTCCCCCCCCCCAAAATAACCTTGCAAACTGTAAAACATTTGATTGTGGGAATGAAGGGATAGATGAGGTGTGGTTATTTTCACTGGAGGAAAGGGAATTAGAGGAGTGACAGTGGAAGACACTGGTGTCGCTGACTTGTGTTGACACTCCAAATAATTCAAATTGAAGTCATCCAAGCCAGTAAGGAAAGCGAACTAAAAGTCATTGGTGGAAACTATCTAGCAATGTTGCATGTGATGCTTGAATTATAATGAATTTAAAATATTTTACAAGATGATAAATGTTTTTAGGAATGTGGTGGCTGTTCCTGATTATCAACTTGACTACATCTATAATGAACTACAATCCAGAAATGGTGGGTATACCTGTGATCCGGATCTTGAGGTATAGGCCATGAAAAGCTTAAGCACAGGCACAGTGGTACATGTCTTTAATCTCAGGAGACTGGAAAGAAGATCTCTGAGTTCAAGGCCTGCCTGGGACAGGGTAAACTCTAAATCTAGGCATGGTGGTATATATCTTTCATATGGGCCATATCTTCTGCTGAGGCCTACATAAGGACAATGGAAGAAGGAAGGCTTACTCTTCTTTGCCTGCTTGAACTTACTTGCCAGCACACATGCTGGAACCTACTTTTTCAGGATACCAGTGATACCTGAAACAACTAGCCTCATGGAACCAAGCAATTACTAGATCCTTGGATTTCTGATTCATACCTGCCCATTGTTGGGTTAGTTGGCCTCCCAACTGTAAATCATTACAATTAATTCTCTTACTATATAGAGACATTCCGTAAGTTCTGTGACTCTAGAGAACCCCAAGACAGCATATATTTAATTTGATTTAAACATTCCATAATATGTATAGATACCAAAACATTACATAGCAGCTTGTTGATGTATTGTTCTGTATCCATGAGAAGATAAATTTTAAGCAACAATAACAACAAAAAAGAACTTCAGGAAATTCAATTATTCAAGGATAACTAAAAAGAACATATCATGTAAGTAAACTGCTAGGCTTGATTTTAAGGATCCTGAGAGGTTATAGAGAAGAGGTGATTATGTGTCAAGTTTAGGGAATGAGTTGTTTTGTACACTGGTGTCTAACAATGGATACAAAGACAGCCTGTAGTCATCCACCAGGAGTTCTTTGGCTTCTCTTATTTTCCACTTTGACAGAGTGCTGCAGGGAGTCTTTGAAGCCTAATGTAACTCATCAGTAACTGATGTCACAGCGTGGTTAGGGATATGCATTTGTTGCTCCAATTAGCTAATTTAGATGACATAATTTATAGCATAAATAAATAATAGTCACAAAACAGATGTGTATTCAACTGAGGCTCTATTTTTCTGACATGTTAATTTTCTTTATGAGCTCCCATTTCTCTTTGGCAGTGAAAACTTTCATTTCAACATCTTTGGGTACAGTCAGTCAGATCTGGCACTATTCCTATTTATTATCAAATTAAATTATATTGCTTTTTCATGCACTGCCTAGGTTTAAGCTGCCACCAGTGTGCTACTTCTTCCTTTCCTTCTAGATTTCCTAGCACATGTGTAGAAAGGAGAGGAGTGAGAAGCAGGTTGGCTTGAGTGTGAATGAACTCTGATATAGACTAAGGGAAGTGTCTCAAATATAGTTACAGACACCATGAGTAGGTATGGCTATCTGAAAGTACTGGGAGGCTGGATTTAGAGGAATGTGAACATAGTAAGCCTTCAATACATGAGCTTCATGACAAAGTCGCACAGACAGACTGAACCTCTGGCTCAGCTTCCCACTGAACTCCTGTAACATCCTGGCACATACAATGCCCTCCAGGGATGGCAACCTCTCCTCTCTCCATGCTCAAGGAAGGTTTCTATTATTTTCAGACTCTGATATTGGTTATTTTCCTTTCTTGAGTGTCATGCAGGAAGTTGTCAGGCCAGCTAATTTTTCTTTCATAGTTTGTCAAATTCTGTGCCTCATTTTGAGTCCTAGTAATAGAACTAGAAATAGAAGAATAAAAAAAAGAAAGAGGATATAATGGAAGTGAAGATTGGTATAGCCAATCTAGTAGAAAAACTCAGGTTTTCTACTGTCTGATTGAGTAACTCAGCATTAGGATTTTGAGTCCAGGCTGATGGTATAAGCATTTGAAGCCATACCCTTTACTATCACATTCAAATGAAGCCCCAGCTATCATGAGAAAAACTTTGCATTATGTAACCTTTGGAAACACTTTAAACATCATGAAAAGAATATTCTTAAAGCACTATAATCTGGAAGACATAAGCAAGCTCAGCTGTACTCAGGGGTCAATGTCACCATATCTCCCTACAAAGCATGATGATATCTATTTGCCATAGATGATGTCAATTTAGTCTTCCATTTTTTCCCTTTATTTTTCATATTTTCTGTTGCATGGTAAAGAATGAATTGGATATCTTGAAAAAACATTTAAAATCATTTTGATAGAAATGACTAGATATCTAAGCATCATTTCATAATTTTAACTTGAAGGTATGTAGGTTACACTTGGACAAACTATCAACAAGTGAAACCATGTGCGCCCAAATAAAGATTGAACATCTTGCTTCATTCATTGAGGATCTGTGGTAGGGAAAACCTGTGCAAATGTTCTAATTATTTCTGACAAGAAATCTAGATAGTCTGGTGACTGTGTTCTAGCAAACATATTGAATGACAAAGAAATTTGCTCTTTTTTACTGAGTGCCATTTTCAAAATGAGCAGATGTTCTGCTCGTAAAGCAGCAAACCATGATTTAAGATGGTTTTTGCTAATAAACTTTAGGATCTTTGTATTATATACTATTCATATGGACCTGATAATTCCCTCAAAGGCTGTGGTAAAACTTCTGTTTAGAAGTAGAAATATGTGCACCTTTACTGAATTACAGTCCCACTTTAATAGAGGTAATAGAAAAAGTGTCTACTGCTTTATCCCCAGGCCACTGACACTATCTCTAAAACTGGAAAGCAGGTCCTTTATAACTATAAGAGTATCCAGTTAATAGAGTGTTCTGACACAAGATTTGCTTTGCTCGGTGTAGCTCTGAACACAAAATCCATGAATAATTCCACCCTGATCCTTTAACAAAATCTCTTCTATCTTATTTGGTCAAGAGTTTATAGCTAGGTCAGATGTGAAGAAATAACTCAGTTATAAGAAATTTCAAATTTAGAGTGGTTATGTCATCTAAATTAAAATGTGTAACTTTAAAAAAGTATTTTTAGTTTTATTTTTCATGTGCAGCTATCTGAGTATGAGGGGCCGCTATGTTCTTGAATGGAGTTCCCATGAAAGCCATAAGAGGACATTAGATTCACAGAGCTGGAGTGACTGTGGGATGTCCAGGACGGGTGCTGAGAACCAGTCTCAGGTCTTCTGCATGAGCTGCAAGTGTTCTTTACAGATAAGTCATCTTTCCACTCCAACAAAATATATCTAAGTAGATTAGAAAGCTTTTATAATACTTAAGAGGTTTATGCTCAAATGGAGAGGAATGCTGAAAATTGGCATTGTTTGTCATTACCATTTCAGAATCTAGCCTAGCCATCATTACTTTTCTTGTACTCAAATTTTGGGATCGGACGTGTACATGTCGTTCTTTCCTGTGTTATGGTGACTGAAAATGTCATTATGACAGGAAATGCTCACTAGTGCTCATTTTCTGTAGCCCTTTCTTCATGATAGAATCCACATAAAATATAGCTACTTTAAGTCAGGCTTTGAATTGTCATGGTGAAATACTTAAAAAGTTGACTTAAGGAAGAAAGAGTTTGTTTTTTCTCAGTTATAAAGGATGGTTATTTAGTGTTATGTAAGTGAGGCAAGGATTAGGGTGACTGGAACATATTGTGGAGACTCTTAAGTTGATGGCAATGACTATCCAGGAGTGAAGGAGGGACTAGGGACTAGGAATAGTCTTCATACCAAGCCACAGGTGACTCATGTCCTCCAAATAAACCCGAACTCCTAGACTTTTTATAATTTCTCAAAATAAAGTTACCATTCAATCATCAAGCATTAAATTCACCAGACTAAGGGAAGTTATCTATACTCAAAACAGAACAGTCAAAAGTCATACACTTGAAGACTTCTGTCTCTACTCCTCTATTCTGCTAATAAAATGACTTTTAACCTACAGGAGACAAAACTATGAAGTAAGTGCTATTTCTAGAACCTGTTCTTGAATAGAATAAGTATATACTCTATTTTTCTTACTGTTTCCTCTCTACTTAGAATGTAGATTACAAAGGTTGGAACTGACAAAATATTTAATGACCATGGCATGGGATTCACGTGTTGAGGATGTCAGAGTAATGAATCAGAAAGAGCTTGTGACACTGACAACTCACAGGAAGCCCCAACATGTCTTCCTAATATTGTCATAGGAATCTTATCATTTGGATATGAAGAAGAAAGGAAACAGATGCAGGTATTCAACTATGAAGTCAATTAACTATGCAATGACCAATTAAAGAATAAGAAATCTAAATGAATATTATTAATTTCATATAACACTGGTTAAGCAAAGGAGACTGGTTGTATTAGGATTATCAAAAATAACAGAACATATAGAATATGTGTATATATGTATGTATATATCATATATAAGACATCTATATATCTTTGATTTTTTTAGAGTAGGTTGTAGGCTATAGTCTGGGTAATCCAAACAACGGCTATCTTATGACAGAAAGGCCAAGAATCCCACAGATGTTTTAGTACACAATGTCTCTTGAGCCCCTATCTAGTCCTGGAGTCCCAAAGGACATTTCAAGAGCTGCTGTCCTTCAGCCTATTTTGGAATCCCAAAGAAGCAGTTTCTGATGAGGAAATAGGAGGAAATATGAGGAAAGTTATATCTCAGGAGCAGGCTAGATGAAATTCTTAGAAAGGGTGAAAGAAAGCAGACAAAAATTGTGTTTCTTACTTCTAAGTCCTTTTATGTTGGCTGCCACCAGGCATTGTGGTCTATATGTAGGATGATTCTATTCATCTCAAATTATCCCATCAAAAAATACAATCACTAGCAAACCTGATTGGGTGGATTTTGTTTGATTCCACATGTAATCAGGTCGACAATCAACATTAACCATGTCAGAGATCATAAAAAATGTATTTTTTTATTAGTCATGCCTTGTATTAAAGTCCTTTGATGTCACCCACTCAGGTAGGTGAGGCAGTCAAGTTACAAGTTTGAGATGTGCTTAAGTTATAAAGTGATAACAAAATCAGCCTGGTTGACTTAGTGACATCCTGCCTCAAAATAATAACTAAAAACAGAGTTAAGTATTATAGCAATTGCATAGTATGCATGAAGCCTTGTGTATCATCCTAAGAAGATGAAGAAAGAAAGGGAAAGAGAATAGATAGACAGAGGAAAATGAGGGTAGGGGAAAGGAAGGAAGAGAAAGAAGAGGAGAGGAGAGAAAAAAGAAATAGAAAAGAAAAATATTTTCAGCTGCTTTATAAAACTCTTATTAAGGAAACTAGATGACTATATAAAGAACTCATTTAAGATCTCTGGTGGTGCAAACTGCCAGGGGTCTGCCTGTGCCCAGGATCTGGGCAGATAGGTGGTTTGCCTGTGTGCCAGCCTGTTGTAGGGCCTGTGTTCTACATGGGGATCAGCACAGGGAGAGACACCCACCACCATTTTCACTGCCTACCAGGGCAGAAAGGCAGCACCAGGTACTGAGATACTCCAAGTTTAAGATCTCTGGGGGCGCAAACCACTGGGGATCTGCCTGCACCCAGGACCTGGTCAGATAGGCAGTTTGTTTGTGTGCCATCCTGTTGTGGGGTCTGTGCCCTACATGAGGATCAGCACAGGGAGTGACTCCCCACCGGCATCTTCACTACCTGCTGGAGCAGAAAGACAGCACCAGGTACTGAGATATCCTGAGTTTAAGATCTCTGGGGGCTCAAACCGCTGGGGATCTGCCTGGGCCCAGGATCTGGGCAGATCAGTGGTTCATCTGTAAGCCAACCAGTCGTGGGTCCAGTGCCCTACATGGGGATCAGCACAGGGAGTGACTCCTTGCTGCCATCTTTGCTCCCTGACCGAGCAGAAAGGCAGCACCAGGTACTGAGATATCCAGAGTTTATGGTCTCTGGGGGTGCCAACCTCCAGGGGTCTGCCTGTGCCCAGGACCTGGGCAGATCAGCAGTTTGTCTGTGTGCCAGCTGGTCATGGGTCCTGTGCCCTACAGGGTGATCAGCATTTGGAAGGACTCCCCGCCACCATCTTCGCTCCATTGCAGAGCAGTCGGGGAGCACCAGGTTCACTGAGACAACCCAAGTATAACATTGCTTGGGGCAAGACACCGCAGGGCTCCAATGGCACACAAGAGGAAGGCAGCACATCAGCAATCTATGCCAGGGGAAACCCAGTCATCCAGTATCGCAGAAATAGCCTTACAGGCTCACAGGAGGTTGAAGCACCAACCAGTGACAACAAGACCAACTAATACCAGTGAGAACTAGATGGCAAAAGGTAAACATAGGAACATTACTAACAGAAACCAAGGCAATATGGCAGCATCTGAATCCAATTCTCCAACAACAGCAAGTCATGGATACCCCAACACACCAGAAAACCAAGATTTGGATTTAAAATCACTGGTAAGGATGCTGTTAGAGGAACACATGAAGGACATAAATAAATCTTTTAAAGAAATATAGGAGGAAAGTGATCAAATGTTACAAGCCCTTACAAGGAAAACAAAAGTCATTTAAAGAAATTCAGGAGAAAATAGGTCAAAAGATAGAAACCAATAAGGAGGAAAGGCAAAAATCACTTAAAGAAATACAGGAAAGCACAAACAAGCAAATGAAGGAGCTGAGTAAAACCATCCAGGATCTAAAAACAGAAGTAGAAACAATTAAGAAATCACAAAGGGAAAAAACTTTGGAGATAGAAAACCTTGGGAAAAATCAGGGGCCATAGATGCAAATATCAACAACAGAATATAAGAAATAGAAGAAAGAATCTCAGATGCTGAAGATACCATAGAAACCATGGACTCAACAGTCAAAGAAAATGCAAAATGCAAAAAGCTTATAACCCAAAACATCCAGGAAATCCAGGACAAAATGAGAAGACCAAACCTAAGGATTGTAGGCAGAGATGAGAGTGAAGATTTACAACTTAAAGGGCCAGCAAATATCTTCAACAAAATTATGGAAGAAAACTTCCCTAACCTAAAGAGAGAGATGCCCATGAATGTACAAGAAGCCTACAGAATTACAAACAGACTGGACCAGAACAGAAATACCTCCTGTTACATAATAATCAAAACCCCAAATGTACTAAACAAAGAAAGAATACTAATGGCAGTTAGAGAAAAGGCAAAGTAACATATAAAAGAAGAACTATCAGAATCACACCAGACTTCTCACTAGAGATCATGAAAGCTAGAAGATCCTGGGCAGATCTTATACAGACTGTAAGAGAACACAAATGCCAGCCTAGATTATTATACCCAGCAAAACTCTCAATCACTATAGATGGAAAAACCAAGATATTCCATGACAAAACCAAATTTACACAATATCTTTCCACAAACCTAGCTGTACAAAAGATAATAGGGGGAAAACACCAATACCAGGAGGGAAACTATACCCTGGAAAAAGAAAGATAATAACCTTCTTTCATCAAACTCAAAAAAAGAAAGCCACTCTAATATAAAATTAAAATCAAAAATGATAGGAAGCAATAATCACTATTCCTTAATATCTCTTAGCATCAATGGACTAAATTTCCCAATAAAAAGACATAGACTAACAGACTGGATACATAAATAGGACCCTACATTTTGCTGCATATAGGAAACACACCTCAGTGTCAAAGACAAAATTACCTTAGTGTAAAAGGCTGGAAGACAATTGTACAAGCAAATGGACTCAGGAAACAAGCTGGAATTGCCATTCTAATATCAGATAAAATTGACGTTCAACCTAAAGTGACCAAAAGAGACACGGAAGGACACTTATTGCTCGTCAAAGGAAAAATCCACCAAGACGAACTCTCAATCCTGAACATCTATGCTCCAAATGCAAGGGCACCCTCATTCATAAAAGAAATTTTACTAAAGCTCAAAGCACACATTGCATCTACCACAATAATTGTGGGTGACTTCAACACCCCACTCTCCTCAATCAGGAAAACAGAAACTAAACAGGGGCACTATGAAACTAATTGAAGCTTTGGATCAATTGGATTTAACACACACACACACACACACACACACACACACATATATATATATATATATATATATATATATATATATATATATATATATATATATATATATATAACATTTCATCCCAAAGCAAAAGAATATACCTTTTTCTCAGCACCTCACAGTATCTTCTCCAAAATCAATCATATAATTGGTCACAAGACAGACCTCAACAAATATAAGAAGATCGAAATAATCCCATGCCTCCTATCAGATCACTATGGAGCAATACTGGTCTTCAATAGCAACGAAAACAACAGAAAGCCCACATACACATGGAAACTGAACAGTACTCTACTCAATGATATCTTAGTCAAGGAAGAAATAAAGAAAGAAATAAAAGACTTTTTAGAATTTAACAAAAATGAAGGTACAAGATACCCAAAATATGGCACACAATGAAAGCAGTGCTAAGAGGAAAACTCATAGCCCTGAGTGTCTCCAAAAAGAAACTGGAGAGAGCATCCACTAGAAACTTAATGGCACAACTGAAAGCCCTGGAACAAAAGAAGCTAATTCACCCAGGAGGAAAAGAAGACAGGAAATCATCAAATTCAGTGCTGAAATCAATCTAGTAGAAACAAAGAGAACAATACAAAGAATCAACAAAACCAGGAGCTGGTTCTTTTAAAAAATCAGCAAGATAGAAAAATTCTTAGCCAGACTAACCAAAGGGCACAGAGACAGTATCTAAATTAACAAAATTAGAAATGAAAAGGGATATATAACAACAGACACTGAGGAAATTCAAAAAATTATCATACCCTACTACAAAAGCCTGTACTCAACACAACTGGAGAATCTGGAGGAAATGGACAATTTCTTAGACAGATACCAAATACCAAAATTAAATCAGGATCAAATAGGTCATTTAATCAGTCCCATAACCCCTAAAGAAATAGATGGGGTCATAGAAAGTCTTCCAACCAAAAAAAGCACAGGACCAGATGGTTTTAGTGCAGAATTCTATTAGACCTTCAAAGAAGACCTAACACCAATACTTTTCAAACTATTACACAAAATAGAAACAGAAGGAACACTACCCAACTCATACTATGAAGCCACAATTAAGGTGATACCAAAACCACACAAAGATCCAACAAGGAAAGAGAACTTCAGGCCAATTTCCCTTATGAATATCGATGCAAAAAATACTCAATAAAATTCTTCCCCACCGAATCCAAGAACACATCAAAATGATCATCCACCATGATCAAGTAGGCTTGATCCCAGGGATGCAGGGTTGGTTCAATATACAAAAATCTATGAATGCAATCCACTACATAAACAAACTCAAAGAAAAAAACCACATGGTCATTTCATTAAATACTAAAAAAGCATTTGACAAAATTCATCATCCTTTCATGCTAAAGGTCTTGGAAAGAACAGGAATTCAAGGCCCATAGCTAAACATAGTAAAAGCAATATACAGCAAACCAGTAGCCAACATTAAATGGAGAGAAACTTGAAGCAATTCCACTAAAATCAGGTACTAGACAAGTCTGTCCTCTTTCTCCATATCTTTTCAATATTGTTCTTGAAGTCCTACCTAGAGCAATTAGACAACATAAGGAGGTCAAAGAGGTACAAATTGGAAAGGAAGAAATCAAATTATCACTATTTACAGATGATATGAGAGTATACATAAGTGAACCAAAAAACTCCACCTGAAAACTCCTACAGCTGATAACTTCAGCAAAGTGGCTGGTTACAAAATCAACTCAAGCAAATCAGTAGTCTTTCTATACTCAAAAGGATAAGCAGACTGAGAAAGAAATTAGGGAAATGACACCCTTCACAATAGCCACAAACAGCATAAAGTATCTTTGGGTGACTCTAACCAAAGAAGTGAAAGACCTATACGACAAGAACTTCAGGTCTCTGAAGAACGAAATCGAAGAAGACCTCAGAAAAATGGAAAAATCTTCCATGCTCATGGATTGGCAGGATTAATATATTTAAAATGTCCATCTTGCCAAAAGCAATCTACAGATTCAACGCAATACCCATCAAAATCCCAACTCAGTTCTTCATAGAGTTAGAATGAGCAATTCTCAAATTCATTTGGAATAACAAAATCCCAGGATAGTTAAAACTATTCTCAACAATAAAAGAACTTCTGGGGGAATCATTATCCCAGACCTCAAACATTATTACAGAACAATAGTGATAAAAACTGCATGGTATTGGTACAATGACAGGCAAGTGGATCAATGGAATAGGATTAAAGACCCAGAAATGAACCCACACTCCTATGGTCACTTGATCTTCGACAAAGGAGCTGAAAATATCCAGTGGAAAAAAGATAGCCTTTTCAACAAATGGTGCTGGTTCAACTGGAGGTCAGCATGCAGAAAAATTCGAATTGATCCATTCTTCTCTCCTTGTACTAAGCTCAACTCCAAGTGGATCAAGGACCTCCACATAAAACCTGACACACTGAAACTAATAGAAAAGTAACTGGGGAAAACCCTTGAGGGCATGGGCACAGGGGAAAAGTTCCTGAACAGAACACCAATAGTATATGCTCTAAGATCAAGAATTGACAAATTGGACATCATAAAATTACAAAGTTTCTGTCAGGCAAAGGACACTCTCAAAAGGACAAAATGGCAACCAGCAGATTGGGAAAGAATCTTCACCAACCCTAAATCTCACAGAGGGCTAATCTCCAATTTATACAAAGAACTCAAGAAGTTAGACCCAGAAAACCAAATAACCCTATTAAAAAATGGCCTACAGAGCTAAACAAAGAATTTTCACCTGAAGAACTTCAGATGGCTGAGAAGCACCTTAAGAAATGTTCAACATCATTAATCCTTAGGGAAATTCATATCAAAACATCCCTGAGATTTCACCTCACACCAGTCAGATGGCTAAGATTAAAAACTCAGGAGAAAGTAGGTGTTGGAGAGGATGTGGAGAAAAGGAACACTCCTCCACTTCTGGTGTGATTGCAAGATGGTACAACCACTTTGGAAATCAGTCTGGTGGTTCCTCAGAAAACTGGACATGACACTTCTGGAGGACCCTGCTATACACACCTGGGCATATACCCAGAGCATTCCCCGGCATGCAATAAAGACACATGCTCTACTATGTTCATAGCACCATTATTTATAATAGCCAGAATCTGGAAAGATCCCAGATGTCCTTCAATGGAGGAATGGATACAGAAAATATGGTATATTTACACAATGGAATACTACTCAGCAATTAAAAACAATGAATTCATGAAATTCTTAGGCAAATGGTTGGAACTAGAAAATATCATCCTAAGTGAGGTAACCCAATCACAAAAGCATACACATGGAATGCAATCACTGATAAGTGGATATTAATTAGTCCAAAAGCTCTGAATTCTCAAGACACAATTAACATATCAAATGATACCCAAGAAGAGGGAAAGAGAGAGCGTTGGTTTGGAATAGAGTTAATCTAGCATTGTAGAGGAGTACAAGGACAGGGAAATGGAAGGGAGTTGATTGGGAAATTGGCAGAGGGAAGAGGGCTTATGAAACAGATGAGGAGGGGGAAACTGGGAAAGGGTAAAGCATTCGGAATGTAAACAAAGAATAAAGAAAATTAAAAAAAATAAGATAAAAAAGAACTCATAATGTGCTAAGTAAGAGTCTTTCTTTAATAAAGGGCAGCTTCTCATTTACATGCTAATGATATTTCATTGCTAATGCATTATCTTATTTTTATGTATTTATTTATTTATTTTTATTATTGGATATTTCTCTTATTTACATTTCAAATAATCTTCCCTTTCTCCATTTCTTCTCCAGAAACCATCTACACCATTTCTGTTCCCCTGCATCTATGAGGGTGCTCCCCTACCCTCTCAGACCTTCCTGTCCTGGCATTTCCCTTCACTGGAGCATCGAACCTTCACAGGACCAAGCGATTGTGCTCCTCTTTGATGCCCAACAACATCAATCTCTGCTACAAAATTTGCAGTAAGTGCCATGGATCCTTACATGTGTACTGGTAGGTGGTTTAGCCCCTGGGAGGTATAGGACGTCTGGTTGGTTGACAAAAGGCAATCTACAGATTCAATGCTATCCCCATAAAAATCCCAACCCAGTTCTTCACAGAGCTAGAAAGAGCAATTCTCAAATTCATCTGGAATAACAAAAAACCCAAGATAGCTAAAATTATTCTCAACAGTAAAAGAACTTCAGGGGGATTCAGTATCCCAGACTTTAAACTCTACTACAGAGCAATAGTGATAAAAACTGCATGGTATTGGTACAATATCAGGCAAGCGGATCAATGGAATAGGATTGAAGACCCAGAAATGAACCAATACACCTATGGTCACTTGGTCTTGGACAAAGGAGCTGAAAGCATCCAGTGGAAAAAAGATAGTCTTTTCAACAAATGGTGCTGGTTCAATTGAAGGTCAGCATGCAGAAGAATGAGCATCGATCCATTCTTATCTCCTTGTACCAAGCTCAACTTCAAATGGATCAAGGACCTCCACATAAAACCTGACACACTGAAACTAATCGAAAAGAAACTGGGGAAGACCCTGGAGGACATGGGCACAGGGGAAAAGTTCCTGAATAGAACACCAATAGCTTATGCTCTAAGATCAAGAATTGACAAATGGGACCTCATAAAACTACAAAGTTTCTGTAAGGCAAAGGACACCGTCAAAAGGACAAAACTTCAACCATAAGACTGGGAAAGGATCTTCACCAACCCTAAATCCAACAGAGGGCTAATATCTAATATATACAAAGAACTCAAGAAAGTAGAATCCAGAGAAACAAATAACCCCATTAAAAGTGGGGTACGGAGCTAAACAAAGAATTTTCACATGAAGAACTTCGGAGGGCTGAGAAACACCTTAAGAAATGTTCAACATCATTAATCATTAGGGAAATGCAAATCAAAACAACCCTGAGATTTCACCTCACACCAGTCAGAATGGCTAAGGTCAAAAACTCAGGAGACAGCAGGTGTTGGCGAGGATGTGGAGAAAGAGGAACACTCCTCCACTGCTGGTGGGATTGCAAGATGGTGCAACCACTTTGGAAATTATTCTGGCGGTTCCTCAGAAAAATGGGCATGACACTTCCTGAGGACCCTGTTATACCACTCCTGGGCATATATCCAGAGGATTCTTCAGCATGCAATAAGGACACATGCTCCACTATGTTCATAGCAGCCCTATTTGTAGTAGCCAGAAGCTGGAAAGAACCTAGGTGTCCTTCAACAGAGGAATGGATACAAAAAATGTGGTATATTTACACAATGGAGTACTATTCAGCCATTAGAAACAATGAATTCATGAAATTCTTAGACAAATGGATGGAGCTGGAGAACATCATACTAAGTGAGGTAACCCAGTCTCAAAAGATCAATCATGGTATGCACTCACTGATAAGTGGATATTAGCCTAGAAACTTTGAATACCCAGGACATAATCCACAAATTAAATGTCCAAAAAGAATGGAGGAGTGGCCCCTGGCTCTGGAAAGACTCAGTGCAAGAGTATAGGGGAATTCCAGAACAGGGAAATGGGAAGGAGTAGATGGAAGAACAGGGGGACGGAAGAGGGCTTATGGGACTTGCGGAGAGTGGGGACCCAGAAAAGGGGAAATCATTTGAAATATATATAAAAATATATCAATAAAAAAAATGTTCCTAATTTGTCACAACAAGGTCAGAATTACCTGACACTTGAATAAGCATATTGAAAGCAAAGTTAAAGGTTATGATTTAAAAAAAAAAAAAGAAGATAAATTGAGGACTCAGGTCTGAGATTGTTTCCTACTGTTGACTTATATTGAAGTGTTTCTTGCTTTCTTAAATACTATTGTTTCTGATCTGCAACATGAAACCTTCACTTGAAAGTTTGTTTTCGTGGTATTTCATGCAGAATCCAAAAAAATCTTGACAATTACTGATGATATGATTATATACCAGGAGAAACATTCAACTAGAAAGTCTTATACAAGCAATGAAGATAGTAGGGGTAATCACAGTGGCTTACTCTGATATGACGGGAGTACTACTAACTTTATATTTTTTCTTTCACATACTGATTATATCTATCTCTGTGGTGATTAGTTAAAGCAAAGACTCATTTCATGATTGATTATACCTCATCATTCAGTAAAACTTGTGAGCTTACCAAAAATCTTAATAATGAATTATTCCATGAAAACTTTTATCTAGTTTAGAAACTGCCTTGATTTATAAGTCATAAAGGAGTAAGATAGACCATGATAACTTTTGATAATATGAAAAATTACAGAAACATCATATCCCTTAACTATTTGTTTTCTTAAGTTTAGATTTCTTAGTTGGCTCACATATTCTTATCTTATATAGCTTGGAATATTTTTATCTAAGATACACACCACTAACTAAACCTTTATTTTCTATACCTTTAAGAGTTCATGGAAATTAGTACTATTAGAATACTTCACTTCTAACCTAATACCTCTTTCATTTTTTTGTCTTAATTGACAATTTGACATACATTTGTGATTCACAGAGATACAAACTAGTTGTTTCAACGCTAAGTGGACTCTTACATTTCACTTTCTCCTACATGTTAAGTCTATAACTAATCTGTATAATGATTATATTAAGGTTGAATATAGAATAAAGAAAATTTAGTGTCTAATGTATTGAAATTTGTTTAAAAACTAATTTGTATTTAGTTCTTATTTTCAAAAAAATACTGCAGAAGGATAAAAGCGTGAGACCATCTAGATTGGTAACCTCTACCTAAACCCTGAAGCTCCTGGGTAATCACTGCTACATTTGCCTTAAGAATAAATAATTTACTATCAGAAGGTGCTGTTTTGTGTGAAGGGCAGAGAAACTAACAATGTCACAGGGCAGCAATTATGTTACACATGGGTAGAGAGAAGCCATATGCTACTAAGAATGTGGAAAATTGGAAGAGCTTTCTAAGGTAGCTGTTGGTCCCTGTGGGGGTTATTCTATTGTTATGTGCACTTGAATGAGTTAGGTAACTACCTGTAAGCTGGTTTCCTAACATCCCTAAAAAAAAGGAGGCTGAGGATTGGGAGTTTGTGGTTTGTGATGGTTACTCTGTGAGTTGAAAATCAGCCTGGGCTACATGAGATCCTTTCTCAAAAGAGGAAAGAAACATCTTTGATGAATTGTTTTCACTATTTGTTATAGTTTAGTAAACTTACACAGTAATTGTGTAATTTTTTAAAGCCCTGTCATTACCATCAGATGTTCCACATTCTTTCCCTATCTTGGGCTCTTCCCCATAAATTTCTTGACTGCTTTGAATCAGCTTCCTCAATTGTCAGCTAAGAATTCTCTTTCTATAGTTATAACATTAGATTAATTATTTATAACTGCAATGTTTATGAAAGAAGTTTTATATTTTGTAATATAAATGCCCAAACTGTTTGCTTTTTCTTTAATTCCCCACCAAACTTTATTAATTGGATGTATTTACACATGGAAATTAATGTTTCAAAATTGTTAACACTTATTTGGCCATTTTACAAAATGTCTGTTTTCTTTTCTATGGTTGAAAATATCAAACATAAATCCCCAAACAGAGGAATTTGAATGTCATGTGGAAAATATAAAACAATATTAATCCAGATAACTATTAGGTATGGATGAATCATGATGAGGGAGGTGTTTCTTTCTGTGGGAGCACGCACAGTCTCTACTTGGGACTTTATAGCAGTAAAGGGCCAATTTCATCACCATGGGGGTAAGAGAACAACCTTTTCTTTCAAAAAAGGTTTTCTGAGGCAGGTACCAGGATGATGAGAAAATCCTCCCGCACAAGGGCTTCACACTGAGCCACAAGGTCAGAGGCTGTCTGAAAGACCTTTACCGAGTCCATGCAGGATGTCATCTTTAGCTGCTCCACAGCTTTCCTGGTCTGGGAGATGCTGGTGGTGCTGTCATTAGACATGCCTTACTTCAATCTGTGCTTCAACGCCACGGATGACCTCGAAGCAGCCTTATCATTGAACAGTCCCATCCTAGGATGGGTAGCAAGAACCCCATAGAAACTAATGGAGATCCCAAGCTACTTTTTAAAAAAGGATCATAATGTCCACATCTTATGACTTTGGAGACATGCAAAATGACACTTTTAAAATCAGTTCAATATTTAAAGCTTTCTCTCTCTATTTTTTTAATTAAACTGAGACACTCATGGTTAAAGGCCAGTGAAAATACTAAAACAAGATTAAGAAAAAGCTAACAGCTATATTTCCTCTGAAATAAATATTTCATTGGAGGATGATGTATGATAAAATCTGCACAATTTCCGAAATGTAAAAGACTCACAGGTTAGGACCCATCTTCTTTGCAATTCTATAATCAGCTCTTTGAAATATAAGAGATTGTGACATTCTTTAAAGGATTGTGAGGCAGCTGTTAGGAATTATCATTCAAAGTTGTTATCTTATTTTCCATAATTCATAACAAAATCACATCTCCTATTATGAGAAGCTGCTTACTGTACATGGCCTCTTCCATTTTTCACCTTCTTTACTCTGTTAATCAGGAAAGATGTGCCCTGCCAGAGAATCACAGGGGAAAGCAAAGCCAGAAGAACAGGACTTCTAAACGTGATTAGTTTCTGCAATTTATATTTCATCACGTACACACTGTCTCTAAATGGTTTGAGGACTGTGCATGTTTGAAATGAAATTTGCACATTTAACAACTGAAGAAGATCGTTCATTTTTTTAAAGAAATAATTCAGTCCTAATGAAGGATAGCAAGCAGACCAAGTGACTCCCTTCATTCAGCCTTTTTCCTCTTTTCAAATAGGCCCATTGTTCACAGTATCCTACAAAGAATACCTAACATCCAGCCAACAGTCAATCAAGGGAATCGCTTCGATTTTCACTGTGATTTTGCTTTGAACATTTTGTTTCACAAATTGCTGCAATATGAGTATTAGACAAATTAAAGATAGATAAAATTGGCTATGAGGTACTGTTCTGTGAATCATTCTTTCATCATCTATCGTTAAATATTGATCATGTCTTATAAAAAAGCTCTTATCACAACCATGAAAGCAGAATACCTTTCACAAGGTTTTATAAATAAGCACTTGAAACTAAAATGTTATATAATATAGAATATAAATTATTTTACAGAGAGATAATCTTCCATGTGAATCCTCTAATATAAACAGTTTATCCTGCACTTCCCAAGAATTAAAGAGTCACACAATCATAATATTACAAAGTCATTATGAGCATACTTTTTTTCCCTTTATATATAGTATCCCTTTAGAATCTTCTGCACTGGGGTGGAGAGATGGCTTAGCACTGACTCCTCTTCCAAAGGTCCTGATTTCAATTCCTAGCAACCACATAGTGGCTCACAATCATCTGTAATGGAGTCTGATACCCTCTTGCAGTGTGTCTGAAAACAGCTACAGTATACTCATATAAATAAAATAAATCTTAAAAACAAAAGAATCTTCTGCATCCATTTGCCTAAGAATTTCATGGAATCATTGTTTTTAATAGCTGAATAATACTCCATTGTGAAAATGTATCACATTTTCTGTATCCATTCCAATGTGACGGACATCTGGGTTCTTTCCAGCTTCTGGCTATTATAAATAAGGCTGTTATGAACATAGTGGAAAATGTGTCCTTATTACATGTAGGAGCATCTTCTGGGTATATGCACAGGAGTGGTATAACAGAGTCCTCCAGTACTATTATGCCCAGTTTTCTGAGGAACTGACAAACTGATATCCATAGTGGTTGCACCAGCTTGGAATCCCACCAGCAGTGGAGGAGTGTTCTTTCTCCACATCCTCACCTGCATCTGCTCTCAACTGAGTTTTTGATCTTAGCCATTCTGACTGGGGTCAGGTGGAATCTCAGGGTTGTTTAGATTTGTATTTCCCTGAGGCAAATGGATGAAACTAGAAAATATCATCCTAAGTGAAGTAACCCAATCACAAAAGAATACACCTGGTATGCACTCACTGATAAGTGGATATTAGCTCAAAAGCTAGGAATACCCTAGATACAGAACACTGACCACACGAAGCTCAAGAAGAAGGAAGACCAAAATATGGGTGCTTCAGTCCTTCTTATAAGGGGGTAACAAAATACTCATGGGAGCAAATACAGAGACAAAATGTGGAGCAGAGACTGAAGGAAAGCCTATCAAGAGACTGCCCTACCTAGGGATCCATCCCATATACACTCTTGAAACAGACACCATGGTGGATGCCAAGAAGTGCATGCTGACAGGAGTCTGGTATAACTGTCTCCTAAGAGGCTCTGCCAGAACCTGACATATACAGAGGCAGATGCTCGCAGCCAACCATTGAACTGATCACAGGATCCCCAATGGAGAAAGCACTGAAGGAGCTGAAGGGGTTTGCAACCCCATTGGAAGAACAATATCAGCCAACCAAAGCTCCCAGTGTCTAAACCACCAACCAAGGAGTATATATACATGGAGGGACCCTTGGCTCCAGCTGTATATATAGTAGGAGAATTTGAGGAAGGGGAGGCAGGAGTGGGTGGGTAGGTAGGGGCATACCCTCATAGAAGCAGGAGGAGGGAGTATGGGATAGGAGGTTTCTGGAGGGGAAATCAGGAAAGGGGATAACATTTGGAATGTAAATAATAAAATATCCAATAAAAAAAGACTACAGCAGCTCTGGCTAAATAGTTGTGAACCGACTTGGTTTATGATTCTCATGAAATGTACTTACTTTTCTATTAAAAATTAAAGAAAATTTAGCCTAAAATTGTCTTAGCAGTCTTTTTACTCTTCTAATTTGAACTATCTTGTTTCTTGCCTTTAGAGCTATTAGCATCACTGATAGTAGATGTCATACTATTGTCACATGTTTGCTTTGATAGGTGAGCTGGCATTGTCTTTTTATGGTGGTTAATATTGTGTTCTCTGCCTATTAGTTTTGGAAGATTTATTTTTATTTGTAATCATGTGTATGTCTCTGAATCTATGGTAGGGGTCTAAGTATCTGAATGCATTTGCCTATAGAGGTCAGAGAAACATTTGGAATTTTCTGGAGCTGTAGTAACAGGTGGCCTCTATACCTTGAGCTTTCAATGTCATTTTCTTTTTTGTATTCTGTAAATTCTTTGATTTGATTTCTTGATAATAACCAAGACTTCCTAGAAATTGTAGTAACCATTTTTTTCTTTGTTGATGTTGGAAAGTAGCTCTTCCACAAGCTTGTGCCCAACTGTTGCTGTTTTTCTTCTTAGTCAAGTCTTTTGGACAATGCTTTGTCCTGTTTGTTTTTGTTTGTTGTATGTGTGGTGGGTGCATGTGGAAGCCAAGGATGAAGTCAGAATGTCCTTCTGTCACTCCTCCTCAGCTTACATAGTTTAAAGATAGGGGCTCCCCTTAAACTTAAATACTTTGGAGAGAGTGGCTGGCCATTGAGATTCTGAGATTCTCCTGGCCCTGCTCCTCAGCTCTGGGGATTCAGTCAATGCCACTTCATCTGGTCTCTTCTGGGGGATAAAACTCAGGCTCTTACATTTGTTCTTTTCTCTACACAGCTGTCTCTCCATCATCATCTGGTTTTTATTTGAATGATAGACTTTATAATCCCCAACATTCCTATTTGTTTTTTGTTTGTTTGTTTTGTTTTTTGTGCTCCTAAAATTTTCATTTCCTCATTGACATTTTTTCTTTCTTGTCTGGACTTTGTAAATGCATTTTTTTTAATGTTCCCATCTATTTGGTTGTCTTTTCCTGCTTTCATTGCCTGGTCCTAGATTAGTCTTAATTCATTCATCTGTTTGGGTCTCCTTTCAGGTCATTGAATATTTTTACTAGGGCATTAATGAAATCTTTATCTTTCCTATTTCAGAGTTTTTGAGTTGCCTCAGTAACTGAGGATTTGTCAGTTGATGGATATGCATTGCCTTGAGCTTTCACATTCAGAGCCTCTGAGTTCTCATTTGCATTGTGGGGGGTTCAGTGTCTGTGCTAGTTTGATCTGTGGATCCCTCAAATATAGATAGAACATTTTGTTTTCTTTGTGCCTCTGTGAGTGTGTGTGTGTGTGTGAGTGTGTGTGTGTGTGTGTGTGTGTGTGTGTGTGTATGTGAGTATGTGTATGTGTATTAGGTAAACTATCAGAAGTGATATGCAAGTTATGGAAGTAACAGAACTGAAACACACAAGTCTTTAAGTTCAACTGAGTTCTAAAGGTTAACAGACCCTAAACCAGCGTATTCCAAGGGTTTCCATCAACTCAGAGCAATTGAGGGCACCCAAGAACCCGACCCTCACCCTGCATCCTCCCATAGCAAGCCCATCGGCAGCACAGATGTGTACAGTGGTATAAGATGAAAAGAGAACTTGGAAAATTCCTTACAAGTCCGGATCTTGCATGTGAACAATGGGGACTTTGTTACAGACTCTACCTCACTTCTGTGCTTTCTCAGGAATGAATAAACTATTCCCTGCTTTTGAGAAAAGCAGAAAGTTCTCTTTGCTCTTAATCCCAGACAAGGCCATTAGCTACAGCAAGTATCCTTTGCTGAAAAGTTTCTTCAGGTAGAGAATGTGAAGGAAGAACATATTATCTTCTGAAGATAATAGAACAGCTCATCATCCAGACGGCAAGGTAGAAGAGTCCCACTTGCACCCACACTGGCCAAAAGTACTTCATTTCTCCAAAAAGTATGTGGGAATTTTATCAAATATTATATTAAATTTTATATCAATTTTAGAGGTACCCGTATACTATTAAGTGTTTGATCTATGAAGATGGTTTAGCTTTACAATTTTATATATTATGTTATATGCAGACTAATACTTTTAAGTTTAGGAATCTAAATCATACACACATTTTACAGATTTACTTTTAAATATAATTTTAATTAAAATAGTTTTTTTAAAATTTCAATCTCTATTATTGTTCTTGTTGGCAGTGTAAATCTAAAAGTGAGACAGATCAACGTCTTTTTATTAGATATTTTTTTATTTACATTTCAAATGTTATCCTCTTTCCTGGTTTCCCCTCTAAAAATGCCCTATCCCATCTCCCCTCACCCTGCTTTTATGAGTGTCTTACTCCCACCCACCCACCAACCTACCCACTCACTTTTGCTTCCTCATCCTGGCATTCCCCTATGCTGGGGCATCCAGACTTCACAGGACCAAGGGCCTTTCCTCCCATTATTGTTCAAAAAGGCCATCTTCCACTCATATGTGGCTGGAGCTATGGGTCGATCTATGTGTATTCTTTAGTTGATGGTTTAGTCCCTGGGAGTTCTAGGGGGTCTGGTTGGTATATCCAATGGGGTTGCAAACCCCTTCAGTTCCTTCTATCCTTTCTCTAACTCCTCCATCGGGGACATCATACTCAGTCCAATGGTTGGCTGTGAGCATCCACATCTGTATTTGTCAGGCTCTGGCAGAACCTCTCATGAGACAGCTATGTCAATAATTATGTTTCCTTAATATCTCTTAATATAAATTGACTCAATATTCCAATAAAAGGCATAAACTAACAGATTTTGTACATAAACAAGACCCAACATTTTGCTGTATGGGAAACATACTTCAGTGACAAAGGCAGCTGCTACCTCAGAGTAAAAAGCTGGAAAAATTTTTTCCAAGCAAATGGTCCCAAGAAACAAGCTGGAGTAGCCATTCTAATATTGAATAAAATCGACTTTCAACCAAAAGTTATGAAAAAAAATAGTTAAAAAGGGACACTTCATACTCATCAATGGAAAAATCCATCAAGAACTCTCAATTCTGAACATCTATGGTGCAAATGCAAGGGCATCCACATTCATTAAAAAATCTTTATTAAAGCTCAAAGCATACTTTGCATCTCACACAATAACATTGGGAGACTTCAACACTTCACTCTCCTCATTGGACATATCATAGAAACAGAAACTAAACAGAGACACAGTGAAACTAACAGAAGTTACGAACCAAGTGGATTTAACAGGTATCTATAGAACATTCCATCCCCAAACAAAAGAATATTCCTTCTTCTTAGCACCTCATAGTTCCTTCTCAAAAACAGACCATGTACTTGGTCATAAAACAGCCCTCAACAGATACAAGAAGATTGAAATAATCCCATGCATCCTATCAGATTACCACAGACCAAAGCTGATCTTCAAAAACAATAAAAACAGTAGAAATCCCACATACACATGGAAGCTGAACAATGCTCTACTCAATGATTACTTGGTCAAGAAGAAATGAAATTAAAGACTTTTTAGGATTTAATGAAGACAAAGGTACAACATATTAAAACTTATGGGACACAATGAAAGCATTACTAAAAGGAAAACTCATAGCTCTGAGTGCCATCAAAAAGAAACTGGAGGGAGCATACAGTAGCAGCTTGACAGTGCACTTGAAAGCTCTAGAACAAAAAGAAGCAAATACACCCAAGAGGAGTAGATGGTAGGAAATAATAAAACTTGGGCCTGAAATCAGCCAAGTAGAAACAAAAAGAACTATACAAAGAATCAACCAAAACCAGGAGCTGGTTCTTTGGGAAAGTCAACTTAACTAGACTAATGAGAAGGCACAGAGACAGTATCCAAATTAACAAAATCAGAAATGAAAAGGGAGGCAATAACAACAGAAACCGAGGAAATCAAAAGAATCATCAGATCCTACTGCAAAAGCCTATACTCAACAAAACTGGAAAAACTGGATGAAATGGACAATTTTCTAGACAGAATCCAGGTACCAAAGTGAAATCAGGATCAGATAAACCATCTAAACAGTCCCATAAGCCCTAAAGAAATAGAAGCAGTCATTACAAGTTTCCCAACCATAAAAAGCCCAGGACCAGATGGATTTAGTGCAGAATTCTATCAGACCTTCACAGATTAAAGTCTTATGTCTTTATTCAAGGCTTCACACACTTTATATTCTGAGGGTACTCTGTGAGTTATGCAACGTCATATCAGTAAAGTTCACAAGCTAAAGATGTATACAATCACAAGGACGAGGTCATGCACGTTTAGCTTATGTACAGTTAGAATGGCACTCTTGGTTGGAAACAAAATTCTGAACTATAATAGGTAAAATGACAGGCAATCTAAAGTAAATCTCTTATTTATTGCATCTGGGAGGGGCAGGAAACACATTTCTACAATAACCCGTTATGGGTAGCAGTGTTAACCAAACTCTTGTTTACTTGGAGTTTCCTCACAAACTCTCAGAAGTCTCCTCACATAGCTTCATTCACGGAAGACATTCTGACAAATCTCCAGTTTTGAGATGCTTGAGCATGGGCATGTAATTCCCTTCCTCATAGTGTTCATACTTCATTCTACTGAACCCACCAAATCCTGGATCTCTTATTTATTAGTGTATTTGTTTATGTCTTTACTAGTGTCTTTATTTATTTATTATCTATATGTCTATCTTTGTAATTTATTTATTTATCTGTTGGATTTGAAATATGTAGGAATAAAGAAAGTTTTAATTTCTCTTTTTCAACCTGAATTCCTTTTGTCTGCTTACTTTCTTGCGTTGGATAAAATCACTACTAACTAATGGCAAAGGCAAGAGCAGGTGACCTGGTCTCAAACTGAGCTGAGAGAGAAAGCATAGAGATTCTTGCTATAAAGTGTGAAGCAGAACAGAGGTAATTTATAAATGAGATGGCTGTATTGAAAAAGGCTTTGTTGTTGTTGTTGTTGTTGTAGATTTTTTGTCTCATATGCTGTGAGGTTTTGCCACGAGTCATTGTGTAACTTTATGCAGTGACTTCTCTGGATTATCTGAGTTATCATATCATTTATCTTACACAATTTTCTTACACTGAGAATGATATTGATTATTTTGTGTTTTTATGGAGCTCTGCATGATGGCTGGAATCCCATAAGCTATCTTATTTCATCGTTTTTTGCATGTACTTTTAACAGTTAGCAGATACATGACATTAGTTTTATTTTGTTTTCTTTGTGTATTTTAGGATTCATACATCTAGTTTAATTAGTAAATACCTTCAATATTCATAAAAGGTTTTGCATTTGATTCGCATTATTTTTTTAAGTATTATGCTATTCTGTAGGATTTTTTTTAAGTGATTTGACTGTCAATATGTTGGCATCTTTTGAGAAATTTACCCATTTATCTAACCTGTCACATAAATTGGCACGAAATTCTTTGTATTATTTTCTTCTTGTTTTTAATGTCTGCAGATTCTGTATTTTCACAAATTCTTTTAGATCATGGGTCTTAGCATATTACTTCCTTTTTTTGCATTTGGTTTATGTGACTTGACGCATTCATCTTCAAGAAGCATACTTTGCACTTTGTTGACTATTATTTTATATCTCATCTTTCAATAACTTTTCTCCTAAGCGTTACTCTATAGTGCTTATTTTCTGTTTTCTTAAAGTGCTCTTTTTAGTTTCTTAAAGTCCAGACTCATCATACTATTAATATGCCATGCCTCTGCTTTTTATTGACTATAATGTTGTACATTTCTAAAGACAGTTTTGAACATTCATGCCATATTTCATTTTGCTCCAGTTTACAATGTAAGTTTTGCCTTGAACGAAATACATGCATAAGTTCATTTCCAAACAACTGAATGTCTAATACATTAATTGTACTGTTTTCTAATTGAGTTCTATTCTAAGATAACATTTTGTGTATCTTCAATTACTTTCAATTTATGTTTCATTCTCAGTATCTCCAAGTACTTTCTGAGTGATGGTATATGGTAAGTCAGCCAAATGCATTTTGAAAGTCTGTGTTTTGCTATGGCTCAATAAATGTGAATTATAACAAGCTGGTTGATCAGTACACTCAAGTTTTCTGTATTTATTTAGATTCTATCTGCTACTTAAAGAGAAATGTTGAAATCTTTATAAGTATACATTTGTCTATTTTCCTTACACTTTTATCGGTTTTATTTTCATATACTTTAAAAAAGCATAAACATACGGGATTGCTACAACACCTGGGATTCAACTACTTTTGTGATTATAAAATGATAATATTTATCCAGATGTTGCTTTCAATTTTCAAGTTCTTTTTCACTGACATTACTCTGGCCGACAGCCACCTTTCTCCTTTCTTTCTTTTATTTATTTTTATTTTTATTTTATTAATCATTCTATTTGTTTACATCTTAAATGATATCCCATTTCATGGTTATCCCTCCACAATTCCTCAATCATAGAACCTCCGTCTTCTCCCTCCCCTTTGCCTCTATGAGGCTGCTCTGCCACCCACCACCCTCTCCCACCCCACCCCTCCTCTCCCACACACTGCTCCAGCACTCCCCTACCCTGGAGCATCAAACCTTCACAGGACCAAGGGCTTCCTTCCCACTGATGTCAGACAAGTCCATCCTCTGGTACACATGTATCTGGAGTCATGAGTCCTCCTTGTACACTCCTTGGTTGGCGGTCTAGTCTTAGAAGCACTGGGCTGACCAGCCAGCCGACATTGTTCTTCTTATGGGGATACAGTCTCCCTCTGCTTTTCCAGTCCTTCTGCCAGCTCCTCTCTGGGGTCCATGAGCTCAGTCTGATGGTTGGCTCCAAGCATCCCTATCTGTGTTGGACATTTGCTGGCAGAACCTCCCAAGAACAGCCACACTGGGTACCTGCCAGCAAGCACCTCGTAGCAACAGAAACAGTGACAGGGTTTGACTTGGCATCTGCAGACAGGATGAATCCTCAGGTAGGGCAGTGCCCAGATGGCCCTTCCTTCAGTCTCTGTTCCATTTTTTGTTCCTGTTATTTCTTTGGGCAGAAACATTTCTGGGTTAAGAACTTTGAAATGGGTGTGTGGCCCCACCCCCTGACCAGGAGGTGGTCTGCACAGGTTCTATCTCCCCTCTTTCTTTCAATTAGTGGAAGCAAATATATAAGAAATTCTACTTATACCAGTGACAAACTTGTACTTGTGTTCATAGCATGCTTGTTGTAATCATCACATGATACTCTTGTTTTTAAGTACATAACATAGCAATCTTTGTTATTGCATCATCTAAATCTGTTTTATTTAATGTGGGTGATGATGTGATTAAATTTAAATTTGTATTTTGTTTGCAAAAATGTGTTGCTCTTTCTAGTTTCCCTTTTGGTTTTAACAATGAGTGCATATGATGCTTATGAATCCATTACCCTATTATACTATTTTTATTTTATTATTTTATGGAAGTAAAGTGTCATTCTGACAATGTCATAGTGAATAAGTCTAAAGTGTTTACGTGCCACTCAGGGAAATTATGTTACTTTAGTTTGACTATAGTGTATCCTTTTTTAAGTCACATTTCATTTTTTAAATTCCTTATAGGTGTATTTATAAATGTGTGTTTGGTCTGTGTGCTTACCCATTGGTGTGCATGCCATAGCATGAATGGGTAAGTTACAGGAAAAAAATGCAGTAGCTGATTCTCATCACACTTGAAGATCTTAGGGATTACACTCAGATGGCCAGACTCTGTGGCTAGTGCTTTTTCCTGCAGAGCCATCTTGCTGGACTGTAATGATTGGCCTACATATGGATTCTTATTCTTTGGAATTTAATTTCTTGGATCTGTGAGTTTATAGTTTTTGCTGAAAACTAACATGTCAACAGTTCCTTTCCCCTTCTTTTTTCAGGTCTCTTGTTAGATATGCATCATGTTGCTTGAATTTTTCCAGCTTTACTTTCTCACATGAAGTGTTTGATTTAAAATGTCCTGGACAAGTAGACCAGGACACATGACTATGTTGCTAGCATATATATAAGACTATGGTTGATAAAAATATGTTGTGTTCTCTTGACTTAGTTTGTGCTACATAGTAATTCTGCCTCATTTGATCTTTTTCTGGGTAATGTTGGAAGCATTCCAGGACAGTTTTTAAGAAGCATAGCTCCTTCTTTGTATATTGCACGATGGTGTACTGCATAATGTTTTCTACACAATCACTTTCTTTTTCCCTAGGTCATTATTTCACAACCGAGAAAGCTACAGTGGCTTGATTTAGGGGAATATTGGAAACTAGAAGTCTTACTTTGTCATGTAGGGCTAAAAGATTTCTTTAGAGACTCTAAGTTACCATCCTCCATGAACCAATGTACCATATATCATCAAATTTACTTTGAAGTAGCTCAGGCCCAAGTTGGTATAGTGACATTTGAAACAGGAGGTAGTTTGGCAGTCTTATTTTGCTTATAACTCTTATAGATCCATCTATCCATCTCTGTCTGTCTGTCTGTCTCTCCCTCTCTCTGTCTCTGACTCTCTCTCTCTGTCTCTCTCTGTCACACGCGCACACACACACACACACACATACACACACACACCATCTAGATATGAGACATAAAAATACAAACCTCAGAAGGTTTATTTCCTTTTGTTTTCTTTTATACTAGACCCTTAGATAAGATGAGAAAACTGTTTTTCTGCTTTTTCTAGTCAAGAGTGATCTCTCTCTAGATGTTATTCTTTCTGATTCTAAATTCATGGCTATTTGGGGGGATGGGCATGGCATAATTGGGAAAGCGCCTTCATAGCAAAGATGTGGGAATCAGATATTTTAAAACAATTTACCTGTTGGCGTGTATAGAAAATAAAATTGTGTTTGTATCAAAACACTAGCTTCCATGATATTAGTCTCTAAAGTAGACAATTAGAATAACTGGTTCCAAGTGAGCTTCCTTTTATGATACAGAGGAGTTTATTGGAAGCTTTTATCAGAACTCTGAATTCCCTCTGATTCATGTGAATGCTAACACAGCCAGCTGTGAGCACCGTTCTCAATTGCACATGTTTTGTTGGATAGAACAGAAATTAACCAGCCTCCTGGGGAGATGACTCACATAAATGCCATCCCTTGAAGCCATTTGATCAGTCTGATCTTATTCCATCAAGACAACACTGTCTAAAACACTAAGGGGAAAGCCATTAGGGAAACCGGGAGCTGCAAGAAAGTGGTAATATAGCTAGCGTTTGGTGTATTGTACCACCATGTGAGTAAGAACTAGGCCAGATCGACTGGGACAAACTTATGTGTATTCTACTCTGTCCAAGGTTACCTATCTTTAGGTTCTTTTGATGTAATGGTGGGGTTCTTGGGGGAACCATATATTTTGCCTTGTTTTCAACTTTTCTACAGATAGCCTATTTTCATAAGTGCAAAGAGTGACAGCCATACCTTTAGCATTCATCAAATGTGCCTACAGTAAGAACCACAAAGGCATTGTGCCCCTGCTAATTTTCCCCAAGGCAATGAAGTCTTTCCCTGAAAGTTTTATGGTTTTGCTGCAAGCAGCATCTCTTGACACATATAGAGTAGATGAATATAACATTAAGGCTGCCTTAAGTCTTTATGTTCTGTGAAGTTGGAAGATACATAGCTGCTTTGTTTATTTCCCTGACTGATTTAATGCAGCATGCTCTAAGCCAGGAAATGAGCATGAATCCATAGGACTTCTACAGATGCTGAGCTCATGGCAACAACAGGCTATGTTGAGAATTGTTCTTCCCTTGTAACTCTTGATATTTCTTTCTAAGATAAAGCTGAGATTATGGACAATTTTCTCTTGGAATTTCTTTTTCTATAGAATTGTTTTCAGTCACATTGATTATATTAACTCAGTCCTTTGGACATATCCAGTGGTAGACTGAACCCATCTCATCAAATAACCCAATGAAGACTATCAAAACAACATACTTCGATAGTAAAAAAAAAGTCACATGTTCTGTGTAGCTTGTGGTATACTTACAAGTGTTTCTTAATGAGTTACCTTAATAGAAACTAAGTTTAACTGCTCATTGTTATTTTTATGATCAGGGTGTGGTGAGTTCCTTTTCTCAAGTTTTATGTTTAACATCCTACAGGCTTTATTTATTGTTTTCTTGCTTACTTTTGTGACTTTCAACAGTGTGGCATCTCACTATGCAGGCCTCACTAGCTTTAAATTCAGGATTCTCCTATCTCAGCTTCTTTAGTCTTGGTATTACAGGCCTTCACACCCAGGGCCACCTAGTACTCTACATTTTTTTTCCTCCTTCATTTATTCTTCCTGTGCTGCTGTAAAATCACCACATGGTGGGTATAGTGAAATTGGGTAGGTAGATAGGAACACCTCTGAGGAGTGGGGGATGGAAAAGATTATGATAGGAATCTAACAGGAAATTCCTAAAGAGTTAAAAACTAAGGAGAAAAGTGATAAAGGAATACACACACATACATATATCTACCATGCACACAGATAGTACAAGAATAAATAGATACACAATAATCATAACCTATTATGATTTGCTTATCTTCAGCAATCTTCACCTTGTTACCAAGGAGACTTATGATCAAAGAATTTAAATGTTTTGCACCCAGAAAGGTAGAAAATTCATTGTGTGACATGTTAATATATCTATTTGTTTCATTTTAGCTATGATTTGTGCCTTAGTTGACTTTCTATTGCTGTGATAAAGACCATTAGAAAAGCAATTTGCATTTTAGTTTTCTTTATAGTCCATCAAAAAAGAGAAGTCAGTGGGGAATACGAAGTGTGAACTAACCACGCAAGGCTTCCTGTTGTCGGACTCTGACACCAACCCAGTCACAAAACCTTCAACTTACAATTTGTTCTGCCTGGAAGATGTGCTAGGGTAATGGTGACTCTCAGGACATGTGGGAACAATCAACCAATTATCAATTTAACCTGAGGTCCATGCCACTAGAGGGATCCCATATCCATCTGTGCCTGGATAGACTGGACCTGGAGACTGGATAGGCCAGAGAACTAGGATAGAAACAAACGCTCCCTACCTAACACACCACCTACCCTATTCCCCCCCCCCAAAAAAAATCAATGAAATTATTTCCAATGATATTCTGCTATGCTCATTGATCTGTGCCTTCTAGCCCAACTGTTATCAGAGAGACTTTATCCAATAAATAATTGAAACAAATATAGACACCTACTGTCAAAGACATGGCAGAGCTCTGACAATCCCATGGGAAATGGGGAGGAAACATTGTAGATAAATTCAGAGATGAAAACTTAAGTCCAGAGAGAAAACTATGTAAACAGTAAGAGTTAGAGAAAATAAAATAAAGAAAATCCCATCTCTCAAACACACACACACACACACACACACACAAGATAGTTGGAAAGAAAATGTTTCAAAGCTCATTAATGTAGCAAGGGAATGATTCAGTTTACTGTGACAGCTCAATTGTTGTAATGACCCATATAAGAACTTTACTCTTAGGATGGAAATTATAAGGAAAATGAGAAGCTTTGATCACTGCCTTCGACTTCTAGAGTATTCTAACACTTGTGTTTCTTTTCCAGCATAAGCTACAAGACTCAAAGAGGCATTTTGTAGCAATTCAGAGATTTACAGTTCTTGACTAGCTTAAATTGTGTGACAAAATCATAATGTCAGAACACAATTCATACCTCCAAACTGTCAAGTGAAAATACCAACTCTCCACCTCTACTTCTCTCCCCTCCTTCTCTCTGTCTCCCTATATCTGTCCTATATCTAACATATGCATTTCAAGAATGTCGGATAAATATGGTTTAATTTCAACAGTATAACCAGAAGTGGTAACCTATACCGTGAACAAGAATCAATGCATATGAATGTGAGTAATGAAAGAGATTGTCAGTACAGTGAAGAAATAAAAAAGCTATGTATATATAAACTCTCATTGTAAGGAGACCTAAGTATGACTCTTTCTTGAGAATTTGGCACCCATGTGTTTGATTTGTTCTATTTATTCCTTAGATGTCTCTCTTCTGTACTTCTATTTAAAAGACTCACTACCAGAATCTCTAAAATACAAAGAGATATTGATAATACAATGAAGAAATACAAAACTATAGTCCTCTCCATCCTCACAATCACTTTCTTTAAATATAGTAACGACTTCACATTTTAATCTGCTGTTATAATTTTTTCTGCTTATTGTTTTATCTTTCCTACCTTAGATGACTTTCTCTACGGTCTTTGAATCTGGATTCAAGTGTGTGCACCCACCCTTTGGCCTTGATTTCCTAACTCCCTGCTTTTTATCTTAATGTCACTGTATTCTCAACTTACTCGAAAATAGGCTTTAAAAATAATTCAGGTTACTAGTCAATGTGTTTATCTTCAATTTATCAATACCATGGCTCAGCTGTGTTTGCCCCTTTCCACAATTTTCAAGTATTTGTTTAAATTTATTACAATAGTGCTTGAATATTTCATCTATTTGTCTCAACAAAATATTAGCATATAAAATATTGTTCAAAATGTCCCCAACGGTACTGTCTCATTTGTCAACTTGATATAAGCTACAGTCATCTGGGAGGAAGGGATATCCTTTGAGAAAATGCCTCCATAATATTGGGCTATAGGTAAGCCTGCAGGGAATTTTCTTAATTAGTGATGGATATAAGAGGCTTGTGGTCCCATGCTCTGTAAGAAAGCAGGCTGAGCAAGCCCTGAGGAGCAAGCCAGCATCTAGCATTCTTCCATGGCTTCTACATGACCTCCTGCCTCCAAGTTGCTGCTCTGCTTGAGTTCCTGTTCTGATTTCTTTTGAAGATGATATTTTACATTAAACTGTGAGCAAAATAAACCTTTTCCTCCCTATTTGATTTAGTCATGGTATTACATTAGTAATACCATATTACTAATAATATGTATCTCTAATTAAGACACTAACTAAGTGCTGTACATATTGTGGTGTCCAAAAATGAGGAGCTTTTGGAGGTAAAAATATACTTTCCCTCTCTAGATTTCTGTTGATATTAAAGAAATTTTACCTACTTTCATTATAAAAGCCTGAAATTCAGAAGGATACAAGTGACAGGCTACTATCCATCAGTTGGTAAAACAGTATAAGATTTTCCCCTTAATGTTATAATACAGAATTGAGCCAATATTATAGGAGGAAGACTTGAAGTGCCAGGATACTTGGTAAATATAAAGTACTGGATAAAGTAAAAATGAAAGTATAAATACACATTGATGAGTGGAGTGAAAATATGATTATAAACCATTTATATTTTTGAAATAATTCTTTAATACATATAATAAAGCATACATCCTAATTCCTATCTTATAATGCTATCTGTGCACATAGGTATAATATACATATATATGCACACATTTAACATTCATAAAATGAAATCATCCTCTATATTTCATTTTATAATATAACCTCTCAGTTTATAATACATTGTAAATAGCAACATCCATCTATATCAGTATTTGAGACAACTGTAATCTAATTGGCATATACATGTATCCAAATAATTAAATAACAAATCTCTACATTCATCCAATAAAATATGTATTTCTCAAAGGAAGAGATATAATTGGAAAGTATGAAATATCATTCACCATGAGGCAAATTTAAGCTTGTCAGAATGGCTACCATTAAGGAAAACCACAACCATAAGCACTATGAGAATAGGCATACAGAGAAACCTTTATTAGTCAGTGGCGTGAATATAAATTAGGATAACCATCAGAGAAGTCTGTATGGAGTTTGCTAAACGAAACTTCAAACTGAAGTACCTATGATCTAGCTCTACGACTCTTGGATATACTCGTGAAGGATCCCAAGTTGCTGGACCACATTTATTGTTTTTTAACTCACATGTAAATCCATCATGTGGTCTTTAAACATGAAGTAAAGAGTTCTGTTTGTGATTTGCAATACATGCAAGTATCAGGCACAAAAGCAAATGGGTGATCAACTTCTTGTAAGACTCAAAAGTTTCTTTGCAAAGAAAATGAGAATGTCTAGCCAATATAGACATCTCAGAGTACATATTATATTGCGAGTGAGAAGCACCCGAATAACTAAATAAACAGTGAACTGTCCAAGTATTAGAGTCAGGAAGGAATGATATAAAATAGCTCTTTATAGCATCTTTAATATGGAAATGGCACGTTAATTTTTGAGAGATTTATTTTTGTATTATGTGCATACATGAGCTATATACCTGTATGTATGTGTGTATGTATGTATGTATGTATGTATACCACATGCATGTTAGCTACTTGTGGAGCAAGAAAAGGTCTCAGACACCCATGAAACTGGAGTTACAGGTGGTTGTGAGCTGACAGATGGATGCTGGGACTTTATTTCAGATGCTCTACAGGAGCTGTAAGTTCTATTCAGTAGTGTGAAGAACTGCCCAGTTCTGTTTCCTAGATGAAATGTCAGAAAGAAAGTGAAAAGAAAAAACCAAATACTAAATATCAATAGTCAAAAGGAAGGTTGAAAACCTAGAATGTAAATGCACATTTACATCTATTTGCCAACACTAACAGTTGACAAATACTATAAATATCTGAATTTATAAAGGACTCTGTGGAAAAATCTGGAAGTATCTACATAGAGAGAGAATCACAGTAGTGCAAAGACATGAAGAGAGCCTCAACTCCTGTTCAAATTCAGGTACAGTCCCTTGTAAATTTCTCTGTGGGTGCTGGGAACTTTTCCCAATTAAGAGTAAGTGTTTTAAAGCCTAAGCCATCCTTCCATCCTTTATTTCTCGGTTTTCATTAAATATTAGATATCAAACAAGACATCTACCTTTCAAAAAACTTTAGTACAATAAACCTACTCTGAGTCAAGTCTAAATTGTCATTGTAAACAAATGACTTTAAGAATACACTGCCCTTGCTCATTAGAAAGGGCAGAAAGAACATTTCTTGTTTGTCAAAAGTTAGCAACCATGAACACACACCTGATCAAGACATAATGGAAATTCAGCCAGAACAATCTGGAAATATCCAAGAATCACAGAAACACTCAGGTTCCCCTTTATTTTCTTCCTGTAGATGCTGTGATAAGTGTCTAATCTAAAAGAACAGCATGTTGGGTTGTAAAGGCCTCCTGGCCTAGCTAGCTCTCAATGGGGATTGGAAGAGCATGGGAGGCCACAGAAGGCCAAGCTCTAAATGTGCAAGCCGCCTCCTAGTGAGAGCCACCTGCCCTCAAGAGAACAAACTTTTTTCATTTAGCAAATCTCCTCTCACTGAACTGTGTCAATGTGAGCATTGCTGTTTGTACATCGCCAACAAGCAAGACATTGCAAACCTTTGTCAGCCTGGACAAAAGCCATCTGCGATTCTTTCTGATAGTTCTGTAATTGCCTAGAAACTGCAATCAATATTTCAAGGGAAAACAGTACCTGATTTACTATGTGTTGAAAGATGAGTTTTGTGTTTTGAACCATTTCTCAAATAATGGGATGATTGAGATAGAATCCCTTGTAGTGTCCCTATTTGATGTATTTATTCATTGACAGGCATTCACAATGTTCTCACTTTGTAGTTCTTTATGGTGCCTCAACCCCTGAGCTTCCCAGGAGATCGTATCAATTACAGCTATATAGCTTAAACTTTTACATGAAGGTTTTGTTAGATCCACAAGAAAAATCAGTAGTATTTCCCCACAAAAGTTGGCTTGGATGTTTATGGTAGTTTACATGTGAAATATGTGCCATAGGTATACAATTGGTCTTTCTGTATGTGACTATTTGTTCCCCAGTTCTTGGTATTGTTTGGGGAGACATAGGAAGTGTGGCTTTGGTGAAGGAACTATGTTACTGGGGCTAGGATCTGAGAGATTAAAGCCTCCCTAAAGGGTCCAGTTGACTTGCTGTGGTGTTTGCATTTGGTGACCAGAGCTCCCAGTTTGCCATTCCTCTTCATGCCATTTGCTCTTGTGCCTCCTTCCCACAGCATCTTATCCATCTGGGAACTGAGCCTTAATAAGCTCTTTCTTCCATAAGGTCCCTTGGCCATGGTGTTTGTTCTGCCTTATTTTGTTTTGCTTCATTTTGTATGACAGCAGTAGAAAAAGGACTAATGTGACTGGCCTCAGAATGTTTTGTAGAAGAAATTTCCATTTGAAGGGGAATTTAAATGATTTTATCTGTGTGCATGAGGAATGAAATTAGAACTGAGTGACATGTATTTTTCATGGTTCTAGAAGCTTTGTTGAAATTACTTTTGGTGATCTTTATAGTAACCCTAAAAGTAATTATTACCTCCCTTTTACAATTAAGGGAAATAAAATTAGGTAGTTAATAAATAAAATTTGCAAATAACCCAATAAACAACATCCAAAGACAAGAACTCAACTTCTCTCACACTCTTTAGTTAATGAACTCTATAATATAAACAGATATCTTATAAATAATGCCCAAAATATGGAATGAAAAATAAATATGATTTATAATTCATAAAGAAGATAAAATGACAAATCTTTGTCCTGATCTGCATGTTTGAACTATTTCAAAATAAGAGTAAATATTTTATTAAATGCAAAATTAAAAGTTTCAAGTTAGTTACACACACACACACACACACACACACAAATCTCAGGTTGAATGCAAATTACCCTGGAGATTGTTTGTGTGTGTGTGTGCATGAAATTCTTCAGAGAATGTAAAGGACTAATCATTTCACTTCAAACTTGATTACGGGTCATAGTGCCTCATGAACAGATGCAAAGACAAAAAAATGTTATGAGTTTGTAAACAACCTCATTGTGACTTATACCTATAATAGTACATTTGTTTAAGATGTCTGGTTTTGAAGATCTCCCTCCTATTATCTGTTACCATTTTCAATAAAGTTTTAGCTTAAGTGTTCAGAAGATCGTAATGTAATTGAAAATGTGTGTTTCATAATAATTCCCCTGACACTAGAGTACACTGAAGAGAAACGCTTAGCAATGAACTATCACCAGAGATTTAGTAATCCCATGGTGTGAAGAAAGATTTAGTTGATCCCCTGATAAGCACAAAGATATTTTGTTGATCCCATGGTGAACATACACATTTCTGAAGCACAAAGAAGTCCAGTGGCTCAAGTCAACTAACAGGAGGAGTTAATTTGAGAATCACCACTCAAACTCTTAAGACACATTTAGACAAGTAATGGATCACTTACCATTAAGATATTCCATCTTATCTGTGGCTGTTTCCTTAAGATATGTCTGTCTCTACCCAGAAAGTCTTAAATAAACCTTAAGCTCTATTTGTTTTATTAGCCACATTCTCCAACTTGTTAGACTAAAATTAAAAAAAAAGCAAGTTGACAAAATCCACCTAAAATAAAATGCTTTCTTAGTTGATATTAAAGTCAAGGATAAATCCCAAAATAGAAATGAAACGTATAAATATACTAAAAGCAACATGTTTCACAAGAATGTGTGTGTGTGTGTGTGTGTAGATAGTTAAATCTGTTACCAATATTAGTACCTTTTTCTTGAATACTTATTAGTTGAGCGTTTTATACAGTGTGTTTGTTATTATAGATCAAAGAGCAAAAAGTAAATTGAAGATTAAGAAAACATAAGAAAAGTGGGTAAATTAATTAGCAGATGATTTTAAAGATTAAAGCAGACCCACAACTTCCTTCTGCAGTGCATTTAACTTTTCCATCCTTCCAGTATCCCCACATCCCTTTCCAGGGTCTAACTCAGTGAGTCACCTTGGTTCTCCCTATCCACATCTTCTTCCAAAGCCTCTAGAACTAGAATTAGTCCACCATCCAGTGATCTGGTCTGGTATAGTCATCACTCCTAGCACTAAAGTCCACCTCTAGGATACTTTCTACCTGGCACTACCCACAAGCTTCCTGTGCCCTCCTTCTAATGTTTCTACCCACCCAAATTCCCTCATCCTTCCCCAGAGTCTAACATAGTGGGTATCCCTGGCCCTCAAGATCTGATCATTCTCAGCAACCCATCAAAGGCATATATAAGAGGGGTTGGGAGAAGGAAAAGGAGGGTGGTAATAATCTACATATGTAATTTAAACAAACAAACGAAACCCAGTTAAGCCCTCGAGAGATTATAGATAAATTCTGTAAATTAAAAATGCAAACATTTTTTTTAAATCAAACTAATTTAAGAAAAATGGGACAATAAACTGACATCTTGGTAAGCTCACATAATATTATTTTAAGAAAATGAGCATAGACTTTATAACGTGTTAAAATAAAGTAGCATTTTCATTATGACTAAAAGTATAAAATACTCATCCATTGTGAAATGAGATAAATAAGAATATTGAAGCTACTTTAGGAGTTTTAGGGAAATACAAACCATTAAACATGACTTGAATCAGTAGCAAAGAATACTAAAAAGAAATCAAAATTTGAAGTGTCATTTTTTTCTCACTAATATGACACTAAGTAGTTTACGGAAGGTTCTTCAATACTATTGCCTCACCGCAGTTAATTATGAAATGTTATAATTACAGTCTGTCTGTTTATTCTCATATTTGTTAACATTTAATTCTGTAACATTACAACCAAAAATACCTTTGGGGAGCTCCACTAGTCAGTGCCAACGTGGATGCTCTTCCTAAGTGCCACCCATGCCTGTTCTCTATATCATCCACATTAGTCTCTCAGCAATGGATATATTCCCCCTTTGTATTGTCCGATCTTAGAAGGTTAGTTTGATGACTAGAGGCACCTCATCACCCTCAACTATCACCAAAGAAATGCAGGTACCTGGAAGACAGAAGCAAAGAAACCAGGATGTGGGATGAGGAGTGAAAGCACGTTAAAAGTGCAGCAAAATTCCAAGTTTTCCAGCAAGGCAAAGACCAACTGGCAATAAGCATCTCAAGAGGCATTCAGAACACAAGACTAATATTGTATTACTGTGGAATCAGGGAGATTAGTGTTTCATAAAGAATGTACTTTAAATATGAGTGTGAGGTGAATATTTTCTCTGGCATGAAAATTGTCAGAATAGATTACTGAATTCAGTCTTGTCTGAGTTAGTTGAAATACTGCAAAAGTTAGGACAGGTAAATACTGAAACAGAAAGTACTTTAAGCATAATAACATCAATACAATCAACATGAATGGAAAAAGCTGTGACTTTCTCAAAGGAGAATGTAAGATTACCTCCAATTTCATAAGGTGAGGTGGTGGAAGTGAGGGCTTCGGAGAGATGCCCAAAATTCCAGGGCAATGCCAAAGCAAGGGGGGGGGCGCTAATTAGTGAGAAAATACACACTTTCTCAGGCTTAATGAAAAGCACAAACATACAAAATACAAACTAAACAAATGTGTAGTTTCTTACACCCATCAGAATGTCTAGGATCAAAATCTCAAGAGACAGCAAGGATGTGGAGCAAGGGGAACACTTCTTCATTGCTGGTGAGAGTAGTAAAAAATTGAACAACATTTTTGAAAATCAATTTGGTGTATTCTCAGAAAACAGGAAATAGTTTTACCTCAAGACCCTGCTAAACCACTCCTGGACATATACCCATAAAACATTCCAACATTCCACAAAGACACTTGCTCAACTATGTTCATAGCAGTGTAATTCATAATTGTCAGGAACTGGAAACAACCTAGATGTCTCTCAACTAAAGAATGGATAAAGAAGGTCTCATTGGTTGATTGTTGATCTTAGAGCATAAGCCTTTGGTTTTCAGTTTAGGAAATTTTCCCCTGTGCCCATGTGTTCGAGGCTTTCTCCTACTTTCTCTTCTATTAGATTCAATGTATCTGGTTTTATGTACAGGTCCTTGATCCACTTGGACTTGAGCTTTGTACAAGGAGATAAGAATGGGTTGATTTGCATTCTTCTACATGCTGTCCTCCAGTTGAACGAATACCATTTGTTGAAAATGCTGTCTGTTTTCCACTGAGTGGTTTTAGCTCCTTTGTTAAAGATCAAGTGATCCTGTGGAGTTCATTTCTGGGTCTTCAATTCTATTTCATTGATCTACCTGCCTGTCACTGTACCAATACCATGCAGTTTTTTTTTTTTTTAATCACTATTGCCCTGTAGGACAGCATGAAGTCAGGGATGGTGATTCCCCCAGAAGTCCCTTTATTGTTTAGAATTGTTTTTGCTATCCTGTTTTTTTTTTTTTTTTTTTTTTGTTGTTGTTCTTCCAAATAAATTTGCAAATTGCTCCTTTTAACTCTGGATAGAGGGAGAGAATAAAAAAGGAGCGAGCATATGGTGGGAAATAGCAGGGTTCAGGAGCAGGTATGAGGAAGGACAGGAGAGAGGGCTTGATTTCTTTGAAAACGAGTGAAATCTGCAATTGACATGGACCTGACAGACACCAGGGCTGGGATAAGGGAGATGCCAAGAATCAGTGGGGGTGACTTTAGTTGTCACTCAAAACACTGGGGATATGGAACCTGAAGAGTCTACCTCCTGTAGCCAGAAAAGAATCCAGTGGAGCAATAGAGACATGAACCAACCCACAAAACTTTCAATACATAATTTATCCTGTCTACAAGAAACGTAGGTATGGGAGATGGAACAAGAGACTATGAGAATGGCCAACCAATAGCTGACCTATTCCATGGGCAAGCACCAATCCCTGACAGTACAGATACTGTGTTATGCTTGTAGACAGAAGCCTAATGTCTTTTTTTTTTATTGTTATTTTTTTTATTCGATATAATTTATTTACATTTCAAATGATTTCCCCTTTTCTAGCCCCCCCCTCTCCAAAAGTCACGTAAGCCCCCTTCTCTTCCCCTGTCCTCCCTCCCACCCCTTCCCAGTTCCCCGTTCTGGTTTTGCCAAATACTGTTTCACTGAGTCTTTCCAGAACCAGGGACCACTCCTGCTTTCTTCTTGTATCTCATTTGATGTGTGGATTATGTTTTGGGTATTCCAGTTTTCTAGGTTAATAACCACTTATTAGTGAGTGCATACCATGATTTACCTTTTGAGTCTGGGTTACCTCACTTAGTATGATGTTCTCTAGCTCCATCCATTTGCCTAAGAATTTCATGAATTCATTGTTTCTAATGGCTGAATAGTACTCCATTGTGTAGATATACCACATTTTTTGCATCCACTCTTCTGTTGAGGGATACCTGGGTTCTTTCCAGCATCTGGCAATTATAAATAGGGCTGCTATGAACATAGTAGAGCATGTATCCTTATTACATGGTGGGGAATCCTCTGGGTATATGCCCAGGAGTGGTATAGCAGGATCTTCTGGAAGTGAGGTGCCCAGTTTTCGGGGGAACCGCCAGACTGATTTCCAGAGTGGTTGTACCAATTTGCAACCCCACCAGCAGTGGAGGAGTGTTCCTCTTTCTCCGCACCCTCTCCAACACCTGCTGTCTCCTGAATTTTTAATCTTAGCCATTCTGACTGGTGTAAGATGAAATCTTAGGGTTGTTTTGATTTGCATTTCCCTAATGACTAATGAAGTTGAGCATTTTTTAAGATGCTTCTCCGCCATCCGAAGTTCTTCAGGTGAGAATTCTTTGTTTAACTCTGTACCCCATTTTTTAATAGGGTTGTTCGGTTTTCTGGAGTCTAACTTCTTGAGTTCTTTATATATATTGGATATTAGCCCTCTATCTGATGTAGGATTGGTGAAGATCTTTTCCCAATTTGTTGGTTGCCGATCTGTCCTCTTGATGGTGTCCTTTGCCTTACAGAAACTCTGTAACCTTATGAGGTCCCATTTGTCAATTCTTGCTCTTAGAGCATATGCTATTGGTGTTCTGTTCAGAAACTTTCTACCTGTACCGATGTCCTCAAGGGTCTTCCCCAGTTTCTTTTCTATTAGCTTCAGAGTGTCTGGCTTTATGTGGAGGTCCTTGATCCATTTGGATTTGAGCTTAGTACAAGGAGACAAGGATGGATCAATTCGCATTCTTCTGCATGCTGACCTCCAGTTGAACCAGCACCATTTGTTGAAAAGGCTATCTTTTTTCCATTGGATGTTTTCAGCCTCTTTGTTGAGGATCAAGTGGCCATAGGTGTGTGGGTTCATTTCTGGATCTTCAATCCTGTTCCATTGATCCTCCTGCCTGTCACTGTACCAATACCATGCAGTTTTTAACACTATTGCTCTGTAGTATTGCTTGAGGTCAGGGATACTGATTCCCCCAGATTTTCTTTTGTTGCTGAGAATAGTTTTAGCTATCCTGGGTTTTTTGTTGTTCCAGATGAATTTGATAATTGCTCTTTCTAACTCTGTGAAGAATTGAGTTGGGATTTTGATGGGTATTGCATTGAATCTGTATAGTGCTTTAGGCAAAATGGCCATTTTAACTATATTGATTCTACCGATCCATGAGCATGGGAGGTTTTCCCATTTTTTGAGGTCTTCTTCCATTTCCTTCTTCAGAGTCTTGAAGTTCTTGTCATACAGATCTTTCACATGTTTGGTAAGAGTCACCCCAAGATACTTTATACTGTTTGTGGCTATTGTGAAGGGGGTCATTTCCCTAATTTCTTTCTCAGCCTGCTTATCCTTTGAGTATAGGAAGGCCACTGATTTGCTTGAGTTGATTTTATAACCTGCCACTTTGCTGAAGTTGTTTATCAGCTGTAGGAGCTCTCTAGTGGAGTTTTTTGGGTCACTTAGGTAGACTATCATGTCGTCTGCAAATAATGATAGTTTGACTTCCTCCTTTCCAATTTGTATCCCTTTGACCTCCTTATGTTGTCGAATTGCCTGAGCTAGTACCTCAAGTACAATATTGAAAAGATAAGGAGAAAGGGGGCAGCCTTGTCTGGTCCCTGATTTCAGTGGGATTGCTTCAAGTTTCTCTCCATTTAGTTTGATGCTGGCTACTGGTTTGCTGTATATTGCTTTTACTATGTTTAGGTATGGGCCTTGAATTCCTGTTCTCTCCAAGACTTTAAGCATGAAAGGATGCTGAATTTTGTCAAATGCTTTTTCAGCATCCAATGAAATGACCATGTGGTTTTGTTCTTTGAGTTTGTTTATGTAGTGGATTGTATTGATGGATTTCCGTATATTGAACCAACCCTGCATTCCCGGGATAAAGCCTACTTGATCATGGTGGATGATCGTTTTGATGTGTTCTTGGATTCGGTTGGCAAGAATTTTATTGAGTATTTTTGCATCGATGTTCATAAGGGAAATTGGTCTGAAGTTCTCTTTCTTTGTTGGATCTTTGTGTGGCTTTGGTATCAGCGTAATTGTGGCTTTGTAGAAGGAATTGGGTAGTGTTCCTTCTGTTTCTATTTTGTGGAATAGTTTGAAGAGTATTGGTGTTAACTCTTCTTTGAAGGTCTGGTAGAATTCTGCACTGAAGCCATCTGGTCCTGTGCTTTTTTTGGTTGGAAGACTTTCTATGACTCCTTCTATTTCTTTAGGCTTTATGGGACTGTTCAGATGGTCTAGTTGGTCCTGATTTAATTTTGGTATTTGGTATCTGTCAAGGAAATTGTCCATTTCCTCCAGATTCTCCAGTTGTGTTGAGTACAGGCTCTTGTAGTAGGATCTGATGATTTTTTGGATTTCATCAGTTTCCGTTGTTATGTCTCCCTTTTCATTTCTAAGTTTGTTAATTTGGATACTTTCTCTGTGCCCTTTGGTCAGTCTGGCTAAGGGTTTATCTATCTTGTTGATTTTCTCAAAGAACCAGCTCCTGGTTTTGTTGATTTTTTGTATGGTTCTCTTTGTTTCTACTTGATTGATTTCGGCCCTGAGTTTGATGATTTCCTGCCTTCTACTCCTCCTGGGCGAAATAGCTTCTTTTTGTTCTAGGGCTTTCAGGTGTGTCATTAAGCTGGTAATGTATGCTCTCTCCATTTTCTTTTTGGAGGCACTCAGGGCTATGAGTTTTCCTCTTAGCACTGCTTTCATTGTGTCCCATAGTTTTGGGTATGTTGTGTTTTCATTTTCATTGTGTTCTAAAAAGTCTTTAATTTCTTTCTTTATTTCTTCCTTGACCAAGGTATCATTGAGTAGAGTATTGTTCAATTTCCACGTGTATGTGGGTTTTCTATTGTTTCTGTTGCTATTGAAGACCACTTTTACTCCATAGTGATCAGATAGGAGGCATGGGATTAGTTCGATCTTCTTATATTTGTTGAGGTCTGTCTTGTGACCAATTGTATGGTCGATTTTGGAGAAGGTACCATGAGGTGCTGAAAAAAGGTATATTCTTTTGTTTTAGGATAGAATGTTCTATATATATCAGTTAAATCTAATTGGTCCAAAGCTTCAATTAGTTTCATTGTGTCCTTGTTTAGTTTCTGTTTTCCTGATCGGTCCATTGAGGAAAGTGCAGTGTTGAAGTCACCCACAATTATTGTGTTAGGTGCAATGTGTGCTTTGAGTTTTAATAAAGTTTCTTTTATGATAGAGGGTGCCCTTGCATTTGGAGCATAGATGTTCAGGATTGCGAGTTCTTCTTGTTGTATTTTTCCTTTGACCAGCAAGAAGTGTCCCTCAGAGTCTCTTTTGATGACTTTGGGTTGAAAGTCAATTTTATCTGATATTAAAATGGCTACTCCAGCTTGTTTCCTGAGACCATTTGCTTGTAAAATTGTCTTCCAGCCTTTTACTCTAAGGTAGTGTTTGTCTTTGACCCTGAGGTGTGTTTCCTGTAAGCAGCAAAATGTAGGGTCCTGTTTACGTATCCAGTCAGTTAGTCTGTGTCTTTTTATTGGGGCATTGAGTCCATTGATGTTAAGAGATATTAAGGAATAGTGATTGTTACTTCCTATCATTTTGATGTTATTTTTTAAATTTGATTGCTTAACTTCTTTTGGGTTTGATGAAAGGTTACTATCTTGCTTTTTTCAGGGTGAAGTTTCCCTCCTTGTATTGGTGTTGTCCTCCTATTATCCTTTTTAGGGCTGGGTTTGTGGATAGATATTGGGTAAACTTGGTTTTGTCGTGAAATATCTTAGTTTCTCCATCTATGGTGATTGAGAGTTTTGCTGGATATAGTAGTTTTGATTGGCATTTGTGTTCTCTTAGAGTCTGCATGAGATCTGCCCAGGACCTTCTAGCCTTCATAGTCTGAGGTGAAAAGTCTGCTGTGATTCTGATAGGTCTTCCTTTATATGTTACTTGGCCTTTTTCTCTTACTGCCTTTAATATTCTTTCTTTGTTTAGAACATTTGGTGTTTTGATTATTATGTGACGGGAAGTATATCTGTTCTGGTCCAGTCTGTTTGGAGTTCTGTAGGCTTCTTGTATATTCATGGGCATCTCTCTCTTTAGGTTAGGGAAGTTTTCTTCCATAATTTTATTGAAGATATTTGCTGGCCCTTTAAGTTGTAAATCTTCACTCTCATCTATGACTATAATCCTTAGGTTTGGTCTTCTCATTGTGTCCTGGATTTCCTGGATATTTTGGGTTACAAGCTTTTTGCATTTTGCATTTTCTTTAACTGTTGAGTCCATGGTTTCTATGGAATCTTCAGCATCTGAGATTCTTTCTTCTATTTCTTGTATTCTGTTGTTGATATTTGCATCTCTGTCCCCTGATTTCTTCCCAAGGCTTTCTATCTCCAAAGTTGTCTCCTTTTGAGTTTTCTTAGTTGTTTCTACTTCTGATTTTAGATCCTGGATGGTTTTGCTTAGCTCCTTCACTTGCTTGTTTGTGCTTTCCTGTAATTCTTTAAGAGATTTTTGTGTTTTTTCTTTCATGACCTCAGCCTGTTGACCAAAGTTCTCCTGTATTTCTTTAAGAGATTTTTGTGTTTCGTCTTTCATGACCTCAGCCTGTTGACCAAAGTTCTCCTGTATTTCTTTAAGTGTTTTTTGCATTTCCTCCTTGTTGGCTTTTGTATTCTCCTGGATTTCTTTCAATGATTTTTGTGTTTCCCTTGCAAGGGCTTCTAACTTTTGATCCATTTTCTCCTGAATTTCTTTATGTATGTCCTTCATGTGTTCCTGTACCAGCATCATGACCAGTAATTTTAAATCCAAATCTTGTTTTACTGGTGTGATGGGGTATCCAGGACATGCTGGTAGAGGAGAATTGGGTTCAGATGTTGCCATATTGCCTTGATTTCTGTTAGTGACGTTCCTGCGTTTGCCTTTTGCCATCTAGCTCTCACTGGTGTTACTTGGTCTTGTCAGTGCTGGACTCACCAGTGCAAGCTGCCCCTTCCCCGTTGGCCTCTGGTGCACAGCTTACACCCTGCACTGCCTGTAGACAGGGTGCTGCTGTCCAGGCTGTTCAGATCCCGAAGCAGGCACCTGAAGGCTCCCGCTGGGGCCCGCAGGATTTATTGGAGCACACCGACTTCTCCCAGCTGGCCGCCCGGAAGCCCCCACTAGCCTCTTGAGGGACCTGGAGATGTGGTGCGGCCGCCCAGGCTGATCTGAAGTGGAGAGAGTTGACCTGAGGGCTTCTGCCTGAGGCCTTGCCCCAGATTGTATCTGTGGACCAGATGGAACCCGTGTGCACCCCCAGGGAGCTCCGAAGGTGTATGCTGCTGTGACCTCCCCTGTGTTCTGCTCGCTCCGCTGGGCAGCCGATTTCCCCAACGGTGCTGGCGCACACTAGGTTAGCCTTGTCGCCCAGGCCCTGAGTCCAGGCAAAAGCCTGGGAGGCCAAGGTCAGAGCAAAGTTCCCCTAGGGCTATGACTGTTAATTGGGTCTGCCAGGTGACCCGGATGGCAGGCGTGCGCGTCCGCGCTCCCCGAAAGCACCGGGAGAGTCTGTTGTGCTAATAACCTCCTGGGCGGGTTGACACACAGATGGCCCACCAAGCCGCCCAGTTCTTGGGGTCAGTCCTGTGCCTTTTGGGGCCTAGACCCCCGTTTTGTTAGCCTCAGGCTACGCTTGTTAGCAGTCTCTGCCCTCCCGAGCACTCTGGGTCCTGTAGGCAAAATGGCGGCTTGTGCGCCGGCCAGGGCAAAAAAAACTCCTGGCTGGGTTGGCGCCCCGATGGCCACTCGAACAGCCCAGGGCCTGGGTGCAGGCCAACGCCCATCAGGCTCAGACCCCTGCGGTGTTGGGCCTAGGATTATGTTTGTGTACCTCAGTCTGTCCGATCTCTGGAGCCCGGAATCAAGATGGAGGTGAGTCTCTCCTGACTGGCGGGAAGCCGAGTTCTGAAGTGGCTTCCGTGCTGCGAAAGGCTCCGCAGAACCGCAGCTGCTTGCCGCCCGGCTGGTCAGCGAAGGTCAGTGGTCGTGGATGCAGGGCCTAACTGGACCCTGTGTCGCCTTGGTTCCACCGCTGATGGCCCTTCAGCTGGACCAGCTACTGCTGCCGCCGCCGCCGCCGCCCTATTTGCTGCTCTTACACGCCTAATGTCTTTTGAGAGGCTCCACCCAGGAGCTGACTCAGGCATATATAGACACCCACCACCAAACACAGGCTGCAGCTTGGGGACTCTTATGGAAGAATAAGAGGAAGGATTGCAGGCCTGGACAGGAGAGGAACTCCACAGGAAGACAAACAGAATCAATTAACCTGGACCCTTGGGGCTTTTAGTGTCTGAACCACCAACCAAAGAACATACACTGGCTGGACCTAGGACTCCCTGCACATATGTAGCAGATGTACAGCTTGGTCTTCATGTGGATTCTGAGCAACTGGAGTGGGGAGTATCTTGAAAGCTGCTGCCTGTACATGGGCTGTGTTCTTCTAGCTGAGCTGCCTTGTGGGAGACAAAGCATCTAGTGTAGCAGCGACTTGAAATGCTTGCATGGGAGTATCCAGGGGGCCCCCACCTGCTCAGGGAAGGGTAGGGGATTTGGGGAAAGATTGTGGCAGGGGGTAACCTATATGGGGGCAGTGAGCTGGATATAAAGTAAGTCAGTAAAAAAGAATATTAAATTAAAAATAAAAAGAAAATTAATAATGCCCTTTCTTATATGGAATTTGAGAAAAAAAGACAAAAATAAACCTAAAATTGTGGTGATTGTAAAACCCAGATATGATGGCGATTATTTTCAAAACCATAATTATTACAAAGTAATTAAAGTAAGACAGGATGGAACACCAAGATACATAAAATGCAAAATGAGATTTTTTTTTGTACAAGACAATGACTATGTGAAGTGTGAGCATTAAATGAAAGATATAATATGCAAATATAAATGAGACTAATATAACAGTAAAGAAGCTAGTTCTGTGTGTATTTCTGACAAGCAAATTCACAATGAAGAAAAAGTCATGAAATTACAGTTGGTAAAACATAACATTGATATCTATAGAACACTATCTACACTTCCTCGATCCCATGTAAAAGGTATAAATTCACAATTGTTTTGGAAGTTAACAAAATTCTCAGAGATTTTCTCAAATTATCATTAATTAGGTAAGTGAGGGGCACATTTTTTATAGGAAATATTCATTGTAAAACTCACTTTAAGTCTTGAACGCATCAAGCTGTTGTGACTGTGAAGAAAATGTGAAGCCACAACAGCAGACACCACATAGCCTAATATACTGTTAAACATGGTACTGCTCAAGGATGTACTTTGATACTGTTACCTGGTTGATTTCTTTATTCTTATTAATATCCGAAAATGGTAGTAAGTGATTTTTGTGGAATACACAAAATCAAGTGTTAAGTCCCAGTATTAGTCACCATCTGCTAAATGGAATTTCTCTGATACTGTTTGAGAGATAGCCTAATCTATTGTCTAACAATGGGTCAATAAGAGTCAGTTTAATATCAGAGACCCAGTCATAGATTCTTCTCTAAGACCCGTGACTGTTCTGTAAACAGATCCTTGATCCTGATAATGATGCCAGGCATTGCTAACATGTCCTGGAGCAAGGTTTACACTGTGCAATATGAGAACTGTTTGAGTTAAAACGTATAATTGCATAAGACCCTTTAAGAGAACCACTTATGTAAAATATTATTTTAACTTATAGATCTAAAAGAGAAAATGCCCAACAAACATATTGCCATAACTCTCTAGGTATAATATTTTTATTTATGCAAAATTTTAGGCAATATATTTTTATGGCAAATTGGCAATCATAACTAGTCTTAGCTATTATAAAACACCAAGATTATTACAATTGTTGGGTGCTAGTTTCTGCCTCTGTATTTGTAAGGCTTAGGCGGGGCCCTATGGAGACAGCCATGGCATGCTCCTTTTGGTACACATTTCTCTTCATAGTGTTGGTGTTTGGTGACTGTCTATAGGATGAATCCCCTCCTGGGCACTCGCTGGGTGGCCTTTACTTCATACTCTGCTCCACACATTACCTCCCTTGTTGCTCCTGTGACTGTTTGTTCCCTTTCTCAGAGGAACCATAGCACCCTCACTTAAGTCCTCCTTCTTCTTGAGCTTCCTGTGCTGGCTGAATTATAAATTATAAATTATAAAGCACTACAGGCAAGACCTGTCCTATCCACTACTTGCATTGCCGCTGTTTCCAAGTGCTATTATTTAATCTGTGATTTTGTCTGTTTGTTTGCTTATTCATTTCCTTTCTTACTCACTCACTTATCACAGTCTCAGTGTAGCTCAGACTGACCTTGAACCTGATGTGGTTCTGCTTCAGCCTCCTGGGTGCTGGGATGACAGATATCTGACACTTTGCCTGTCTTCTCTCATGATTTTGAATAATTGACTTATATTTGCCAACAATTACATAGTATGCATGCTATGGTGGAAGTAGGATTAACAAAATTACTAGTATAACCTTCTCTGAAAAACTGTTGTTGTCAAATAAGTGGAAGTATTATGAACTTAGTCTAAAATCATCAAAATCTTATAGAAAAAAACTGAGAGATGACCAAATATATGGAGAGGGAAAGACTCGGGCCAAAGATAGGTATGGATGGTGTAGAAGAGTATACACACACACACATACACACACATACACACACACACACACACACAGTCTAAACACTAAGCTCTTTAATTGATTTGTCTGAGTGACATGAATTTACAGTGCTGAGCCTGGATCTCACTGTTCTGGCAAACATAACCAATACTTTTCTTTTAAAGTGTTGCCTGCATATCTCTGCTCCGTTTACACACTTCTTCAGTTTCACCATATCTCTTTTTGTCTTTCTGTTTCTTTACCTCACTTTCTTTTCCCAGTGTCTGAGAGACCAAACCTACCCCATCTTGGAAAAGGCCTCCTTCTTTAAAAAAAAAAAAAAAGCATGAAAACTTGGCCCACAGCTGAACTCAAGCAGCATCTCAATTACCAGGAGGGTCCACATGGCGTATCATTGGCCCTAGCTACTTGCTAGCAACAGTTAATTAAAGATTGGTCAGGCTGTTTCAGATGTACTTTCAGACCCTTCATGATTTGTATGGTCTTACTACAGAGCACTCACCTGTAAGCTTACAACAACCATTCAGTTAGAGGCTCACCAGGCTGGACCACCCTGCCACCCCAGCCACTTGCTTGCTTATACTTTCTCTAAAATCTTGTCCCCACGAGCGTTCAGGGTTGCTTCACAAAACAGACCTGAGGGTCAGAGGTTTGTAAGTCAAGCTCCAGTTTGTAATAAAGAGACCCTAATGGGATTATATCAGAGACGGCTCCTCGTTTGGCTTTGGGGGTTCATGACAGCTTCCAAGCACAACATCTCCAAGTCTACCTTGCAATCCGAAATACTTTGTTGCTGTTTTGGCTAATTCCTCTTCTGTTTAGCAACTTACTATTCATCAGCCTCCTCCTTGCTTGCATTTGTCATGCTTATTTTGGCAGATTTTTCAAATACATTTTTTTTCCAAGTTGTGGCTTGACTTCTTACTTTCTGTGGTCTCCTGCCTATTCAGTTTTATTTTCCAGCCACACTTACAGGGCAGATTGCATTGTGTTGTATCAGGCAATTTCGTTGCTAGGGATTCCCTGAACTTCTTGAGGATCTTGAGTTAGTTGATGATCTTCATTTTCTTGGCTTCACTCCTCCTTTCTCATCAGTTATTACATTTCTTTTTATTGCAAGTTAATCTCTTATCCAGCAAAGTTTTACCTGTAGGGTTCTAAACAGACCTGTTTTTGGCATGTTTCCTGATAGACACAATTGTCTTTACCTAATATTCCTCTAATTGGGTTTGAAGTATAATGCTGGATTAAAGCTAGACTCCGAACCTGAGGATCGCCTTCATAGATGTTCATCTCATTCTCTCCCTCTACCTTCTCTCCCCTGAGAAAAAATAAAAAAAACCTATTTCACCCACATACCTGTCTTCCCTTTAAAGAAAAGAAACATTCAGTCTTTCACTTGACGCAAGATATGTAAGGAAAAGGATGGACACACACACTAAAAAACTGTTTATAGGAGGAAAGAAAGAGGCAGGAAAGATGAGGGCCCTGTCTTCTGCTCACTATGGGAGGCTGGAAAGGAAATGAGGAGAGACCTGAAGAAGTAAGTTCAGTTGAGGGCTAGACAGCATCTGGCTTTAAAAGGTGCTTTCTAAAGAAAGAGGCATTGAGCGAGTATTCCCTCTGAGCTCTCCATTGGAAGCAGTTCACATGCCTGGAGTCACACGTAAAGATGCAAATCATTTGTATTTATGTGTTCACTGACTTGATGACTGAGTGCATACCTTATAAAGCGTACCTTTGAGATAAAGCGGCTAGAGCTGTAAAATCGGACAAAGGTAAGGGTACACAAGTGGAGGCAGAAACAGATTCTACTAAGCAAGATTCCTGGAGAATGGCAGCCTCTGAGAGGCAGAGAAGTGGGTGATGCCTGAAAGTGGGGCAGCAGGTCACAGCTCCATAGGGAAAGAGCATTCTGCAGTCTCATATGTGAGCAAGTTGTAGAAAAGGAATGGAGGAAATAAGATTGAACCAGGTCTATTAGTTAAACAGCTTTATTCAAATAGTTCATAGGTAGATCTTCTGAAAATAAGCATCTTTCCCCAAGTCTACCCTGGCTATAAAACTCTCCTATAGTGTGTGTGTGTGTGTGTGTGCGTGTGAAAAATTCAGATGGGGTGCCCACTCTGGAAGCAAGTCTGATTGTTTCTTTTAAAGTTTATGGTCTTCCTTCCAAGTATTTGCCCAAAAGAATTCATAAAAGTTCACGCTGATCTATGATTACTAACTCTGAAAATATCTCTGTAATGAAGAAAATAATGATTTCCCCAAGGATTTCTACATTTTTGTCTTCAGATTTATGGCTAGGGTTAACGGGAAAAGTGGAATTAAAATTTGGTCTAATATTGTGTGTACTCGAAGACTGGAAAGGGTAAGAGATCGTTCAGGTGAACCAGACCCCCTCAAAAGCATCTTCCACAGTAGAGGAAGGGTGGCAATGCGTTAGAGTCAGACAGCTCAGGCTGACATAGCTGATGATGAAAGAAAAAGGTCACATGCCAAGAAATATAAGAGGCCTCCAAAAACTGGCAAGGCCTAGAAATACAAGTGACACATTCATATTTCCTGGGAGATCTATGCTGAGTCTCTGACCTCTGTAAACATTAGGGAGTCAAATTGCATCTTTGGAATCTTTAAGTATCATTATAAAGCAAACGACTTTCTGTATGCCCAAAACCAACTTAAACAAACTGCAGTACATTTTTACTACCATTCACCCTCAGCAAGGAACCACCTTTTACTCTTGGCATATGAATGGAATGTAAAGACTGTGCATTTAATTGACAGAATAAAGCCCCACTGGCACACATATGCATTCAGGGGGAAAGAGAAATTGAATCAGTGGCAAAGGAACAGTGCTGAGACTTGAAGTTTTGAAAATGAGTTGAATAGAAAAGGTCTCTTTAATGGTTCTCAATCTTGCTCATGCTGTGACCCATGACTGCAAGTCCTCATGTTGTCAAGGTGCCCAACCATAGAATTACTTTATTGTTACTTCGTAACTATAATTTCACTATTGTTATGAATTATAATGTAAATAATTTTGGAGATAGAGGTTGCCAAAGTAAAGTGACCCCCAGGTTGAGAACCACTGCCTTAGAGACTTCTGAAGTAAATTATACTGTGATAAATTATACGTGGTATATAGTCTTCGCAAAACCTTAGAACTATGCATCATACAGTGTAAACGTCTGTGTATGCAACGTAAAAACAAAAGATCACTCAAGAAATTGGAGAATCTACAGAGAAAATTAAGCACATAGATCTTATAGTTTTGATAAAAAGTAAAATTTAATGAACATATTCACTTCTCTTTCTAAGAAAAACATTGTCAAATGTCAGTGTATATATGTCATACAAATTTTTGACTTAAGTTTATCAATACATGCTGAGCACATTCTGTAATTTCAAAATTGTGTGGCTCAAAATTTTTCCTCTTTCTTTCTTTCTTTTTCTGTGAAGTATGTCAAATTCTCACCCAGACTCTCTTGTGACTGTCAAAACTAATTTCCTTACCACTATATTCTGTACAATGTGTTGGGGTTAAAATGAACTCCCATCTAGAGTGATGTTCACCCTTACTGTGGTTTCTGATTTAGAAAACCTGGCTAGAGATCTTAAGCCTGAATTTTCTTACTGCATGGATCTCTCTTGCACATGATCTTGTACTAAGTCTTTCAGTTAGTTTGTTTCCTTTGTAAAAAAAAAAGACAATCTGGTGTTTCACATTATTAAATAAGAAGAGGTTTCTGCTAAGAAACCAGACTAAAACACCTGTAGCTCCAGCTGTAAGGTACTTAATACCCTCTTTTCCTCCCCGAGCACTCACATATATGTAAACATGCACAGATCTCCCACACACACACACAAATAAGTAAAATCAATAATCAGTAAAAGAAAGGCTTCTACTGAAGGTGTCATGTCCTAATGTTAGAAATGAGTTGCACATTTCATTAGAAGATCTCTAGCATAAACTAGTCCAAGTCCAGAAGAGATGTTTACTTCTTTGTTGCATGGGAACTTATTTCCTAGAGGTCATTCCTTCTGAAATTACAGCCAGAGCATGTGGAAATCAACTCTCACCCCTTTGTGAGAACTTCAAAGACCTATTAGCTCTTCATTAGGTCACTGCTATATTGCTTACACACTGCTGTGCACAAACAGTACTGGGAACTTAGCAGTGCAAAATGACACATGCGTATATTCCATGTTTTCTGTAGGTTGTGAGTAGAGGCACACCTCCTGTAGTCTCTCTCCTTAGGGCCTCTCCCTGCTGCAGTTCAAATGTATGTCAGGTCAGAAATCTGCCCTGCAGGCTTGGCTGAGGAAGGAGTGGCTGCTTATGCGTATGCTCAGTTGGGACAGACTGGAAGATGGGGAGCTTCTGCGTTGTCCCCGCTTTCACCTCAGCTCGCACACATCTCCTGCAGTGGCTTGCCACTTAGCTTTCTCTCACATAGCTTGCATGTTGTCTCCCTATAGCCACGAAGAGGAGAATAGTGGTGATTGTAGTGTAGTGTGTACTGAAACCCTGTGTGGTACAATAGCATAGCAACATATACATTACCAGAATACACATTTTCAAGTCACAGGTCACACCAGTATTTAAGAAGGCATTACCCATGAACATGAACTCAGGATGTTAGGATCATAAGGGCCAATATGCAATTTTGACCACTATAAGTGTTTATATTAGAAATCACTTAAGATTCAAATCTTGGGTGGCATAAACAACCAGTTGTTTTCTTGATAGCACCACCCCTCTCTGAGGCACCCAAAATATTGTCTACCTATAGGGTTTGTACTGGCCAGTTTTGTGTGATAACTTGACACAGGCTGGAGTTATCACAGAGAAAGGGGCTTCAGTTGGGGAAGTGCCTCCATGGGATCCAGCTGTGGGGCATTTTCTCAATTAGTGATCAAGTGGGGAGGGCCCCTTGTGGGTGGTACCACCTTTGGGCTGGTGCTCTTGGGTTCTATAAGAGAGCAGGCTGAGCAAGCCAGGGGAAGCGGGCCAGTAAGGAAACATCCCTCCATGGCTTTTTGCATCAGCTCCTGCTTCCTAACCTGCTTGAGTTCCAGTCCTGACTTCCTTTTGTGATGAACAGCAATGCAGAAGTGTAAGCTGAATAAACCCTTTTCTCCCCCAACTTGCTTCTTGGTCATGATGTTTGTGCAGGAATAGAAACCCTGACTAAGACAAATGGTTTATGTCCATTTCTGGTCTCCAGCACTCCACATTAATTATCAACATTGGATGGTTTACAGTAAGAAGCTGCCTTCCTTTCTCAGGGAAATGACTCTTGTGTGGAAGAGCCAGGGTTGTTCTTTTATTGGAACTCACATCCTTTTTCTCTGCAGATGCCTTGAAATTTCCAGCAAATGTGTGCGGCCCAGCTCATTTGGACACAATGTTTCATGATTTATTTATTTTATATATCCTCTTATGATTTTTCAGCCGGAATCAACAAAGAAAGGTAATAGCACTAAACAATAATACTTTCCCAGAATCACTATGAATCATAAAAAGGTTTATTTTATTGGGAGAGGAGAATAATTTCAAATATGTCAAGATATCTACCAATGCCTCTAGTCTGCTTAAATTTGAGAAACATCTTAATTTGGAGATTTAGACATTTGAAGGCTCAAAAAATGGCTCAGTAGATAAAATACATTTCTGTTCTTCCAAATGACCCTAGTTTCTCTTGTTGGGGAGTTCATATCTTGTCTGTCACTCCAGCTCTAGAGGATCAAATGCCCTTTCAGGCCACCTATTGGTACCTAACTACATATACCAGTATATATATACATATGCCCCTATATGAAGATAACTCTTAAAATAAGATAAAAAGTTGGAGAAATCTCCTCAAAAAAGAAAATATGTCCTGAGAATGTTTCCTTGAGGCTCTGCTTGAGTCTATTTGAGACCTGGTTTGAGTCTTCATTCTGCTCAGCAGACTTGGACAGAGAGGCGACATATGCTCCATCTGTTGTGTTCCCTCATCATCCAGGAGAGCCTTGAGGGCTTTTCCTCACAGCACCCCTGCTTCTTCAGTATATAATCCGGGACAAGGAGGTCAGGAAGCACCGGAAGACCTTGCAGACAAGGTAGCTTCTAGTCAGATATCATGGGAATGTGCAAATTACTATTTCCATCATCATTTGCTTTCCTAGTGCTACTCGGGAGATGAAGGAAAAGAAATATTTCTTCCTTCTTGACTTATTAAAATCATGAATATTATAAAATGTCCAAAAATGGTGTTCACATCATTTTGTCTGGTCTATACATAAAATGCACACTATTCATATCTGGCAAATCATATTGTTGGTGCTGGGAATGATAAAATCATAGTGTTGGTAGAGTTTCCCATGTTGTTTTTTTCCTTCTATGTTTATCACAGGTTTCTTCAGGAGCAATGTTTACATTTTGATATAATGAGAATTTCTACAAAGTTTAGAGCTACCTTGCTTTCTTTCTTTTACCAATATTTCCTCATTTTTAGACACCATTAGAAATCCCTTACAGTTTTATGACATAGGAATGTCCTAGGCACAGCTTCTAATTTGCTTTTCCGTAAGCAAATAAGCAAACATTCATCTTTAGATTAAAAACAAGTAACTTTTTGAAATTAAACTAATTGTTCAGTGGAACATGATTTATTGATATATAACTGTAGTGTTGACTATGAATAATTATCATATTAAAACGGAAGCATAAACTGATTAGGAACCTAAGTAATATATAAATAAAATATAATATATGTATATATATATACATATATGTATATATATGCATGCATGAGTTAATGTATGTTTAGATCCATGCATACAAACCATCATAGGTTCTAAAACTATCATGATTCTTTTCATCTTGGTAGTACTAGGATTGTCACTTTATGTACTGACATAAGGAACCAAATAAAACATCGATGGTTTTGTTTGCTCAAGATCAGCAACCCTTAGTATAAAGCATTCTCTTTTGTTGGCAGCTCTTCATTTTTAGGCACAATCTGGGATGTGCTATACTGAATATATATAGAAATAATCAATGTAGAAAAAAATCTCATCTATTCAAGCCACTGATACCTCATCTCCAAGTACAATGTGTAGGATTCTATGTCTCTATGCACAATGTGCCTGTGGTTCTACCATAATCAACTTATACAGTCTCAATCAAGTTAATTAAAATTCTGAAACCTTGACTTTTCATCAAAAAGGAGATATTTTCAAACTTTTTCTTGCAAAGTCTAAGAATGTTATTATATGTGAAGCACCTGTACATTACCTGGCATTTCCTAATGAGTCATAAATGTTTTTATTGTTTACCAGACATAAATGGATGTTAGAGTACTTGTTAATGCATAGTCTCATTTGTTGCATGGTTACCTCTGTAATAAAGTGACTAGCTCTCAAATTTTGTATAAGAAGCTACTGACACTGGAGGTTCTAGCTACCTTGTTTCTCTGGAAAAGGCATGCTGGTCTCCGGATTTGATACAAGGCTGTAGGGCTCTAAGCCTGCAGGTTTCACAAAGGAGATGCATCCTACAAGAGGACACTGTGAACTGATCAGTTGGCTTGGCAGCCTCAAACATCTAGATTCTAACCCTTCCACAGTTTAGTAGCAACACCCCTCTACAAAAGTAATAACTTCCTACCATACTTTTACTGCCCAGTTCTCTGTCTGGGTGATTTCATTGCACCTTTGCCAGCTCTCATCCCACCCCTACATCGAATCTGTCTACCATCCTGACACTGCAAGGAGCTTTTAAATCTTAATCATATCAGTGCTTAGAAAAATCCATTCCTTGACACTTTATCTGCCTCATTTGCCAGAATGCTTTGTGAACACTAAATGGATGATGCATGGTTAAATGGACATAAGCACCCTGAAAATGGAGTTTCATGCCTCACCTCTACATAATAAACACACACGCTTTCCTCTTTCAAGGTTCAGACCTATCACTTAAAGAGACAGAACTGGGCGTCATGAATTCTATGAATAACAGCAAAGCTTAGCACATCCTTGGAATTGTGTTAATCCAATTGGATTTTGTAGGCCTGTAGTTAAAAGGGACAAAATATCAAGATATGACCATCAAGTAAAATGGAGTTTCTCTGTTGTTAGCGAATGCACCAAATTTGTGATAAAAACAAGAAAGGAAATATTCACTGGAAGAAACCTCTCCCTCTCTTCTTCCTTCCCTCCCTCCCTGCCCCCTCTCTCTGTGGGTGTGTTTATGTGCGTGTCTGTGTGTATATTTGTGTGTCTGTGTCTATCTATCTCTTTCTGGGTGTCTGTGTGTGTGTCAGTTTCTGAATATGTCTGTGTGTGTGATTCTGTGTGTGTGTGTGTGTGTGTCTGTGTCTGCATGTGTCTGCTTTTGCATGTGTCTGCTTATGTGTGTCTGTCTCTCAGTCTCTCTTTTTGTGTATCTGTGTCTGTCTCTGTATGTGTCTCTGTATATGTCTCTGTGTTTCTGTGTGTGAACGTGCATGCGTGCATGTGTGTTCAGGAGGAAGTCCGAGGGTAATACTGAGAAATGGCCTTTCTCCTTCTGCCTTTACAAGGAAGCTGGGGCTGGGACTTAGATGGTCAGGTTTTGTAGCAAGTGCTGCCTTCAGTGAATTTTCTTGCTGGTTCTTGTAAATTTTACCACGTGTTTTATTGCTTCACCAACTATGTAATTATTATTTTCCGTGGTGGGCTCTATTTTTTCCTTGGAATCATTTTTGGTGGTGCGATTTCTTCACTATTTGGCATATGTACCTTGCTTTCTACTGTTTCTCGTCACCGCTGAAAGCCCTAAGCGAAACCCAGCTTACTCTTTCTTTTTAGCGGCACGTAGATTTTATTAGAATTGAAAAATCTGTATAAGGAAATTGTGTTTAAACCATATATGTAAATATTGCCTATAATCTATTATTTAAACAAAATTTCTAAGCTTTGTTAGTTACTGAAATGCACACTAGCTTCAAAATTAAATTATTTAAAAATTAATGTATAACAAATTTGCATTATCCTCAATAATACTATTTCTATCCACATCCTTATAAACTTGACACTTTGTAGTGAATCTTTTTTTGATTTAAAATTTAGAGTTCAAATTAAAAACCTTTAAGATTCTATTTAAAAATAATTAAAATATTAAATTAAAAATGGTATAAAATAATGTAAAAATCTTTATCATAACGAACTCACAAATCAAAAAAAAAAATCACCTACCCACCACATTTAATCTGATCCACAATCTGTACACCCCAATGAACTTCAATAAAGTTTACATAGCCACTCTGAAGCTATAGAGATTCATATTAGACATTACATATTCATTGTCAATTATATGTTTATCTACTTAAGTATCACTAAAACCAGAACAGTGCATAAGAGAGTTGAAGCTCAAAAACATAATTAGTGTTAGATCCTTTTGAGGTCACACAAGCTTAGAATAAAAAAATGATATAAACACATACTCTTGTCAAGTGCAGATCCTCTCCATCTTGACTCATGAAGGCAGTTTGCTTGCTCCGCCTCTCATTCCTCACTGCATATTCAGTTTCTTTTTCTGAGCAGCAAGTTGACTCTTCCCACATGATTATTAATTCCTTTCACCCCACATTTCTTCCACTGTGTTTTAAAGACACATATGTTATCAGGTTGTTCCCTCTCTCACTTAGCACATGGGGTCCATAAGGTCAGATAACACCTGCATACTGCTCATTCCCTTGTGATGTGCAGATCTCCATTACTCTAAAAACGGCCAACAATATTTGAGTTTCTAATGTTAATTTTGCTTGTTAAAGACTGGACAAGAAATTAAGACATCTTTCACTATCTAACAATTATTGATCTTTAACTTTCCAAGCATTATCAAAATGATTAATCTAATCCCTATTGTGGGATGCTATTTATATTTTTAGTAAATCTTATGTGCATTTTCAATATTAGTGTAAGAAAATATGTTTCTAATTTATATTTATTTTGCTAACTAAAATACCTAGATAAAAACTTCATTTGCCAAATAAGAGCACTAGTTATTTCCAATTATATTTTAAAAAATTTACCTACCAAAATATGCACTTTGTTCTCACTCATAGACCTTATGATGACATTCTTATGAAAGAACATATGGATCCCCAAGCTCAGATGTGTGTTTCTATATGGGATGCTGGAAAACTGAAAGCCCTTAAGCAAGTATACTTTATGAGATAAAATATATCTTTTTTAAAGATGTGTTTACTTATTATATGCAAGTACACTGTAGCTGTCTTCAGACACTCCATAAGAAGGCGTCAGATCTCATTATGAATGGCTGTGAGCTACCATGTGGTTGCTGGGATTTAAATTCAGGACGTTCAGAAGGGCAATCAGTGCTCTTAAAGACTGAGTCATCTCTCTAGCTCCAAAATGTTATTTTATAGTGGGCTAACTTCTGGGTCCTTTCATTGCTGCTAATTGTATCAAGATATTGTATTTGAAGAAAATACTTTGAACTTTTTCTCTTCATGTATAATAGAGCAACAGATGGTTATTGAAAATGACGGATGCAACTAGAAAAATTAAATCATCCCGAGTGAGGAAACTCAGACTTATAAAAGCAAAATGGTATCTATTCATTTACAAGTAGATATTAGCTGTTTAGTAAATGATAATTTAGTACATAATATAATAAAGTTACAATCCATTGACCTAGAGAAGTTAGCTCTGGATGACCAGGCTGCAACTGGGGGGTTGGGGGCATGCATGGATCTTTCTGAGAAGGGAAACAGATTTTGTGAGTGGACTACGAGCATGGCAGGGAAAAATGGTGAAGGGGATGCCAGCTGGAGTGTAGAAATGGTGGGAGAGTGTACAGAGATAGTGAGAGAGAGAGAAAGAAAAAGAGAGAGAGACAGAGAGGGAGAGGAAGAGGGAGAGAGAGGGGGGGAGGAGAGGGAGAGACAGAGAGAGAACTGGAATTGGAGGGCTCTTGGGGTGATGTGAAAATCTAGTCCAATGGAAACGTCCTGGAATTTAAGAAGGTCACCATAGTGAGGATTCCTAATAATGGAGGATAGGAAGTCTGCACCAGTCATCCTTTGTAGACAAGTAAGGCTTCCAGTGGTGAACTGTGTTGCTTTCAGTAGAGTTATTGCCAAAGGGATCCTGTGGAGATTACTTAGGCTGAAGCTAGGACAAAGAGTTTCTCTATGAAAACTGACAGTGGATCCTCATTGCCAAAGGCAACATCTACACTGCTCAATGATGTGGAAAGGTAGAGCTATTCATTGCATGGAGCCTTCACCCCCACGTTCTAGACTCTTTGCTGAGTGAAGGCTATGGAAAGAAACCTGGACAGCAACCCAGTCATGATACGCTTGACCTACAATCTGTTCTTCCTGAAAGATATACTGGGCAATTGTGGAAAAGAACTTGTGGAAGTAATCATCAAATGCCTGGTTAAACTTGAGGATCACGCTATGAGAGGGAGCTCAAGATCTCTCCTGCCTGTATGTCCATGAACCACAGACTGGATAGCCCAGAGAACTAAGGTAGACCCAAACAAAACAGGTCAATCAAACAAACAATAGCATGATTCCTAATGATATTCTGCTATAATCACAATCTTGTCTAGCTGGCATCAGAGATGCTTCCTCTGACAGTAGAGAGAAGTAGGTGTAGAAAAACACTAGCTAGATACAGTGTGGAGAGAATGAATATATACTGGGGGTCTCTATTTTTTCCCTTCCCTCAGAGCTTGGGGAATCCCATAAAAGAGAGGAAAGAAAATTGTAGAAGTCAGAGGGGTGAAGAACATCGGAAGAACATGGCCAACCAAGTCAACTAAGAAGGGTTCATATGGATTGACAGTCAAGTGGCATGCACTAGAACTGCATTGGTTTACAACTGTTCGTCTGCATCTATGTTATGGCTGTTGTTTTTGTGAGACTCCCAACAGTGGGAGTGGGCATGTATCTAATTCTTGTGTCTGCTCTTGGGGCTCTTTTACTCCTATTGGTTTGCTTGTCCAGCCTCAATATGAGGGCTTTGTGTTGTCTCATTTTATCTTATTTTATTATGCTTGGCTATCTTCTCAAAGCCTGCTTTAGTTTGAAGAAAATGGAGAAGTAAATGTGAGTGAGAGAGAAATTGTGGCACTAGTGGGAAGGAGTGGAGGGATGGGATACTGTTATTGGGTTGTATTGTATGAAGGAAGACTCAATTATCAATAAAAAATAAAAAAAATGAAATGTAGTTATTTTTTTCTAGAGACACCCAACAGACATATTTTAGTATATATTTTGAGACTGTTTCTAAATAAAAAAACATAGTTCAGCTCAATTAATTATACATTGATCAGTACTTGCTTTGTATTGTAACTGTTAAGGCAGATTCATAAATCTTCCAGAAAATATTGTGCAAAGTTTGAGGTGGAAAACAATACCACTTTTGAGGAACACACTTTTGCCTTTATTCGTCTTTGGCCAATTAATGTGATTTCTTAATGTTTTGTAAATTGTATGAATATTTTGGTTTGCTTATTATTCTTTTTTTATTGATATATTTTTATATACATTTCAAATGATTTCCCCTTTTCTGGGTCCCCACTCCCCGCAAGTCCCATAAGCCCTCTTCTGTCCCCCTGTACTTCCATCCACCCCTTCCCATTTCCCTGTTCTGAAATTCCCCTATACTCTTGCACTGAGTCTTTCCAGAAGTAGGGGCCACTCCTCCATTCTTTTTGGACATCATTTAATTTGTGGATTTTGTCCTGGGTATTCAAAGTTTCTAGGCTAATATCCACTTATCAGTGAATGCATACCATGATTGATCTTTTGAGACTGGGTTACCTCACTTAGTATGATGTTCTCCAGCTCCATCCATTTGTCTAAGAATTTCATGAATTCCTTGTTTCTAATGGCTGAATAGTACTCCATTGTATAATTATACCACATTTTTTTGTATCCATTCCTCCGTTGAAGGACACCTAGGTTCTTTCCAGCTTCTGGCTACTACAAATAGGGCTGCTATGAACATAGTGGAGCATGTGTCCTTATTGCATGCTGAATAATCCTCTAGATATATGCCCTGGAGTGGTATAACAGGATCCTCAGGAAGTGTCATGCCCAGTTTTCTGAGGAACCGCCAGACTGATTTCCAAAGTGGTTGCACCATCTTGCAATCACACAAGCAGTGGAGGAGTGTTCCTCTTTCTCCACATCCTTGCCAACACCTGCTGTCTCCTGAGTTTTTGACCTTAGCCATTCTGACTGGTATGAGGTGAAATCTGAGGGTTGTTTTGATTTGCATTTCCCTAATGATTAATGATGTTTAACATTTCTTAAGGTGTTTTTCAGCTCTCCGAATTTCTTCATGTGAAAATTCTTTGTTTAGTTCCGTACCCCAATTTTTAATGGGGTTATTTGGTTCTCTGGGTTCTACTTTCTTAAGTTCTTTGCATATATTAGTTATTAGCCCTCTGTCAGATTTAGGGTTGGTGAAGATCCTTTCCCAGTCTGTTGGTTGACGTTTTGTCCTTTTGACAGTGTCCTTTGCCTTACAGAAACTTTGTAGTTTTATGAGGTCCCATTTGTCAATTCTTGATCTTAGAGCATAAGCTATTGGTGTTCTATTCAGGAACTTTTCCCCTGTGTCCATGTCCTCCAGGGTCTTCCCCAGTTTCTTTTCGATTAGTTTCAGTGTGTTAGGTTTTATGTGGAGGTTCTTGATCTATTTGGAGTTGAGCTTGGTACAAGGAGATAAGAACGGATCGATGTGCATTCTTCTGCATGCTGACCTCCAATTGAACCAGCACCATTTGTTGAAAAGACTATCTTTTTTCCACTGGATGCTTTCAGCTCCTTTGTCGAAGACCAAGTGACCATAGGCGTGTTGGTTCATTTCTGGGTCTTCAATCCTATTCCATTGATACGCTTGCCTGATATTGTACCAATACCATACAGTGTTTATCACTATTGCTCTGTAGTAGAGTTTAAAGTCTGGGATACTGAATCCCCCTGAAGTTCTTTTACTGTTGAGAATAGTTTTAGTTATGCTGGGTTTTTTGTTATTCCAGATGAATTTGAGAATAGCTCTTTGTAGCTCTGTGAAGAACTGGGTTGGGATTATTATGGGGATAGCATTGAATCTGTAGATTGCCTTTGGCAAGATGGACATTTTAACTATATTAATCCTGCCAATCCATGAGCGTGGAAGATTTTTCCATTTTCTGAGATCTTCTTCAATTTCCTTCATCAGAGATCTGAAGTTCTTGTCATATAGGTCTTTTACTTGTTTGGTTAGAGTTACACCAAGATACTTTATGCTGTTTGTAGCTAATGTGAAGGGGGTCATTTTCCTAATTTCTTTCTCAGTCTACTTATCCTTTGAATATATAAAGGCTACTGATTTGCTTGCATTGATTTTGTAGCCAGCCACTTTGATGAAGTTGTTTTTGTTTATCAGCTGTAGGAGTTCTCTAGTAGAGTTTTTAGTGTCACTTAAGTATACGATCAAATCATCTGCAAATAGTGATAGTTTGACTTCTTCCTTTCCAATTTGTATCTCTTTGACTTCCTTCTGTTGTCTACTTGCTCTAGCTACGACTTCAAGAACTATATTGAAAAGATATGGAGAGAGGGGGCAGCCTTGTCTAGTCCCTGATTTTAGTGGGATTGCTTCAAGTTTCTCTCCATTTAGTTTGATGTTGCCTACCGGTTTGCTGTATATTGCTTTTACTATACTTAGATATGGGCCTTGGATTCCTGTCCTTTCCAAGACTTTTAGCATGAAAGGAAGCTGAATTTTGTCAAATGCCTTTTCAGCGTCTAATGAAATGATCGTGTGGCTTTTTTCTTTGAGTTTGTTTATGTAGTGGATAGCATTTATGGGTTTCCTTATATTGAACCATCACTGCATCCCTGGGATGAAGCCTACTTGATCATGGTGGATGATCGTTTTGATGTGTTCTTGGATTCGTTGGGCAAGAATTTTATTTAGTATTTTTGCATCAATATTCATAAGGGAAATTGGCCTGAATTTCTCTTTCTTAGTTGGATCTTTGTGTGGTTTTGGTATCAGGGTAATAGTGGCTTCGAAGAAGGAGTTGGGTAGTGTTCCTTCTGTTTCTATTTTGTGGAAAAGTTTGAAGAGTATTGGTGTTAAATCTTCTTTTAAGGTCTGATAGAATTCTGCACTGAAGCTATCTGGTCCTGTGCTTATTTTGGTTGGAAGGCTATCTATGACCCCTTCAATTTCTTTAGGGGTTATGGGTCTGTTTAGATGGTCTATTTGATGCTGGTTTAATTTTGGTAATTGGTATCTGTCCATTTCCTCCAGGTTCTTCAGCTGTGTTGAGTACAGGTTTTTGTAGTACGATCTGATGATTTTTTGAATTTCCTCAATTTCTGTTGTAATATCTCTGTTTTCATTTGTAATTTTGTTAATTTGGATACTTTCTCTGTGACCTTTGGTTAGCCTGGCTAAGGGTTTATCTATCTTGTTGATTTTTTCAAAGAACCAGCTTTCGGTCTTGTTGATTCTTTGTATGGTTCTCTTGGTTTCTACTTGATTGATTTCAGCCCCGAGTTTGATGATTTCCTGTCTTCTTCTCCTCCTGGGTGAATTAGATTCTTCTTGTTCCAGGGCTTTCAGTGGTTCCGTTAATCTTCTAGTGTATGCTCTCTCAAATTTCTTTTTGGAGGCACTCAAAGCTATGAGTTTTCCTCTTAGCACTGCTTAAATTGTGTCCCATAGATTTGTGTATGTTGTGCCTTCATTTTCATTAAATTCTAAGAAATCTTTGATTTCTTTCTTTATTTCTTCCTTGACCAAGGTATCATTGAGTAGAGTATTGTTCAGTTTCTATGTGTATGTTGGCTTTCTGTTATTTTTACTGTTACTAAAGATCACTTTTACTCCATAGTGATATGATAGGAGGCATGGGATTATTTCAATCTTCTTATATTTATTGAGGTCTGTCATGTGACCAACTATATGATCTATGTTGGAGAAGGTACCATGAGGTGCTGAGAAAAAGTTATATTCTTTTGCTTTGGGATGAAAAGTTCTATATATATATCTGTTAACTCCAATTGGTTCAAAGCTTCAATTAGTTTCATTGTCTCCCTGTTTAGTTTCTGTTTTCCTGATCCGTCCATTGGTGAGAGTGGAGTGTTGAAGTCACCCACAATTATTGTGTTAGGTGCAATGTGTACTTTGAGCTTTAGTAAAGTTTCTTTTATGAATGAGGGCACCCTTGTGTTTGGGGCATATATGTTCATGATTGAGAGTTCTTCTTGTTGGATTTTTCCTTTGACCAGCAAGTAGTGACCTTCCATGTCTCTTTTGATGACATTAGGTTGGAAGTCAATTTTATCTGAAATTAGAATGGCAACTCCGGCTTGTTTCCTGGGACCATTTGCTGGTAGAATTGTCTTCCAGCCTTTTACTCTTTGTCTTTGACACTGAGTTGTGTTTCCTGTATGCAGCAAAATGTAGGGTCCTGTTTACGTAACCAGTCTGTTAGTATATGTCTTTTTATTGGGGAATTGAGTCCATTGATGTTAAGAGATATCAAGGAGTAGTGGTTATTGCTTCCTATGATTTTTTATTTTAATTTTATACTTCTGTGGTTATCTTCTTTGGGTTTGATGAAAGAAGCTTAATATCCTGCTCTTTCCAGGGTATCGTTTCCCTCATTGTAATGGTGCTTTCTCCCTATTATCCTTTGTAGGGCTGGGTTTGTAGAAAGATATTGTGTAAATGTCGTTTTGTCATGGAATATCTTGGTTTTTCCATCTATAGTAATTGAGATTTTCGCTAGGTATAGTAGTCTCAGCTGGCATTTGTGTTCTCTTAGAGTCTGCATGAGATCTGCCCAGATTCTTCTAGCTTTATGATCTCTGGTGAGAAATCTGGTATAATTCTGATAGGTCTTCCTTTATATGTTACTTGCCCTTTTTCTCTTACTGCCTTAAGTATTCTTTCTTTGTTTAGTACATTTGGGGTTTTGATTATTATGTGACGGGAGGTATTTCTGTTCTGGTCCAGTCTGTTTGGAGTTCTGTAGGCTTCTTGTATATTCATGGGCATCTCTCTCTTTAGGTTAGGGAAGTTTTCTTCCATAATTTTGTTGAAGATATTTGCTGGCCCTTTAAGTTGTAAATCTTCACTCTCATCAATGCCTATAATCCTTAGATTTGGCTTTCTCATTGTGTCCTGGATTTCCTGGATGTTTTGGGTTACAAGCTTTTTGCACTTTGCATTTTCTTTAACTGTTGAGTCCATGGTTTCTATCGTATCTTCGGCATCTGAGATTCTTTCTTCTATCTCTTGTATTCTGTTGTTGATATTTGCGTCTATCGTCCCTGATTTCTTCCCAAGGTTTTCTTTCTCCAAAGTTATCTCCCTTTGTGCTTTACTAGTTGTTTCTACTTCTGTTTTTAGATCCTGGAAGTTTTTGCTCAGTTCTGTCATTTGCTTGTTTGTGTTTTCCTCTAATTCTTTAAAAGATTTTTGTGTTTCCTCTTTCATGACTTCTGCCTCTTGATCAAGGTTCTCCTGTATTTCTTTAAGTGATTTTTGTATTTCCTCCTTATTGGCTTTTGTATTCTCCTGAATTTCTTTCAATGATTTTTGTGGTTCCCTTGTAAGGGCTTCTAATTTTTGATCCAATTGATCTAATTTTTGAAATCTCCTGAATTTCTTTAAGTATGTCCTTCATGTGTTCCTGTACCAGCATCATGACCAGTGATTTTAAATCCAAATCTTGTTTTTCTGGTGTGTTGGGGTATCCAGGACTTGCTAATGTTGGAGAATTGGGTTCAGATGCTGCCATAATGCCTTGGTTTCTGTTAGTAATGTTCCTACGTTTGCCTTTAGCCATCTGGTTCTCCCAGGTGTTAGATGGTCTTATTGTCACTGGCTGGTGCTTCAATCTACTGTGGATCTTTAAGGTTATCTCTGCAACACTGGATGACTGGGTTTCTTCTGGCACAGATTACTGATATGCTCCCTTCCTGTTTTGTGCCTTTGGAGTTCTTCTCTGTCTTGCCTCAAGCAATGTTATACTTAGGTTGTCAAGGTTAACCAGTTGTTCTCTGTCTGCTCTATTATGGAGCGAAGATGTTGTGGTGGGGGTCACTCCCTCTGTTGATTCTCACATAGGACACAGGTCCTGTGATGGACTGGCTTGCAGATGAACTGCCTATGTGCTTAGTTCCAGAGTCTTCCCCCAAAATATAGTGTTCTCTAGGCATTATAGCATTTATCTTATTTATTTGTAAAGTGAAGATATTTAAATTGTCCTAATTGCTTGGTGGGTATCACAATAGTTTAATTCATGTCACAAGACTCAAGAGAAAAATGAAGATATTTTTTACTGGCCCTCTAGTTAGGAATCCGTATGCCTCTGTCTTGTTAGCTTGCCCCTGGATGTATTGGTATTTGTTTGAATCTGAGGCAATGTTCTGGTATGTTACTTAGGCTGCATTGAACTCATCCCATCTCAGCATTTCAAGTGCTGAAACTTTATTTTCTTTCTTTTTAAATTATGATTTTCTTTTTGTTGGATATTTTATTTATTTACATTTCAAATGTTATTCCCTTTCCATGTTTTCCCTCCAAAAACCCCTATCCCATCCTCCCTCTCCCAGCTTCTATGTGGGTTCTCCCCATCCACTCCCCCACCCACTTCTGCCTCCCCTCTGTGGCCTTCCCATATACTGGGACATTGAACCTTCCCAGGACTAAGGGTCTCTCCTCCCACTGACCGTCCTACAAGGCCATCCTCTATGACAAATGCAGCTAAAGCCATGGGTCCCTCCATGTGTACTCTTTGGATAATGGTTTAATCCCTGGGAGCTCTAGGGAGTCTCGTTGGTTGATATTGGTGTCCTTCATATGGGTTGCAAACCCCTTCAGCTTTTTCAGTCCTTTCCCTAACTCCTCCATTGGGGTCCCCATGTTCAGTCCAATGATTGGCTGCAATCATCAGCATCTATATTGGTAAGACTCTGTCAGAGCCTCTCAGGAAACAGCTGTATCAGGTTCCTGTCACCAAGCACTTCTTGGCATCTGCAATACTGCCTGGGTTTGGTGTCTACACGGGATGGACACCCAGGTGGGTCAGTCTCTGGATGGCCTTTACACATTTTCTCTGATCCACATTTTCTCTCCGTATTTTCTCCCTTGAGTATTTTGTTCCCCCTTCTAAGAAGAACTGAAACACTTACACTTTGGTCTTTCTTATTAAAAATATAAATTTATTATATGAAAAACATTTTTCTTGAGCCTCCTGTGGTCTATGAATTATATTGTGGGCATTCTGAGCTTTTGGACTAATATCCACTTATCAGTGAGTGCATACCATGTGTTTTCGTGACTGGGTTACCTCACTCAGGATATTTTCTAATTCCATACATTTGCCTGAGAATTTCATAAAGTCAAGAAGTTGTTTTTAATGGCTGAGTAGTATTCCATTGTGTAAATGTACCACATTTTCTGTATCCATTCCTCTGTTGAAGAACATCTGGGTTCTTTCAAGATTCTGGGTATTATAAATAAGGTTGTAGCTGGGTGGTGGTGGCACACACCTGTAATCCCAGTGCTCTGGGAGGCAGAGGCAGGCAGATTTCTGAGTTCGAGGTCAGCATGGTCTACAGAGTGCATTCCAGGACAGCCAGGGCTATACAGAGAAATGCTGTCTTGAAAAAACCAAATCCAAAAACAAACAAACAAACAAAAAAAACCAAAAAAAACCCCCCGATAGATAGATAGATAGATAGATAGATAGATAGATAGATAGATAGATAGATAGATAAAGTTGCTATGAACACAGGGGAGCATGTGTCCTTGTTATATGTTGGAGTATCTTCTGGGTATATGCCCAGAAGTGGTATAGCTGCGTCATCTGGTAGGACTATGTCCAATTTTCTGAGGAACTGCCAGACTGATTTGCAAAATGCTGTACCAGCTTGCAATCCCACCAACAATGGAGGTATGTTCCCCTTTCTCTACATCCTCTCCAGCATCTACTGTCACCTTAGTATTTGGTCTTAGCCACTCTGACTGGTATGAGATGCAATCTCAGGGTTGTTTTGATTTGCATTTCCCTGATGTCTAAGTATGCTTAACATTTCTTTAAGTGCTTCTCAGCCATTTAGTATTTCTCAGTTGAGAATTCTTTGTTTAGCTCTATACCCCATTTTTAATAGAGTTATTTGGTTCTCTGGAGTCTAAATTCTAATATTAGCCCTCTATCATATATAGTGTTTGTACAGATCTTTTCCCAATCTGTTGGTTGGTGTTTTGTCCTATTGACAGTGTCCTTTGCCTTATAGATGATTTGTAATTTTATAATGTCCCATATGTCAATTTTTGATCTTAGAGCATAAGACATTTGTATTCTGTTCAGGAAAATTAACCCTGTACCCATGTGTTCAAGTACTTCCCCACTTTCTCTTCTATTAGTTTCAGTGTATCTGGTTTTATGTAGAGGGCCTTGATCCACATGGACTTGAGCTTTGTACAAGTAGATAAGAATGGATCATTTTGAATTCTTCTATATACTGACCTCCAGTTGAACCAGCACCATTTGTTGAAAATGCTGTCTTTTTCCCACTGGATGGTTTTAGCTCCTTTGTCAAAGATCAAATGACCATAGAGGCATGGTTTCATTTCTTGGTCTTCAATTCTATGCCACTGATCTACCTGTCTGTCTCTGTACCAATACCATGCAATTTTTTAAATCACCATTGCTCTGTAATACAGCTTGAGGTCAGAGATGGTGATTCTCCCAGATGTTTCTTTGTGGTGGGTAATAATTAATTATAGCACTGCCCAGCCAGGCCTCTGTACCACTCCTTCCAAGTATCCAGTAAAGCATGACTCTTAAACTTGAATAGTGAACTAAATATATTTATGTATATAAAACTTCCAATTGCATAATGCCAATTTACAATGATAAAGTATTATCCCAATATTTCTAACATCTCCAAAACACCAGAAAGCACATCTCCAAAAATACATCTGAAGCCATCTGGATATCCACATCTACTGCTCTGCTCTGTTCTTCTGGCTCTCCCCACTCCCCCGCTCTCTCTCTCTCTCTCTTTCCTTAGTTCCTCCTCTTCTCTCCCCTCCAAACACTGACCTCTCACTGCCTCAGTGTGAATGGATAGGAAATATCTTGCAATATTCCTTTATTGCTGAAAATTGCTTTGGCTATCTTGTTTTTACTTTTCTGTTATTCCAAATGAATTTGCAAGTTGCTCTTTCTAACTCTATGAATAACTGAGTTGGAATTTTGGTGGGAATTACATTTTATCTGTTCATTGCTTTCTGTATGATGGCCATTTTTACTATTTTAGTCATGCCAATCCATGAGCATGTGAGATCTTCCCATCTTCTGAGGTCTCCTTTGATTTCTTTCTTCAGGGACTTGAAGTTTTGTCATACAGATCTTTCACTTCTTTGGCTAGAGTCACACCAAGGTATTTTATATTATTTGTAATTATTGTGAAGAGTCTCATTTCCCTAATATCTTTCTCAACCTGTTTATGCTTATATTTATATTTATGTTAAAGAAGGTAACCAATTTCTTTAAATTAATTTTATATCTACCCACTTTGCTGAAGCTGTTTATCAGCTGTAGGACTTCTCTAGTGGAATTTTTAGGGTCACTTAAGTATACTATTATATCATCTACAAATAGTGATATTTTAGCTTCCTCCTTTCTAATTTGTATCCCTTTGACCTCATTTCTTCCATCATGAACAAGTAGACTTTATCACAGGGATGCAGGGGTGGTTCAATATAAGGAAATCTATCAATGTAATCCACTGTATAAACAAACTCAATGGAAAAAAAGCACATGATCATTTCATTAGATGCTGATAAATTGTTTGACAAAATCCAACACCCCTTTATGATAAAAGTCTTAGAAAGACCAGGAATTCAATGCTCATACCTAAACATAGTAAAAGGAATACATAGCAAACCAGTAGCCAACATCAACCTAAATGGAGAGAAATTTGAAGCAATCCAACTAAACTCAGGGACTAGACCAGGCTCCCCACTCTCTTCCTACCTATTCAATATAGTACTCGAAGTCCTAGGCAAAGCAATTAGATAACAGAGTGAAACTTTATTTTCTTCTTAGTTTTCTCTTCCCTTGTCTAATTATGTTTTATTCTCACTGATAAAATGCAGGAAAAATTCAGATTTTTTGCATCTGCAATATTTTTAGATTTAGCTCTTTGAATCTGACAATCTTATATATTACATTTTTTATTTCTGTAAATAGACTAAATCAAGTCCACAAAATATGTGAGTCTTTGAGGGTTCTGAGCACCTCTTGTGTGTATGATTTTATTTATGGTCTTGTTGACACAGTAAGCACACCAATTTATTTACCATAATAAAGATAATAATATAAATATTTTGAGAAGTTATTTAAGTATTATTGGTTTTCTTGATTGCATACATTTGGGTACGTATATAGACTTATGCACAGATTGCTTATATTTTAAGGAAAAAATAGAGCAAGAGATTGTGAGTCCTAGTTTAGTAACAACAGATATATCACAAATATATTTGATAATTGCTCTTTCTAACTCTGTGAAGAATTGAGTTGGGATTTTGATGGGTATTGCGTTGAATATGTATATTGCTTTTGGCAAAATGGCCATTTTAACTATATTAATTCTGCCGATCCATGAGCATGGGAGGTTTTCCCATTTTTTGAGGTCTTCTTCCATTTCCTTCTTCAGGGTCTTGACGTTCTTGTCATACAGATCTTTCACACATTTGGTAAGAGTCACCCCAAGATACTTTATACTGTTTGTGGCTATTGTGAGTGGGGGTCATTTCCCTAATTTCTTTCTCAGCCTGCTTATCCTTTGAGTATAGGAAGGCCACTGATTTGCCTGAGTTGATTTTATAACCTGCCACTTTGCTGAAGTTGTTTATCAGCTGTAGGAGTTCGCTAGTGCAGTTTATTGGATCACCTAGACTATCATGTCATCTGCAAATAATGATAGTTTGACTTCTTCCTTTCCAATTTGTATCCCTTTGACCTCCTTATGTTGTCGAATTGCCTGAGCTAGTACCTCAAGTACAATATTGAAAAGATAAGGAGAAAGGGGGCAGCCCTGTCTAGTCCCTGATTTTAGTGGGATTGCTTCAAGTTTCTCTCCATTTAGTTTGATGCTGGCTACCAGTTTGCTGTATATTGCATTAACGATGTTTAGGTATGGGCCTTGAATTCCTGTTCTCTCCAAGACTTTAAGCATGAAAGGATGCTGAATTTTGTCAAATGCTTTTTCAGCATCCTATGAAATGACCTTGTGGTTTTTTTCTTTGAGTTTGTTTATGTAGTGTATTGCTTTGATGGATTTCAGTATATTGAACCAACCCTGCATCCAATTCTGGGGGAATCAGTATCCCTGACCTCAAGCAACACTACAGAACAATAGTGTTAAAAACTGCATGGTATTGGTACACTGACAGGCAGGCAGATCAATGGAACAGGATTGAAGATCCAGAAATGAACCCACACACCTATGGCCACTTGATCCTCGACAAAGGGGCTGAAAACATCCAATGGAAAAAAAGATAGCCTTTTCAACAAATGGTGCTGTTTCAACTGGAGGTCAGCATGCAGAAGAATGCGAATTGATCCATCCTTGTCTCCTTGTACTAAGCTCAAATCCAAATGGATCAAGGACCTCCACATAAAGCCAGATACTCTGAAGCTAATAGAAAAGAAACTGGGGAAGACCCTTGAGAACATCGGTACAGGGAGAAAGTTTCTGAACAGAACACCAATAGCGTATGCTCTAAGATCAAGAATTGACAAATGGAACCTCATAAAATTACAAATTTCTGTAAGGCAAAGGACACCATCAAAAGGACAAATCGGCAACCAACAAATTGGGAAAAGATCTTCACCAATCCTACATCAGATAGAGGGCTAATACCCAATATATATAAAGAACTCAAGAAGTTAGACTCCAGAAATCCAAACAACCCTATTAAAAAATGGGGTACAGAGTTAAACAAAGAATTCTCACCTGAAGAACTTCGGATGGCTGAGAAACATCTTAAAAAATGCTCAACTTCATTAGTCATTAGGGAAATGCAAATCAAAACAACCCTGAGTTTTCACCTTATACCAGTGAGAATGGCTAAGATTAAAAATTCAGAAGACAGCAGGTGTTGGCGAGGATGTGGAGAAAGAAGAACACTCCTCCACTGCTGGTGGGGTTGCAAATTGGTACAACCACTCTGGAAATCAGTCTGGCGGTTCCTCCGAAAACTGGGCACCTCACTTCCAGAAGATCCTGCTATACCACTCCTGGGCATATACCCAAAAGATTCCCCAGCATGTAATAAGGATACATGTTCTACTATGTCCATAGCAGCCCTATTTATAATTGCCAGAAGTTGGAAAGAACCCAGGTATCCCTCAACAGAAGAGTGGATGCAAAAATTGTGGTATATCTACACAATGGAGTACTATTCAGCCATTAGAAACAATGAATTCATGAAATTCTTAGGCAAATGGATGGAGCTGGAGAACATCATACTAAGTGAGGTAACCCAGACTCAAAAGATGAATCATGGTATGCACTCACTAATAAGTGGATATTAACCTAGAAAACTGGAATACCCAAAACATAATCCACACATCAAATGAGGTACAAGAAGAACGGAGGAGTGGCCCCTTGTTCTGCAAAGACTCAGTGAAGCAGTATAGAACAAATTCAGAACAGGGAAGTGGGAAGGATTGGGTGGGAAAACAGGAGGAGGGAAGGGGACTGATGGGACTTTCGGGGAGTGGGGGTCCAGAAAAGGGGAAATCATTTGAAATGTAAATAAATATATCAATAAATTAAAAAAAAACAAATATATGAAAGTTAAATGCGGAAACAAAACTCATGGAAAGAGTGTGAGTCCAAGTGATAAGAGTTGAGGAATCAAAGGAGAGAGTATATGATAAGGAGGAAAAGAGAGGTGGAGAATTATGGATGAAGAAAGAGATAACAGAACAATTATAAACTATTGAGAAATAGAAAGCCAAGGCAGAAGAAAGAAGGAAACCAAATATCTTCAAGGATAACCCTAAGTCCTCCGGGCCAAATGATCAAAAGCAATAAATATAAGGTGGACCAGATAGCACTGCTGACATTACACTCACTATCTGATGCACTCACATGCATTTATAAGAGTAGTGGAAAGATTTGGCTGTAATTGTGACTCCTGTACTGTAGGCTACCATTGGAAAAGGATTCCATGACAAAATATGTTGTGTTTCAAATGGCTACAGCCACCTATCATCTGGAAAGGTAGTCTACTATTTGTAGCTGAGCTACTCTGAGAACCTGAAAATAAAACAATTGCAAGTTAGTAAGGTTGAAGAAATGCTGCCACAGTGTCTGAGAGGGACATAGATGGCCATGTGGGGAAAGGAGGGTCAGTGTTAGATATGTGAGGCATTAAGGCAGTGAGTTCGCTGCTCTGTGGAAGATGACAACTAGAAGTTTTCTGAGGTAAGCAAGATGCTATTGGTCATGTAATTACCCCATAGAGAAACTGAAGCTTTTATATGTACGCTTCTATCATACAGTTTACAAACATCTGCCTTGATAGCATGTCCACAAATGTCTAAGTATTAGTTTGATTGTTTGCTTCTTGAACTTTGCCTTGCCTGTGTCCTGGTCACTTATATTTTGTGTTAGGGACTAATAGCTTTGGCTCTATGTCCACAATTCATTCTATGAATCCAGTTTTCCACTAACACAGAACAAGCAAAACAATATAAAGATACAACATAAAAATTTATTAAAAGGACCGTAAACAGTGGGATTGGACTGTAGCTCTGTGATAAAGTGTTTGCTCAATACATGTAAGCTTCTGAGTTCAAACTCCAGCACAGCAAATCAATCAAACAAACAAAACCCACTTACTACCATCAAGATGATTTGATTTTAAGGAGGTAAGAGTGGTTGAACATACATAATTGAATAAGTATAATATGGCACCTAGACAAAATGAGGAACAAATTCACATATGATCTCAATAGCTATAGAAATGGCCTCTGATAACATTCTCACTGACAAAAACCCACAGTAAAGCTAAGCAAAAACATATTCCAATGTAGGTAAAGATTGTATTTCACAATCTACAGTCAACATTATATGTAGGAAGAAAAGTTATATGTATTTCTTTAAAATCAAGGATACAAAGTGCTTATTCTCACCACCATCATTTAGTGCAGCCCTAGAAGTGCTATGGAAACTAAGATAGTAAGTGGGTGTGGGGGTGGCAAATAGGAAAATAGGAAAAGAAGAAATCAAATAATTCTTGGTTGATGATGTTATGAAGCTATACTTCAAAATCCCAAAAGAATCCTTCAGAAAACATTGATAAACACTTTCAGCAAAGTAGCAGGATACAAATAAACATTAAACTACAATATATGCCAATAACAGAGAAGCTGGAAAACATCAGAATAATAACCCTGTTCAGAATAGTGTCAAAAGAACAAAACAAAAAGCAAAGACTCCCTCACAACACCTGAGCTTCAACACACCAAGGTGACTAAAGGCCTCCACAATGAAGATTACAAACTCCTGAAGAAACTAATGAAAGATTATGAAAAATTTCCAATGTTAATTGACTGGCATACTTAATCCTGATATAATAGCCATATTATAAAAACAGATTCACAAATTCAATATAATATTAAAATCATATAAAATTCTTTACAAAACAAGAAAAAAAATGCTCTTTCTCTCTCCACCCTCTGTCTCCCTTTCCCTCATCCCCTAGCTCCCTTGCTCGCTCACTCACTCTCTTGCTCTTTCTCCCTAAATGAAATGTAGTTAACATCTGAGTAAGGTTAGACCTGAGCATTTGACTAATATCCAAAACCACAGAAATGTCATTGCAAGGCAAGCATAGACAATAGCTATCTGAATAGGACTTATGCAGTATAGGAAGTAGTACCAATGTTGGGGCAATGTGATTTCTTGATACTAAAAACTTCTGGACTGCAAAGGATGCAATCACCAGAATAGCCCACAGAATGGGAAAAAATCTATTAGCTAGTTATCCAACACAAGATTGATATCTACATGACCCATTTTTTTTCTTTTTTTTATTCGATATAATTTAATTACATTTCAAATGATTTCCCCTTTTCTAGCCCCCCCCCACTCCCCGAAAGTCCCGTAAGCCCCCTTCTCCTCCCCTGTCCTCCCACCCACCCCTTCCCACTTCCTCGTTCTGGTTTTGCTGAATACTGTTTCACTGAGTCTTTCTAGAACCAGGGGCCACTCCTCCTTTCTTCTTGTACCTCATTTGATGTGTGGATTATGTTTTGGTTATTCCAGTTTTCTAGGTTAATATCCACTTATTAGTGAGTGCATACCATGATTCACCTTTTGATTCTGGGTTACCTCACTTAGTATGATATTCTCTAGCTCCATCCATTTGCCTAAGAATTTCATGAATTCATTGTTTCTAATGGCCGAATAGTACTCCATTGTGTAGATATACCACATTTTTTGCATCCACTCTTCTGTTGAGAGATACCTGGGTTCTTTCCAGCATCTGGCAATTATAAATAGGGCTGCTATGAACATAGTAGAACATGTATCCTTATTACATGGTGGGGAGTCTTCTGGGTATATGCCCAGGAGTGGTATAGCAGGATCTTCTGGAAGTGAGGTGCCCAGTTTTCGGAGGAACCGCCAGACTGCTTTCCAGAGTGGTTGTACCAATTTGCAACCCCACCAGCAGTGGAGGAGTGTTCCACCAATCCTACATCAGATAGAGGGCTAATATCCAATATATATAAAGAACTCAAGAAGTTAGACTCCAGAAAACCAAACAACCCTATTAAAAAATGGGGTACAGAGTTAAACAAAGAATTCTCACCTGAAGAACTTCGGATGGCGGAGAAGCATCTTAAAAAATGCTCAACTTCATTAGTCATTAGGGAAATGCAAATCAAAACAACCCTAAGATTTCATCTTACACCAGTCAGAATGGCTAAGATTAAAAATTCAGGAGACAGCAGGTGTTTGAGAGGGTGTGGAGAAAGAGGAATACATGACCCAATTTTAAAAAAAGAACAATCCAATGAGCAAATGAAGTGATTAGGTACTTTTCAAAAGAAGCAAATGGTCAATCAGCATATAAAAAGTATTCAATACTTTTAGCTACAAAATAACTATAAATAAAAACTAACACAAATTGAGATTGCTGTTCATCTCTGTTAAAATTCCTATCATTGAAAAAAACAACAGTATGAAGTGCTTGTGAAGATGCCACCGGGACTTAAATAGTGTTAGTGGATATATAAGGCAGTCCATCCACTATGGAAATCAGTACTAAAGTTCCTCAAATATAGTAAAACTCTGACTATCATATACCACTCCTTGGAAAACACGATAAACCATCAAAGTCAGCATACAGTAGAGATAATGATAAAAGATCACATCTTCTCATCTTTCTCTTCTCCAAATACACAAAGTATACACATTCCATATACAACAAACACACACACACACACACACACATGTGCACACAACTCATGCACACAGACAACACTCACAGGCACCCAAGCATACATATACACATATATACATTTCAGTTACAGAACTACTCACAATAACAAAGTTATGAAATAAATAAAAAGTGACATATATTTAAATGTATGATGAAATACTAGTAAGTCATAGAGAATAAAATCATGTCATCGGCATAAAAATTGATAGAATAGGGTTCTCATATTAATCTACATAAAGAAGACTCAAAGAGAAGAGTAACATATTATAGTTTCAAATGTAGAAAGTAAATTTCTAATATGAATATAGAAGAAATAATTCAGAAGAAGAAAAAAGAAGTAGCTGGAGATGGTTGTGGACAACATTGAGTTAAATATAAATAAATTATATATATGTATGTATATATATATATGATAATGAAATTATTTGTTTGTAAAAAATATAATTTTGTATTAATTATACTAATAAAATTATGAAAAGTACTCAACTTAAAATGCTATAGTAAAATATTAATTTACCGACAAAAACAAGCATAACACCAAAAGAATAACACAGAATATTAGGGAAAATGCTGCTGTTTTACATATTCAGTGCGCAAATGCAAAAAACTTATTTGAGAAACAATTTAATAATACATATTAATAAAGGGTATTCTTTCTTTGTGTTACTAGTCCTTGTAATTTATGGTAGAATAATAATTTAATAACAATAGAATCTATTAATGAAATTTTTGTTGTATCCCTGCTTCCAATAAAAATATATTTTCATTTTTCAAATTAAATTTTAAAGTTAGCATACAAAAAAGGATTTCATTACAGCATTTCCATACATCTCTGCCTTATTATTATATGCATTGTCTTTATCCATTCCAATCCCCAGTGCCCTGTGCAATCTCCCTGCCCAGCTCTCTCTGGTCTCTTTTCTTTCCCACAAATACTTCTCACATCTGCTCATACTATACATATTTCTTTTTCTTTTAATTTAATCCTCTCTCTTCCCTTTATATTCCTTCCTCTCCTTTTCATCAACATTTCTTTTCATTTCTTTTCATTATAACCCCCCCACACGAGTGTATATCCTTACACACTACAAAACCTTAAATCTAGATATAACATAGTAAAGCAAAAATGAAGAATTGATTATTTATATGTCTGTATTTATCTCTCAATGTTCTTTTCAGCTCCATCTATTTTCATTCAAATGTCATGATTTCATTTTCCTTTATTTCTGAAAATTGACTCATTGTATGTACACATCATGTTTTTTTATCCACTCATTTGTCAGTGCACACCCAAGATAGCTCTAGTTTTTAGCTGTTTTGAATTATGCTGAAATAAACATGGAACTTGTAGATAAATATAATTAAAAGGGTAAAATAACAAAGAAAATTTTGTTAGGGAGAAGGCCCAGTGGGGAAGCTTACAGATTTGAGTTTGAACCCATAGAACTTATGGTAAAGCAAATCACAGTACCGCACACTTGTCAAAACTGTACTCTAAGAGGAATAGGTGTCCAGGAGGCTCATTGATTGGACAATCTAGTAGAAATGATTTTCTCTTGACTTAATATTAGATTCTCTCTCAAAAACTAAGGTGGAGAGAGGTAAAGGAAGATCCCTGAAGCTGATTTACCACAACACACACACACACACACACACACACTCCACACATAGCCCGCCCACCTACCACAGAAGTAAACATATATCTCACACACACATATATGTACATACCACTTATACACATGCGTGCACATACATACACACACCACTGCCACAAAATCAAAACTTAAAAACAAAGTTAGTCAGGCAAAGTTAAATTTTATTGAAAGTTTAATAGAGAGGAAAAGGAAAGATCACTTTAAAATTTGAGAAAAAATTAAAAGAAAGACAAAGAGAAAAATATCCACCTCCAAATGCAGGGGGGAAAAACTGTATGGTGGTTTGGATGCAATCTCCACAGGCTGATATATTTAAACAACTGATCCCCAGTTGATGGAATTGTTTGGGGGAGGATTTGGAGGTGTAGCCTTCTTGGAGAATGTGAGTCCCTGGCAGAAGGCTTTGAAGTTTCAGGACTCACACTTCATTCGCCGTAGCTCTCTCCACCTGATGATGTTAACTGTCTGCTTCTGCACAGGCTCCATGCCTGCCTACTTTCTGCCATACTCCACCCCATTACCATCACAGATTCTAACCCTCTGGCACTATAAGACCCAAATAATTATTTGTTTTCTGTTATTTCCCTTAGTCCTGTTGTCTTATTCCAGAAATAGAAAAGTAACTAAGATAAAGTGTTGTCAAAATCACATGGTTGTATGAGAGTAATCAAAATAAAATATTTTAATGTAATATAGTAAAATAAAACCTAACAAAGTAAATATATGTAGTGATAAGGACACTTTCTTCAAAGCTGCCGGGTTAACAAGATGTTTTTAGCATTCTCCAGCCCTACAGCAGTGTGTGGCATGCAGATGGCTCCATTGCAATGTCTACTTTCTGACTCTAGGTTCAGTGATGTCAAACTCCAGTTACTGTCAGTTGATGAGCTCTTTTTTTAAAATTAGATATTTTCTTTATTTATGTTTCAAATGTTATCCCCTTTTGATGGTAGGATCATGCTTCACACTGCCTGGATTGATCCTCCTGCAACCTGAACATGCATTTGTCAGCATTGAACCTTTCACTGTCTCCTCCTGCATTTCAGAGCTTTTTCTAACCATGAATCTGTGGCAGGTTCAATTCATGCTCCTGGACTACTGGATGTTCTCTCTTCTTTGTGATTCAACATATCTCTTATAAACAACACATTCTCTTTGAGGACAGCCCCAGCTGGAGTCTTTCAGAATATACAGTGACAAGTATAGACTCTGTCTCACCATAACTCTCAACTGGAGTTGGGGCTTGTGAGGGCTATGGGTTTGCCCTGAGGGTAGGATGCCTGTGTCTTTTCATCAGAGCCGTCTAGCCTACGACAAGAATGAGGCCTCTGCTTCCCATCCCCTGAGGAATGGTCACACTAACACATATGAACACATTCAAGAAATGAAATGTAAACAATAAGATTAAAAAACCATTAGTTTAGACAAAGGAATATCTTCTACAGGAAAAATTGTGGTTTGTGGATATTTGAGCTGCAGATAGAATTTTAAAATAGTAACAGTAAAAATCTTAAATGGTTTCCTCAGCTTGATCCCAACTAAGTGAACCAATTATGATATCTAACAAGCAAAACCTGAAGTGATATGATTCAACCAGATTTACCCACCTAGAGATAAAAATGTTTGCAGTGGAGAGTGAATCATGTCACATCAAATGAAACATTTCTTCTTTTATTGAATATATTTTTCATTTACATTTCAAATTTTATACCCTTTCCTGGTCCCCCATCAGAAAACCCCCAATCCATCCTCTCCCCACTGCCTCTAAGAAGATGCCCCTCTACCCAACCCCTTCTAACCTATCCCCCTCAATTTCCCCGTGCTGGGACATCTATCTAGCCTTCATAGAACCAAGGACCTCTTTTCCCACCAATGCCTGACAAGGCATTTCTCTATCACAACTGCTGCTGGAACCATATGTACCCCTTGGTTGATTGCTTAGTCACTGGGAGCCCTGGGGGTTTGATTTGCCAACATCCTCGTTCTTCCCATGAGGCTGCAAACGCCTTTAGCTTCTCCAGTCTTCCCTCCAGCTCCTCCATTGGGGACCCCATGCTAAGTCCAATTGTTGGCTTCTAGCATTTGCCTCTGTATCTGTATGGTTCTTGCAGGCCCCCAGGAAACAGCTATAACAGGCTCCTTTCGGCAAGCACTTCTTGGCATCCACAATAGTGTTGGGGTTTGTGACAGTTTATTGGATGAATCTCCAGGTAGGACAGTCTCTGGGTGGCCTTTCTTTCAGTCTTTGCCCCACCCTTAGACTTCAGTCAAATAACCCTATTAAAAATGGGGGTATAGAGCTAAACAGGGAATTCTCAACTGAGGAAATTCGAATGACTGTGAAGCACATAAAGAAATGTCCAGCAGTTGTGAGGGAAATGAAATCAAAATAACCCTTATATTCCACCTCACATTAGTCAGAATTGCTAGGATGGGACAGCAGATGCTGGCAAGGATGTGGAGAAAGAAAAACACTCCTCCATTGCTGGTGGGATTGCAAGCTAGTACAACCACTCTAGAAATCAGTTTGGTGGTTCCTCAGAAAATTAGACATAGTACTACCTAAGAACCCAGCTACACCACTTCTGGACATTTACCCAGAAGATGCTCCAACATGTAATAAGGACACATGCTCCACTATATTCAACCTTATTTATAATAGCCAGAAGCTGAAAAGAACCCAGGTGTCCTCCAACAGAAGAATGGATACAGATACTGTGGTATATATACACAATGGAATAGTGTTCAGCTATTAAAAACAATGAATTCATGAATTTTTTAGGCAAATGTATGAAAATAGGAAGTGTCATCCTGAGTGAGATAGCCCAATCACAAAAGAACACATATGATATGCACTCACTGATACATGGATATTAGCCCAAAAGCTCAGAATAAACAAGGTACAACTCACAGACCACATGAAGTTCAAGAAGAAGGGAGACTAAAGTGTGGATGCTTTGGTTTTTCTGAAAAAGGGACCAAAACATTCACAGAGGCAATTGTGGAGTAACATTTCTCTAAAGTGGTCTTTTAGCTCTTTTATATTGATTGATTGATTGATTGATTGTGTGTGTGTGTGTTTTGTTTTGTTTTGATTTGGTTTATTTTTCCTTTAAAGGAGCATCACTTCTTCAACCTGGAGTTTGCTGATTTTTAGGTAGGGTGTGAGTCTGTAAGCCTCAGTATCTTCCTCTCTCTGCTTGACTTAGTACTGTGCTTAAAGGTGTGATTAGGACACCAGACTTGTAGTGTGGCCACTGAGATCCAAACTCTAACTGCAAGGGTTGTACCAGAAGTGTTCTTTATGGCCAAGTTATTTGTCTATTTCTCTTTTGTTCTTTTAAATTTTATGTCATCTACTTTTCCTTCAAAGAATGACAAAATGGACTTATCTTTCTTTCACAAACTACTTCAAGAAAAATTTTACTTTACATGCATGTTAAACTCTTGATAGCATCCATAGCAACTTAGCAAGATTCAAATAATTATCTTCTAAAATGGAATTTCTAAGGTGTAATTTCAGTAAGTATAGCAGTATTTTATGACAGACTCCTCCTGTGAACCAAGTGCCTGAAGCTGTGATCAAAATCTATCTGTACTATCCTTTTTTAATGATACTCCAGCCAGTGAGGTGGCCCAGCTGGCAATGGTGCTTACTACCACACCTGAGAACCCAAATTCAATCCTTGCAACATACACAGTGGAGAGAAAAATCCGACTCAGGTTGCCCTTTGGCCTTCATGTGCTATGACACATGCATGAAGTCTGCCCCATGTGCAAAATAAATAATGTATGTACTACAAAAATATATCTGCCTATCAAATTTAGAAAAGATAAATGCTTCACATTTATGTGTAGATCCTTCAATTTTCTGGTTTTACTATAGTTTATTGGAAAATTGCAATGCTTGCTAAATAAACAGGGTGTAAATTGATGTGCCTATAGCAAATGCTTGATTTTTCCTGTTGTTTTATTTAATCTGTGGGTGTATGTTTTGAAGAAATTTCTTATGACCTGGTGGGTAGCACACTTCAGTCTCTTTCTAAATGTATTGCTAGTAAGCTAATGAGTACATTCAGTTCAATTCCCCTGTGCAGGAATCAGCAACCTACTGTTAAGCAAATCCAAGCATACTTTCATTCCCACTTAAATTTCTTCCTTTATTAGGATGTATTATATACATCACTTCTGTAAGAATTATATTTTTCATTTAAGCACCTGTTTTATAAGCACTTAACATAGTTTTGCCAAGGGACCAAAATTATGTTTATACATAAATTTTGTACCTACTATTATTCATATTTTAATTTTTCTTGATTTGTTTTGCTTTTTAATACATTGCCATGTTTAAAATATTTTATTTTTGAGAATTTTGTGCATTTACAAAATGAAATGTGATACCTACCACCCTTATCTCCCACATACTCCCTTCAGACTAGATATTGATGCCTGCATGTACATGAGTGTGGGGTCACCCAGTTGGCATATTTGAAAACTGCCAGTGCTTATATACTAAAAAGAGTGACTTTCCCTCTTTGCGCAGATATCTAGCACCAATAGCTCCTCAATAAGGGTTATAGCTGAGAGACCATGTACCCCTTTGTACCAATAATTTCAGTTGGTTTGATCTTGTTGAATTCTTGTGCAGGTAAGCACAGCTGCTATGAATTAATGAGTACAATTGGTATGTCATAATCTGATAGTAGAATCATCTTCCATAATGTTCCTTGAGCTTTGCTCATTATCAGGTTAATGAAGATGTCCCATTGGAATCTTGTCTCTTATTCTCAGCACTTTGCTCAGTTACGGAGCTCTCTATGACTACTGCCTACTGCAAAAGAACCATTTCTAACTAAGGATGAGTGCTTGGATATAAACATAATCTATGGTTTTCAAAACAAAGAATCAGAACACATTTTTGTCAGTATGATTATTTGGCAAAACAATAACAGGTTCTGCCCTAGGAACTAAGACTACCCCAGGTATGATCTTTAAGTAGGGTTATAATACCAGACATGAGGTATCTTTCAGCAGAGCAGACCTCTGAAATCTAATTAGAAAGTAGATCGTAATTCCATGACAGTTGTGCCAGTATTTTAACAGTAGATATTTTGTCCTTGGCAGACTCTTTTTACAGCATGGTAGAGTATGCCTTTTTGTCCAAGTAGCCTGCACAGGACCTTCAGACACTACGAAAAGCTAAGCAGAATATAGGAAAGGTTTACAATGGTTTTGAGATTGAATTCTTTGTGTGTTACAGTCAAGGTGTGTGTGTGTGTGTGTGTGTGTGTGTGTGTATGTGTGTGTGTAATGAAAAGACTAGGAAACATATTTAAAAATGTTCTCAATGTCCTTAGCTATTAAAGGATTGCAAATTGAAGACCAAAGTTAGGACCACGTCTCGTCTCCACAGTCAGAATGGTTATCATCAGGAATACCTTTGACGGGAAAGGCTGGAGTGAATGTGGAGAAAGGGCAAACCTTTGATGGGAGTGGAAATAAGTACAACTTTGGAAATGAGTCTAGAGATAGCTATAGAAACTAGAATGTGAAATGCTATCCATATGCTACTCCTGGGCATACAACCAATGAACTTCCTATCTGCTATAGAGACATTTGCTCATCTAAGTTCTTTGTTTCTCTGTTAACAATAATTGGGAAATGGAATCCACATAGATATCCATGTACAGAATGGATAAAAATGTGGTATGTATAGATGATAAAATATTATTCAACTATTAAGAAAAATGAAATCATGAGTTTGCATGTGAATGAAAAAATTTGCAAACTACTGAGTGATGTAACTTACTCAAGACAAGTGGTGATCCTAGCTTGAAGTATATTCTTTTAGTGTTTAATAAGGAACATAAATAGAAGCCAGGCAACTAGAAAGGAGACTATTGGGGGCCACAAAGGAAGGTGGACAGATACAATCCTATGAGGAGAAAGCTTTAAGGGGAGACTAATACTTAAGAGTAGTGATAATTAGAGGTAAATGGAAGGCTAACTCAAAGGAAGAGGTATGAATTCCTAAAAGGTGTTGGAGGATAATAGAGCATGTGTAAAAAGAGAGAAGGTGAGAACACTGGGATTAATGAATCACAAAGGGATGGTGGGAAAGGATAATGGATGTGTTAACCAAGGAAACCCATGAGTTTGTAAGGGATCTTTGAAATATGACTTAAAAATGAGTTAAGTAAGAATGACCCTGCAAGGGTGGACACTGGTACTTCCAGATAACAAGAGTTCTGAAAGGGAAATCTTGGTACAATGTATGGGATGTCTCCTGCAACTTATCTGTCAGAGAGGCTCAGGGATCCCCACATGGATGCAGTCTATTGATATTGCCATTGTTTCCTCACCAAAACAACCTGCTAAAATTCTACTGATGAACATGCTAACATTTTTGATACCTGAGTTTTGTTTACTCATACACAAATGAACGTGTACTTGTTCACACACACACATGCTTAAATAGCACAATAAACTAAGCAGGGTAGCAACTGCCTATAAAATCTAAGTACTCCAGAAGGTATAAATTTGAAGCTACATGCCAAGGTCCCCTCTAAAGCAAAAACACTGAAACATGGAAAATCATGCTCTCCACGAGACTAGAATATTGTCCCTAACAACCTAATTATGGAATTAAAAGAACTCTGTATTTTAGGCATAAGTGACAATGAATCATTTATTCCATGTTCCTGGTTATTGCACAACTACATACTTAGAGGCATAAAACATGTGATGTAAAGAGCATAATAAAACTAGAAATTATAATGTTGAATTTTATTCTACAAATATTTATGGCATTGTGATAGCACCAATTTATTTTTTTATTCTAGCAAATACATGTGAGCAAGTAAAATTGAATGGCGGAAGATTTTTTTGGTGTATTTGTTCTATGGTTAAAAATAGTTTAATAGTTTTTCCAACTTCTATTTTTCAAGATAATATGTAAAAAAAAAGCTAATATTTTACTTAAGTTTCTTTTACCAAACCAAGTTTTCTATATCCATAAGTATGTAGATAGATAGATAGATAGATAGATAGATAGAGATAGATAGATAAATATACTTTGTTTTGAAACAATAAGAATTTTAAAGATTAGCTTTTTATGATTTCCTATCCTTGCTGATGTTTAACTAATCAATATATTTCAAGATGTTTCTTCAGCTGATGTTAAATTGCCATTAATTACTAGACTTGTAAGTTCCCAGGGTTATGACAGAGAAAATGTTATAGTTGTCCTAAAAATTATGTCATGTAAAAATATAGGTTAAACATTCTACAATCCACAGAGAAGCTAAGTAACATGGAAGGCCTAAGGGAGACTATTGAATCTTCCTGGAAAGGGGAAATAGGAAAAACACCATGGGTGGGGGTGGGAAATGGGTTGTGGGGATGGGATCAGAAGGAATCAGCTTCGGGGAGGATGAAGGAAGAGAGTCCTGGGAAAGACAACTGGAATTGAGGAAGGATGGCATCTCAGAGACAAGCTAGAAACCTAGTGAAATGGAAATTCTCAGGAAGCTAGAAGGCTGACTCTAGCTGAGACCCCTAGCAATGTGTGATATGGAGCCTGAACCAGGCAAGACTTTCAGTGGAGAGACGGGGATATCAATGCAACCACAAAGCCTTTGACCTACACTTTGTCTTGCTTATAAGATATACTATGGTAAAAGTGGCAAAGGAACTGAGGGAATGAGCAACCAATGACTGATCCAACTTGAGACTGATGCCACAGAGGGATCTCACCCTTGAAACTGCCTGGGGAGCCAGGAACCAGAGCGGGATATCCCAGAGACCCAGGATAGAACTGAGCATGAGTGGCAAAAAAGAGAAGGCAAAAAATCAATAGAATGATACCTTATGATATTATGCCTTATACATAGATTGGTAACCAGCCAAACATTAGGTAGAGCTCAGGGAATCCTGTGGAAGAGGAGAAGGAAGGATTGTAGGAGGGTCAAAGATACCACAAGAAAATCCACATAAGCAAGTAACCTGAGCTTCTAGGGGCTCACATAAACAGAACTGAAGAACTGACAAGTAGGGAGTCTTCATGGGAGTGACCTAGGCCCTATACATACATACATACATATATACATACACACACACACACACACACACACACACACACACACACACACACACACACACACACATATATATATATATGCTATAGATGTATTGCTTGGTCTTATAGTGGGACTCCTAACAGTAGGAGTGAGAAGGCTAGACTGATTCCACGACATACTTAAAATTGGCAATTAAGAAGATTAGACCTATCTCCATTTCCAAAAACTGGGGAATTCTAGGCAAGGCAAGGCCTCAGAAACTGCCCTACCACCTGGTCTGAGGCAAGAACAGTGGGTCAGCAGCAGTTTCCAAACTTCTTCAGAAACTTCCTTAGCAACAGTTTCCAAAACTCCCCAGCATGTTTCCAGACCCCACACCCCAGTAATGGAATGTCTGTAGAGATGGACCCAAAAGATCACCTACCCAGAATTCACTAATGTGCTTTAAATCATGCCTGCGAGCTCACTTGGGTCTCTCTCTTTCTTGATAATGGAAGACCCCAACATACTGGACTTATGCAGAATAAAACACTCTTTGCATTACACACTATTTAAATTCAGAGTATCATTCTTCGGCTAATCATGGACCCTTATAGGAACAGAAGCTGGCTCTGACTCTTTTGCCTGATTTTGGGACGCTTTTTCTCATACTGGGTTGTCTCTTGCAGTTTAGTCTCTCTGTAACTTTATATGCCAGGTTTAGTTGATATCCCTGGGAGGAATCTCCTTTTCTGAAGAGAAATGGAGGAAGAATGGATGGAAAGGGTGGACAGATGGGAAGATAGGAGCAGAGACTAGGAGGAAAGTAGGGAGTGGTAACTGCAAGTAGAATGCAGAATAATAATAAGAATAATAATAATAATAATAATAATAATAAACATATATAGATTTTTGTGTGTATGTGCATCTCTGTGCTCTTCTGTGTGTACAACATGTACATATGTTAAGGGAAGATGACAGAGATAGATACTAGATTTTTTTCAGTTAATTCCTTATATGTTATTTTTAGGAGTTTCTTACTATACCTGGAGTATACTATTTGTCTAGACTGATGAATCAGCAGACGCCAGACAGACTTTGTAATCACCTCCCCAGATTTTAGACGAAAGACTTGGCTCTGCCTGATGTTTTATATAAGATATAGAGATTCAATCTTGGGTACGCACGGTTATAGGGAGACATCTTACTGACCGAGCCATCTCTCCAAATTTATGAATGTGAATTTATTGAAGAGTAAAAATTTAAGAAATTAGAGCTTTCTCTTGCCAATAAAATAATGGTGTGAAATCATTTTAATTCTCAAATCTAATGAAGCTACAGAGGAGATAACCTATCACTGAACAGCATCACCAAAATAGTTTGAGGTTTTCCGTACATTTCACATAATATATTTCTCACCTACAATTTCATTTGACTTTCTAGACCTTTGAAAACAAGTAATACATGTGAAAAATATTTTCATTAAAAGTCACATAACCAGAAAATACTCAGCCCACATTGTGGCTCAAACCTGTTTATTTATATGTATATCATATTTTCAGTCACCATAACTAATTTCCACCTCTATATTATTCAAGAATAGTCCTTGATATAGAAAGATGAAACTTATGTGTTATGACCTTTAAGCATCTTATCAAGATTCCAGAGAGAAAAACAGGACAGCTACAGTTCTTTGCTCCTCCCTATCCAACCTGCAGGCTCATCCTCAGCTCAGCAACAGAACATCTGCTTCACCTTCCCCTGCCCCCTGCTCACATCAGCAGCACATCACATGCATCTTTCCATTCTAATCTCTCTCTCCAACTCCTTGCTTTATCCCATCCCCCAACTCAAGCAGGCACATCCTGGCAACATATAAGCTATTCTGAGCAGGGCAGCCAGTAAGTAGCTACATGCTTTTACCTCTCCATCCTGTATTCCAAGTCCAATCTTCTAATCTCTTCCCTAGCCCTGTACCAAGCCTTTAGCATGGACTCTTCTCACACTCTGCTCACAGTGGACTAAGCAGACCCCAGGGAAAATTTGTCTGTCCTCCCTTTTTAGGTGCGGCCCAGGACCTACAGGCTGTCCTCATATCTAAGTGTTAGCTCTTAATACCCAGAACCACATTTTACTTGAAATGCATAATTGCCACATGAATCAGTATCCCAAAAGAATTTCCTATCAACCAACATATAGACATTATTTCAACATTTCTAAACTTATGGAAGACAATGAAGAATGTTATAAGAGTAAGTTTATAACACAACATATCTACAGAAAAAATTTAAAATAGAACTCCATACATATAATTTAACAGTATACCTGAAAGCTCTAGAACAAAAAGGAAGAAATAACACACAAATACAATATATGTCAAAATTATCAAACTCATTTTTGAAATTTAAAAGAAAAATAGAGTCAAACAAAAATATACAAAGAATCAATGACACAAAGCATTGATTCTTTGAGAAAAATCAATAAACAATGACAAACCTTTAGCCAAATTAACTAAAAGGAGGAGAGAGCATATCCAAATTAAGAAAATCAGAGAGGAAAGAGGGGCATAATACCAGATACTAAGGAATTACAGAGAATCACAAGGACATACATTAAAAACTTTTATTCCACCAAACTGGAAATGTCTAAAAGAAAGAGATACTTGTTTTGGAATATACAAATTATGAAAGTTAAATCAAGATAAGCTACACAATTTAGTCAGACCTATAGCCCTAATTGAAACAGAAGTGGTCATTGAAAGTCTCCCAACTTGGTCGAAGTTATCTCTGGACTAATCCATTCTAATATCTAGCAGGAGAAGGAGGTGGTGGTCAGAAGTCAATGGCTGAAGTTGTTTTGGAGTACCTAGAAAGACGGAATCTCTGGGATACTGAGCAGCCAGCCATGACAACTGTCCCTTATTACAGGACGAGTAACTTGGAAACATCCATGGAAATTTCAACAAACTCAGCATCCTTCAGTCAGGATCTGTCCTTTGAAACTGTCTCTTAAAAGCTGCTTTAAAGAAATAAGTAAATTTGTATGCTACATATGCATACATAAAAATTTTTAAATTTTAAACACAAAAGAAGTCACACCAGTTGTTTTATAACAATGCCTTTATAAACCAGTATTTAAGAACAAATGCATCCAAATGTTACCAATTTGAAGTATTAACTGCATCTATCCATCCATACCTTTTCAAAGGTATGTCTCAAAGGCCATGAACTTGCTAACAAGCTAAAAGTAAACAAAGATTAAATAAAATAAATAGCTAAACACACAAAAAATAAAAGAAAAAGGAAAAGGAAAAGGAAAAAACGAAAAAAGAAAAAGAAGAAAGGTAGTTGGGCAGGCCAGAAAAATCAAACTGGTAAGCGCTGCTCTTCCATGGTCTCTACTTCAGTTTTTACCATGGCATCTCTCAATGATGGACTGCAACTTATAGACTAAAATAAAGACTTTTTTCCCAAAAAAAGAGAAAGTCTCCCAACAACAACAAAACCTCAATGGCACGTGGTTTTAGTGCAGAATTCTTCCAGACTTTCAAAGAAGAGTTAATGTCATACTGAAAATATTCCACAAGAGAAACAAAAGTAACATTCACCATTTCATTTTATAAAGCCATAATTACCCTGATACCCAAACCACATAAAGTCTCAACAAAGAAAGAGATTTATACACCAACTTCCCTTATAAATATAAATGCAAAAATACTCAATAAAATACTTGTAAACAATAGCCACGAACATATCAAAAAGATTATCTGTCATGATCTAGTAGGCTCCATTCTAGAGATGCAAAGATAGTTCAACATATTTAAACTGATAAATCTGATTGACCATATATAAAAACTGAAAAAAATACCACATGATCATTTAGTTATATAATGGAATATAGAAGAGTCATTTTGTTATCTAATGGAATATAGAAAAAAACTCAACACCCCTAATGACATAGGTCCTATATGAGTGGGGATACAAAGGACATAATAAAGCATAATAAAGGCAGCTGACAGTAAACCAGTGCCCATCATCAACAAAATGGAGAGGAACTCAAAGAAATCCATTAAAATCAAGAACATGATGAGGATAGCCACTCACTCCACACCTATTCAATGTAGGACTAGAATTCTTAGCAAGAGCACTACAACTTAATGTGATCAAGAGAATATGAATTGGAAAAAATTAAGTCAAAGTATCTTTATTTGCTGATGATATGAAAATATACATAACTGACCCTAAAAATTCTACTAGGAAACTTATAAATGACATACACTTTCAGCAGAGTAGCTGAATATAAAATTGACTCATGAAAATCAGTATCCCTCCTATGTACAAATGACTAATGGACTGAAAAAGAAATCAGGAAAGCAATACCTTTCACAATATTCTCAAATAATACAAAATATCTTGGGGTCATTCTAGCCAAGCAAGTGAAACATTTATTTGATTTAAATTTTAAGTATTTGAAGAAAGAAATTAAAGGAAAAATCAGATGAGGAAAGACGCTCAATGCTCATGGTTTGGTAGGATTAACATAGTAAGAATGGCCATCTTAATAAAAACAACCCATTGGCTCCATGCATTACACATCAGTATTCTGACACAAAGCTTCACAGATCATGAAAGGTCAATTTTCAGACTCAGATGGAAACAAAACTCAGGAGAGCTAAAACAATCCTGATAAATGAAAGAACTGAAAGAGATATCACTAAAAGCAGCATGGCATTGACACAAAAAAAGATACATTGGGATCCAATTAAAAACCCAGATATAGATCCATATACCTGTAGACAGCTGAGTTTTGATAAAGGAGCCAGAAACACACAATAGAACAAAGGCACCATTTCAAAAAATGGCCCTTGTCAAAATAGATTTCTCCATGTAGAAGAATGCAAGTAGAGCCATATTTATCACCCTGCACAAAACTCCACTCCAAGTGGATCAAATACCTCAATACAAAACCTGATCACCTAAACCTGATAGAAGAGAATAAGGGAAATATCTTTGAACTCATTTGCATATGAAAAGACTTTATGAACAGAACACAGCACAGGCACTAATATCAAAATAAAAGGAACCTCATGAAACTCATGAAATTTTATGAATGGAAAAGAACACCATCATTCTAAGTGAGAGTCTGCAGAATGGAGAAAGATTTTTTACAAACTGCACATCTGATAGAGGGGCTAATATCTAAAATATGTAAGAGACCATAAAAAAACCCTATACATCAATGCTCTAGAGGTGGTGCGACCTTCCATGGGAGATTAGAGCCCATAATCTAGACAAACTAAAGTCTCATGCGATAGCCCACTTTAATTGTCAGAGCATCAAACAATATATTTGAGATTTAAAAAAAGTTACTTAAGTAGGGCAGGTACACAGGAATTGATCACATGTGGCAAAACATGTTTTTCCATAGAGGCCTACAGACATTTAGTTAAATCTGTTATACCTGAAAGGAGCAAGAAAACGTATTCTAAAAACAATTAGTGATTTGAAGAAACAGCTCACAAGACTCTTGTGTTTTCTTTCAGTTTTTTCATAAGCACTCAGATTTCTCCTCACAGGACTCCATTCTTGGACCATATTCCAGTAAGTGAACATCAAGAAAACAAGTAACCCAATGGGTAACTGGTGCAAAAAAAATTCTTAAAAGACGAAGCTAACATGGCTGAGAAATATTTAAAGAGATATTCAACATTCTCAACCACCAATCAAAACTGCTTTGAGAGTTTCTCTAACAACTCTGAAAATTGCTAAGGTCAATATAACACATGATAGCTCACGTTAACGGGGATGTGGCATAATAGGGACATACATTCATTATTGGTTGGTGTGTAACTTTGTGCAGCCTCTGTGGAAATCACTGTGGTGATTCCTCAGGAAGATAAGAATTGGTTTAGCTCAGGATTCAACTATATCACACTTGGGCACTTCCCCAGAGGTATTATATCCTACCCTAGAGACATTTGCTCAGGCCTGTACACTGTTGCTCTACTCAGAAATAGCAAGAAATAGGGAACAACCTAGATTCTTGCCAGTAAAATTGACAAATTGATAAAGTAAATGTGGTGCATTTATACAATGTAGTGTTAATGAGCTGTTAAAGTGTGAAATTATGAAACTACTGGGTAAACAAACTTAGAAATGAAAAGGGAGATATAACAACGGAAACTGAGGAAATCCAAAAAATCATCAGATCCTACTACAAGAGCCTGTACTCAACACAACTGGAGAATCTGGAGGAAACTGACAATTTCCTTGACAGATACCAAATACCAAAATTAAATCAGGACCAACTAGACCATCTAAACAGTCCCATAATGCCTAAAGAAATAGAAGGAGTCATAGAAAGTCTTCCAACCAAAAAAAGCACAGGACCAGATGGCTTCAGTGCAGAATTCTACCAGACCTTCAAAGAAGAGTTAACACCAGTACTCTTCAAACTATTCCACAAAATAGAAACAGAAGGAACACTACCCAATTCCTTCTACGAAGCCACAATTACACTGATACCAAAGCCACAAAAAGATCCAACAAAGAAAGAGAACTTCAGACCAATTTCCCTTATGAACATCGATGCAAAAATACTCAATAAAATTCTTGCCAACCGAATCCAAGAACACATCAAAACGATCATCCACCATGATCAAGTAGGCTTTATCCCAGGAATGCAGGGTTGGTTCAATATACGGAAATCCATCAATACAATCCACTACATAAACAAACTCAAAGAAAAAAAACCACATGGTCATTTCATTGGATGCTGAAAAAGCATTTGACAAAATTCAGCATCCCTTCATGCTTAAAGTCTTGGAGAGAACAGGAATTCAAAGCCCATACCTAAACATAGTAAAAGCAATATACAGCAAACCGGTAGCCAGCATCAAACTAAATGGAGAGAAACTTGAAGCAATCCCACTGAAATCAGGGACCAGACAAGGCTGCCCCCTTCCTCCTTATCTTTTCAATTTTGTACTTGAGCTACTAGCTCGGGCAATTCGACAACATAAGGAGGTCAAAGGGATACAAATTGGAAAGGAAGAAGTCAAACTATCATTATTTGCAGACAACATGATAGTCTACCTAAGTGACCCAAAAAACTCCACTAGAGAGCTCCTACAGCTGATAAACAACTTCAGCAAAGTGGCAGGTTATAAAATCAACTCAAGCAAATCAGTGGCCTTCCTATACTCAAAGGATAAGCAGGCTGAGAAAGAAATTAGGGAAATGACCCCCTTCACAATAGCCACAAACAGTATAAAAGTATCTTGGGGTGACTCTTACCAAACATGTGAAAGATCTGTATGACAAGAACTTCAAGACTCTGAAGAAAGAAATGGAAGAAGACCTCAAAAAATGGGAAAACCTCCCATGCTCATGGATCGGTAGAATCAATATAGTTAAAATGGCCATTTTGCCAAAAGTAATCTACAGATTCAATGCAATACCCATCAAAATCCCAACTCAATTCTTCACAGAGTTAGAAAGAGCAATTATCAAATTCATCTGGAACAACAAAAAAACCCAGGATAGCTAAAACTATTCTCAGCAACAAAAGAAAATCTGGGGGAATCAGTATCCCTGACCTCAAGCAATACTACAAAGCAATAGTGTTAAAAACTGCATGGTATTGGTACAGTGACAGGCAGGAGGATCAATGGAACAGGATTGAAGATCCAGAAATGAACCCACACACCTATGGCCACTTGATCCTCGACAAAGAGGCTGAAAACATCCAATGGAAAAAAGATAGCCTTTTCAACAAATGGTGCTGGTTCAACTGGAGGTCAGCATGCAGAAGAATGCGAATTGATCCATCCTTGTCTCCTTGTACTAAGCTCAAATCCAAATGGATCAAGGACCTCCACATAAAGCCAGACACTCTGAAGCTAATAGAAAAGAAACTGGGGAAGACCCTTTTGGACATCGGTACAGGGAGAAAGTTTCTGAACAGAACACCAATAGCGTATGCTCTAAGAGCAAGAATTGACAAATGGGACCTCATAAAATTACAAAGTTTCTGTAAGGCAAAGAACACCATCAAGAGGACAAATCGGCAACCAACAAATTGGGAAAAGATCTTCACCAATCCTACATCAGATAGAGGGCTAATATCCAATATATATAAAGAACTCAAGAAGTTAGACTCCAGAAAACCAAACAACCCTATTAAAAAAATGGGGTACAGAGTTAAACAAAGAATTCACACCTGAAGAACTTCGGATGGCGGAGAAACATCTTAAAAAATGTTCAACTTCATTAGTCATTAGGGAAATGCAAATCAGAACAACCCTAAGATTTCATCTTACACCAGTCAGAATGGCTAAGATTAAAAATTCAGGAGACAGCCGGTGTTGGAGAGGGTGTGGAGAAAGAGGAACACTCCTCCACTGCTGGTGGGGTTGCAAATTGGTACAACCACTCTGGAAAGCAGTCTGGCGGTTTCTCCGAAAACTGGGCACCTCACTTCCAGAAGATCCTGCTATACCACTCCTGGGCATATACCCAGAAGACTCCCCATCATGTAATAAGGATACATGTTCTTCTATGTTCATAGCAGCCCTATTTATAATTGCCAGATGCTGGAAAGAACCCAGGTATCCCTCAACAGAAGAGTGGATGCAAAAAATGTGGTATATCTACACAATGGAGTACTATTCAGCCATTAGAAACAATGAATTCATGAAATTCTTAGGCAAATGGATGGAGCTAGAGAATATCATACTAAGTGAGGTAACCCAGACTCAAAAGGTGAATCATGCTATGCACTCACTAATAAGTGGATATTAACCTAGAAAACTGGAATACCCAAAACATAATCCACACATCAAATGAGGTACAAGAAGAAAGGAGGAGTGGCCCCTGGTTCTGGAAAGACTCAGTGAAACAGTATTCGGCAAAACCAGAACGGGGAAGTGGGAAGGGGTGGGAGGGAGGACAGGGGAAGAGAAGGGGGCTTACGGGACTTTCGGGGAGTGGGGGGGGCTAGATAAGGGGAAATCATTTGAAATGTAAATAAATTATATCGAATAAAAAAAGAAAAGAAAAAAAAAAGAAAAAAAATGAAACTACTGGGTAAATGGATGGACCTAAAAATTCATCCTAAGTGAAATACCATAGACCTAGAAACACAAGTATGGTATGTACTTACTTATATGTGGATATTAGCTGTTGTGTCAATGATAACCAGTGTAAAATCTTTAGGAATATAGAGTTTAAGTAAAGAGTAAGAGAATAAATGGTACACATTGATCTCCCTAGCAAAGGGAAGTAAAATGAATAGTTATGAATCATTGGGGCTACAAAAAGAGGAAGATTAAATGTGGAGGGAGAGGAAAGAAGGAGAAAAGGGAGGGAATAAAATATTATCAAAGATAAAAAACATACTGAATAGAGGACTATTTTTTTTTTACAATAAGGAGTCCAGGCAGGAATAAATGTAGGGCTGAGATAGAAAAGTTATGGCAGAGCACATAATTGAAAGAGTACGAGTAATACAGTTGATTTTTTGAAAGCCACATATTAACTCCCTTTAAGGCATGTCACAGACAAATAGATCTAGTTCATGAGTGCTCCTTGCTGGGCTTTCAGAACAGAAGGGCAAGTTCTCCATGACCTTTACACTCCATCTGTGGACACCCGCTATAACCTTTTAATACTTCTATTCTAAATCAAGTAGGAGTTGAATATAGGCAGTTGAATAAGATAACTACTAATGTCCCTGAATTCATAGTTTTATTGACATGGTGACACCACAAATTCTTCCAAATTCTTGTCTGAGCTAAGTGTTCATCATATCATATGACAAAGAGAAATCAAATAAAATCTCCCATTTTAAGGGAGATATGAAGCTGTTATTTTTATAGATATAGTGGACTATTTCCTGTCTGGGATTACAAAGACAGAGAAGGCTGTAAAATAAAACTATTACAGGAAAGAACCATTGAGAAATCTCAGAAAACGAACAAGCAAAATAAATAAAAATTTCCAAGCCTGGGTCTGTCTCTTGCTATGAGAACCTTTCGGAAAATCTTACATCCATCAAACCATACTGTGTGTTTCATAGTCATTATTTGGAACATAATTACACTTAAGTATAATAGAAATTTAATTTTATGTGTTTAAAGGCTTTAATGCACAAATGCGTGAGACACTGAAAAGCCATCCGGTGATGGAGTTTTAATGAAAGCAATTAAGCTACTTTATGCTAGAAATGTTTACGAAAAATAGTTCTCAATGCTAAAGCTCTTTATTGACTATCAGAGGAGAGCTCAGAATAAATATTAATAGTAAGAAATGCCTATCACAAGCACGTATTTGTTACTGCAAACAGAAGAAATTATGTTGGTCAGATTAGAAAATAGAGATTTAAAGCAATGAATTCCATTTTCTTCTACTAGTACATCAGCTGCCTCAGAACTACTATTTTAAGAATCGTTTTATATATTATTTTTACATAGTGTTCAAAGGAATATGTGGTACAAATAGAGGTAGATATAAATGTAGCATCTTCTTTCATTTTATTGCATTAGATTTTAATGCACATTAAATAAAATTTCATGCAAAATGGTTTTAGCCCTGTTAAATTATTGTAGAAATTAATTATTTCATGCAAATTGTTAGAGTAGAATTTTATTGTGTCCTTTATTTCTATATTCCTGTCTTGTTTTTTATTAATAAATATTTGGTTAAAAGATAAAAGGAATTATATAAATTACTTGTAACATATACTAAGCAATAAATCTTTAAGACTGAAGATTATTTAAGCTTTCAGTTTAATTTTAATTGCCACCATATTACATAAGTATCTCAAAGCATTCTACTAGTTCAATAGGGAAATTATACTAGTTCAATTCAGAAATAAAGGCAGTTCTTGCATCTAACACCTGTGTGGGAACTTTGGCCTAATAGGTTTGATTGGAGAGAAACAGAATACTTCATCTGGGATATTACAGAGCACCAATGAGCCAGAATTTCTAGGATTATAGTTATGAATAGCTCCACTCTTCAAAAACACAAGATCTCCATTTCTGTCCCAATATTTGGGAGACAGATCCATTAGGATCAAGAGTTCAAGGTTATCCTCAGTTGATCAAGGTCATCCTGGGCTATAAGAGATTCTGCCTCAAACAGCAATGATGATAATCATGGTGATAATAATAATAATAATAATAATACTAAAACAGCAATAAAAAGAAAATACAGTGAAAATTTAATAATGTGACATATTTTAGTAAAGTCATTATATAACAAAGAGAGTAAAAATTAATTATTTTTAAAATGCTTGTGACTCACCACTAATTTTATAAAGGAAGTATAGTAACTATAATGTTGTTAATTGGCAATTAATCAATGAAATCAAGTAAGATCATATAAATTGTTAGGTAATTATAATAATAATTTGGGGGGTTTTTGTTGTTTTGTTTTTTAAAATAATAATTTTGAAATGTATATATTTTAAAGTCTATAGCTTTTATATAATTCAGTAAAAGAATTACTTTATTTATTTTAGAATATTAACTTACTAAGTGTAAAATTTTGTTAAAATAAAAATGTGATACTCATAGTTACCAAGTAACTGATATTACATAGAAAATAAGAAAAGAAGTTATCAAGGAGTTGTATAAGATATTTCTTTTAATTTTTGAAGACATAAGAGTTTCAATCAAGCTGAGTCTGCTGGTGTATGCCTGTAATCCCAGCTCCTGGGAGGTAGAAGTTGAAGGACCAAGAAGTTTAAATCATACTTAGCTACAGTGTGAGTTTGAGGGCAGCCTGATTCCATTAGACCCTATCTCAAAACAAGAACTGAAAGGACCAACACATATTGTGCTTGTCATGTGCCACAAGCACATTAAACTTTAGAGAAAAATGATAAGTATTAAAATATTATCATTAGATATTTCCATTAGATTAAGAAAGTCTGTGCATCAAAAATTAGCCTAGAACCCTCTCCTCTGCCTCTGCCTCTGCCTCTCCCTCTCCCTTTGCCTCTCCCTCTCCCCTTCCTCTCTCTCTCCCTCTTCCTCTCCATCTGCCTCTGCCTCTGCCTCTGCCTCTCCCTCTGCCTCTGCCTCTCCCTCCCCCTCTTCTTCCCCCTCCCTCTCTCCCTCTCTCTTCCTCTCCCCTTCCTCCTCCCCTCTCCCTCCCCTTTTCCCTCCTTCTCCCTTCACCTCCTATTTCTCCTCCCCCTCTCCCTCTCCCTTCTCCTCCCCTTCCACTTCCTCCTCTCCCTCTCCCTGTCCCTTTCCTTCCCCCTCTCCCTCTCCCTTCCCCTCCCTTTCCCCCTCCTTCTCCCCCTGTACCTCTCCCTCCCCCTTCCCTTCCTCTTCTCTCTCCCTCACCTCCCCCTCCCCTTCCCCTCTCCCTTTTCCTTTTCCTTTCCCTAAGCAGATGGAGAGTAGTGAGATGACTCAATGGGGAAATGTACTTGCCCCCAAGATCTCACATTCTGCATGCAATACTAAGCACTCAAATTGTAAAAGGAAGTGCAAGTTGTCCTCTTTCTTCCACACCCGTTCTGTGATGTGCCTGCATACACACATGGACTAAATTAATACTTTAATAAGTTAGCATAGACAAATTTAAAATGAAAAAGGCTGCAAATATATCAGATGATGAGATTATTTAGCAGTATCAAAATCACTAATCAGAAGAGAAAAACACACTAGAGTTATTAACAGCCCACAATAGGCCATTTACTAAAATAAATACAAATGGCAAAGGAACATAGGCATAAATATTCAAACTCACTGGCAATCAAACACTGCAATTCAAACATGAATGCAAACCACATTTTTGCATATTGAATTTAAAAAGGACTTAAAAATGTCTAATTGGCTACGTAGAAGGTGAGGAGAAATTAGTACTTTCAATCACAGCTGACAGGCATGTTCCCTGCCAACCTCTGGTTTTTGTTCAATGTAGAAATACTTACCAAAGATCTGACAGTGTTAACACAACTGTACTTAGGGAAATGCATTCTAAGGGACCATTCAGCAATATGCATAACAATCTGATTTGAAGGTAAATATTATATCATACAAAAATTTAGGATGAAAATCCTATATGCCCATCAGGAATGTGAAGTTCAATGATTTATGGTTACAGACACAAAACTACACAACAAACTGTCAGTGCAGAGTAACTATCAAGAAAACAAAGACTTAACAACATGACAAATATCTAATTTATTCACTACAATAAAAATTTCGTTTTCCACTCTCTTTAAAAAAAAATCAAGAAAGTTGATAGCATATATACCTTCAAATTTACTTAAAACCAGTATAAACCAGACTAAAGGACTAAGTCAGACAGATCCCTGACAGACAGGTGAGCATAACTCTCAGTAGATCAATTTACTTTTTTAAAAACATTTAAGATAGCAGACTTCCTGACTCTTCTCCTCTCTAAGACAAATACTTGATGAGCTATTCTTGCCAGAGGGAACTGTTGGGGGGTTATTATATGAATATCCCCAGTCTTCATTATATTTTCATTATATCTCCATTAATAGCTGGTATTTGGGATTTAGAACTGGGAGAATAAATAGGTAGTTCAGTGCTACTCTTAGCTATGCTGTGAGTACAACGGCAACTTAAGCTATCTTAAATATTAATAAAAATATTATTACTAATAATAGCAACAATAAATACATAGAAAATTTAAGACTGTGACATATTTAAGATTAGTCTATTGGCATGTTTGAGAGAGTGTTGATTATTGGTGTTCTCTATCTGGGTTTCAACCCAGGTAGAGAAAATGAGAGGTGGCAGATGAATATCAATATTAATTTAAAAAGTCTTAAAACCAATAAAATAGAGCAAAAAAGGAAGAGAAGAAGGAGAAGGAGAAGGAGAAGGAAGAGAAGCCACTAATAAATACAGGTAAAGACTGAGGCAAGAAAATCTAGAATAGAAAACATGGCCTGTAAGCATTCAAATTCATAGCAAAGAAAATAAAAGTAAAAAATTAAACACTAGCAGATTTTTTTTCTAAAATATAAGAAAACACAATAATGTGAAGTTAGTTGTATTACAGCAAGCATGTAGGTTGTCAAGACAAGTCACCAGTCCCCATTACTACCCTAACTTTAGATTCTAGCTATAGGTTGAGGAGTCCTCATAGATATCACACTTTCCAGTTGCTTACAAATCCAACTGTCCTTGTCACACTTCAGACTGATAAAACTGCCCACTGTGCTGTACCTGAGAAGCAGCTGAGTAGAAATCTTCAAGCCTTTCAAACATAAAGCTGTCATCAATCTCTGGACTGTATTTCCTTTCCAAGATAATGGCATGCATGTGTCAACACAGCACATCACCAACTGAGGAAGCTCACTTAAGACCTGTAGAGCAGAGATAACCTGTAGAGGGTTTACTGCCTCAAACACTTCCCAGTCCTCAAGACAGGTGAAATTGCAGACGGGCAGCATTGTACCTAGAAAAATTGTTTCTAACAAGTCACACTTATCAGAGCTGTGTTCAAAACAGAAGTTGCAGAGTGAAGATGATACGGGACCAGACTGTTACCAAAACTAACATGCACATCTAAAGTACTTCAGCAACTTAGGCACTGTAAACACTATTACACAGAAATAGTATCCTTTGATATATAAACATATGTACTTACAAATTGACATACCTATAAACACATATATGTAAATATATGCCTATATTATTTTCCAGGGAAACCCAGAGCCTGTTCTGTTGTTACTTCTGAAAAAATATAAAAATGAAAAGAGACATTTTGTGCTCTTACCGCCACCAGATCCAGAAACTGAAGGCACTTAGGAGTTCATAGCAAATGTGCACCCAAAGGAACCATTGCCGTTTTAAGGCCAAGCTATGACCTTCGCTCAGGTTGGCATCTGAGCTCCTTACAGGTTTGCTACATGACCTGAGGATCTTAATATGGTTTGTTCAGTTATGAATATGATTTAGTTCTCTTTTGCAGTAAATTTGAAACTGCTTGTTTTTTTACAGAGTCCGTTATTTATAATTATGGTTTAAGATTTCTACTTTCTGAGATTTTGCTAAGATTAAGAATATTTAGAGGTATAATTCTAATTCACCTGTGCACTGACCATGTAAGAAGTATACCTGTAAACAAGTATGTTGCACTTTATTTAGAAAATATTTCTTTGAAAAAATGTAGACTATTATAGAAAACTTATTCATTCTTTAAACTAAAAACAGATTTAAATGTAACCAAGAAGAAAATTAAGATAGCTTTACAGTCTTGATCTTATGCTGTCAATCAGCATTACTACACTAAAATGAAGAGTGTGTCAAAACTATATAGATTAAATTATCAATTGGTAACCTCCCTTCAAGACCTGAACCTTGGCTGTTCTAAACAGTTTTGATCTTTCTAGAAGAATTTCCAATCAAAGTAATGCAAAGTAACACTGATAAGTACTTATTTTTCAAACCAGTATTTTTTTTAGTAGCTTATTGATTGCAATTTATAGTTGCCTTGTATGGTTTGATAATTTGTCTCTGGATATTCTGAAGAAGTACAACTCCTAATACAATAATGTAGCAATATCTTGGAGATACTAGAACTTCAATCACAGAACAGACAGGATTATGTCTGGGAATGGATTCCACATAAGTTCCAATTAAGAGCTTTCCACACCTCTTACCTTGTTTCAGACTATGACATCCACCATTTGCCTTCCCACTTCTATGATGGTAAAAGATTAGACAAACTTGGACATATCTCATTCCAGTGGTCAAGTTCAGCCCAAGAAAACCAAGAGACAATTAATCAGTGGAGTCTTTATCAGAAATTGGGCAGACAACAGGAATACCATTAAAATAAATATAAAGTCACATTGAGTATGATGTTATGTGTATGCAGTCTCAGCACTTCGGAAGCTGAATTAGGACAATCACAAGTCTGAAACCAGCTGAAGCTATGAAATGTGGACTATTTCAAAGACAGCAGTAAAACTCAAGTGTTTTATACCAGAGCTTTAGAAAAAAAGCAAAAGGCAAGAAGTTACAGGGCAGTGGCTCCTATGCATGGTTGCCTAACACCAAATCTTGTCTACCAGAATTCCTTTGCAGCATTCCATATTCACAAAACTATTCATGAAACTATTCTGGAGTTTCCTCCAGAACTGATTTAATTTGAATTCCTCTTGGATTATGCTTGATATCCATCTCTATGTACTTTTATGCTTCTCTTATTATTGCATGTTCCCTTCTAATGCACTCACTTAACATTTGGTCAAGGAATTCATGAGGTTAGGTTGGCTGCCATCTTAACTCTTGCAAGACTGACAGTTGTTCATTCACAGAGATACTTGAAACAAGAACTTAGATGCTCCGTTTTCTAAAACAAACAAATCTTCAAGAACTTTAGAAATACATGGCTTACAAAGAATGACAATTACTATAACACACACAATATTTACCAGTAATACCTGTGAAGTTATAAATAAATATTTTTAGCGCTGACTTATTGTGTGACAATAAGTAGCTTAATCATTCCAATTTAATTCCATTATTCAGACAAATGGCTCCCTCAAAGAGTATTTCTATTAGTTAGACAGATCTGTAGTTGATGAGGAATGGGAGATAAGTTTAATATGATTTCTGCATTTCATAGCCCACGTAGATTTATCCAAGTGTACAAGTTTATTTTAGCTATTCAATTGTTTAAGACATACACTAAGAAATTTGTGAGAAACATGCTGCATATGTATGTTAAAATCAAAGCTGAGTATATGAGCAGTAGGAAGAGTCCTCTAGTTTGTGTTCATGACAAGTATATGGAATAAAACCAAGAAAGGATGCGATTTGTTAAAATATACGTTTTTGTGTGTTTGTTTTGCAGGCAAGGCTCAGGGTAAGCCAAGATAGGGTATTGATTAAAAACAGTCAAGTTTCAACTTTTGTCCATAGCTTATATGAAGTTATCTCATCCATTTTCTTTCTATAGGCACCATTTCTCAACTCACTTTTAGGTTTATGGAAAAGCATCACTCAAAATTGAGTGTAAAAGAGGCTGAGAGTTCACGTATAAGCCCAAGTCTTCAACCATCTACTGGCACTTAGATTAACTTATAGATCCTGTGCATTCTCTAATGCAATTTTGGCATTCCTACTCTGATACAGAGGCACACAGAGACACTGTATTTGCTGAATCAGGAATATAACTAAGCTATCAATATCTCTGCTTGACAAAATCTATATCCTCATACTTGTATTCTGCTGCAGACATTTAACATTCTCTGCAAAGAATGGAAATTTGTTGCACACATAGAGTAAAGCAAATTAAATATAAACCAGTAATGTGCTGCTTCAGACTCAAGGCACATGGGGCATAAATCCAGATATTAGATATTTCACTGGGCAGTGAAGAAGTGCTATCTATTGGCTCTTCCTTGATGTATAAGAAATTGATTAAAATTTAAATTTACAGGATAACTGGCTACCACTGATTTTGCACAATTCCTGAAAGAATATGTAATATTCAAGACAAAAGTCTGCCATGGCCTTAACTCAGAAATGTAATTTGTGAGCTATGAGGATGCAAGAATTATAGGGAAAGCAGTGAGTGCATTTGACATGTCATCACTATCCTCATTTCGGTGAACACTTGTATCATGTTAAACTCTAGATAATATACATTGTGCACCATGGAAGTCAGCACTCTGATATCTTGATATATTATGAGACAATATGTTATAAATATTAGAGTATGTAATAACCTTCTAGAAATCTCTATGAGTGGAATACCAGGTCAAGCACAGGACAGCAACCTAGAGACATGTATGTACTTCTTTTTATAAGAGAATTTGAACCAATTTACTGAGTTCTATGTTTTCTAATTTTCTTTTGAAATTCATAAAAACTATAAAAAAATGACAAGAGGACAAATGTACTCTGGTAATAAAGGGTTTCAGACATTTGAATACTACAAAGCCAGGAACTTGGTGTCAGCTGGTAACTCATTAAAATATATATCATAGGACAAAACCATACAGTAAGGAAGGAAATTATCAGAGTTCAAAGATCTGGATTCACAAAACAAACAGGAAAACAAATGAGGATCAACCAGTGCTGAGAATCATGGGGAAGGTGAGTTCAAGGCACTGAGGAACTTTCACAGTTCTTGACTATATTATATCAATAGCCAGACAATTTTCACTGGCACAAATCTCAATTATGAATTTAAGATCATTAAGTAGCAGCATATACTTTGAAAATTGGTAGGGTTGGATCTTAAAGAAAATCAAAGAGTGGGAACAGTTCCTAAGATCATGTAGGAATAGTCAGCAAAAAGCTGTGCACTCAATGTAATAGGTTCTTCTCTTGCTGTTCTGAATAGTACTGGTAATGTCAGACTTACCAAGTAGAGATACAGAATATAGCATGCTTCTACTTTCCATTTACAATTAGGAAAAGTGATTAAAAATGCCAAGCACATAATATATGTATAAGTTAAAGGCAAAATATTTGAGAATTTGGAGGAGAGATCTCAACTTGAAGTCAGTTTAAAGGAAAAATAAAGGCTGGAAATGACATTCAGCTTGACCAGCACACCACAAGCCCCAAGGATCAAACTGCAGTGCTGCATCAACCAGGAGCAGGGTGGATATCTGTAATACCAGCAGTTTGATTTGGAGTCAGGAGCATCAGAAATTAATGTCATACTCACTGGGCAATCCGAGAATGTTGAGGTTAGCCTGGGCTAAAGATCCTGTCTCAAAATAAACAGAAAAATGAAAAGTAATCAAGGTACCAATGACATAAAAATAAACACAAACAGCAACAACAACCACCTAGGAGATTGGAAGGAACGTGTGGTGGGGTGTGGGAGACAAGCTTGGGATGTCTGAGCAGTAGATAGGATTGTATTTCATTTAGTGCATGTATGTAATTCTCAAAAGTAGAAGAAATTTGAAAAGCAAAAAGACAAAAACTGAATTAAGTTTTTATTTTTATTAAGATGCAATAAAGGTTTCCATTATAAGACAGATATGACAAACTTAGTTTAAAATCTTACATAAAAAAGAATAAAAATTTTAGCCTGTAACACATACATATTAGAAGAAACAAAGCATACTTGATAAAGCCCATGAATATGCTCTTTCTTTGTCACAACCTGTCACTGTCAATCCCAATATCTACCCCTTTGCCTCATTTTGCTCATTTTCCTTCATGAGCCTGAAGGTTCTTTCATTTTCCCTTATTCCAGTCATGGGCTCATTTGAACTCTGGATTCTTCTACCTCAGCTAGAATAAGATATACGCTACCAGCCTCGGCTACAGTTCACTGTTGTCTTGCACAATTTCACATTTATATAAAACATATTTTTACCTAATATAGTGTTTGTGAACTCCTATTCCTTTCTTTGACACATCCCATCTCTGGTTGAACCCTCTTTTTAGTTTTATTTTTAATTAAACAACATCATTTCCCCTTCCCTCTTCTCTCTCCAAATCCTCCAAGTCTCTTCTCAGATTGATAGCCCATTTTCCTCTACTTTTGTTACATCTACATATCTACCTATCCATCCACCCATCCATCAATCTATTCACTACCTATTTGTCTATCCATCCATACTTACAAATATCGATGAATAAATACATAATAAAATTGGCTAAGTCTATGTGGTGCTTTTTGTACAACATATGAATGACCACTTGATATTGAATAACCAAGTAGAAGCTCATCCCTGGTGAAGACTAATTCATCCATTATTAACAGCCATTAATTACATGTATCAGCTGTTTATCTAATGTTAGAGTGTAATGTGACTTCTCCCACACTTGTTGGTATATCAATTTGTGTTAAAATTGTTCAGTTCTTGTTTATTCAGCCATATTCTTGATATTTTATGGGTCCAACTTTCCCGTCATGTCTAGAAGAAACAATCTCATAGCTGGTTTCCCAGTCTTCTGACTTCTAAAGCCTTAATTTATGGCTTTGGGTGAAATGTTTCAGCAAAGGCTTTGCTGTTTGAGTCAATCATTGAGGCTGAGAAATTGTTTTGTGACTGAACCTTGAAGAAATATCTCTCTGGAAGGTCTGCATTTGGTGCTGTGGGAGAGCTTGCCACTGCACTCATTTTGGTCCTAAGTCACTCCTGGCAAACAAGCAGTTCTTACTTTTTATTGTGGCTAGCCATGGTCAACATAAACTGAGGTTTGTGTGTGTTGTCTGCTCTCATGAACAGCAAATGGCAAGATAGCTTTGGTATTTGGGACCTTTTCTAGCCCCAATTAACTTGTATGATGTTTGAATAAAGTAAGTAGAATGGGCTAACTTGGTGTCACTCTTCCCCTAGAGACTGTATACCTCTACTCCTTCAGAAAATGAAGGCTTAGCAACACGGTGAGCTTCTCTCTCTACTGCAGCACCTACAACCAACATCAATCAATATTTATGTCCCTTCTTTTTTATGTTCCCTGAGCCTGAGGTGTAGGAGTTGTGTTGCATACGTGTCAGTTATGGATGTACTCATGGTCAATTATGCTCTGCATTTGACCACTCGGTCCTGATTCTAATGTTCTCCCTTTCTTTCAAAAAAAAAAAAAGCTTGTTTGGTGGAGGGTGAAAGCTATACTTATTTGTGAATAAAGAACAGGTATTTATATTTGGAATTACACTGATTATAGAAAATTTAAGACATTCAGTTTTCCTCTAAGGTTCATGACCTCCCCAGTCCCAGGAATTTGGCTAGGTTTACAGTAGTAGCAGGTGAAATTTCTTTCCAGGTAAGTGGGTCTGAAGTACATTGAGACAGCTCTTACCTACCACCAAAGATGAAGTGCTCCCAGCACACTGGTGGGGATACTTTGCTATACTGGTCATGGTTGTGGTTCATAGGTATTTCAGATGAGTAGGACAACTAATGGTTTTCCTTTCCTGGCAGCTTTCACATCAACTTCATTACTGTAAAGATTATTCCTTAGGGCGGAATCTTTCAGATATTACATAACTTGAGTCCTCTGACTATTATGTCAGAAAAAATAGACTTAGCTTCAACTTCTGGAAGGGAACCAATGGCAACAGTAATACACCATATTGTTTTGGGAGTCTCCTTGGCCCCCTTGACCAACAATTGGAAAGGCAGTTTCTCATGTCTGGTACTGAGTTGTATTAGATGGATCCAATCTAGAGTCAATAATAGCCTTTTAAAAGTGACCATAGCTGGTATGAGTTCACGATCACAGAGGCCATGCGATACCCAGAAGACATTGTTTCACATCACTCCTCCCAGTCCTCCAGATCGTCTATTTTCCCTGATGTCCCTGAGGACTTTCAGAAAGTGAATCAAAATGGCCTCAGAAGTTGTCCATGTGTCATCTCGTGGGCTTTGAGGTTTCAGAGGTTCCAGCAAGGCTTAGTGGCTCACTTTCTCCTCCCGCTGCCCCCTGACCCAGATGTGGAAATTTCAGCTCTTGCCAGCACCATGTGTACATGCATACTGCCACCATTCTATCATGATGATAAGGAACTGAACCTTTAAACTATAAACCAGACCCAATGAACTGTTTTCCATGAAAGAGCTGGCATAGTTGAGGTGTTTCTATAGAAACAGAAACCCTAACTAAGACTACATAAAAGCACTTCTTTGAGCAAAGCTAGGAGTTATTCTATGTCTATATCTTGTAGTTTTAAATTTTTATTTTATTTTTATCTTATGTGTTTGAGTACTTTCCTACATGAATATATGTATAGCATGTATGTATCTCATGCCCACTGAGGACAGTAGATGGCATCTCCTCCCTTAGAACTGAGTTATAAAATGTTGTATACAACTATGTGGGTGTTGATGACTAAATCCAGGTTCCCTGGTGGAGCAGTAAGTACTCTCAGTCACTGAGCCACCTCTGAAGTGCCTATTTTATGTTTCAAATTATTCTTTTTTTAATTAATTTATTTATCTTTTACACTCCATATTTTATCCACCACTATCCATCCTCTGACTATCCCACATCCCATATCTCCTTCCTACCCCACTGTCTCCATGTGGATATCCCCATCCCCCACCCCACCTGACCTCTAAACTCCCTGGGGCCTCCTGTCTCCAGGGTTAGGTATATCATCTCTTAATGAACACAGACCCAGCAGTCCTCTACTGTATGTGTGTTGGGGGCCTCATTTCAGCTGGTGTATGCTGCCTGTTTGGTGGTCAGTGTTTGAGAGATCTCAGGGGTCCAGATTAAATGAGACTGCTGGTCCTCCAGGATTGCACTTCTCCTCAGCTTCTTTCAGCCTTCCCTAATTCAACAACAAGGATCAGCTGCTTCTGGTCATTGTCTGGGTACAAATGTCTGCATCTGACTCTTTCAGATGTTTGTTGGGTCTTCTGGAGTGTGGTCATGCTAGTTCTCTTTTTGTGAGCACTCCATAGCCTCAGTAACAGTGTCAGGCCTTGGGACCTCCCCTTGCACTGGATCCCATTTTGGGCCTGTCACTGGACCTTCTTTGTCTCAGGCCCCTCTCTATTTCCATCCCAGTAATTCTTTCAGATAGGAACAATTATGGGTCAGAGTTGTGAATGTGGGATGGCCCCCTGTCCCTCATTTGATGCCCTGTCTTCCTGTTAGAAGTGGGCTCTAAGTTGCTTCTCCCTACTGTCAAGCATTTCATCTAAGGTCTCCCCCTTTGAGTCCTGAGAGTCTCTCACCTCCCAGGACTCTAGTGTAACTTGGAAAGTGCCCCCAACCTCCTACCTCTTGAAGTTGCCTGTTTTCATTCTTGTTGCTGGCCCCCAGGGTTTCAGTCCTTTTCCCTCACCCAATACCAGGTCAGCTCCCCTCTCCCTCCTACTACTTCCTACTTCCCCCCACCCTGTCCATTTTCCCTCCCAGGTCCCTCCCTTTCCACTTGTGATTGCTTTGTTCTCCCTCCCAAATGGAACTGAGGCATCCTCACTTGGGGGCACTTCAAGTTGACCTTTTTGAGTTCTGTGGACTGTATCTTGGGTACTCTGTAATTTTTGTGGCTAATATTCACTTATTAGTGAGTACATACCATGCATGTCGTTTTTTGTTTGAGTTACCTCACTCAGGATGATATTTTCTAGTTCCATCTATTTGCCTGCAAAACTCAGGATGCCCTTATTCTTAATAGCTGAATAGTATTACATTGTGTAAATGAATCACATTTTCTGTATCCATTCTTCTGTCATGAGACATCTGTGTTGATTCCAGCTTCTGGCTATCACAATTAAGGCTGCTATGAACATAGTGGAACATGAGCCCCTGTGGCATTGTGGAACATCTTTTGGATATATTCCCAAGAGTGGTATAGCTGGGTCTTCAGGTAGGTCTATTTCCAATTTTCTGAGGAACCTCCAGATAGGTTTCCAGAGTAGTTGTACAAGTTTGCAATCCCACCAGCAATGGAAGATGTTCCTCTTTCTCTACATCCTCTCATATATGTGTGTGTTGTCACCTGTGGTTTTGATCTTAGCTATTCTGATTGATGTAAGGTAGAATCTCGGGGTCATTTTAATTTGCATTTCCCTGATCACTAAGGACTTTGAACATTTCTTTAGGTCCTTCTCAGCCATTTGAGAATCCTCAGTTATGGAATCTTGGTTTTGTTCTATACCCCATTTTTTGATTGGATTCTTTGGGTTTTTTGGTGATTAGCTTCTTGAGTTCTTTATATATTTTTGGATATTAGCCCTCTATCAGATGTGGGATTAGTGAAGATTTTTTCCAAATCTGTAGGTTGCTGATTTGTCTTATTAACTATGTCCTTTGTCTTACAGAAGCTTTCCAGTTTCATGAGGTCCCATTTATCAATTTTTGATCTTAGAGCACGAGCTATTGTAGTTCTCTTTAGGAAATTCCCCACTGTGCCAATGAGTTCAAGGCTTTTTCCACTTTCTCTTCTAATAGATTCAGTGTATCTGCTTTTATGTTGAGGTCCTTGATCCAATTGGACTTGAGCTTTGTGCATGGTGACAAATATGGGTCTATTTTCATTTTTCTACATACAGATAGACAGTTAGGCCAGTACCATTTATTGAAGATTCTTTCTTTTTATCCATTGTATGATTTTTGCTTCTTTATCAAAGATTGAGTGTCCATAAGTGTGTGGTTTTATTTCTGGGTCTTCAATTCTATTCCATTGATCAATGTATCTGTCTCTGTACCAATACCATACAGATTTTATCACTATTGCTCTGTAATACAGCTTGAAGTCAGGGATGGTGATTCCCCCTGAAGTTCTTTTATTGTTAAGAATTGTTTTTTGTTTTATTTTGTTTTGTTTTGTTTTGTTTTGTTTTTTGCCTTTCCAGATAAATTTGAGAATTTCTCAAACTATTCTTAATCTTTTTCTTGTCATCATTTTCTTTCCTTGGGTAGGGGGGCTCTATAGTAATTTTATTGTAACAGAGAAACACTAACAGCAGGCATGATTAGAGCATGGTAGTTATCTTTCCCATAGGTGGAGTCTGAGCAGGGCTGGGCTGGCAGTACACAAATCCCAGAGTATCTCCTTCTGATCCTACCTTGCATGTCTGCCTCACATGAAGAGACAGGCTGTGCAGTCAGGATGAAGAGGTCCAGCTGGGCAGAGGCCCCATCTCAAGAGGAGCCAACACTGAAGAGGACACTGAAATCAAGGGCAGGGTCCCTCTCTCCATGGGTCTTTGATGAGAGAGGAGACTATGGCATGAGCAGAAAAATCATGCTCTCCATTCTTAGATAACTCCTGGTAGGATGAGGTTGACAGTCAGCCGAGCAGTAGAACACGGGATGAAACTCTGGGCTCCAGAGCAGCAATGACAAGAAGGGACAGGTGGACAAGACACTAACTGCACCTTCTACTGTCCCCGTCAAAGTGGCAACAGACCTGTCGGTTGTTGTAAAGCACAATTTCTGTAATGTAGTCTGTTGACACAGTTGTTCCACCCAGGGAGGACAAACTGGAGGACAACTGTTCAGTGACAGAACTAGTTATTTTTCTCTTACAGCCTCTAATATGAGAGGCTCTAACAGGGTCCACAGGGGAGCCCCTGATACCATCTGAGCTTCAGATAAAGCTTCTGACCTATTCCAATGCCGTGGCTGACAGGTTTTTGGTGCTGTGATTTTCTTGCATGTGTAAACTTTCAGAAAAGCTGGTAATTACTTGGTGACCTGAATGGCATGAGCAATGTAGCCCACATGGCCAGAGGTGACCCCTGCCACGGAGATTCGGCCATCCTTTGTCATGTAGACCGAGAACTCCTTGGTGAGCTGCTCCACCTACTTGGGCTTTAGGCCGGTGAAACAGAACATGCCAATCTTGTCGGTGATGTGCTCCCAGTTGTGGGAAGAGCCCTCTTTCTTCAGGGTGGAGACCAGCTGGGTCCTCATGCTGATGATGCACTGTTCTGGACGCGGGTCCACGACCATGGGATTTTTGAAATATCTTCTATGTCTCTGGAGAAATCAAAGCTGCAAGTCTTGGGGTCATAGTTTTGATAACCTTGGAGTTGCATGCCGGGCATCCCTGAAGATGGGCGTGTGATTTTCACAGGATGGTTTGGGCAGAAAGACATCTCGGCAGAACTTAAAAAAATCTATGCAGAAAACTGGCTCCGACACTTTAAGCTCCAGTCCCGGAAATGGTCTGCACAGTGACAAACCAGCTGCTTTTCAACACTTCCTTGTTTTTGCCCAGAGTCAGTTCTGTAGAAGCCTTACGAAATTCAGCCAGTCCCCCAGTGGGCAGGTATTCTTTGTCCAATTTTTTTGCAATAGTCTGGGCCTCTGTTTTCCGGACACGGGGGAGCACGTGTGGCGTTCCGTTATCATCCCAGTAGGCACCAACTTCCAGATTCACCTTCTTGCTGTTGTTATTTCTCTTGAAGTCTTCGGTACCTCCCAGGACGGTAACTCCCATTTCGACCTGGGTCCACCAGGAGCGGGTTCTGGCAGAGACTGCAGCTGCAAGGCCTGTGAGAAAGGCAACAGCCATTCCTGAGAGGATGCGGCTGGAGTGCAGGAGGGCCATGGTGGGCAGTAGGACCACAGTGAATGGTGGTAGAGCTGAGATCAGGGGAAGCCTTGTTCTCATTTTCTTTTTCTTTTTTTTTAAAGATTTATTTATGTATTTATTTTATGTATGTGAGTACACAGTTGTCTTCAGACACACCAGAGGGCATCGGATGCCGTTATAGATGGTTGTGAGCCACCATATGGTTGCTGGGAATTGAACTCAGGACCTCTGGAAGAACAGACAGTTCTCTTAACCGCTGAGCCATTTCTCCAGCCCTTGTTATCATTTTCTAACATGAAGTATACCTAGTTTTTATTTCTTTATTGACCACAATCTCAAAAAAAGGTAGAATTATATTTTTATTTTAGACTTGGCAAATTATTCTTTACTCTATCATTAGGATCATTAATTACATATTGCAGCTTCTAAAAAAAATCTTTAAATAAAGAAATGAGGATAAGGAAAAGGACATCTTGCCACAGAGGCATTCCTAACTATTATTACTGCATCAGCAAAGTCATAGACTTGCCTAGCAAGCAGCTAATAACTGCTATAGATTTGATATGTTTCAATCACATATGGAGATATATGCCTGCAATTACAGAAAGCATGGGGTTGAGATCCAAGAATCATCATGAGTTAAAGGCCAACCCAAACTGTAAAGCAATAAGTCCTCATTTATTATTAAATTACTGGAAGAAGCTAACCAATCTGTTCAAGCTGGAAAACTCAGAATTCAACAAGACACTCTGCATATAAACATATGGTAAAGCATGATAAAGGAAGCAACTGAATGTCCACCAACACCTCAATGCATGAATGCACACACGCACATGCATGCACACCTACCATATACACATGTGCTCGTGCCTCATCCTACACACATATCTATACACAAATAAACAATAATAGTGGACATTATCTCAAAAAAAGTCTGATCCAATAAAGAATAAATTGGAAACAAAACTTTCTCACCCTCAGTCTTTCAGAAATTATATTGATATGGTAAATTATATTGAGCCTGTTAGGTGAAAAAACACAAACTACACCAAGTTTTCAGTGTATAAATTAGCAAACTTTGTGTCCCTCTAATGCCATTAGAATTGCTTTTGGATATTTTAGCATTCATAATCTATGTCCACAATGCATACCACAGTCCCCTGTGAAGTGTTAATAAGATTATCAAGTCTCAAGGTTTCTTTACCACACCAAGTGCAATCAAACTTACAGAGGAGGGAGTAGCTATTTCTAATTTTAACAAACTTCCCTAGCAACATGAATATGAAATTGATGTTGGACCTGTGACTTACTGTTCCTCCTCTTGCCTGAGACATCAAGTCACCTTTTGCCCACAAAAGGAGAAAACTAGTTCATGTAGCAATGCTCTGACATGGTCCCAGTGAACTCCAGATACTTGTGTCTACCTCGAAAGCCATGATAAGTAGCATCTTTTCGACCAGGTACACTGTTTAATGGTTGTTTTGAAGTGATAACTTTGTGCACTGTGGAAAGATTATCTTTGTATCATTCAAATGCTGATTGCTATACTGGCAGAAAGTTGAATACAAGCAGATGTCAGTATAGTTATTTTTATGAAGCATCATCTATTTCAGTGTTTTGTAAATATTCTTCTCCATCACCTTTTGAGGGGTCAATAAAGATCTGACCAGCTAATTAACTGATCAAAAGAGAAGAAGGTGGGACTTCTGGTTCTAGTCAGAGGGTCCCAGGAAGACCAATGAGAGAGAGAGAGAAAGAGAGACAGATAGATAGACAGATGAAAGATAGATAGATAGATAGAAAGATAGATATAGACAGAGACAGAGAGAGACAAGGATAGAGACAGAGAGAGACAGAGACAGAAACAGACAGAGATAGAAACAGACAGAGAGAGACAGAAGAGGAGAGGAGGAAGAGTAGAAGGATGATGAGAAGGAAGAGGAGGAGGAAAAGGAAGAGGAGGAGAAGAAAAAGGAAATGTGGCCGTGAATCAGAGGGCCTAAGAGGAGTTGTGATGAGCAGGTAACCAGGGGATTATCTAGGACGACAATACTCTGTGTTTAACTGGTGCACTGGTCCTGCTGGTGCAAGGTAGAACAGTCCACTGAGGGGAGAGTTGTAACCCGTCCCGCGGGTCAGTTATTCCAGGGTTCCGAAGGGGTGCTACCTGCGGGTCAAAAGGGGTGGGGAGGGAGACGGAGGCCAAGCGCCAAGAAAGACAGAGTCAATCTGGGTTTTGTCAAAGCCTCGTTTAATGTTCTGGGGTACCCACGTTATAAGGCTTTCAGGAGGGGCGTACCCCAAGGTAGGGACAAAGAGGGGCAGAGGTATTCCTGGCATTTACGACAGGAGGTGAGGAGGTTATCTGATGAAGATACCCGGAGTCATCGATGTTGACGCAGGCAGGATCATTCTGCAGTAATCTCGAGACAATGGCTAAACAAATACCCATTGGAGAGGCTCTTGTTTGCTTTTCTCAGGGCCTTAGCCCTGTCAGCCAAAGTGAGGGTCTCTAATGGCTTCCTACAACTCCTCCTTTTTTCTTTCTTAAGTTGAGGGGTGGCTATGGAAAGAGGGTCGGTGGAGAGCCTGTCTTAGGCTATGTGGTTTTGCCCCCACGTCCAGCACCGCAGTAACTAGGCCTTTTTAGATCCTAGTAGGGCAGGGCCTCTGCCTTAGGCTATGTAAGTTGCACCCACTCCTGGCATCACATCCCACTCCAATGGCTTAATCAGGCCCTTGGTGGGTGTGACGGGCATCCAGGTAGCGGACTCACAATAATCCCGTCATGGAGTCACCCTGCAGCCAAGAGGCGGTGTGCATCTGGCTCGTGGCACCACAATATTTCCCGTCATTGGCTACTCCACAGCTTATGGCCCTCAGCCACTATTAGGAGCTGGAGGTCACCCTCTCTGGCATTGACGTTTCTACTGCTTAGGAACCAAGAAAGCTCTGTGCCTGCAGCAAGGGTAGAGAACTGAAGGCCGAGATGGTTGCTACCTCCATGTCTGTCAAGGCAGAATCAATCTGTGATTTAACAAAACTGGTTAATCTGTTAAAGGCCCAGGGGCCAAATGACAAAAGAAACAAAAGACCCAGGAGGGGCCCCAAAAGGCTGGAGAGCAAGGTGGAAAGTCAGGGTGAAATCTCAGCATCAGCATATTCTGGCAGCTAGCATGTTCCTTCAGCATCCTGTAGAAAAAACACAAACATACCTCTTCTCTACACTTAGAGTTCCCTGGCATTAAAATTTAAAATTTTTTATGGTATATAGAGATGTTATTCTCCCCTCTTTTATTATAAAAATATTGCAAAGTTATTTTTATTATAAAAATATTGCAAAGTTCTATGGGCTTGTTCTATAATATCTTGTCTTTGCGAATTATGAGGAATCTCAGTAATATGACTAATATCAAATTGTTAATAAGACATCTTAAATGACTGGTTATAATAATCAGTTATAATATTTGTCTTAATCTGATTTGGAACATTTAGTATAAAAAATAACATATGTAATGACTAATTTTATTTTTGTTTCTTATGTTAAAACAGTTATAACTAGAAAGCCTGAAAAGCTGTCAATAGTCGTATGTATATTTTTGATTAATTTTTTGAATTGTATTTGTACAAACAATTGTAAAAGTTAAGAATTAGTATCATTAAAAGGAAACAACTTTAAGCAATTGCAAGCCATGAGCTATATATGTATATTATTAATATAAAAATCAAGTTTGATTTTTAACATTTTAAAACAAAATTGTATCTTTTAGATAACAATTATTAATTTTGTCAAAAAGGCTTGTCATGTAATAGATTAACAATTAATAATAATCAATTTGATTGTTGTTTAAAATAAGGAACAAACATTTTATCATGCTCTTAAAACATTCTTTTTAAAATATTTTTTTTATTTTATTTTGTAACATTTTATTATTATATCAAATCTTTATTGGAGGATGTCAAAATCGTATTTGGAGAGATTTTACATTAATGTTCTCTTTGTTAAGGAATGGAAGTGAGCATATATCATAAACTGTTGACAAATACTTATGGTAGCTTTCTCCAAGTTATGTCTCTCAGTATTTGTTTTGCATCTATCTTGAGAACATCAGAGACTTAAATGACAAACTTAAAGCAGTGTCTTAGGCAAAATATTTATCTTAACATCTTTTGAAAATCATTTTCTTAAAAAATTTAAAAGCCCAATGTTAAGAGCAAACCATTTCTTGAGGAATAACCTTCTAATGAAAATCTTAAATCTATAATAATTTTGTATGTAGTAGGCAGGCCAAAATTTTAGATCTAAGTTTGAACTTCATTTTGAACCACATCTGTATGGATCTGTTAAAAATGTTCTTTTGGCCAGAAACTCTCTAAGTGAGGCCTGCAAGACAAAACTGCATCTCTCAAGCCTCTGCAGCTTTGAGCAGCTTTGAGGCAGCTCTGAGCTTTGTATTAACTCAAATGTAAAACTCCTGATTTGAGTTTGTTATCTCTAAGGCCAGACCTACACCCACCAGGTCCTGTAAAGAGTAACCTGTAATCAGACCCTATTGTATAGAGGTCAAATAACAAAAGGAACCTGTAATATCAAAGCATAACTACAATTTGTTGAAAGCAAAACCCAGTTTTAAACAATCTTTTCTCCTTAAAATTAATGGCAAATATATTTTTATATTGTAAAGTTTGTGCATCATCTTGTGTTTGAATGTATGACTTTGTAACTTATTGAAGAGACATTATTTTAAATCGTATTTCTTATAAATCCAATCTCCAGGCCAATATTCACACAAAATACCATGTCAATTTAAAAGCATCTTAGAGGCCTGTATTTCCTGGGTTGCGTCATGTCACGTGTAGCTAGTTAAGATGGCTCTGACACTAAATCACCAGTTTTAAACTAACCTTTTCTTAAAAACACTATACCTTTTAAATTATAACCAATTAATTTATAACTCTATAGCCAAGATATGTAAAACATTTATAACTTTAAGACTAATTAGAAATAAAAATGAAGCGATCATACAAATCTCATAAATTTAAACCAAATATATATTTTTTTCTAGCTGTAACTTCAGAGGAATAAAGCACTTTGAACCCAATCATCATCATGGTAGAAATTTTTCTAGGAGAATTAACCATTTCCACTTGTCCGGCACCTGGCCCTTTAAGAAGCAGCTTTTTTTCCCAGCTGTCTTAGACTCTTACCTTAGAATGTGAGGCACCTCAAATTAGCCTCTTCTGTGTAAACCAAAATTGGCAGGACTGCCAGCAAGATAAAGCCTTTTTACCTTTTTTTTTTTTTTTTTTTTTTTTTACATAAAACATAAAAACAACCAATCATTCAGCCAAACAAAACAACAGACAACATGAATTGACACACATATAGACAAGTTTTGGTGCACCAAAGACGTACAATAGACAACGAGGGAACTTCATGTCCCAAAAGATCCAAATATCTTAACCTGAACTAAGGAGATCTCCAGTAGGTTTCAGAGAGAAAACAGGACGTCTCCCGTTTTCTTCTCCTTTCCAGGAGAGTTTTGAAATAGCTTCTAACCATTATTTATTTATTTATTTATTTATTTATTTATTTATTTATTTATTTTTGATACCGTATCCTACACATGGAAAAACTGCTTTTCTGTAACCTGCTTTTTCTCTTGTTTAAGATTTAACAAGGGGGAAGGAGGATGCCTAGTCGAACACACACACCTGTGGAGAGGGGTGGGAGGAGAGCCCAGGAATTTCTCTGCAGTCCAGGTCTTACATGCTGCCCATGAGCAGTTTTTCTCTGGCCGCCTCAGCAGCAGTCTCTGACTTCTACCTGCATGGGTCTCCCCTGTCCATTTTTGCCTAGTCCCTGTCCATGGAGATAGCCCTGGGAGAGCATTTGTTGAGCAATAACCTCATTGGGACCACACATAAGGACTCTCATTTGAAAGTGAATGTCTCTCCCCCAGAGGTTAACAGGCAGACCAGAAACCACGGAGGGCTGAGTAGAGCCAGTATTTCCCTCTGTCCTCCCAAGTCAGCAACTGTGAGCTCTTGGAGAGTATTTTTTTGATTGTCCAATCCCCTGCAGAAGGGTCAGAGAGGCTTGCAAAAGCCAAGCAGGGGCCAAGCACATTGCGAGATCACAGTAGAATCGGCACCTGAGTCTAAGATGCCCTCAAAGCTTTTACCATTTATTTTAAGGCTGAGTATAGGACGATCTCTGGTGATTGCCTGGACCCAGTTAAGGTCTGAGGGACTTGGCTGAGAGGAGCCACGCTGCATGCCTATCGCCGGGTATAGGGTGGTGGGCCACGTGGAGGGGCTTGTTTTGGCTCTGGCTTTTTCTAGGCATTTGACTTGAAATAAATCTTGAAGTTAGAGTGACCATTTGTCCCTTGTAGCTCCTTTAAGAGGACTGCTTGCTCTCTGCAGCTTTTCTCCTCCAAGTTGGCTTTCTCCCCAGGGGTTCTCTAAACTTAATGACATATCAGCAAGGGATGGGTCCCTCAGGAGCGGAGGATAAAGAGAAGTTACAGGAGCGGATTGCGGGGACTCAGACCTGTCTATAACGACCAAGGAAGGTTTTGGAGAGTTCTTTTTAGGGGAAAGTGAGGTCACAGAAGCTGCCCGCGACAAAGGGCAGAGGCAATATTCAGCAGGGTCCTCGTTCTCACTCTGAATGAGCCTCCAGTAACTAAAGAATATATCAAACATTGGTTCACCTGTACCTGTTTTTAAAATCTTATTAATTTCTTTACCAACCTTATCTCAAGTTAACGGGTGAATGTCAGGTCCACTTAAAATTAACCAAGGACATTTCTCATGACAAAACAAAAGAACTTAATTAAATCTTTTTCCTTAACTCTTACTCCTCTCTCCCTGAATGATTGCTTGATTTCTCCTATGAATCAAGCCTCTTTAGCCTCTTTTTTTTTTTTTTCCCCAATGACAATCGGACGACAATGTTTGGCCACTCACCTGCCCCTCCAGCGACGCACGAGCGATGCGGTCTGTGGGGTCCTTCATTCCTTTTCCCGGGATTTCTCCTCCGTCGTCCGGTAGTTGACCGTACTTCGGGTCCCTGGTTCGGGCGCCACTGTAACCCGTCCCGCGGGTCAGTTATTCCAGGGTTCCGAAGGGGTGCTACCTGCGGGTCAAAAGGGGTGGGGAGGGAGACGGAGGCCAAGCGCCAAGAAAGACAGAGTCAATCTGGGTTTTGTCAAAGCCTCGTTTAATGTTCTGGGGTACCCACGTTATAAGGCTTTCAGGAGGGGCGTACCCCAAGGTAGGGACAAAGAGGGGCAGAGGTATTCCTGGCATTTACGACAGGAGGTGAGGAGGTTATCTGATGAAGATACCCGGAGTCATCGATGTTGACGCAGGCAGGATCATTCTGCAGTAATCTCGAGACAATGGCTAAACAAATACCCATTGGAGAGGCTCTTGTTTGCTTTTCTCAGGGCCTTAGCCCTGTCAGCCAAAGTGAGGGTCTCTAATGGCTTCCTACAGAGAGTGAGGATGATTACAAGAAAGCCAAAAAGCAAACCAGGGTGAGACTCAAACTCTAAGTAACAAGGGGCCTGTGGCTAGAAAGTCAATAGTTTAAAGGGTTAGAACAGCTCAGAAGTCACCAAGCTCAAGTTTGCAGCTCCTTAGTAGAAACACCAAGTCTCTGTGTTTACCTGGTGCACTGGTCCTGCTGGTGCAAGGTCGAATAGTCCTCTGAGGGGAAAGTGAGGATTATAATAGGAAAGACAAAATAGAAGACTCAGAGTCAAAGGTCAGAAATCAGGACTGTCCAGTGAATACTGCAGCAGCTCTAAGTTCAATTCTCATAGAATTGAATTTTTATATACTTTACAGCATTGAGAGAAACAAAGTTACAAGCCAGCAGAGGCAATGGCTGACATACCTTTGATATCTGTACCTATCTGGAGGCCTCCCTATTCTTCCCCGTCCTTCCAAGATTAACAAAACATTCAGTCCCTCACCTTGAGCTTCAAATATATCTCCTCTTACCGTTCCATATGACAGCAGGACAGGAAATCTGTCAGTAGACCCTGACCTGACTTGATTCTGCCTGACTGGCAGGTTTTCACATAACCAGATAAAATGACTCCCCACAACCTGGGAGTTAGAATGATCTAAAAAAAGTGTAGAAACACTCTGCAGTTATTTGGTAGAGAAATGGCCGTACAAAAACTCCCATGAAAATTTCACTGCAAATGGTCTTTCATTTCTGGCCTTTTATTTTCTTTGCTCTGTGCTTTTATGATCCAGACTATTTTTAATTAAACATTTTCAATATTTTAAAGTTTTATCATTTAAAATTTATTAAAATATGTGACTGGCTTTATATATGTGTGTATAAAATGTATGTGAATACATATGGCCTGTATTTATGAAATAACTGAATATGGGATATGGAAGAATATTAGTAGCCTTACTAATCTCTAAATAATAAAAAATTTCTTAGAATTTTTGGGCATATGAATGAGTAACACATTTAGCATATGAATGGATAGGCACTTTAAACACATCCATAAAAAGCCAAAAAGTCTTAGAGAACTACTTATGGATATTACTGAAAGAAAGTAGGCAGATTAAAGGTGTGCACAGTACTTGATTGCAACTATATGATGACTATAACAATTAATGAGAAGAGAAGTCATGGATTCCAAAGACAACAAAGTTGGTTATATGGGATGTTTGGATAGGGGAAATGGAAGGGAGAAGTTTTGTAATTATAATATCAAAAATAATTTTTAATTTTACAAGATAAAAACTAAAGGTAAAACAATAAAAGCAGTAGGATATTGGAGGAAATCAATTTTTTAAACATCAATTTTGTGCATTTGTGTATATAAGAAGAAAAAAGACCTTACATGCACTATGGTATACATACTTTCATTAGGTGATGGAAATAATTTTTCAAATAATGGAAGTAACATTCCTAGATCTTGAATGATATATTTACTGATACTGAAAATAGATGAAGACAAGTAATTAACAACACCCTGATCACTTTAATGCTAGAAACAGATGTTCATATTTAAGGCATCAAATCTGAGTAGTTATCACTGAACTGCTGTTTATGAGGGGTATTGTGGTCCTCTTTTTCATAGGAGAGAATATTGTAATGCAGATGATCGTGATTGTCTGAAAATATCCCCATCACTAACAATACTCTTTCTGCTCTCTGATATTTGAATGAAGATTGCATTTAACAAGCTCAATTATGTCTTCTCTTGCCTGGTGGGCTGCATTTAATCATAATTGCTGGAAGAAAATACACAGAAGCATCTTCCAGCTCAAGTTTTTTATCACCACTAAAACCAAAGAAAGATAGTCTATGGGTAGTGTTTAACATGAAAAGAGGGACTGGAGAGAAGTGTATCAGACAGGCTAGTGTCAACCTTCATGAAATAAAAGCTAGGAAATTATCTGAAAATTCTGGGTTTCGTTGAGTTTCGTGCTTATTTGGTTTTTTTTTTGTTTTTTTTTTTTTGTTTTTTTTTTGTATTTTTTTTTAAACAAACTGTCAGATCTCTAAGATGCACTTTTGTAGACTGGCTTACTTTTGCAATGTAACAAAGCTATATACCACCCTTTATATAGCCCTTTACAAATAGTCTATTTCCTTCCATTACTGAGTGGATAAGATTTGCACTGGTAATTAAAAATGGCCTTCAAAGATTGGCAGACTCTATTATGGTAATTTAATCACTGATTTAAATAAAGATGGAACAGTCTTTTCAAGGATTAATATCAATATATTTCCATGCTAATTGTTTACCTGAAATATAATTGTTAAAACTTCACATGAGTTTATAAGCATAATAAGTGTGTTTAGTTATTTTCTTTCTTGCAGAGTATCTACTGTGTGTCAAACTTTTCTGAAGTCTTTTTTTAATAAGACACAAAGGATTGGTCTTAGTAAACGTTTTGTGCAACAGCTCAATTATGCTTTTCAGGTAGTGCTTTTAAAACTTTTTGTGAATAAAAAAATAAAAATATGTAAAACTTCTGGTGTTACTAAAACATTGTGAAGGAAGAAGGGAATGCAGGAAGAAAAGCCAAAATGAAGGTAAAATGGAGGAAAAGCTGGTGAACTTATGGTTGGGCTGGTCTCCTAGAGACAGGGAATGAGAAACTTCAAAGAGAGAAAGTGTCACATTACTATTTAATATTATGGTTCCACACAGGATGCTTATTAGTAATTAGGCATTCACGATTATCCTCAAATACTGTTCTTTCCCTTTCCTTCTGTTGGCACTTGATTGCTTCTCATCAAAATGAGAAGACCTTGTTCATGAGGAATTCTGACACTGTCCTTACACACTTGCAGATATTTTTCACAGGTGATTAATTATTCAGCTTTGGATTTTATTTTAGCAAATGTATTTGTATAAATATGTACAGTTCAACAATTATTATCCAGCTCTGAATTTTTGGGTGTTTTTCCCTTTGTATTGTTGGCCATTAACATGTTTTCTGGATTAATATAGACACATCCCCAATTTAACAGTGCTTTTATCAAAAATTTTATAGCTGTATGAAATAGTTTTACCTTCTTTTCCACCCATTAAAAAACACTTTTTATCATAAAAATGAAAATACTATAACTGTATTCTAACTCTGGCAATTATGCAAAATATCCCTCATGTCCTATCTGCATACCACACAGCTGGATACGTTTACACTTCCGACATTAATCTGTCATTTCACAGTTTTAACAACCCATATAATTTGTGAATGCACATTTCTCATTCATAGTAAAAGATGTCTTTGTTTCTTATTTATTAGGTCTAGAAACAGAAGTCACTTGGTTATATAAACATCAACTGTATTAAAAGCTAAGAAGTCTTCACTCAGGTTATTCTAATAAATAGAATTATTCTTAATGACAAGCATGAAAAGAAAAGAAAAAGACATTGGAAAGTTATAGAGGTAAGTATGTGAGGAAGTGATTCACCATTAGCACAGATATCATAAAATGAGATGGAAGCAGGTAATTTCTCAGATTGAAGAGGGCTAACTGTCTTCTTTGTAGTGACTCAGTGGTTTCTATTTAAAAACATATATGAAAACAATAATAATTATATAATAAAAGCCATGAATTTGAGGCTTTTTATTATATAATTATCATTTCCCCAAAAATAGATGCTAGGGGAAACTTTTCTTCCTCATTATTTCTATTTGTCTAAAATACGAATAGAATCCAATATCTGTGTTATCATGTGAATCAAAGATGAATGGTGACTTTGGTAATCATGTCTTCTGGTGACAAATATGGAGGTTAATCCCAAAGGGCCAATTCTAATATTTTCAGAGACAGATTTCATGGGAGGTTTTTCCCCCCTCTCCACAGATAACAGCTTGAAATATAATGATCTGGAGCTTGCTTTTTAGAGAAAATTTTAAATCTTTAGACAACAGCGGAACCTTCTCCCTTGCTTGCATCCAAGAATGTCTGTCCCTGGAGTCATCTAAGTGGGCCAGTGAAGCACTGGAGTGAGGACTAGCATGTCTGGCAGGCAGACTTATTAGCATGCAGATCGTAAGAGGAACGACCATCATGGATGTGTTTATTTGTTTCTCATGACACTGAAATTATGTCTGGAAAAAAATACAGCCAAGTAACTAATTGTGGCTGAAATTGGGCAATTACTCCTCAAATTAGCCAAATGCAGGTGTAATTATTATTTTAAAAATACTTAATTTCTCATGGTAATTTACAAAGGAGTATCTGCATTTAGTAGAAAAACTCCATCTGGCTGACATATTAACAAATGGAAGTTAAATTTAAAAGTACAAATGAAATTATTGGCACACACACAGAAGGAGGAAGGGAAGAAGGTAAGGAGGAAGGCAGGCAGGCAGACAGACAGACAGACAGACAGAGACAGATAAAAAGAAAGATAGAAAAACTGAAATAGACAAACAGGCAAATTAAGACAGAAAAAGAGAGAGGCAAAGACAGAAACAAGCAAAGAGACAGACAGAGAGACAGAAGATAAGCAGTCACATTGTTGTAACACTAAATTTTAATGAGTAAGCCAATGGAAATCTTTCTGTAGGGAAATACTAAGTACCTAAAGTTGATAAGTTTTTAGCGTATAAGAGTGATTTTCTGAGATCAAACACATCTACTAAAATGCCTTTAAAATACCCTTTCAGTTGAAAGTTGCTACTCTAGCATCTGACATTTTTTTACTGACTTCTAAGTCTTTGTGAGCTCTTACCTTGTAAATTAAATAATTCCCAATCAATGTTTCTTATCTGTATGTCTTGCATTCAGTCTACATCATGATCTTTGATAACTACTCATCAGTTCCAGTAGCTCCCATGCCCAGTGTGTTCCAATAGACTCAGGCCATGTTTACAAAGGCATTAAAAGCTTTGGATCATTAGGTTCTCAGAGTGGTATTTGTTGACACCTTCTGCTATTACAGCATATGCATTTCCTATTCTACCAAACAACCTGTGCCTGTTGGAAATTTCTCCCTTGTTCTTTACAGTCCCCCGCCCTCATTCCTCACTCAAGATTGAGAAATACTTTCCAGAGAATTGGCCCAAGGCTATTTAATAGATAATTCCATGATTCTGTCCTCTTAACTCAAATATTGCCTGCCTGGAAATACGACGCAAGCGATTTTAGCTAAGATATAAATAATGCTTCACTTTGCTTAAGGGAACATGATGTATCTAACTATATGTCTCTTACTCTTGAGAACAGATTTTTTTTCATCAATTTGTTTCATGACCATATCAGCAGCTTAAGGAAACATGATTACAATATTGAAATCTGGCAACATATAGCCATTGAAAAATGAGAAGTAAATTAAATATCATCAACATTATATTCATATTTCAAAAAGTTGAAAAGAGGGATAGAAAACATTGCATTGAACTTAATTCTGCAGAGAGCTTATGCAAAGTAATACTGAGTGTTTTCTAGTAGTAGTCCCAGAAGTCAAGAGGCACAATAGAATGTTCAACATTAACATTCACTCTATCTTGTCCGTGAATTTAGAGTGAAGCTCAAACAAAGAACAAAAGTCATTGCTTTACCTAACTGTAAGCATGCCATCTAAGGAATGGAGAATTATATGAATAGAACATCCCTATTATATACATGATGAATTATTGTGTAAAGGAAAGCTGGCCAAGACACAATAAACTGTTGCACTGAAACCTACTGAAGAACAGAATCCTTAGACAATGCCAAAAGCGATCAGTAATCCTCAGTGGGTTAGTCATTATATTCAGTGTTCTGACAGGAGCATCACAGATCATGAGACATGTGGATACCCTGTGTCTCTTGATGCAATGCAGCATTGAAACACGCAGCACCTTTAGCAAACTAGATAAGTCTATTTCCAGTTTCTTTGGAGGAATCCCTCTGCACAGAGAGCACTAAACATGCTATCAGGAGCCCTTGTTTCCGTATGTCATCATGCTCAGTGGTTGACAGCTTCTCTGACCATCACGAAAGACACCATTCTTGAGACTCTGTGTTTACATTTTTAATAAACAATGTGAGGTCTGTTTAAATTATCTCAATCCCCATTGCCTAGTGTTTTTGTTCAGTTTGGTTCATATAGAAAGACTATGTGCATCTCTCTTGTGCTCATAATGAAAGACTGTTTCTTTTATTCCCAGAAAAGATGTAGCCGTAGGCATGACTTAGTAGGATATGATACATATGTTAAATAGAAAAGTTCATACATCAAATCTAGAAGAAGGAGGAATGATGTAAAAGAGTTCTGCTTCACACAGGATCTCTGAAACTTCTGGATTTATGTAAATGGAATATGTGAAATGGCCCAGTCATCAAACAATTCAAGAATCTCTGGTGTTTTGCTAGCATCTTTGCTGGGCAGAAATCACCCATTACTGATAATTAATGATGGCCAAATTTCTTAAGTCTTCTTAAAACCCTCAAGCTACCTGTGTCTTAACTTTAATAAGCATTAAAATGAATGTTTCTTTAAATTAGTATATTAAAAGCAACCAGAGGCAACTTACAATAATATGTGTTTATTTTCATGTATTTATGTGTGTCTCTATACTGACTTTTGCAATTGGAAATGATTCTGTTAAATAATAGTTGAATTTCTTTTCTTGAAAAATACAAAATTGCTCAGTAGAGAAATTGCTAATTCATATAATTGGTTTTGTTCAGTTGTTAAGCATGGATATACTAAAATCAGAATTTAAAAAAATGAATACCATCATTCTTCAAAGACTCTTAGTTGTCTTTTTAGAAGTTGAAAACTTAAAAATACTTAATTACTCATTACTCTCATCACTCATAAGAATAATATTTAACTTACATCAGCACATTAGCCCTGAACACTTCAGTTTTGCCACTGCCTACTTGTATATGCAGTACTGAATTATTCAGAGCTGCTTTTATTTTGTACTTTTACTTTTACCAAGCCTTCTTTTCACCCACTCATCTTACCTGTACCCTTTTGTGAGCCCAGCAAACTACATGCATACAAGTAAAGTTTTATTATAACCATATTATTGCACAATTATTGATATTTTTTACCTGTGACTGTTTATTTATTTTTAGCTACTTTGTTTGTTCGTTTGTTTGTTTTTTTAGCAAGAGTTAAACAGTTGCTGCTGAGACCTCATGGCCTGCCAAGTAAAAAGTACTTCACATCTGGTGCTTGACAGAAAAACGTATGTTGAAATTTAGGAGGCGATAGACTAGACCCAAGCCAGAACACAGTGTAAACAGTAGAGCATCTGTTTTCTGTGGGTTCACAGCTCTTATGTCACAGGCACACTCACATCATTTCCTTTAACCTTCATGCTAGCCATCTGAGGTAAATGTAATCATTTCTAATTTAGAAATGATGAAAGAGTGAGTTCAGAAAGGTAGAATCCTTACATAGAGGTCTGTCACAGTGTAGAGTGACACTGACTACAAATCTTAACATGTGTACTAAGAAACAAAAGTATGTTTTAGTTTTGTTGATGTTCAGACTTCTGAATGACAGACTTACAGGGCATTGTGTTTGAATGTAGAAGAAATTTTTATGAACTTTCAGCCTATCTTTTCAATGTTGATTTCAGGCTTCCTGTTACAATTCATTTGTACCCCTGTAATTCTAAAAGGGCTTCAGATACAAGGCAATGACTAGAAGAAAGGACATGCGGACTAGTTTAAATCTTCTCCCATGTGTGGTTGTATCATATTTGGGATCAGTTGCACTTACATCCTCTCCTGTGTGTTCTGGTGTTATATTAGGTATCTAATGGTTTTATGCTGTTATCTCATTGTTGATTAGGTATTCATTCATTGAACTACTAAGTTGGATTTTCTTTATTTCATATTTATTATATATATTCTTCAGAAAAATATGGACAAAGTTTGCCATTCTCTGACTAAATTACTTGTTTGTGACTTTTAAGAGCTCTTTATATGTTCATATGCAGAACTTTTGTGACTCTTTTGATTGTAGTTTGACTATGAAGTGCTTGTTCCACATAGACTCATGTATCTGAAACATTGCCCAGCTACCGGTAGTGTTTGAGTCTGTCCTGGAGCTTACAGGAGGACTTGAAGGGGTAAATGAGTTACCGCATATTTCCCATCTCCAGGTTCTGACCATTGTCTCTCATCTGACTAAGGACATCTGACCTTCATGTCATCCCACTATCCCAGCCATGATGCTTTCCTCACCCTAAAGAGTACCAAAAATCTGTACTTCCTGAAACTATTCTTTTCATTGTTGTTGTCTGATTGTTTGTTTGTGTTTTTGAGGTGGGGTTTCTTTGTGTAGCCTTAACTATCTTGGAACTCTCTGAGTAGACCAGGCTAGCCCTAAACTCAGCGATCTGCTGCCTCTGTCTCAGAATGGCTAAGATAAAAACCTCAGGAGACAGTAGGTGCTGGAGAGGTCGTGGAGAAAAAGGAACATTCATCCACTAATGGTGGGATTGCAAGCTGGTAGAACCATTCTGGAAATCACTTTGGCGGTTCCTCAGAAAAGTGGGCAAAATACTGCCATACCACTCCTGAGTATATACCCAGAAGATTCCCCAGCATGTAATAGGGACAGATGCTCCACTATGTTCATAGAAGCCCTATTTATAATAGCCAGAAGCTGGAAAGAACCCAGATGTCCCTTAACAGAGGAATGGATACAGAAAATGTGGTATATATACACAATGGAGTACTATTAGCCTTTAAAAACAATGAATTCATGAAATTCTTAGACAATTGGATGAAACTGAAGAATATCATCCTGAGTGAGGTACCCAATCACAAAAGAACACTCATGGTATGCACTCACTGATAAGTAGATATTAGCCTAGAAGCCTGGAATACCCAAGATACATTTCACATGTCAAATGATGCCCAAGAAGGAATAAGAACAAAGTATGGATCCTTGGGTCCTCTGTAGAAAGGGGAAAAATACCCACAGAAGGAGATACAAAGACAAAAGGTTGAGCAAAGTCTGAGGGAAAGATCATCCAGAGACTACTCCACCCATGGATCCATCCTATATACAGGTACAAAACCCAGACACTATTGTGGATGCCCACAAGTGCTGGCTGGCCAGAGCCGGATATAGCTATCACCTGGGAGGTTCGCCTAGTTCATGATAAATACAGAGGGGGGACCCAAGGAGCTGAAGGGGTTTGCAGTGCCACAGGAGGAACAACAATATGAGCCACCCAGTAATCCCCAGAGCTCCCAGGGACAAAACCATCAAACAAAGAGTATATATACATGGAGTTACCCGTGGCTCCAGACACATCAGCAGCAGAGGATAGTCTAGTTAGACACCAAAGAGAGGCGAGGTTCTTGGTCCTGAAAAGACTTGATGCCATAGTTAGTGTAGAGGAATACCTGGACAGGGAAGCATGGTGAGTTGATTGGGGAAGGGAGATGGCTTATGGTATTTTCAGGGGAGGGGAGAACCAGGATAGGGGACAACATTTGAAATGTAAATAAAGAATATATCCCTAATTTAAAAAAAAGAAAAACAGAAGTAAAAGCGTGTTTGACCCAAACTGAATGACATCCAGGTAGAAATGTTTAAGACAGATAAAGGCAAATGCCCACAATATAAAATTAGCCCACCTAAAAAATCAAATTCTGTATACTGTGAATCCATATTCTAGAAAGAGGCTCTCTTGTGGCTTCTAGAACTAGTTGAATATCATGTAGATATGAAAACCAGTATTATTGCTCATCTTAATTAGATTTAAAATGTGGCTTTAAAAATCTATATTGTCCTTTGCTTTACAGAAACTTTGTAATTTTATGAGGTCCCATTTGTCAATTCTTGATCTTAGAGCATACACTATTGGTGATCTGTTCAGAAACTTTCCCCCTGTACTGATGTCCTCAAGGGTCTTCCCCAGTTCCTTGTCTATTAGCTTCAGAGTGTCTGGCTTTATGTGGAGGTCCTTGATCCATTTGGAGTTGAGCTTAGTACAAGGAGACAAGGATAGATCAATTCCCATTTTTTTGCATGCTGACCTCCAGTTGACCCAGCACCATTGGTTGAAAAGGCTATCTTTTTTCCATTGGATGTTTTCAGCACCTTTGTCAAGGATCAAGTGGCCATAGGTGTGTTGGTTCATTTCTGGTTATTCAATCCTGTTCCATTGATCCACCTGCCTGTCACTGTACCAATACCATGCAGTTTTTAACACTATTGTTCTGTAGTATTGCTTGATATCAGGGATACTGATACCCCCAGAATTTCTTTTATTGTTGAGAATAGTTTTAGCTATCCTGGGTTTTTTGTTATTCCAGATGAATTTGAGGATTGCTCTTTCTAACTTTGTGAAGAATTGAGTTGGGATTTTGATGAGTATTGCATTGAATCTATATATTGGTTTTGGCAAAATGGCCATTTTAACTATATTAATCCTGCCAATCCATGAGCATGGGAGGTTTTTCCATATTTTTAGGTCTTCTTCCATTTCCTTCTTCATAGTCTTGAAGTTCTTGTCATACAGATCTTTCACATGTTTTGTAAGAGTCACCCCAAGGTACTTTATACTGTTTGTGGCTATTGTGAAGGGTATAATTTCCCTAATTTCTTTCTCAGCCTGCTTATCCTTTGAGTATAGGAAAGCCACTGATTTGCTTGAGTTGATTTTATAACCTGCCACTTTGCTGAAGCTGTTTATCAGCTGTAGGAGTTCTCTAGTGGAGTTGTTTTGTGTCACTTAGGTAGACTATCATATCATCTACAAATAATGATGGTTTGACTTCTTCCTTTCCAATTTGTATCCTTTTGACCTCCTTATGTTGTCGAATTGCCTGAGCTAGTACCTCAAGTACAATAATGAAAGGATAAGGAGAAAGGGGGCAGCCCTGTCTAGTCCCTTATTTTAGTGGGATTGCTTCAAGTTTCTCTCCATTTAGTTTGATGCTGGCTACCGGTTTTCTGTATATTGCTTTTACTATGTTTAGGTATGGGCCTTGAATTCCTGTTCTGTCTAAGACTTTAAGCATGAAAGGATGCTGAATTTTGTTAAATGCTTTTTCAGCATCCACCACCCCTACATCAGATAGAGGGCTAATATCCAATATATATAAAGAACTCAAGAAGTTAGACTCCAGAAAACCAAATAACCCTTATTAAAAAATGGAGTACAGAGTTAAACAAAGAATTTTCACCTAAAGAACTTCAGATGGTGGAGAAGCATCTTAAAAAATGCTCAACTTCATTAGTCATTAGGTAAATGCAAATCAAAACAACCCTGAGATTTCACCATACACCAGTCAGAATGGCTAAGATTAAATATTCAGGAGACAGCATATATTTGTGAGGATGTGGAGAAAGAGGAACACTCCTCCACTGCTGGTGGGGTTGCAAATTGGTACAACCACTCTGGAAATCAGTCTGGTGGTTCCTCAGAAAACTGGGCACCTCACTTCCAGAAGATCCTGCTATACCACTCCTGGCCATATACCCAGAAGATTCTCCAGCATGAAATAAGGATACATTTTCCACTATGTTCATAGCAGCCCTATTTATAATTGCCAGAAGCCAGAAAGAACCCACGTATCCCTCAACAGAAGAGTGGATGCAAAAAAATGTGGTATATATACACAATGAAGTACTATTCAGCCATTAGAAACAATGAATTCATGAAATTCTTAGACAAATGGATGGATGGAGCTGGAGAACATCAGACTAAGTGAGGTAACCCAGTCTCAAAAGATGAATCATGGTATGCACTCACTAATAAGTGGATATTAACCTAGAAAACTGGAATACCAAAAACATAATCCACACATCAAATGAGGTAAAAGAACAATGAAGGAGTGGCCCCTTGTTCTGGAAAGACTCAGTGAAGCAGTATAGGGCAAAACAAGAACAGGGAAGTGGGAAGGATTGAGTGGGAAAACAGGGGGAGGGAAGGGGGCTGATGGGAGTGGGGGGTCTAGAAAAGGGGAAATCATTTGAAATGTAAATAAAAAATATATCGAATAAAAAAAAAAGAATTCCCCTGCTGTCTGTTAAAAAAATCTTTATTGTATTTTTATTAATAATTTCTCTAATGTATAGACAGTTTAATTCATTCAATTGCTTAGCAATAACTGTTAATAGGATTTTTTATAAAGTTAAAATTTTTATGTATAAATCATTTATAATAGTACCTTACATGTCATCCCCATCCAGATATGTATGGGTGAAAAAAAGATTGGCCTACTATTTTTCCCTGTGGCATTAACTTCCAAATAGTGTGAGTACAAACATTTTACAGTCCTTCTCCAGGTGAAAACATAAAGCATACAGAGCTTAATTACTCTAATCATGTTGATAGAGGTTGCAAATAACTAAATAGGGCATTCTAGCCTCCAAGTCCACATCTGCTACTCCACAACTACTCTCATTTGGAAGAAAGAAAAAATGTTATAGATGTGCAACATCTTCTGAGACTTGGGAATCTTTCCTTATCAGTATAAGCTGGTTGTAGAACTTCAGATGATTGTATGAGAAGTTTGGAATATATAGGGCCTTCATTTTGCCTGGTAGCTAGAAACAAGAGTAAAAAGAATAATGAAAGCTGTTTCATGTAGAGGCTTCTCTCAGCAAATAAGAATATATTGAGATACAGTCTGCCTGTGGGGACTGCTCACATACCTGGCTGTAGGAACCCTTGGAGAGTAATTGAAGTTTAGAGAAAATAGGGCTCTGGCTCAAGAGTGGGTAAAATATTTTTACAGTTTTCATTTTAACCATAAGAAAATAAAGAGAATAAAGTCACTGAGTTGAGGAGAAATTACTACCCTTGTATAAATATATATTCACAGGAAAATATAAGAAAAGTAGAGGACTGAAAAATGGGAAATCCTGCTTCTCTTTGTGTGTGTGTGTGTGTGTGTGTGTGTTTATGTGTGTGCATGTGTGTGTGTGTGTGTGTGTGTGTGTATGAGAGAGACAGAGACAGAAACAGAGAGAGAGAGAAAGAGAGAGAGATGAATTTGTTATAAAGGCAGCAGTATGCCTACAGTATTTGCTCTCCTAAGCTTCTCTTCAAGCTTCTCTTGAACTGACTACATGTTTTCAAAATTTTGGTTGGAAGGTAGATAATTTATACAGATACATAAATCAAAATGTATAACAATCACTAAATGACATACTTGGCTGGATTCCTCACACAAAAATAGAGAACCAGAGCCTGAAGAGGTGAAGAAAGAGGCATGTTCATTGCAGAAAGGCTGCTAATCTAGCAGGATTTGAATACTCAAAAGCAGTCTTCTTTCCAGTGTCATAGAGAACATCGTTCATTTAATAAATCATTTTTGCATTATCTCTATACCATGAAGTCATATAATTAAGACGTTTCATGTTAGATAAATTGTGCAAAACCCTTGTTCCTAAGAAGCTAGTTATCTAGCAGGGCTGTGAGATAATAAACATATAACATGAAGTCAGTGTAAGACAAACGTTTTTCTCAGCTAAAATAAAATTAGGAGATAGAGTGAGTGTAAATAGTGGCAAAGTGGTTAGCATAGCATAATCAAAGACAGGCTTTCCAACAAAAAGGCACCAGGAAAAATGCACAAACAAAATAAGGGAGTAAAGAAAAGTTAGAAAAGTAAAGGTTAATATGATGACTTTATAGACATTGAGGTTAAGACTCATACACATGTCATGGAATATATAAGACAAGCACCGCTGTACCATGTTTGAATGACAAAGAAAAGACAAATATTTAAACTAACTTTAAATATTTTTGTTATAACACAATTTGAAAGACTGTTGAAATAACTATTGATATTATGTATTAAAATATTAATTTGGTGGGCAAATGCATAAACAGACACTGTAAGTCAAGAATTGCCTAAAATTAAACTTTCATTACATTATTTACTTATTATTAATATTAGAGGGCATCCATGCATGCTATAAAGTATGTGTAGAGATCAAAGAAAGCATGCAAGAGGTGCATCTTTCCTTCCTCCTATGTGATTCCTGGGATTGGATTTAGGTGTCTAGGCTTGTGACTGAGGCCATCTTATTAGCCCTAAATCTAACATCTCAGTGGGGAAATATGCCTCTAGAATTAATAGAAACTGTAAGGTGTCTCTTATACTTGCTCAACATCATACAGGATGCACTAGCTAATATAATCAGACATATTGGCAATGTAAGAATGATAAATAACAAGTAAAGCTATTTCTATCACAGGATTTGATATGATACTCAAGGAATCTTAAATCACCAATAAAAAATAAACAAAAAGACCCTTATGGTATAAAATATTGTATAAGATAATAAAAAAATTCTATAGAACATCAGAGACTAGAGAGCAAACTCTGGGAAGTTATCTAAAGATTGCTGGTAACTTTCTCACAGAATTGGTAGACTTACTATTAAATCAATAAAAGACTCTATAGAGCTCTAAAGGGAACAGTAATGAAGGAACACATGAAAATCTAAAAAAAATGTGAAGTAAAGCTTATAATACTGGAACCTCTTTTATCTCTCACATGCCATCTTTGCAAGATACTGAATCATCACTATGTGACCAGAATTCAGAAAAGAGAACATTCTACACTCTTTGAGCTCCGGGCTTGCTCACTAACTTGATGAGGACTCTAGCACTTCTCTTCTTTCATTGGAGGCCTACTGCTGAAGCTACATGCTAGATGGATGTAGTCAAAAGGTGGCAGATCCCTTCTTACAAGGATCTGCCCCTTGTTACAAGTAACAGAAGTTTATCTTCTTGTTAGCTCATTGAAAATTCCTTGACCACAATGACTGTCCCTCACCTCTGTGCTTGGAGAAGCTTTCTATTGTAAAGAACAGATATTACTTGATTCAAGTATAGGGAAATTTGATGGTGAAACCCCAGAAAAACAGTAGAGCAAACAGTGAAGAAAATCTGAAGATTATCCATGGATCAAAAAAGAAAAAAAAAATGCTAGCTGACCCATGGTCAGATGGACTGTTCTCCCACAGGGAATGGCTAACAGTTCAACCATTTGTCAGAGGATGTAGCCACAGCATTAAAAGTACTTATATAGACAAAGGACTTAGTATATACCATTATATGGATGATATATTAGTATGGGGAGACTCTCCCACCTCCCTCTCCCAACTTAAGGACCAGCTAATACCTTCCCTATCTGCCCTAGAATTCAAAATAGCCCTTCACAACATCCAAATTTTTCAGCCCATTGTATTTTTAGGAACAGAGATCTCCTTTACCTCAATATGCCCCCTCAAAACCACCTTTTCCTTCCCTCAAAAATTAACATTTGCCTGCCTCCAGAGATTACTGGGCAACCTCAATTAGCTTTGCCCTGGCTCCCCTTTCCGACAAGCACCCTTCAACCCCTCTTCAACCTCCTGAAAGGAGATAAAAGTCCCTCCTCCCCAAGAACACTGCCCCCTGAGGCAATCCAAGCTCTAAATTTTGTCACCGAGCTCTAAAAGATATGGGTATTGCTAGGTATGACCCAACAGTACCTATATAGCTCCTTATCTTTAACTCCTACCCTACATACATTTGTGGGAGCCCTTTACCTACCTCAGGAGGTTCTGGAATGGCTCCACACAATGATGGGTGGCTCACCCCAAATTTTAAATGATGTGGATGCACTCACTGGCATGATTAAAAATGTCAGGATAGAGTGTTCTCTGGTGAATCCAGTGGGTCCCATCAGGAGCCTCCAGGTGTCTGCTTTGGGATCTGAACAGCCTGGGCCACAGCACTCGGTCTCCAGGAAGTGCAGGAGACCTGGTGTGCACCTGGAGGCAGACTGAGAGTGCACAGCTTGCTCCGGTGGCACAGAACTTAGGTTCCAGTCCTGAGACCTCTGGTGGGAGACCTCAGATCTCTCTGATTCCGGATCCAAATCAGCCTGTGCGGAAACACCACATCTCCAGGTCCTGTAAAAGGCAAGAGGGGCTTCCGGGAGGCCGGATGGGAGGAGTCAGTGTGCTCTGGGGAATCAAGCAGGCCCCAGCTGGAGCCTTCAGGTGTCTGCTTCAGGATCTGAACAGCCTGGGCAATAGCACCCTGTCTCCAGGCAGTGCAGGAGGTAAGCTGTGTACCAGAGGCCACATGGGAAGGGGCAGCTTGCACTGGTGAGTCCAGCATTGACAAGACCAACTAACACCAGTGAGAACTAGATGGCAAAAGGCAAATGCAGGAACTTCACTAACAGAAATCAAGGCAATATGGCAACATCTGAACCCAATTCTCTTCTACCAGCATGTCCTGGATACCCCATCACACCAGTAAAAAAAGATTTGGATTTAAAATCACTAGTCATGAAGCTGGTACAGGAACACATGAAGGACATACTTAAAGAAATTCAGGAGAAAATGGATCAAAAGTTAGAAACCCTTGCAAGGGAAACACAAAAATCATTGAAAGAAATCCAGGAGAATACAAAAGCCAATAATGAGGAAATGCAAAAAACACTTAAAGAAATACAGGAGAACTTTGGTCAACAGGCTGAGGTCATGAAAGAGGAAATACAAAAATCTCTTAAAGAATTACAGGAAAGCACAAACAAGCAAGTGAAGGAGCTAAGCAAAACCATCCAGGATCTAAAATCAGAAGTAGAAACAACTAAGAAAACTCAAAGGGAGACAACTTTGGAGATAGAAAGCCTTGGGAAGAAATCAGTGGACAGAGATGCAAATATCAACATCAGAATACAAGAGACAGAAGAAAGAATCTCAGATGCTGAAGATATCATAGAAACCATGGACACAACAGTTAAAGAAAATGCAAAATGCAAAAAGCTTGTAACCCAAAATATCCAGGAAATCCAGGACACAATGAGAAGACCAAACCTAAGGATTATAGGCATAGATAAGAGTGAAGATTTACAACTTAATGGGCCAGCAAATATCTTCAGTAAAATTATGGAAGAAAACTTCCCTAACCTAAAGAGAGAGATGCCCATGAATATACAAGAAGCCTACAGAACTCCAAACAGACTGGACCAGAAAAGAAATACTTCCTGTCACATAATAATCAAAACCCCAAATGTACTAAACAAAGAAAGAATATTAAAGGCAGTAAGAGAAAAAGGCCAAGTAACATATAAAGGAAGACCTATTAGAATCACAGCAGACTTTTCACCTGAGACTATGAAAGCTAGAAGATCCTGGGCAGAACTCATGCATACTCTAAGAGAACACAAATGCCAGCCAAAACTACTATATCCAGCAAAACTCTCAATCACCATAGATGGAGAAACTAAGATATTCCATGACAAAACCAAGTTTACCCAATATCTATCCACAAACCCAGCACTAAAAAGGATAATAGGAGGAAAACACCAATACAAGAAGGGAAACTTCACCCTGGAAAAAGCAAGATTGTAACCTTTCATCAAACCCAAAAGAAGTTAACCAATCAAATTTCAAAAATAAGGTCAAAAATGACAGGAAGTAACAATCACTATTCCTTAATATCTCTGAACATCAATGGACTCAATGCCCCAATAAAAGACATAGACTAATCGACTGGATAAGTAAACCGAACCCTACATTTTGCTGCTTACGTGAAACACACCTGAGGGTAAAAGATAAACACTACCTTACAGTAAAAGGCTGGAAGACAATTTTACAAGCAAATGGTCTCAGAAAACAAGCTGGAGTAGCCATTTTAATATCAGATAAAATTGACTTTCAATCCAAAGTCATCAAAAGAGACTCTGAGGGAATACTTCTTGCTGGTCAAAGGAAAAATCCAACAACAAGAACTCTCAATCCTGAACATCTACACTCCAAATGCAAGGGCACCCTCTTTTGTAAAAGAAACTTTATTAAACCTCAAAGCACACATTGCACCTAACACAATAATTGTGGGTGACTTCAACACTGCACTTTCCTCAAGGGACCAATCAGGAAAACAGAAACTAAACAGGGACACAATGAAACTAACTGAAGCTTTGGACCAATTAGATTTAACAGATATATATAGAACATTCTATCCTAAAGCAAAATAATATACCTTTTTCTCAGCACCTCATGGTACCTTCTCCAAAATCGACCATATAATTGGTCACAAGACAGACTTCAATAAATATAAGAAGATCGAACTAATCCCATGCCTCCTATCTGATCACTATGGAGTAAAAGTGGTCTTCAATAGCAACAAAAACAACAGAAAACCCACATACACGTGGAAACTGAACAATATTCTACTCAATGATACCTTGGTTAAGGAAGAAATAAAGAAAGAAATTAAAGACTTTTTAGAACACAATGAAAATGAAGACACAGCATACCCAAATCTATGGGACACAATGAAAGCAGTGCTAAGAGGACAACTCATAGCCCTGAGTGCCTCCAAAAAGAAAATGGAGAGAGCATACACTACCTGCTTAATGACACACCTGAAAGCCCTGGAACAAAAAGAAGCTATTTCACCCAGGAGGAGTAGAAGGCAGGAAATCATCAAACTCAGGGCCAAAATCAATCAAGTAGAAACAAAGAGAATCATGCAAAGAATCAACAAAACCAGGAGCTGGTTCTTTGAGAAAATCAACAAGATACATAAACCCTTAGCCAGACTGAACAAAGGGCACAGAGACAGTATCCAGATTAACAAACTTAGAACTGAAAAGAGAGATATAACAACAGAAACTGAGGAAATTCAAAAAATCATTAGATCCTACTACTAAAGCCTATACTCAACACAACTGGAGAATCTGGAGGAAATGGACAGTCTCCTAGACAGATATCCAACACCAAAACTAAATCAGGATCAAATAAATCAACTAAACAGTCCCATAACACCTGAAGAAATAAAAAGGGTCATGGAAAGTATCCGAACCAAAAAAAGCACAGGACCAGATGGCTTCAGTGCAGAGTTCTATGAGACCTTCATAGAAGACCTAACACCAATACTCTTCAAACTATTCCACAAAATAGAAACAGAAGGAACTCTACCCAACTTGTTCTATGAAGCCACAATTACACTGATACCAAAACCACACAAAGATCCAACAAAGAAAGAGAACTTCAGGCCAATTTCTCTTATGAATATTGATGCAAAAATACTTAATAAAATTCTTGCCAACTGAATCCAAGAACACATCAAAGCGATCATCCACCATGATCAAGTAGGCTTCATCCCAGGGATGCAGGGATGGTTCAATATAAGGAAATCCAACAATGCTATCCACTACATAAACAAATTCAAAGAAAAAAAAACATATGATCATCTCATTATATGCAGAAAAAGCATTTGACAAAATCCAGCTGCCTTTCATGCTAAAAGTATTGGAAAGAACAGGAATTCAAGCCCATACCTAAACATCGTTAAAGCAATATACAGCAAACTGGTAGCCAACATCCAACTAAATGGAGAGAAGCTTGAAGCAATCCCACTAAAATCAGGGAGTAGACAAAGCTGTCCTCTCTCTCCATATCTTTTCAATATAGTACTTGAAATTCTAGCTAGAGCAATTAGACAACATAAGGAGGTCAGGGGGATACAAATTGTAAAGGAAGAAGTCAAATTATCACTATTTGCAGATGACGTGATAGTCTACTTAAGTGACCCGAAAACCTCCGCCAGACAACTCCTACAGCTGATAAACAACTTCAGCAAAGTGGCTGGTTATAAAATCAACTCAAGCAAATCAGTTGCCTTCCTATACTCAAAGGATAAGCAGGCTGAGAAAGAAGTTAGTGAAAAGGCACCCTTCAAAATAGCCACAAACAATATAAAATATATTGGTGTGACTCTAACCAAACAAGTGAAAGATCTATATGGCAAGAACTTCAGGTCTCTGAAGAAGGAAATCGAAGAAGACCTCAGAAAATGGAAACATCTCCCATGCTCGTGGATTGGCAGGATTAATATAGTTAAAATGGCCAACTTGCCAAAAGCGATCTACAGATTCAATGCAATCCCCATCAAAATCCCAACTCAGTTCTTCACAGAGTTAGAAAAAGCAATTCTCAAATTCTTCTGGAATAACAAGAAACTCAAGATAGATAAAACTATTCTCAACTACAAAAGAAATTCTGGGGGAATCAGTATCCCTGACTTCAAGCAATACTACAGAGCAATAGTGTTAAAAACTGCCTGGTATTGGCACAGTGACAGACAAGTGGACCAATGGAATATTATTGAAGATCCAGAAATGAATCCACACACCTATGGTCACTTGATCTTTGACAAAGGAGCCAAAAACATCCAGTGGAAAAAAGATAGCCTTTTCAACAAATGGTGCTGGATCAATTGGAGGTCAGCAGGCAGAAGAATGCGAATTGATCCATTCTTATCTCCATGTACTAAACTTCACTCCAAGTAGATCAAGGACCTCCATGTAAAACCAGACACACTGAAACTAATAGAAAAGAAACTGGGGAAGACCCTTGAGGACATGGGCACAGAGAAAAGTTCCTGAACAGATCACCAATAGCTTATGCTTTAAGATCAAGAATTGACAAATGGGACCTCATAATATTACAAAGTTTCTGTAAGGCAAAGGACACTGTTAAAAGGACAAAACGGCAATAATCAAATTGGGAAAGGATATTCACCAACTCCACATCTGATAGAGGGCTAATATTCAATATATACAAAGAACTCAAGAAGTTAGACCCCAGGGAACCAAATAACCCTATTAAAAAATGGGGTACAGATCTTAACAAAGAATTTTCACCTGAAGAAATTCAGAAGGCTGAGAGGCACCTTAAGAAGTGCTCAACAACATTAGTCATTAGGGAAATGCAGATCAAAACAACCCTGAGATTTCACCTTACACCAGTCAGAATGGCTAAAGTCAAAAACTCAGGAGACTGCAGGTGTTGGCGAGGATGTGGAGAAAGAGAAACACTCCTCCACTGCTGGTGGGGCTGTAAGATGGTACAACCACTGTGGAAATCAGTCTGGAGGTTCCTCAGAAAACTGGACATGAGACTTCCAGAGGACCCTGCTATACCACTCCTGGGCATATACCCAAAGGATTCCCCGACATGCAATAAAGACACATGCTCCATTATGTTTATAGCAGCCTTATTTATAATAGCCAGAAGCTGGAGAGAACCCAGATGCCCCTCAAAGGAGGAATGGATACAGAAAATGTGGTATATTTACACAATGGAATACTACTCAGCAATTAGAAACAATGAATTCACAAAATTTTTAGGCAAATGGTTTGATCTGGAAAATATCATCCTAAGTGAGGTAACCCAATCACAAAAGAATACACATGGAATGCAATCTCTGATAAGTGGATATTAATTTGCCCAGAAGCCCTGAATACCCAAGGCACAAATTGCATAACAAATGACTCCCATGAAGAAGTATGGAGAGGGTCCTGATCCTGGAAAGGATTGATCTAGCATGTTAAGGGAATATAAGGACAGAGAAAAAGGAGGGAGGTGATTGGAGAAGGGATGGAGCGAAGAAGGTTTTTGGGACATATGGGGAGGGGGGAATCCGGGAAAGGGGAAATCATTTGGAATGTAAACAAAGAGTGTAGAAAATAAAAATATTTTTAAAAAATGGCAGGATAGAGCCCTGCAAACCTGAGGGAAAGAATCTGACATCCTTGTCACCCTTTCCCCTTTCTGACATATAGTGGCTAATAAAAAATCATTCCTGCTTTGCTATCAGTTTAACAGTATGCCTGGGACAAATTGACAACCATTATCCTGATGAAAAATGTGTCTCTGCCCTCCCTCTATTGGAATGGCTGTCTCCCAAACTATCCTCAAAAGTGCCCATGCAGGACACCCCTCAATATTTACCGATGGAGGAAAGAGGGGAGCTGCAGCAGTAATATACTACTTCCCTGAGGATGAACCCCCTATTGTCCGATTCAAAGAGCTACCTCATCACTCCCAATATAAAGAATTATGTGCCATCTCTCTAGCTCTAAAAGAAGTCAAGGGCTCCCTTAACCTCTCTTCACACAGTGTGTATGCTTTCAATCTGCACCACTGGTTGTCAAGATGATTCATCAGACTAGACACCAACCCACTTTCCCCTCTACTCATACAGGTCTCCATTCTTCTACAAGAAAGAGTCTCCATCATCTACAACCAGCATGTCTGATCTCACAGTCCCCCCTCAATATCTGAGGGAATTGCACTTGCTGATCAAACTTCCTCAAGTGGGCATTCATGGCCTCCACTGAGCAAGGAGACCAATTTCATTCATGCACGCACACAAATATAAAGAGGTTTCATGACTGCTTCCCCCACATCCCTCTTGTTCAACTCCAAAGGATAATAAAGACAAGCTGCTCTAATGCATCTCTCATTACCACTCCAGCTTTACAAATGGTGGGCACCAATCCCTGAGGCCTTAAGTCCAATGCCTTATAGCAAATTGATGTCACCCATATTCCCCAATTTGGTAGACAGAAATATGATTTTGTCACCATAGATACATACTCACATTTCATATGGGCTACAACCCAAACAGGTGAAAACTCAAAGAAGTAGATTCACCATATGCTCTCCACGTTTGCCATCATGGGCATGCCTCAACAGATAAAAACTGATAATGGCCCAGCATTCGCTAGCTCTCAGTTCAAAACCTTCGTCACACACTGGGAAATTGCCCATCATATAGGAATTCCTCACAACCCTCAGGGCCAAGGAATGATAGAAAGAACACACCAAACCCTAAAGGCCCAACTCCTAAAATGCCTATCCTCCAAATGTACAATTAACGATGGCTCTGACTACTCTAAACATATCTAACATCTATGAAACTCCATACATCCTCCTATCTTCCTTCATTGGCACACACCCAAATTAACCCCCTCTTTCCTATTACAATGGTGAGATCATTTGGATGGAATTTCGAAGGGACCAGACCTCCTCCTTATAATTGGGAGTGTTTTGCTTGTGTTTTTCTACAGGAGAAGCCTAAACCTATCTGGTTTCCTGCCACTCCACCAACCAAGAAGATGACCTTCCTCTTGATAGAAGATCAAGGACAGAAAAATAGGAGGCAGAGAATTGAGATCTCTCTACTCCCAGATCCCATTTCCACTATCCCCAGCCCTTTTCTCTGTTTTCCTTACCAAAACACATTTGTCTCCAGGAGATCTCCACATATGGATGTTCCAGATATTGGAGCTGCAGAATGAAACCCACCAGTTGTTGCAGCACCGTGTTCACCAACTTAAAACCCCATAAACAGTCAACAAACCCAGACACTAATGTGGATACAAATAAGCACTTGCTGAGAGGAGCCTGATATAGCTGTCTCCTGAGAGGCTCTACCTGTACCCAAAAAATACAGAGGTGGGTGCTCCCAGCCCAACATTGGACAGAGCATATGGTCCCCAATGGAGGAGCTAGAGAAAGGACCCAAGGAGCTGAAGGAGCTGAAGGAGCCCCATAGGAGGAACATTATGAACAAACTGGTTCCCCCAGAGCTCCCAGGAATTAAACTACCAACCAAAGAGTACACATGGAGGGACCCATGGCTCTAGCTGCATATGTAGCAGAGGATGGCCTTGTTGGAAATTAAAGGGAGGAGAAGCCCTTAGCCCTGAGAAGGCTGGATGCCCCAGTATAGTGGAATGCCAGGACAGAAAAGCAGGAGTGGGTGCATTGGTGAGCAGGGGAAAGTGGGGGATGGGATAGGTTGTTTTCGGAGGGGAAACTAGAAAGGGAATAAATGTAAATAAAGAAATATCTAATAAAAAAAAGCTCTTTATTTTCAGCTTTCCATCAGTAATACACCGAATGAACATTGATGGACTGGAGTCATGGGTAAACTTTATGCCAATGCCTATGCCAAATACCCACAGAGGTGGATCCAAATGCAGCAGTGGTGGAACTGGCAACCCCTTCCTGATTTCACTCTCTTCCCTTTTGCCGGAACCCTCACACTCAGCTGGGCCAGAGATCTCTGTGGAAAGTCTCCAGAACTCAGACCTGCACATTTTCTTCCATTTATTCCTGTCTCCTAGGTTTGAGGAAGAGAAGTGAGCATGCTATAGCAACTGTAGACTGGGAAGGTCAATGAGTAGACTCACTGTACTGTGAAAATTGATAAGCCTGTATTTCTATACTTTTATTCACTGGCCTTTGAGGCTAATATACTGATACTGATAAATATATAACCAATAAAAGAAGGAAACAAAATCACTGCCCTATAAATCTTATATGAAATAGAAATTATATTCAAAGTTCAAATTAAGTATGTTGATTAAGAAAACCAGTTGTAATAATCTGAAAAGACCTTATTACTTCAGATTTAAGGATGGTTGCAAATCAATTACAGTAAGATGTCAGTGGTAAGCTTATACCTATGTGCATTCAGGCAAGATACTGTTGTGTCAAAATTTGTGAACCCCAAAAGACCACCAATGTTCTATGTAATCACTCCAGGGTCTTTATTCACAAACTTGAGGCCTAACTCACTGTTCATCCACAGGATGGTTCTGGTGGGGAAAGACACAAACATTCATTGAGACCAGGTTTTATAGAAAATCATGAGCAAAAGAGTGTTTTTAGCTTGGCAAGAGTCTAACTGGGTGGCTTCTGTGGCTTTTAGCATAATTGGTTGGTGCTAGAAACTTAACTTCTACTTTCCTCCTAATTAGTGGTTGTTAGGTAGGGGCTGGCTTATAACCTGGAGGTGCAGATTTATTGGGGAATAACCTGGAAACTCAGATCTTGTTGGGGGTAGTTTGGAAACTGGAACTAGGTTCCATATTTTTCGGGGGCAGGGGGAACCTGAAAAATGGAGCTAGGTACAGGCATCTTAGTTTACTTGAGTTTAAATAGGTTTTCTGAGATGGAGTCTGAAACCCCAAAATTTGCTCTTTCAATATAATACAGAAAGGCAACCACTATTGAGGTAAAAATCAGACCCCTGAAAGTACTAGTCACTCCCTGAGAGAATGTCAGGTGTTGTGTTTGTTCATTTCTAGAGTAAGGAAGTGTGGCAAAGTTGAAATGTGAAAGGATTCTAGATACATTTGTGAATCAACAGTAAAAGATAACAGAAGATTCACAAAATGCAAATGTTAGTGTAAATCCATGAAACATCTTTAGTGCTACTTTACTTGTGTCTAGCCTTTTTCTCAACAAATAAACTGTGTGTGTGTGTGTGTGTGTGTGTGTGAGTGAGTGTGTGTGTGTGTGTGTGTCCAAGTAGGGTGAGGGGCTCAAGTGTGGCAGTGGGAGAACAATCTCAGGTTTCAGGCCTGGCATTCCCTTGTCTTTGAAACAGAATTCCTTTGTTTCTTTGCTGGCTGATCCAGGATAGCTGACTCATAAGCTTACTGAGATTCCTCTTTCCCTGTCTCCCATTTCACTGTAGGAGTGCTACATTACACACTGACTAACAAAATGGGATTCAACAGGATTTAGAGATTCAAACTCAGGTCCTCATGATTGTGAGGACAATACTTTGCACACTGAGCCATTTCCTCAGACCTTAAATTAACTTTTCAGGGAGAAAGTAAAACAAGTTTACAATAAAATATCAGGAAAATTAAAATGAAGGCACTAGGCTGCCACAGACCAAACTCAGCCACGGGATAACCAGGATTCTTTTGGTCCAGGAAGGCACGGATTCAGAAATGACACATAAACACCAGATGCAGAGGTGGTTTTGGATCTGAGTGTATTTTTCTGTTTTGAGGCATGAGCCTTTAAGCATGAGGGATTGACATTTACAGATCAAAAGATGTATCCAGTAAAGTAGGCACAAGGAACAATTAGCATAACCATTTGGCACAAGGAAGTATAAAATAAACTAGGTAAAACGTTTTTCCATGTAACAAATTTAGAAGCTTGAACACCGACAATATCAATCTTCTTGATATAAACTTTTAAAGAGACTTTAAAGGACGTTTTGTCAAACTCCCTGAGCCTAAATGAGTCTCTGTGAGTAATAAGTATGAATTGCATCCTGAATCACACCTGGATAAGTTAAGAATATTTTTTTTTGGCTTAAGACCCCCTATGTGGGGTCTGCAAGACAAAAGCAGTTCCTCACAAGCTTCCATTGAGACAGCTCTGAGCTTTGCACCAACTCGAATGTAAATTCCTTTCAAGGACATTTTATAAGGTTCTTCAGGTGTAAATATATTCTAGTCTGGGCCTATTGTTTCAAATCCACCTGTCCTGCAAGGGTGACTATGAGGGTCAAAAAACAAAAGAAACTTGTACTTTTCATGTGTTGCTGGTTAAACTAACCTCTTCTTAGTAACATTATATCTTTTAAATTATGTCCAATGACTTATAAGCCAATATACAGTCAAGACACATGAAATATATTTATACCACTGTGCTAATTAATGCTTTTCATACCATAGTGTCAAAGCCATACTTCATTTATTTAGTGTTGGGAGGTAAATGTAATTATGTAAATGACTGGAGCAAAGCATTGCAGAATTTTCTGACTAGTGACTTACTTCAAGATGGATTCTTTTACATCCTAATTTGCTTGGTTTTTCTTAATCCTGGCTACTAAGAAGGGGGAGAGTTTAGGAGCAAAGCAAATTGCCAAGTGAGATTTTCGACTTCTGAATAGAGGTGTTCTGGAGGGCTCCAGGAGACATTTCTTGCCTCAGTCTGTAAAGCTTTGTCTCACAGAATCTACTGAAGCCACTGCGGCACTAGTCAAATAGAGATGGAACCCTGAGAAGGAAGGAAGGAAGGGGGCCAGAGAGCCTTTCTATCGACAGGGGTCATCAGTCACACTTAGTCCCCTGGATATGTACAGATCCTTCACATGCGTCTGAGCCTTCAGACAGGTGTTCTTTAGTTTATCATTTTGGAAAGGAAGTGGCTTGAATCCTTTACAAAACTTAACCTAAAATCACCCCAGAAACTGCGGCCAATGAAAAGCATAAAGTTTCACTTTTTACTGATGGGCAATTTATGAATTCTACTCTAATAGAATATAAAGAAGAGATCAGAACATTTCAGTTAAGGTTGACAGAGCTCTATGAGCTCAATAAGAAAGAGTTATAGCAGGTTAAAGATTTTAAGGGATCAGATACTCTATTAACAATCCATCCTCAGGAAGAACATCCACTCAGTTTTAGTGGTCTTATGTCCACCAGCCAGTTCTGTATGTAATTAATGTGCATATAAATTTTTTTCAAATTACATTTTCATTTATTTATTTTGAGTATCTTTGTGTATAAGTGTGTGTATATATATGTTTGTGTGTATGTGTGTTTGTACATGTATAGGTAAACATGCCACTGTTTTTCTGAGGAAGTCACAGCCCAAATTAGAGAAGTCTATTCTCCTTAACTGCAGATGTTTCACCAGCCTAGCTGGCCTTGTCCTTACCTCTTATCTCTTCAATTTTCTCATCTGTCAAACTTCATTTCAAATCTGTTTTTTAAATTGCATATGATTATGTCTATAAAGTTTGGACTTGAAAAATTCTGTAAATGTATTGTCAATAATCACTTGAAAAATATAACCCTTTGTGAAAGAAAAACCCTATAGCACAATACACCATAGAGGGAAATCTGGGGCAAGATTGGCATTTTTATATTATATAATTTCAGTTAGTTTTTTTCACATTTCTAAATAATATGATTCTTTATTATTACTAAATGGAATATGATTATATAATTGCATTAAAGAATGAAGTCAGTATAGTATATAATTTTAGTATGCATATTTCAGTATATACATTATTTTGTGTGAATTATTTCTACTGAGTTGTCTTCCTTTTGGGGAGCATCTATTGATTTCTATTAATGAAAATGAAGGCACATTATTATATTTTAGATTATTTAGCAATATGCTATTACAAATGAAACACTGCTTCTTGCTGGTTGGAGTGTAACCTCCTACAACCACTATAGAAATCAATATGGCAGTTTCTGAGAAAGTTGGAAATCAATCTACCTCAAGACCCATCTTTACCACTATACCAAAGAATGTTCCTTCTTAACACAAAGACACTTGTTCAGCCATGCTCATTCTAGCCTTTTATCCTAATAACCAGTAACTGGAAACAACCTAAATACTTCTCAACCAAAGAATATATAAAAAAAAAGTATGGTATTTACATAATGGGGTATAAGCTGTTAAAAAAATGACATCATGAAAAGTGAGGGCAGATGGATGCAACTAGTAAAAACCTTTTTTGAGTGAAGTAACTCAGATACAGAAAGATAAATATAATATTTATTCACTTATAAGCAGATTTTAGCTGTTAATTAAATGATAACCAAACTGAAATCCATAGATTCAGGGAAGTTAGGTAAAAAAAAAGGGGAGGTTTAGGGGGCTGCATAAATTTTCTTGTGAAGGGAAAATAAAATAGATTTTGCAGGTGGCCTTGGGGAGTGGGTGAGGATAGGAGTCAGTGTACAGATCAGTTTGAAGGGAGGGGTACTGGAGGGAGAGAATGTGGGGAGAGATGGATGGAATTCAAGGTATTTTATGGTTAATGTATAATCCTAGTGCAGTAGAAAGATTCCAGAAATGTATGAAGGTGATTCTAATGAGGACTTGTAAGGGGAATACAGAATCTCAACTGGTTAACTCTTGTAACCAGACAGGTTGAATCTGGGATGCATTCAATTGAGTTGTTGACCAAAAGGGTCCCTTGGAAATTCCAAAACAGCTTAGGCAGTTGGTAAGACACTTGCTCAGTTTCTGCAGACCAACAGCAGTGGATCATTACCAAAGGCCACACACACACAATTAATTGAACATGGAGAAGTTGACTTAATACCTACCAATATCACATCTTCACCCTCTACATTCTAATATTTCTGTTGCAGGTAAGTGGTCAGCATGCTACTCAAAGTAAAATGTGGATACCCACTCAGCCACCAAAACCTTTGACCTACAGTCTGTTCTGCCTGAGAAATATGCTAGGACAATAGTGACAGAAAAAATGTGGGAGTGTGGGAGTGTGGGAGTAACCAAGCAATGTCTGATTTGACTTAAGCCTCACTCCACAAGAGGGAACCCATGCCTGACATTGCTTAAGAAAGGGATACAAATTGGAAAGGAAGAAGTCAAACTATCATTATTTGCAGACGACATGATCATCTACCTAAGTGACCCAAAGAACTCCACTAGAGAGCTCCTACAGCTGATAAACAACTTCAGCAAAGTGGCAGGTTATAATATCAACTCAAGCAAATCAGTGGCCTTCCTATACTCAAAGGATAAGCAGGCTGAGAAAGAAATTAGGGAAATGACCCCCTTCACAATAGCCACAAACATTATAAAGTATCTTGGGGTGACTCTTACCAAATATGTGAAAGATCTGTATGATAAGAACTTCAAGACTCTGAAGAAGGAAATGGAAGAAGACCTCAAAAAATGGGAAAACCTCCCATGCTCATGGATCGGTAGAATCAATATAGTTAAAATGGCCATTTTGCCTAAAGCGCTATATAGATTCAATGCAATACCCATCAAAATCCCAACTCAATTCTTCACAGAGTTAGAAAGAGCAATTATCAAATTTATCTGGAACAACAAAAAATCCAGGATAGCTAAAACTATTCTCAGCAACAAAAGAAAATCTGGGGGAATCAGTATCCCTGACCTCAAGCAATACTACAGAGCAATAGTGTTAAAAACTGCATGGTATTGGTACAGTGACAGGCAGGAGGATCAATGGAACAGGATTGAAGATCCAGAAATGAACCCACACACCTATGGCCACTTGATCCTCGACAAAGAGGCTGAAAACATCCAATGGAAAAAAGATAGCCTTTTCAACAAATGGTGCTGGTTCAACTGGAGGTCAGCATGCAGAAGAATGCGAATCGATCCATCCTTGTCTCCTTGTACTAAGCTCAAATCCAAATGGATCAAGGACCTCCACATAAAGCCAGACACTCTGAAGCTAATAGAAAAGAAACTGGGGAAGACCCTTGAGGACATCGGTACTGGGAGAAAGTTTCTGAACAGAACACCAATAGCGTATGCTCTAAGAGCAAGAATTGACAAATGGGACCTCATAAGGTTACAGAGTTTCTGTAAGGCAAAGGACACCATCAAGAGGACAAATTGGCAACCAACAAATTGGGAAAAGATCTTCACCAATCCTACATCAGATAGAGGGCTAATAGCCAATATATATAAAGAACTCAAGAAGTTAGACTCCAGAAAACCGAACAACCCTATTAAAAAATGGGGTACAGAGTTAAACAAAGAATTCTCACCTGAAGAACTTCGGATGGCGGAGAAGCATCTTAAAAAATGCTCAACTTCATTAGTCATTAGGGAAATGCAAATCAAAACAACCCTAAGATTTCATCTTACACCAGTCAGAATGGCTAAGATTAAAAATTCAGGAGACAGCAGGTGTTGGAGAGGGTGTGGAGAAAGAGGAACACTCCTCCACTGCTGGTGGGGTTGCAAATTGGTACAACCACTCTGGAAAGCAGTCTGGCGGTTCCTCCAAAAACTGGGCACCTCACTTCCAGAAGATCCTGCTATACCACTCCTGGGCATATACCCAGAAGACTCCCCACCATGTAATAAGGATACATGTTCTACTATGTTCATAGCAGCCCTATTTATAATTGCCAGATGCTGGAAAGAACCCAGGTATCCCTCAACAGAAGAGTGGATGCAAAAAATGTGGTATATCTACACAATGGAGTACTATTCAGCCATTAGAAACAATGAATTCCTGAAATTCTTAGGCAAATGGATGGAGCTAGAGAATATCATACTAAGTGGGGTAACCCAGACTCAAAAGGTGAAACATGGTATGCACTCACTAATAAGTGGATATTAACCTAGAAAACTGGAATACCCAAAACATAATCCACACATCAAATGAGGTACAAGAAGAAAGGAGGAGTGGCCCCTGGTTCTGGAAAGACTCAGTGAAACAGTATTCGGCAAAACCAGAACGGGGAAGTGGGAAGGGGTGGGTGGGAGGACAGGGGAAGAGAAGGGGGCTTACGGGACTTTCGGGGAGTGGGGGGGCTAGAAAAGGGAAATCATTTGAAATGTAAATAAATTATATTGAATTAAAAAAAAAGATTATAATGCAAAAAAAAAAAAAAGAAACTAAGAATCTGAGACTAGATAGCCCAGAGACTTATAGTAAAACCAGGGGTGGGAGAAGGAGAAAGAGAGAGAGTAAGAGAGAGAGAGAGAGAGAGAGAGAGAGAGAGAGAGAGAGAGAGAGAGGAAGGGAGGGAGGGAGAGAGAGAGGGGGGAGAGGGAGAGGGAGAGAGAGTCAGAGACACACAGAGAGAGACAGAGACACACAGAGAGACTGATGGAGACAGAGAGAAAGAGACAGAGACAGAGACAAAAAGAGACACGATGATTCAATAAGATTCCTAATAATATTTTCCTATACTCATACGGTAGGGCCTTATCTAATCATCAGAAAGGTATCAACAGGCAGCAGATGGGAACAGATACAGAGACTCAGAGTCAGACATTATACACATGCGCGCGCACACACACACACACAGAGAGAAAGAGAGAGAGAGAGAGAGACAGAGACAGAGACAGAGAGAGAGAGACAGAGACAGAGAGACAGAGAGACAGAGACAAAGAAAGAGAGAAATGAAATGAAACAGAGACCAAATAAGACAGACAGACAGACAGACAGAGTTTACATGGAAGGTCTCCACCAAATCCCTTCCTCTTAGAGCTCAGAGAATTCCTCTGTAGGAGATATATAAAGCCTGTAATAATGTAGGTAATAAAGGAAACCAGGAGAATAAGGTTCATTGAATTAACTATGCAAAGTGCATATGAGCTCACAGAGGCTGAAGCAACAAGCACAAGGCCTACGTGGGTCTGTACAAGGTGTGTGTGTGTGTGTGTGTGTGTCTGTGTGTGTGTATACATTTATATTGAGTTAAAGGTTATTAGGTATATTATATATTATATCATTGCCTGAATACTTTAAAATGAGCATGAAAACTTATCTTTGCTCTGGCTTCTTTCACATCATTGAAAGCTCAGAATAGTAAGGACATTTTCATGACAGTGGACTATAAATAAACATACCTAATTATTTGCACATCTCTGAACATTATAATATGTGTCCTACATAGACAAAGCCAGATTATAAAAAGGAGAAAAACTGAAAGAAAATCATTTAAATTTATTACATATTAATTCACAAAATTAATTCATGTACAATTTAATCAACTGTTTTGTTTCATGGCAAAATTTACTGAAATGTGACAAATATGATTTATGCTTTGCTTCTTCCTGTAAGCTATAACCATAGTTAATTTACATAACTCAACTGGGCCTTAGCTTTTTTATATGAAATTATAGGATTTCCATTTTACTATTTGTCCACAGTAATGACTTTAAGTACATATCTAAACAGAATTATAATATATGAAGAAATACATTCTGAATAGTATTTGGTAATATATATTTGAAAGTAATCATATAGTTTTACTCTTTTTTTTATTCGATATAATTTATTTACATTTCAAATGATTTCCCCTTTTCTAGCCCCCCCACTCCCCGATCTTAAGATATCGTTAGTGGGAGGTTATGAAAATATTGGAACCAGAGGCGTGTGAAAAAATTCTCTGTATTATATACGTACAATTATGTGAAATAAAATCTCCTCAAAATTATAAAATATATTCTTAAAAGTCATTGTTATATTATCAACTATTGATAAAAATTTCAACTTCAACACAACATTCCTATCAATTTTTTTTTCATTAAATTGCCTCCATTTGAACATTTTAAAAAATAGATCATGAGGTTGGGAGGGAAACATGTCAGATTCCTAGGAATAACTAGAGGAAAATGATAGAAAGTTAATATAAATAAAACACATTCTACACATATATGTTTCAAAAGACTAAGTAAAATTACTCTATACATGTGCTACCAAATTCTTGATGAGACTCTTCTGTTAAATATATGTAATTATTTGAAAGCCAAAGCTTTTAGTGCAATATACATATGGTAACATAGTCTTTGGACTATGTCATACCAAATCAACTCTTTCAGTGAACTCATCCTTCTTTCTTGAAAGATATGTGCAAGATGTGCCTTCATCTATTTTTTTTACCTTATTTGTTCAGTTAGTCTTAGAGACTATGTTTTCTGAAAGCAATAATTAATGAAGTACTGTGCTTGCTCTAGTTGCAGCACTTCAGCTATCAAGTGAGTAAAGTCTAAAGAATCCTCTTTCCATAATGGGTTAATGATAGTTTCTCACAATTAGCTGTATTCAGAGTTACACTGTTTTAAAACATCAGCCATAATGAGAACTAAACTGTGGGTTATCTGTGCAGAGAAAGTAAGGAAAAAAAGCAAGCATGGTCTTTAGCAAAGTTCATACTTTTTGAGTCTTTGTTAAAGGAACCTAAATAACCCAATATCTGTAATTTATCATTAGTAGCAAAATCAAGATCATTTGGAGATTTTTACAGGAGTTCCCATGTTTGTTCCGATGTTCTGCTCTAATTTCTGAATGTGACAGGGACATACCAGTACGCACTCCCTGCCAGTCTTTCATCTCTCATGCTAAACTCCTTCAATTGTTTTGCCCTTTAATTGCTGCTGTTGAATAAAATGTATTCTGAATTGCTTCACTGGAAAAAAATCTTCCAGGAAAACCTCTCAAAATAGGCTTAGTGTGTCAAGGAAGCTACCCCTTTAATATGTTCATACGTGCCAGGGAATTTGAACCTTTTTGGCTCTCAGAAGTCATATGTCATATAATTGAACTGAATTAATTTGGTTGGAATGTACAACATGGACAATAGTTGCTTCCAACTTCATTGCCTACTGAACTGTAGTGATGGAGACTTGGGAGGTAAAGGACAGAATTCCTATGCGAATAATGAACACTGGAAAGTCCTTGGAGGATAAGGTGGAGGCTCATGAAACACAGGAGGAGATAGGGTTCTCTTGCAGGCATACAGGCAGGAGGAAACAGAAGCTTGGATGAAGGAGTATCAATGACATGGAAGACCCATTAGAGAAGACCAAAATATTGGTAGAGGCTGTTTCATATCAAAATAAACCAGGATCGTAATTTGACTAGCTGAAGAAAGCTTTTGACAAACTCCAACAGTGATATTAATTAGAAATTCTAGCAAAATATAAATGAAAGCCGAAATAATATTAAAGGAACTGGAGACCTGCTAAACCAGATGAAAGTGCTGGTCATATATTCCTGAAAAGAAGAAAATTTCTAGTGGTGTGTGCTATACAAACTTGATAGATTTTTTTTCTCTCTAGAAGACATGGAAGGGAGCTTAGCAGTGGATTTGTGGATTTTCTAGCTTCAGCTTCTTATTTATCTATCTATCTATCTATCTATCTATCTATCTATCTATCTATCTATCTATCTATCTAACTATCTATCTATCTATTTATTAGATATTGGCTTTATTTACATTTCAAATGGTATCCCCTTTCCGAATTACCCATCAAAAAACCCTCTATCCCTTCCCCCCTCCCCCTGCTCACTCCACCCACGGAATCTGATATTTTTATGGATAGTCACCAAAATAGTATAATATCTAGGGAGGCACTGATATGTTTTTTACCACAACAAAAAGAAAGAAGTCAGGTTTTAGAGATAAAAGGGTGGGGGGATGGTATAAGAATGGGGTCAAAGGTTCAAATGATGAAAAATCTGAGAGGGATTCCGAAAATTGTATCTGTGTCTTTCCAGTTGTCCTTTGTCTCCTGAGTAAAAGACTTGCAAAATCTAAAAGCCATGAAATCTAATTGGAATTCGCATCTGAGAAGCTGTGAGTATTCAGAATCTGCTCTGATTCTGACAAGTTTCTGAACAGGAATGACAAGTTCAGAACTCAAGAGCCACAAGGTCATAGAAGTTTGAGAAACATCTCAAGTTTGTATTGAAACCCCAAAAAGTCCAAGCCCATTGATAGCAAAACTCAATAGGCCAATGATCTGACACTATAAAGCGAGGTCGATCTCTCAGACTATAGAGAATTATTCCTTTCAAAGATCAACTTTCAAAGTATCTATCATTTTTCATTCATGATGTATCTGCTGTCTCTTAAAGTATATAGTTCAATAAAACATACAACACCAGATGAGTGAAATTAAAATAAGAAAAATGTCAGAGGGAATTTAGATATTTAAATTTGCAGAGAAGCTTCTAAACCTACTATCTTAAACATATTTTTTTAAAGTGCGAAAGATAGACAAAGGGTAGAAAAATAAGAATTTCCTTAGAAACACTATTAAAAATTCAAATCCACATTCTAAATTAAGGCTTCATTGGGTGGGGTTAGCAGTAGAAGACAGGATTAATACAGGCTGAAGACAAACAGATTCAAAACTCATCAATCACAGCAGAATTCACAATACTTCAGTGGACACAGAATTTTAAGCACAGGTCTGAAAGACTTGCGGTGCTTGCTTTTGCCTCATAGTGTAGGTGGGTGTTGGGTGCCATCAGGATGAACAAATGTGTGCTGGAGACATGGGAAAACATGGAAAAGGAAATGGTGGGTGCGCTATGGAGGGAGGGAAGAACTGGAGCTATGATGATGGTGACGATTGAGAGGGCTGAAGTTGATCAATTTGTGCCATCATTTTCCTCCTATTTTTCTGTTTTTGGAGGAGAGACAAGTACAGGGAGAGTGGAAATGGGAGGAGTAAGAGATGAGCACCATCATCAGGCATAATATTAAATTCCTACATAATCAACAGAATATGAGAGAGAGAGAGAGAGAGAGAGACAGAGACAGAGACAAAGACAGAGACAGACAGAGAGACAGAGAGAGACAGAGAGTCAGTGAGAGATAGACAGAGAGACAGAGAGAGACAGAGAGTCAGTGAGAGATAGACAGAGAGACAGAGAGACAGACAGCGAAAGACAGAGACAAAGATAGAAACAGAGAAAGCAATGGAGACAGATAGACAGAGACAGCAAAAGGCAAAGACAAAGAGACAGAAAAAGTCATGGGGACAGAGAGACAGAGACAGCAAAAGACAGAAACAAGAAGAGACAGAGAAAAAGAGATATAGACAGAGAGACACATAAAGACTGGGGATAAAGACAGAGAGAAACAGAGAGACAGGGACGATGAGAGACAGAGAGAAAATAAAGAAAAATGAAAAAAGGAAAAAAAAAGAATTAAAACCACAGAGAAACTCAGGAGGCACATCTTCCTTAAGTGGCTGTTCATTATAGGGTGCAAAAGTTGGACAGTGTCTATAGATAAAATTAGTATCCTATTTTTCTCCTTTTATTTGATATTTTCTTTATTTACATTTCAAATGTTATCCCCTTTCCAGGTCTCCCCTCCGGAAACTCCCCTATCCCATTCTCCCACTGCCTCAGTGAGGGAGCCCCTCACTGCCCCTACTCCCTCTCTCCAGCCCTGGCACTCCCCTACACTGGGGCATCGAACCCCTCAGACACAAAGGCCACTCCTCCCACCGATGTCCAGCAAGTCCATCTTCTGCCACATATGAGGCCGGAGCCATGAGTCCCTCCATATATACTCTGGTTGGTGGTCCAGTCCCTGGGAGCTTTGAGGATCTGGTTAACACTGTTGCTTGCCCCATGGCGCTACAATCCCCCTCACCTCCTTCACTCCTTTCTCCAACTCCTTCACTGGGGACCCTGCTTGGTCCAATGGGTGGCTGCAAGCATCTGCCTCTGTATTTGTCAAGTTCTGGCAGAACTTTTCAGGAGACAGCCTTATCAGGCTCCTGTCAGCAAGCGCTTCCTGGTATTCACAATAGCATCCAGGTAAGTGAAACAAATTTAATAAAACATTAAAATGTGTCATCCCCAAGTCATTCTTCTATTTGCAAGTGCTGGTGCTGGCTTCTTCTTGTTACTGAACATTTGCCACATTAGGTCACAACATGCTGACATTTTGTTTGGATTGGGCTTGGGAAGTCATGCTTTTCCTACTGCATGAGTTCATCTGCACAGCCATTCTGTTGTGTCTGTAAAACACCACTTTCCTGTAGCTATTCACCACCTCATAGAATTCTTCACCTCTTTGTTTGTGTGAGTTTGGAGGAAGGGACATGACACAGATGTGCAATTTGGAACACTATGTGTGTTGGAACATTATGAGATGTATTCATGTTCTTCCATGTCTTAGTAAGATTCAATGCCAACAAGGGGGTCACTGTTTATGAGAGATCCCTGAGTTCTGGTTACAGTGGAATATACCTTTTGGCATGAGTTTCTTGCATCTGTATGCTACTACATAATATAAAATTCAGTGTTCCATAGTGTAAATATGAAATTCTTAGGCAAGTAGGTGGAACTGGAGAATGTCATCCTGAGTGAGGTAACCCAATCACAAAAGAACACACATGGTATGCACTCACTGATAAGCAGATATTAGCCCAGAAGCTCATAATACCCAAGACAATCCACATATCAAATGATGCCCAAGAAGAAGGAAAGAGAGGCTCCTGGTCCTGGAAAGGTTCAGTGCAGCAGTGTAGGGAAATAGCAGGATAGGGAAACAGGAAGGGGTAGATTGGGGAACAAGGGGAGGGAAGAAGGCTTATGGGACTTTTGGGGAGGAGGGATCCAGGAAAGGGGAAATCATTTGAAATGTAAATAAAGAATGTATCTAATAAAAATAAATAAAATAGAAAAAATAAAATTCAGTGTAGATGTATATTTTGTAAATCACTTTATAGTCATAAAATATATTCATAACTAACTTTATGCTATATGTGCTATATATCAATAATTTGATTTCCAGTTATCACAATTAGAAACACTATATGACATCTGTTCATCCTTTATTTTTAAATCACAACAGCAAAGTAAATAGACTAGATCTTCAATGTCAATTACATACATTATCTGCCTACTGTGAATCTTAAGAGCAATTTATCAACATAGTAACTACCTTCTTTCCTGAGTTCATCCATTCACCCAAATTTGATTTTCATCAGTACAGGAGATTTTACCCTAAACTCTCATTTGTTTCTCCCATTGTCTTACTTGGATAGATAATTTATTGTCTTTCTCTTTCTAATTTTTACTCCCTCTGAGTTGAGAAAGCTTGTTTATATAACTACTGATGGTGTTTCTCTCTCCCCTTGCAATGTGGACTCATCATCTGTTTTGCATCTCTGTGCTGAATTAGTTAATATTAGTTAGAAATAGAGACATAACCAGTACGGGGTTATATCAGTATGTAAGGGAAATTTAGTGGATCTGATTTGAACCAAATTGTGTCATAATGCTCCTAAACCACCTCATGCACTTCACTGCCAATTTAATTTGTTCCTGGTCCCTTGGTGTGCATGGGTTTTATGGTCTCTTCTCTACTTAAATGCCTTTAATTCAGGGATGCTCCTCATCCTATAATGCAAAGATGATGAACAAGACTAGACCAGAAGTACAGCAAAGTGGCTAATTGCAAACTAGCACCAACATTTTACCCCTATTTGTAAGGAGAAGAAAGCAAGTGGTGTGGGGTTCTCTACTGGATGACTGCTCTACAATCAAGCTCCTTGCACATAATACCTGTGAGTAAGTCTTCCAAGATGATTTCAGTGTTTGTAGCTGCTTCTGCAGATGGAGCCTGGAAATATCTTTCACTTGCCAGTGGATGCTTAACCCTTCCCATGCCAACTATGTTGGGTGATTCAGAGTACATCCAGTGACTACAAGAATTTGACACAGACAAAATGAGAAAGAGCTCTCTCATCTGAGATGCTGGGTCACTGCTGTGGTGAAAGCCTCACAAATCACTGCAGCAGGTTAATGCCTTGTCATTTGCTTTAATGTTTTTATTTTGTTTTTCATTCTTCGGTTTGTTTTCTATTTCATTTGCTTTTTACATAGTTGCTAATAGTAGATTTTGTTTTCCAGAATAAATGTATCAAGTCCAAGTCTGTTGGTGAATTCGGTATGAATCACCCAGTCCTCTTATTTGCTGTTCTGTTTCTTTTTTTTTTCCACAAAGACCTATTTTTTCCTTCGTTTTTCTTTTTTAGAACTTCTAATTTTTCCTTATTTTTGAGAATTTCATACAAGGATTCAGTAAAATATGAGATGTCCTCCCTGACATTCTCTGCTTCACCTTCCCCTCCATTTCCCTAACATGTCTTCTGTCAATGGGATTCGCCTCAAACAAACAAACAAAAACAAAGAAACAAAAAACCCAATATTTCCTTCTCCCAGTAGCTATCATGTAGATATTATGTGCCTAAACTCTTCACCAGTGTATGGGACTTTGACTGGCATGATATTGTGCAGCTCTTGTGCAGGTAAGCAAACTTGCTATGAGTCAGTGAGTGGCCCTGTCATATCTAGAAGATAGCATCTCATGATGTTCATTTCTTTCTCTAGCTCTTACATTCTTTCTGCCTTCTATTCTGCGATGTTCCCAAACCTTCAGGTTTGGGCTGTTGACAAAGAGGTCCCTGGCTAAACACCCAGTCTTCTATTCACAGCACTTTGCCCAGTTTCCATTCTAGTATTGACTAAACCCCACTGCAAAACCGTAGCTTTGCTGACCAAGGTTGAGAGCTGTACAGGTCAGGGTTTATAAGCATAACTGTTTAGAAGGTAGCTTGATAATATGGCCACTTATCAAATCAAGAATAGCAGGTTTAAGACCATTGTTGATATGACTCAATGCTTGCATTGTGGGTCCCCAAATTTCAGGAGAAGTCACTGAAGGTCCCGGCCCTCAACTGGTTCTAGTTGGTGAATGAGGCTGTGGGCACCCAGTGGCTGGGCAAGGAGACAGAGGCAGGACTTTAGTTTTCATGGACAAGGAAAATGAGGAAAGAAGGATTTTAGTATTGCCAAGTCAAGGTAGCAGCAGGGTCTGGCAGGAGAAGTGAAGAAGACAGAGTAACGACCATGTAAGAGTGGATTGGGTCTGGGGTAGCAAAGATGAAATATAGATTTTAGTAAGTAATAACTCAAGAGTACCAGAGGGGAGGCATTAGCAATGTGGAAGTTTAGAAGTGACCCAGCCATTGTGCTGTTAAGATATATTAAATATATGGTTGCGTATGTGTGCCTTTCTTCAGGGAATCCAGAACACTGGGCCGATAGTAAGGAATGCATGCCACACCTGCCTGAGAGTGTAGAGCAGATTAACATACTACTGCTACACATGCTCCCTTTTCTTTTATTTATTTATTTATTTATTTATTTATTTATTTATTTATTTATTTATTTTTATTTTTTATTTACATTTCAAATGATTTCCCCTTTTCTGGGTCCCCACTCCCCGCAAGTCCCATAAGCCCTCTTCCGTCCCCCTGTTCCTCCATCCACCCCTTCCCACTTCCCTGTTATGGAATTCCCCTATACTCTTGCACTGAGTCTTTCCAGAACTAGGGGCCACTCCTCCATTCTTTTTGGACATCATTTAATTTGTGGATTATGTCTTGGGTATTCAAAGTTTCCAGGCTAATATCCACTTATCAGTGAGTGCATACCATGATTGATCTTTTGAGACTGGGTTACCTCACTTAGTATGATGTTCTCCAGCTCCATCCATTTGTCTAAGAATTTCATGAATTCATTGTTTCTAATGGCTGAATAGTACTCCATTGTGTAAATATACCACATTTTTTGTATCCATTCCTCCATTGAAGGACACCTAGGTTCTTTCCAGCTTCTGGCTACTACAAATAGGGCTGCTATGAACATAGTGGAGCATATGTCTGCATGGTATTGGTACAATATCAGGCAAGCGGATCAATGGAATAGGATTGAAGACCCAGAAATGAACCAACACACCTATGGTCACTTGATCTTCGACAAAGGAGCTGAAAGCATCCAGTGGAAAAAAGATAGTCTTTTCAACAAATGGTGCTGGTTCAATTGGAGGTCAGCATGCAGAAGAGTGAAACTCGATGCATTCTTATCTCCTTGCACTAAGCTCAACTCCAAATGGATCAAGGACCTCCACATAAAACCTGACACACTGAAACTAATCGAAAAGAAACTGGGGAAGACCCTGGAGGACATGGGCACAGGGGAAAAGTTCCTGAATAGAACACCAATAGCTTATGCTCTAAGATCAAGAATTGACAAATGGGACCTCATAAAACTACAAAGTTTCTGTAACGTCCACCAACAGATTGGGAAAGGATCTTCACCAACCCGAAATCTGACAGAGAGTTAATATCTAATATATACAAAGAACTCAAGAAAGTAGAACCCAGAGAAACAAATAACCCCATTTAAAAGTGGGGTATGGAGCTAAACAAAGAATTTTCACATGAAGAACTTCGGAGAGCTGAGAAACACCTTAAGAGATGTTCAACATCATTAATCATTAATCTCAAAACAACCCTGAGATTTCACCTCACACCAGTCAGAATGACCAAGGTCAAAAACTCAGGAGACAGCAGGTGTTGGCGAGGATGTCAAGAAAAAGGAACACTACTCCACTGCTGGTGGGATTGCAAGATGGTGTAACCACTTTGGAAATCAGTCTGGCAGTTCCTCAGAAAACTGGGCATGACACTTCCTGAGGACCCTGTTATACCACTCCTGGGCATATATCCAGAGGATTCTTCAGCATGCTCACTTTTCTAGTGCCTTAAAATTTCTAAGACATTCAAAGACACTAATAAATTACAATTCTAAGTGAGCATTCCCCTTGTACAGAGCCCATTATGCCTCATATCTCTGAAACACTCGAATGTGGGAGTTGGGGGAGAGTGCAACCTTCCAGGCAAGGCTATTCATGACAGCTTGAAACCTCTGGTCCTCCAGTATGACTCTGTTCTATGCACTCTCTCACAGCTTTTATATCATGAGCTGGAGATGAATCTGTCTGTTAGCAAATCCTCCCTGTGTCCTCAAACCCATCTATCAACATATCTTGTTTGATAATCTTTCAGAGCCTGATGCTCCTTGCAATCTGCTTCTTATCGTCCTGTTCTCTTCCCAATATTTCTCATACCCAATATATTTGCTCATAAAGACTATCACCTCCTGTTATTAATATCTTTTTTCTAAGATATATACAATTATTATTAAGGCATACTTAATGCAACTTCTGGATTCTTAGACTTCATATTAGTTATTGCTCTCATTGCAGAAACAAAATATCTGATAGTAACTACATATAGTATGCAATATTTAATTTATCTCACTGTTTTATGATAAGGAGACAAGTTAGCTCAGATCCCATCTCTGAAGGTGGGTTCTGATGGATTCAGGTGGACCAGGAAGTAGAAATGTCTGGACTACAACTAGTACTAAGGCTTCACTACATCTTCAAAGCAATATCCCCATCGTGATCCAACATCTGCCAGCTAAGCCTCGTGTTCACAAACTCCTCTAAGAACCAAGTGTACCAACCTGTGAGCCTTTAGGGGAGAGTTGACTTTCAGTCTCTGACTTCTGTGTTTTTTAATACTATCCTCTATTCCCAATTATAGCCATAATGACAAATGATAGCAACTGTTTACTGTAACAATGCAGCATCCAGTTTAAAATATTCCAGGATCCTACTCATTCTCTTCTTATTTATTCACTCCCTATGACCAATAGGGTTTCTGCTAGAATTTCCAATAACATGTATGTGTGTGTGTGTGTGTGTGTGTGTGTGTGTGTGTGTGTGTGTGTGTGTTAGAGAGAGGAGGGATGGAAATTGGGTAAGAATCAGGGAGCACTGGCCAGGAAACTGAACTCTGCAAAGTCATGTAAGCTCCTTTAAGAGTTATTTTCATCAGTATTGTACTCATGCTTCTAATATAATTCAAGATAGACAGTCTACTATTTCTATAACTTCATTATTTCCAGCCTCATTTTGCAGACATTTCTATATCCTTATTTACTTTTCTATATCCTTATTTACTTTTCTATATCCTTATTTACTTTCTAGAAAGTCCACCCTGGCACTATATATGCTTTTTTGTCCCTTTGTCAAGCTGAAGAACGCTTCATAATCATGCTGTCCAACCTGATATACAAAGCATACCCAGAGTTCTTGCTACTCGGAAGGTTGAAATAGAGTAGTTTCTTGAAGCTATGTATTTGAGACAAGCCTAGGAAATATAGACTGCATATTGAAAGAGGAGAAAGAATAATAAGTTTGTGATTTAAACACACCTTTGAAGCTCAAGTTCAACTTTCAACTATTAAGTGCACATAAGTTAGGAGTAGGTAGATAGGGTGGCAGGGGGTAATTGCACCATTGTGAATTTAAACAAGATAACCTTGCACTGCACATAAAAGAGCTGATACATGCTGGGTGTAGTGACACACACCTTCAATCCCAGCATGTGGAGGGCAGAAGCAAGTGTATCTCTGTGAGTCAGAAGTCAGCCTGGAGAGTCAAACCTACACAATAGAGAGACCCTGTCTTAAAACCCCAAACAAACCAAAACAGCAACAAAGATGATATCTATCACAATTCTGATGGTGCTGTGGAATGACTTGTAAAGTAATGAAGAAAAACTGAGCCAACACAAGGTCAGGAAGAGTATTATGTCTATCTTAGGAAGATTGAGCTTTTACCAGGAAACTAAGGACATCAGAGGTGTGTGTGTGTGTGTGTGTGTGTGTGTGTGTGTGTGTGTTAGAGAGAGGAAGGATGAAAATTAGGTAAGAATGAGGGAGCACTGATGGCCAGGAAACTGAATGCTGCAAAGGCATTCAAGCTCTTTTAAGAGTTGTTTTCATTTAACTCTAGGGAAAAGAAGAGCAATTCAGAAATTGTAGACAGAATTATGTGATTTAATTTACATTTTTCCTTCATCCTTTAGCTGTGTGGGATTACATCTGTGTGGTAAAGAAAGGAAGAAGTGAGGTGATAAATTGGGAGATCTTGCAATGTTTTAGATGAAAGTTTTGATGAATTACAGCTTGTTGGAAGGGATGGGTTAATCAAACAATAACTGTAGTCCTCTCTTGTCCAATCTTGTCCATCCAAGCAATCTAATTCAGCAGTTACCATCAGCATATAATTAACCTCAGGACTAGAAGCAGAAAAACATATTGAGGTTTCTGGTTTCTCTTCTCTCATTAGTTCTAGCTTTTCTTCCTAACTTCCAGCCCCATATCCTACTGCCACATCAGGTTCAACATTTGAAACAGAACCAAGAACCCACCACATTTCATGATCATCTCTACTCCCTGATCAGACCTAGGAAACATACTGCCTTACTTCTGTCTTTTCTGTGAGAAATACTCTGATAAAAGCAACTTAAGGCTCCCAGTTCTAGGGTACAGTCTATCATGGCAGGACACCAAGCCATCAGAAACTTGAGGCAGAGTAATATGCACTCAGGAATCAGAGATATGACAAATACTCTCCATATGCTAGGCTAGCTTTTCCTTCTGATGCAGCCCAGCACCAAAACTCAGGGAATCATTTTAGATGATTCTTGTCTCTTGAGTCTTCTTGTCTCTATTAATCAAGTCAAGAAGATGGCACATATTAATAGTCAGGGACTAATCTATTTAATATAATCTCCCATATTCATGCCAAAAGGCTGGTCTTCTCTATGATTCTAGATCTAATTAAGTTGATAGGCAATGTTAACCATTCTCACTGGAATGCTTTGTCTTAACCTGATTCTTTCTATATGACAATGCAACCATCTAAATACTCAGAACACAGTCCTGTGGTCTACTTATAGAACTCATTATTCTTCAGGTTATCTCATATGTAATACCTAATAAACATTACTACTTGTAGCTTCAAGATTGTTTCACATATACATGAAAAACTGAAACATTTTGTGACCTCAGTGATTTCTACAAGAAATCCTAGGCTCCTTTGCCTGATCACTTGAAAAGGATTCTCCTTTATTGAGACTCAGATGGGCTCTGCACTGAGACAACTCATGTGGTATTTATTTTAAGTATGTGAGTCATGTCATACCACTGCCTTAGTAAAAACACCATAATATTTTTCCCATTACATTTTGACAAAATTTCTCTCTGGTCAGACTTAAACTTCAATACTACTTTATTAATTTCTTTAAGTACACTTACCCCAAAGCAACACAAATAAAGGTCATAGATTGGAGTCTGCAAAACTGAGAATCAAAATACATGATTTTTTCTTTAAATTGTTCATGTCAGAAGAACATAAATCTAAAACAATAACATTTCCTGGAATTGTTCTAGGTAAATGAAAATCATTCAGTAAAGACGAAGCTAGTAAATGAATAGTAAAGAACAATGTTCCTAGCAAAGCTATTGGGTCAATGTAGGTTGTAATTACTGAGCCAACAGATAGTGGGCTAACTTTTTGATTCTTATATTCTACTGTCCTAGTGTTCATATCACATGCTATACAATAAGTTTATTTTTCACATGAACTTACCTAATTGGCTTGAAATGATGTCCTGGAGTTCAACAATGTTTTGTTCATTTTGATATATACCTGTTAACTAGTCACTACAACTAGAATTTCAATTAGTTGTATTATGTAACTGAAATACCTGCATCCTTGTTTGTATTTATGACATACCATCTAGCTTATTATGATGTCTGCACTTGCATTTTAAAATTCATAATAGGCCACTGCTTTCCCCTAAGCTAAGCATAAGAGTGTCATGGCAAATGGTTAATATTCCCATCGACAGCTAAAAAACCATGAGAGAGTGTTAAAGTAACTTTCCCAAGGTTACCCAATGAATCATTGCCAGTGCTAGAATTAGATCCCATAACTCATTCTTATTTAGGAAAGCACTTTTATTCTGGTTCTCAGATACACAGGGAGAACACTGTGTCTCACCGTCATTTTTCATTGGTGAGTTTAAAATAGACAAGGCCTAAATCAACTTCATAATAGAGGTCTTTATTTCATTTTGGAGGTTCTGTGGAGGTTCTGTGAAATATGGCTAAGGATCATTAAATGTTATAGATGGGTTTGAGCCGAGATTAGTTTATTGATCATTAATCAGCTAGTGAGCTTTTTAATAATTAATTGGGAAAATGTTGCTAAATTGTTCAGAGTTCATTGTACTTACAATGAAAGATGTCTTCAATCAATTGTGAAAATAAAAAAAGCTATGTCAACATGTGTATAATTGTACTGCCTTGCATTGAATGCTGCTTATACAAAAATAAATTATAATATGAATTTATTGACATGAAGTCAGAATCTTCTTTTCACAAACTGCAATTAGTTCCTGCTCCCAAAGTCAAACAAAATACTTGTAAAAAGTAATGAGCATAATTAATATTAGCCTAAATGATAATTGCTAGAATATTATCTCCATTGAATTTTGGCTTATCAAAATCAGTTAATACTGCTTCATATTGAGAGATTTAATTTTACATATTTTTAATTTTCTACTATATCATGTTAATTATGCCAGACAAGTTGTACAACATCTTTAAAAAAAATAAAGTCGTTGCATGATTTTATTCAAATCATTTTAGGATGATCAGAATTATTTAACAACTAAAATCTTGGCATATATATTTCATTTAAAGGAAAATTCTAGTCAACTTTGAGCTTTTAATGAAGCCCAACCATTTTGTGGCTCACCATGCTGTGTGATTTATTTTTTATGTTTATTTATTTTAAAATAATAGGTTTATTATTTTACCTCCATGCCCCAAGTAGTTTTATTGTTTACGAGGCTCCGGACTTTCTGGATACATCTGTTATGAGGTCAGAAAGGCCTCAAACTATGAGTCTCTGCACTTGACTTTCTCATAGTTTGGATCTTTAAAAATGAGTATATGTGCCATTCCCCCATGGTGCTTCATTCTAGTGTTTTTTGTCTGGTTTTGTTAGGAGCAACATTTGCACTGTTGCCATTTTGTTCTCCCACATATCTTCCTCTACCATGTACTGGTAACTCATTAAAACACATGATCTTGAGAACAGTCCCTTAAAGATTTTGTTGTCTAAAATCTAGAGCTCAAGAAAATGGTGGAATAGCATAGGTTCTCATTAAATATTTTGTCTGGATGAGTGAAATACCATTTTTTTGTGATGCTGTGCTTAGATGAAGAAAACAAATTCCAGTATGCTAAGAATGGAGTTTGTGTCCCTGATGGGGCAAGTACTATTTTATTTATTTAATTTTTTGCTATGATTCCCAAAGATATCTATGTATACTAACCAACCGAGAGACATATCATAATTAAGGATGCATTAGTATATAATCAATGGTTACCTCTAATATTGGCATTCTCCATCTTCTTCTAGATTGATTTAAATTATAGCAAGCTAATAAATTAATGTAAACAAAGGCAGATTTATATAAGTAGTATCATTGCTATATGTGTTATTGTTAAATGCAGTGTATGGTATTGAGAATTAGATAAAATAAGAATATTCACTTGCACCTGATTTTCTTGAATGTCTAATTGTACTTCAGAAATTATTGATTTAGAATTCAAAGTAATGTTTGTTACTGTGTAGCAATTCAGTCTCACAATGCCCAGATTCCTTTATAAATACATATTCAAAACAAAGAGTGAAATTTGTCATCATAAGATTTAGAAAAGGCACATTTTCTTTAATAACTGCAATTTTGTAACAAGAAAAAATTGAATAGTAAAGAAGGAAATTCAAGTTTATCCAATTAGTCAAAAAATTAAACTTTATTTTATGTTTTATCATGCTTGGGTTTTCAAAAAAGTGCTTGTACAAGTTAATTACGTACTATACTCCTAAGGGCACCTGGCGCATATGTATACTTATTTAAAAGCTAAAATGATGGTTTTTAAAATTCCAGATAGTATTTAGCATTGTCATTAATTTTATCTGAAATTTAAAAATTGCTACAATTATATTGCCCAAGATTAAAATAACCATCTCTAGAGGTTCCGTCTCTGAAAATACATTAAGGAAAGGGTTTTCATAAATTTTTATAAATGTTAATAGGAAGGATGATGCAACATTAAAAATGATGTATTACCATGAATTTGTTTTCACAGAAACAAAGCAATCTAACCGTGTGGAGAAGTTCCTTGTATTGTGTCCATTTTACCAGTGGCTAATGATAAAGCAACCCTGTTCCCTCAAACACTTACCTGGAGTACCAGCCTTATCAAGAAACTCCTCACAGCACCTCTTGTGGGCTGCACAGCAGACTAGTTAGGTGAGAAATTGTGGGTAGATCACAGCAATTTCTGTCTGAAGAAGCCCTTGAGCAGTAAAGCTGTGATGCACTGTGAAGTCTGATGTCTACAGACTTAGTACAATCTGCCAGATTGTTTTCCCAATTCCTGAAGAGTAGCCTTTACCATCTTGAAAAGGACTTGTTAGTTGATCACATAAAATTGTGCTCACTACAGAGAGGTTTTCCATCTTCCTTGCAATTTCTGTTTGCTGAGATATTTTTTTTTTTTGTGACTTGATTGAATGAGAAATTCTACCATAAGTTGTCTTCTGTCTTTCTGGGATTCTGCAAATATACCTTCATATATTCTATATGCCTATATTTTAACCACAGAGAATCAAAATACATTTGTGTGTGGAAATATTGCACATTCTTGAGAACATTTTAAAAAATCCATTTAAAAAATTCTTTTCTTTATCTTCTATGCTTGTGAAGCAAAAATTATTTCATGCCATATAAAAAGCCACAGTGGCTCATCAAGAAAGATCCAAATCCATGTCCATGTCACAACAGCAGTGTAGGGGACTATATAATTAAAGTCATCATGGCCCCAATTTATCTGTTTTCTTTATGAATCATTATCTGTGCCAAAGGGTATATGATGTGTTCTTACACTTGTCACTTCAAAAGTGGATACAAATAAATAAATATGAACTCATCAGCATAACTGTGATGTCTCTGATGAATAGGAACTCTAAAATCATCTCTCCCAGTTGCAGTAATTAATTTCTATTTATTATAAAAGAATAAAGATGTATGTTACATTTATTTCTTGAACACCAAAGAACCCCTTCCCCCACACACAGAATGTTTATAACATGATATGAAGATGCTTGACTCAAAGACAAGTAAATTTATTTGCAAGTCAGATGAAAAAACTACTTTTGACAGACAAGGAATTTTATCTGAAATTTAATATATATATACCAACAAAATAACACTTATAATATAGGATCTACATTTAACATAAGACATATGTTTGTTTACAGATAATATCAGCAAAAGGAGGAAACAATGTCCTAAAATAATCAGTGTTGCTGTTAGCAATCTCAGTGGGTAGAAGTTGAGCTGACATGGAATGGCCTGGATGCATTGTATGTGCAAGTGAGGAAAGGTTGCCTGAGAATGCAGAGGAAGGTAAGTGAACTCTCATAACACTATCTACAATTGGGAGTGGATAGAGTGAAAATATTGTTCTCACACGTCTACCTTGAGGGAACACTCTGCCTACTCACCATCTTCCTCAATTCTAGCTCAAACTATTTCTCCATGTGTAGTTTGATGAATTTATGGCAACCGTATGTTACTTTATTTCCATAAACTGTGACAAACAAGACTATATTATTACTTTATTCTTTGATCAGCATGAACTAGCAGAATCGATTGCCACACAAGGAAAATTGGATTCTAAAGAACTTTTCCCTCGGTGCTCAATCTTATAGTTGACATTGAGCTAAACAGTCCATAGTAACCATTTTCTTAAAGTAATCCTAAATGGGTTGAGATTATTTTCTCCTCTCCTGTGGCGTAGGCTTGTTTGCCTTGAAGGCATTCTCAGTGTCCATTAGATATTCACTATGAGGTTCAGAGATGAACCTGTCTAGCCACACCCCTCATTTTTGCTGCCAGTAATATCATTATCAATACCTGCCCTCTGAGACCTGTAGAACCATATAGAAAAGTATTTGAGAGGCAGGTGTTTTGCTTCCTTTAACATACCTACTTGTTTGAAAGATGACTGAGCATTTGATGTCATGGCTGAAAGATGGTTCTGGTAAATGTTCTTGAGGTACAGCAAACAGTGAAAGAGACAGAGCCATTGACCCTGACAGCATGGGGTACTTCTTCCCACTAAGCAATGAAAGAATTGAGGAATTTTACAAAAAATATATTTTCAATTTTGATTAATTTGGTTACTGTGTTTATTTTTATTAGATCACAATAATTTCTGTAAATATGTTCCCTTACAATGATTTTGCAAAATAAAAGTAAGAAAAATATTGCAGTATTTGCCAATATTATTTTAGTCCCCAACAAACTTTAAATAACAGCTGACTGGAATGCATAAATCCTAAATACAAACATGGTTTCATCTTTGGTTATTTCTGCCTGTCAAGATAAAAATATAAAGCCATGCATATGGTAAATTTTTGGACTCTTACTCTCTTTGTGAGATTGTTTCCTGCATTTGAAATTTTCTCACTGAATTTTCCAGAATTTATTTCATAAACTTTGTATTAAGTACCTATAGGTCTAATCACTTATATAACTTCTATTTCCCATAGCCCCAAACTTGTAATTTCTTCTGCTTGAAAGACTGTCTCCCTCTCTCAATTCAAGAGGGGTTTATTCTTGGCTTTTCATGAGACACCTTTCTACTGTCATTTCTAGTTCATTGTCCCTTGTCATCCCATATTATAGTTTGTGTTTAATTGGTGGTCTTCCAATCATTGTGCTTCCTTTATCTCGATGACTTTCCAATTAGATTGAAATTCTCTTTGTGACACAATTATGTATAAACTTTGCCAAACTTAGAATCTTCCAGGTAAACAACAGAAATAATAAAGTAAACTGTAAAAGATAAAAGTTCATAAGATTATTTCATGTGTAAAAATGTTATCTTTGTCTTCACTAAAGAAAATATGCAAAATATCAAAAACTTAAAAATTTAAGTCAACCAGTCTTTATTAAGAAATGAAGGAATTGTTGAGCTCTCAATAACAACTTCTCCTGATCATTTGCTTTTTGCAAACAGTGAATTATTTTGGTAATTGAGAGGCTTAAAATCTGTTATTTCACTTTTTTCTTCATAACTGTTCATTCAAAGCTAAAGTAGTATTCGTTTCCTCAATTTTGTAATCATTTCTCCCTAGATAGCAGAACAGTTTGAAGACAAAAGTTCAAAGAAAGGTTAATGGATAATATTAGCTGAGCATAATCTTCATAACCCTTAGCACCTTAGTGAAAAGATAAGTTGCAATATTCTGTATGTTGTCCTGTGCAAAAACAAAAACAAAAACAAAAAAACAAAAAAACCCTACCAACCAGTGTTCTTAATAACTACATGTACTTAATAACTCATGTACTACAATAACTACAGTGTACTTAATAATCTACAATAACTGGATCCTGTTACTAATTGTATAGCAACTACCATGAATGATTAAAAACCGTATTTGATAGATTTCAGTGATGAAAAATGTTTACAAAGGGCATATTTTTTTAAAAAATGCTTTCTTAAGTTGTATACTTCCTAGCTTCCTGAACAAGGAGGACTCCAGACCATCTATCTTTATTTTAGAAGAAAAAAAATCAATAAATCTGTGGTAACATATTTAGAAATGTGGCCAGAGACAATCCTGACTCTGTATCAAGAACTATAGATAAGGTTCATTGAGACTGTAACTTATTTTATATTCAATTGGCCCATATCAGTGGCATATATTAATAAAGTTCGGTGTAAATTTAGACAAATTCAAATAGTTTATACTTACTGCATAGCATATACTTCCTTCATCTGCACAATCTACCTGACCTTACAAACCCTGTGAATTCAAGGTTTTTTTTTTTTTATTTCATCAAACATAAAGACAATGCAGCTAAAATATACACCAGAATGTTTGCTGTCACCTTAGATATTGAGTTATCCATCCTGGCATATAATTGCTTGAGATGTAAACTAGATGTCACTTTCAGGTATTGTAATTTATGCCATGTAAAGTAAAAGGAAGGAGGTACAATTAGTAAGACTTGGCCTCTATTTCTTCAGTACTACAGATGGTCCTGATGCAGTTCTGATGCATGGTTCTTCCTTCTTTGGAGGGTTCTACTATCCCCCTAATCTGACAGCTAGGGAATAAGGAATCTACTCTGAAAGCGTTGTCATTGTTGTGTTAGAGATTTACTCTTTATCACATTGCTGCTACTATCAAGATTCTTGGGCAAGAAAACCTATGTGTGAAAGAAAATCTACATTCTTTAGATTCCATGCTGAACTATCTTGCATCCACTGATTAAACTTGATAAGGAGGAAAATCGACCTGATCCCGGTGTGATTTCTCACCATAATAATTTTATCTAATCCACAGAGCAAGTGACGTTGTTTGCTGGAGGCATTTTCTCCACCCCGAAGTCTAGACTACTGAAAGCATTTGTGATTTGAAGAGTAGATTTGTTTCCTGTTCAGACTAATAAAAGGAATCGCTCTCCTTGGGGGGGAAAAGGTTAGTTAAACTTGCTAGCAAAGTTCTTAAGTCTTAACTTTGTAAGACCATGTTACCAAATATGTGACAGAGATTGACTGTGAAAACAAAGTCCACCTGTGCCTCCATCACTCCAGCCAGATGCATTGGGAGGGAGTATATGAGGAGACTCACAGCCCATGAAGAACTCATCCTGGGTGCTGCTTCACAAGTGACAAATATCTACTTGGATTTGTGCTTATCTTCTTACTAGTCACACTGATGAGCTTGGAGCAAAGCAACCTGTGATCTGGTGATTTGCAATTGCATGGGCCTGGGTGATTTTTCATGTGATTTCTGAGGACCACATTTGGTTGTGTGTATTATACAACACTGCCATATTTCCCCACTGTCTATAATGCTTATTCATTTTAAATTGAAGATTTATTGATGACTGTTATGATAAATTGGTTTCTGTAATATCCATGAGAGTTATGAATGCCAAGAGTTATAGAGAATGGATTTCATGCTTACCTACAAGAAGAGTCTTAAGCCACCAGGATAGACTGACAATGAGTCTTACTTACTTATTTAAGACAAGGTCTTACAATCTCTAATATTTCTTAAACTGGCCTAGAACATTGTATGTAATGTATGCTTCCCTCAAACTCATGGACCTTCTCCTGTTTTGGTTTCATAAATGCTGGAATTACAGGTATGAGCCACTACATTCACCATGCAATGAATCATTTATTCACAAAGATTGCCAGTCTTATGCTTGGTTAAGCATTATAAAGAGCCACTTTTATAAAGTTTCCTCTAAATATTGTAAGTTGATGAGATTTAAGAAAGCACAGAATCCTTTTCTTTTTTATTAATATTTTTATTTTCTATATTCTTTGTTTACATTCCAAATGATTTCCCCTTTCCCGGATTCCCCCTCGCCATATGTCCCATAAACCTTCTTCTCTCCACCCATTCTCCTATTACCTCCCTCCTTTTTTTCTCTGTTCTTATATTCCCCTCCAATGCTAGATCAATCCTTTCCAGGATCAGGACCTTCTCCATACTTCTTCATGGGAGTCATTTGTTGTGCAATTTGTGCCTTGGGTATTCAGGGCCTCTGTGCTAATTAATATCCACTTATCAGAGATTGTATTCCATGTGTATTCTTTTGTGACTGGGTTACCTCACTTAGGATGATATTTTCCAGATCAAACCATTTGCCTAAAAATTTTGTGAATTCATTGTTTCTAATTGCTGAGTAGTATTCCATTGTGTAAATATACCACATTTTCTGTATCCATTCCTCCTTTGAGGGGCATCTCAGTTCTTTCCAGCTTCTGGCTATTATAAATAAGGCTGCTATGAACCTAATGGAGCATGTGTCTTTATTGCATGCTGGGGAATCCTTCGGGTATATGCCCAGGAGAGGTATAGCAGGGTCCTCCAGAAGTGTCATGTCCAGTTTTCTGAGGAACCGCCAGACTGATTTCCAAAGTGGTTGTACCATCTTACAGCACCACCAGCAGTGGAGGAGTGTTCCTCTTTCTCCACATCCTTGCCAATACCTGCTGTTTCCTGAGTTTTTGACCTTAGACAGAATCCTTTTCAATCTTACACGAGAAAGCAAATCTTACCTTAAAGTTCTCAACCTCAGTGTTTATTTTTTTTTTTTACTTATATTCTGACCTTAAACATAATACTATTCAACAAAAAGAAAGCTTCTGGAAATCCAACATTCCTTTTTACAGCTTGGATTCTCACTGGTTTTAATCAACTACTTTTAGCTTAGTAAAAGACTGCAATTGAAGGGATATGCACCTTATTACCAAGTTCATATTTTCTCCAATATTTTCCAATAATTACAGAGAATAAATGACTTTTGAAAACCTCTGTTCTATGTGTAAAACCCATACCTATCAACTTCTCTATAAATTTGCATGGGTGTTTTAGAAATATTATAATAATCACTAGGGCCAAGTGCCTCAACATCTCAACTTCATTAAGAACATGAACTCAATATTCATTATCATAGTGATTTGTGTGTTAGGATATCACACAGTATAGCTACTATTCTGTCCTGTGGCCACTGCTTGTATTAGTGCCCCATAGCTGCAGTAACAGTAATGCAGATAGAATGGTTTATCTAAGCAGATATTACCATGCTTCCTCAGAGCTTGGGAGGACTTTTTCTGTCCCTTTAGTTTGGACCCTGGAACATACCTATGTACACAGAGAGAACTGGTCTCCCAGGAGCACAGATACAGAGCTGTGCATGACAGACAAGCCAGCATCAGAGACAGCAACACCAACTAACACCAGAGATAACCAGATGGCTAAAGGCAAATGCAAGAACATTACCAACAGAAACCAAGGCAAAATGGCACCATCTGAACCAAGCTCTCCCACAACAGCAAGTCCCGGATACCTCAACACACCAGAAAAGCAAGATCTGGATTTAAAATCACATCTCATGATGGTGATAGAGGATTTCAAGAAGGATATAAATAACTCCCTTAAAGAAATACAGGAGAGCATGGATCAAAAGGTAGAATCCCTAAAAGAGGAAACACAAAAATCCCTTAAAGAATTACAGGAAAACACAAACAAACAAGTGAAGGAACTGAACAAAACCATCCAGGATCTAAAAACAGAAGTAGAAACAACAATGAAATCACAAAGGGAGATAACTTTGGATATAGAAAATCTTGGAAAGAAATCAGGAGTCATAGATGCAGGCATCCACAACAGAATACAAGAGACAGAAGAAAGAATCTTGGGTACTGAAGATAACATAGAAAACATTGACTCAACAGGCAAAAAATGCAAAATGCAAAAAACCATGTAATCCAAAACATCCAGGAAATCCAGGATACAATGAGAAGCTCAAACCTAAGGATTATAAATATAGAAGAGAGCAAAGATTTACAACTTAAAGGACCAGAAATATCTTCAACAAAATTATAGAAGAAAACTTCCCTAACCTAAAGAAAGAGATGCCCATGAACATACAAGAAGCCTACAGAACTCCAAACAGACTGGAACAGAGCAGAATTCTTCCTGTCACATAACATTTAAAATACCAAATGTACGAAAAAGAAAGATATTAAAAGCAGTAAGGGAAAAAGCCCAAGTAACATATAAAGGCACACCTATCAGAATTACATGAGAATTCTAACCAGAGACCATAAAAGTAAGAAAATCCTGGGAAAATCTCATACAGACCCTAAGAGAACACAAATGGCAGACCAAACTACTGTACCCAGCAAAACTCTCAATCACCATAGATGGAGAAACCAAGACATTCGATGATAAACCCAAATTTACATAACATCTTTACACAAATCCAGCCCTACAAAGGATAATATATTGAAAAACGCCAATATAAGGAGGGCAACTGCACTCTAGAAAAAGCAAGATAGTAATATTCTTTCAATAAACCCAAAACAAGATAACCATCAAACATAAAAATAACATAAAAAATAACAGGAATCAACAAGCACTATTCCTTAATAGCTCTTAATATCAATGGACTCAATTCTCCAATAAAAAAACATAGACTAACAGACTGGATACATAAACAGGAACCAGCATTTTGCTGCATACAAGAAATACACCTCAGTATCAAAGACAAACACTAACTCAGAGTAAAAGGTTGGAATACATTTTTCTAAGCAAATGGTTCCAGGAAATGAGCTGGAGTAGCCATTTTAATATCAGATAAAATTGACATTTAACCAAAAGTCATCAAAAATACATGGAAGGGCACTTCATACTCATCAAAGGAAAAATATACCAAGAAGACTCTCAATTTTGAACACCTATGCTCCAAATGTAAGGACAACTTCATTCATAAAATAAACTTTACTAAAGTTCAAAGTACACATTGCACCTCACACAATAATTGTGGGTGACTTCAACACCCCACTCTCATCAATGGACAGATGAGGGAAGCACAAACTAAACACAGACACAGTGAAACTAACAGAAGATATGGACCAAATGGATTTAACAGATATTTATAGAATATTTCATCCTAAATCAAAAAGAATATACCTTCTTCTCAGCACCTCATGGTACCTTCTGCAAAACTGACCATATAACTGGTCACAAAACAGACTTCAACAGATTTAAGAAGATTGAACTAAACCATGAACCCGATCATATCACTATAGACTAAGCATGGTCTTCAATATCAACAAAAACAATAGAAAGTCCACATACATGGGAAGCTGAACAATGCTCTACTCAATGATATGTTGGTCAAGGAAGAAATAAGAAAAGAAATCAATGAATTTTTAGAATTTAATGAAAATGAAGGCACAACATACCCACATTTATGGGGCACAATGAAAACAGTGCTAAAAGGAAAACTCATACCTCTGAGTGCCTCCAAAGAGAAGCTAGAGAGAGCATTCACTAGCAGCTTAACAGCACACATAAAGGCTCTAGAACAGAAAGAAGGTAATACACCCAATGGGAGGGGAAAGCAGGAAATCATCAAACTTAGGGTTGAAATCAACCACGTAAAAACAAAAAGAACTATACAAAGAATCAACAAAACCAGGAGCTGATTTTTTGAGAAAACCAACAAGATAGATTAACCTCTAGCTATATTAACCAAAGGGCACAGAGACAGTGTCCAAATTGACAAACTCAGAAATGAAAAGGAAGATATAACAACAAAAACTAAGGAAATTAAAAAAATCAGATCCTACTACAAAAACCTATACCCACACAACTGGAAAATCTAGATGAAATTAACAATTTTCTGGACAGATACCAAATACCAAAGTTAAATCAGGATCAGATAGACCATCTAAACAGTCCCATAACACCTAAAGAAATAGAAGCAGTCATAGAAAGTCTCTCAGTCAGACCTTCAAAGAAGACCTGATACCAATACAATTCAAGCTATTCCACAAAATAGAAACAGAGGGAACACTATCCAACTCATTCTATTAACACACAATTATGCTGATACCAAAACCACACAAAGATCCAACAAAGAAAGAGAACTTCAGACCAATTTTGCTTATGAATATTGATGCAAAAATACTCTATAAAATTCTTTCTAAGTTAATCCAAGAACTCAGAAAAACAATTATTCACCACAGTCAAGTAGGATTCATCTCAGAGATGCAGGAATGTTTCAATATACAGAAATCAATCAATGTAATCCACTACATAAACAAGTTCAAAGAAAAAAAATACATGGTCCTTTCATTAGATGCTGAAAAAGCATTTGACAAAATTCAGCATCCTTTTATGTTAAACAACTTGAAAAGATCAGGATTTCAAGGCTCATACCTAAACATAGTAAATGCAATATACAACAAACCAGTAGCCAACATCAAACTAAACAGAGAGAAATTTAAAGCAATCCCACTAAAATCAGGGACTAGACAAGGCTGTGCGCTCTCTCTCTCTCTCTCCATATTTATTTAAAATAGTACTTAAAGTTCTAGCTAGAGCAATTAGACAGCAAAAGGAGGTCAAAGTTACACAAATTAGAAAGGAAGAAGTCAAACTATCACTATTTGCACATAATATGATATTATACTTAAGCAAACCAAAAATACTCAACCAGAAAACTCCTACAGCTGATAAAGTCAGCAAAGTGGTAGGATATAAAATTAACTCAAACAAATCAATAGCCTTCCTATACTTGAAGGATAAAATGGCTGAGAAAGAAATTAGGGAATTGACATCCTTCACAACAGTCACAAACAAGATAATGTATCTTGGTGTGACTCTATCGAAACAAGTCAAAGAGCTGTATAACAAGAATCTCAAGTCTCTGAAGAAAGAAATCGAAGAAGACCTCAGAAGATAGAAAGATCTCCCATGCTCATGGATTGGCAGGATTAATATAGTAAAAATAGTCATCTTGCCAAAAGCAATCTACATATTCAATGCAATCCCCATCAAAATTCCAACTCAATTTTTCATAGAGTTAGAAAAAGCAAATCTCAAATTCATCTGGAATTACAAAATAATCCCAGGATAGCTAACACTATTCTCAACAGTAAAAGAACTTCTAGTGGAATCAGTATCCCCAACCTCAAGCTGTACTATGAAACAATAGTGCTAAAAATTTCATGCTATTGGTACAGTGACAGACAGGTAGCTGAATGGAATAGAATTGAAGACACAGAAATGAACCCACACACCTATGGTCACTTGACCTTTGACAAAGGAGATAAAACCATCCAGTGGAAAAATGATAGCCTTTTCAACAAATGGTGCTGGTTCAAATGGCGGTTAGCATGCAGAAGAATGCAAATTGATCTATTCTTATCTCCTTTACTAAGCTCACATTCAAGTGGATCAAGGACCTCCACATAAAACCAGATGCAATGAGAGTAATAGAAAAGAAACTGGGGAAGAGCCTTGAGAACATGGGCACAGGAGGGAATTTCTGGAACAGAATAGCAATAGCTTATGCTCTAACACCAAGAATTGATAAATGGGATCTCATAAATTTACAAAATTTCTGTAAGCCAAAAGACAATGTCAATAGAACAAAAATAGCAACCAACAAATTGGAGAAAAGATCTTTATCAAACCTACGTCCCACAGGGGGCTAATTTCCAATATATACAATGAACACAAGAAGTTAGACTCCAGAGAACCAAATAACACTATTTAAAAATAGGGTACAGAGCTAAACAAAGAATTTTCACCTGAGGAATATCGAATGGCTGAGAAGCAACTAAAGAAATGTTCCAAATCCTTAGTCATCAGGGAAATGCAAATCAAAACAACACTGACATTTCACCTCACACCAGTCAAAATGGCCAAGATCAAAAACTCAGTGGACAGCAATTTCTGGAGAGGACGTGAAGAAAGTGGAAAACTCCTCCACTGCTGGTGGGATTACAAGCTGGTAAAGCTACTCTGGAAATCAGTCTGGCAGTTCCTCAGAAAACTGGGCATGACACTTCCAGAGAACCCTGTGGTACCACTGCTAGGCATATAACCAGAGGATTCCCCGGCATGCAATAAGGACACATGTTCCACTATGTTCATAGCAGCCTTATTTATAATAGCCAGAAGCTGGAAAGAACCCAGATGTCCCTCAGTGGAGGAATGGATACAAAAAATGTGGTATATTTACACAATGGAATACTATTCAGCAATTAAAAACAATGAATCATGAAATTCTTAGGCAAATGGTTGGAACTAGAAAATATCATCCTAAGTGAGGTAACCCAATCACAAAAGAATACACAGGGAATGCAGTCACTGACAAGTGGATAGTAATTAGCCCAGAAGCTCTAAATACTCAAAACACAACATATCAAATGAGAAACAAACAAAGAAGAAGGAAGGAGAGGGCCCTGATCCTGGAAAGGCTTGATCCAGCCTTGTAGGGGAGTACTAGGACAGAGAAATGGGAGGGGGACGTGATTGGAGAATGGATGAAGGGAAGAGAGCTTGTGGGGAGGAGGGAACCAGGAAAGGGGAAATCATTTGGAATGTAAACAAAGAATATAGAAAAAAACTCAGTGGACAGCAAATGCTGGAGAGGATGTGAAGAAAGAGGAACACTTCTCCACTGCTGTTGGGATTGCAAGCTGGTAAAGCCACTCTGAAAATCAGTTTGGTGGTTCCTTAGAAAATTGGGCATAATACTACTGGAGGACCCTACTGGAGGACCCTGCTCTACCACTTCTGGCATATACCCAGAGAATTCTCCAGCATGCAATAAGGACACATGCTCCACTATGTTCATAGCATAAGAATGTTCATAAGAATTCATGAAATTCTTAGGCAAATATCATCCTGAGTGAGGTAACCCAATCACAAAAGCATACACTTTGTATGTACGCACTGATAAGTGGATATTAGCCCAGAAGCTTGACATGCCCAAGACACGATACACATATCAAATGAAGCTCAAGAAGATGGAAGAACAAAGTTTGGATACTCTGGCCCTTCTTAGAAGGGGAAACAAAATACCCACAGAAGGAGAAAGAGAGACAAAGGATGGAGCGGTGACTGAGGGAAAGAACATCCAGAGACTACCCCACCTAGTGATCCATCCCATATATAGTTACAAAACCCAGACACTATTGTGGATGCCCACAAGTGTTTGCTGACCAGAGTGTGATATAGCTGTCACCTGGGAGGCCCTGCTAGTGCATGACAAATACAGAAAGGGCCATTCTTAGCCATTTAACTGAGCACCGGGTCACCAATGGAGGAGCTAGACAAAGGACCCAAGGAGCTGAAGGGGTTTGCTATGCCATAGGAGGAACAACAATATGAGTCACTCAGGACTCCCAGAGCTCTCAGGGACAAAACTGTCAACCAAAGAGTGCACTTGGAGTTACCCATGGCTCTAGATGCATAGACAGCAGAGAACAGCCTTGTTGGACATCAAAGGGAGGAGAGGCCCCTGGTCTGGGAAAGGATAAATGCAGCAGTGTAGGTGTTAGATTCTAATGTACTTAAATGTAAATGTACTTAATCTATTCCCTAGCTATACTAATGTGTTTCAACATCTTGTCAAGTCCAGGCCCTTGCTCCAAGACAGCTCCAGAGAAACAACCTTCAGATGCTCCAGTTTCCATTCAGTTTTTCTAGACACAAACAACTTCTACTGGACCTGTTCTTCTGAGCTATCCTCAGATGGCTCCACAGACCCTGGACAGCAAGGGAACAGCCAATTTTCCTGAGACTGGACAAATACCCCTCCATACTCCTTTCTCTAGTTTCCCCAGAGACATGTCATCCCCAATGTCAGCATGAAGAAGCCAGATATCACAATGATGATCCTATTCTTACTTCGATGTCACCTCTTTTTTTACTTTTTAATTAAACCAATTACGGCAGAATGTTAGGATTCTGTTTAAGCTCCACCCCACAATTACCTGTCAATAGCCAGGTATGCCTCTCCCCACAGTTGCCTGGCAACAGCCAGGTAGACCTGGCCCACTATAAAAGGGGCTGCTTGCCCCTCCTCTCTCGCTCTCATCTCTCTTGCCTCTTGGCACTCTCTCCTCTCTGCCCTCTTGGGCTCTCATCCCCTTCCTGCCTCTCCTCTGGTCATGGCTGGCCTCCACCTCTCTCTCTCTCTCTCTCTCTCTCTCTCTCTCTCTCTCTCTCTCTCTCTCTCTCTCTCTCTCTCTCTCTCTCTCTCTGCCTTTCTCTGCCTCCACACCCCCATTAGCTCCCATCCTCTGCCCTGAATAAACTCTATTGTATTTCATGTCTGTGTGTATCTGGTCCCTCAGGGGGAACAGGTGCCTGGGCATGGGCCCGCCTACGTAACCCCTTTCCCACAGTGCCTTATACCATTTTCTAAACCTTTTTTTTTTTTTTTAGTGTTTTTCGAGACAGGGTTTCTCTGTATAGCCTTGGCTGTCCTGGAACTCACTCTGTAGACCAGGCTGGCCTTGAACTCAGGAATCCACCTGCCTCTGCCTCCCAAGTGCTGGGATTAAAGGCACTGTCTGGCCCTCTTTCTCTTTTTATGAACCCAACATTTGGTGCCAAAACCTGGGAATAACAGTAGGGGAATACCAGGACAGGGAAGTGGGAGAGGGTTGGTTGGGGAATAGGGGGAAGGGAGATAGGTTATGAGACTTTCAGGGGCAGGGGGAACCAGGAAAGGGGATAACATTTGAAATGTAAATAAAAAATATGTCTAATAAAAAAATGTGGTTCTCAACATTGCTAATGCTGTGACCCTTTATTATATTTCCCCATGCTGTGGTGACTCCCACAATAAACTTTTTATTTTTGTTTTGTAACTGTAATGAACCATATTGTAAATATTTGTATTTTCTGATGGTTTTAAGTGACCCCCATGGAAAAGGTTGTTTGCTACAAGAGGTCTCAACCCACAGGTTAAGAAAGCATTGCTTTAAAATACTTTTCTCATGCAATAGATTCTGATCACAATTTTCCGTTCTCTAATCCTTTCTAAATCCTTCCCACCTGAAATCCATACAACTCCACAAACATTCATTATCTCTTTAGAAAACAAAATAGAGAGAAAATAATAAATAACAAAGCAAAAAAAAAAAAGAAATTTAAAAAAACCCACATAAACAGGAAGTGCATAAAAACACACAAAAACCCCTAAAACACACAATCAGAAATTATAGTATGCAGCATACTCTCGTTAACAATTCTTGTTACATGTGCATATAAGAAAATAAAATAAATATACACCTGCTGAGACCACTCCCCATGCCTGTGGTTCTAGTGTTGGATATTGTGTTTCAGTGTTAGATAAGCAATTAGGGGTATCTTAAGGCCAATTGTTCTCTATATTTTGACAAACTGTGGTTTTTTTTTGTAACAGTCTACTGCAAAAAGAAGCTTCTTGATAAAGAGTGAGTCCTATATTTATCTGTGGGTATGGAGCTATATATACGTCTATAATTCTTCACAAATTATGTTTTAACTATGGCATAGAAAATGATCCATGTTCATTTACTCTATAAGGTAAGCTTCTTATTTGAGACAATTTATTTATATGAAATTGCTCTAACGCCTTGGTGACTAAAACCTAGTTATGACTTTGGCATTTTATTTATGCCAAAGAATGCCAAAGTTAAAACCAAATCTTGGAATAGTCTTTGATGCTCACATCTCCTTGCTCCTTGATGGGGTCAGCATGGTACTATTTTGGGGTGTAAGATAAAAATCATTTATTGTTGTTCTGCCATTCTCAAGACAGTATTCCATTCTCAGCTGCTGGCTCTCTGCATGCAGGTCTAGGCTGAGAGGAGAGAACCAGGTCCAGCCAGGTCTCTTCAGGGCTGAAGAGAGATGGTGAGTGTTGTGGTTCAGCTCTGATCTCCTGCTGTCCAGAGAATAACCCCTCTGAGCTGGGAGTCTGTCAAAACAGGAACTCATTTTATTGTATCTTGCTTATATAAGGTTAAGGAAGGAGGTGGGGATTTCTGGTGGGGTGAGATGACATAGGAGATGGGGAAGGGTAGCAGAAGGTAAGGGGTGACTGACAGAACCAATAAAGTTATTCGAAGTCAATGGTAGCTAGGCAAGGGCAGGCTTAAGCAGGTTGTGCTGAGTCACTCCAGTATGGAAGTGACTGTTACAGGCCTCTAAACTCAAGCAAAGGCTCAGGCCCCTTCACTAGGCCTCAGTATCTGGCTGAATAAGGCCCAGCACTGAGCATCAGTATCTCACATCAAAAAATCTCTGACTATTTTTTGTAGATTCTCTTACAATAGAGGAAAACACATTGTTGTTTAAAAAATCTAAGAGGAGGCAAAATGGTTATTAAAACAGCAACATTTTATTCCTTTCACAGGTTTAAAATTATTATTCTTTAATCATTTTTATAGTCCAGTAGTTCTCCGTCTCCATCCCCAACCCTATGACATCCCATTCCTCCTCCCCTGTCTCTGAGAGGATGCTCCCCCACCCCACTAAACCGCCCCACTCCCTGGGGCCACAAGTCTGTTGAGAGTTAGGTGCCTTTTCTCTCACTGACCATCAGGTAGTCCTTTGCTGTATATGTGTCTGGGGCCTCATATCAGCTACCTGGTTGGTGGCTCAGTGTCTGAGAGTTCTCGGGGGCCCAGGTTAGCTGAGACTGCTGGTCTTCCTATGGGGTTGCCCTCTTTCCCATCTCCTTGCATCCTTTCCCTAATTGAACCACACTGGTCACCAGCTACTGTTCATTGATTGTGTGTAAATATCTGCATCTGACTCTTTGAGCTGATTTCTTTTTCTTTCTTTCTTTCTTTCTTTCTTTCTTTCTTTCTTTCTTTCTTTCTTTCTTTCTTTCTTTCTTTCTTTCTTTCTTTCTTTCTTTCTTTTCTTTCTTTCTGTCTTTTCTTTCTTTCTGTCTTTCTTTCTTTCTTCCCCCTCTCTCCCTTTCTTTCTTTCTCTCTCTCTTTCTCTCTCTCTTTCTCTCTCTCTTTCTCTCTCTCTTTCTTTCTCTCTCTCTTTCTCTCTCTCTTTCTTTCTCTCTCTCTTTCTCTCTCTCTTTCTCTCTCTCTTTCTCTCTCTCTTCTTTCTTTCTTTCTTTCTTTCTTTCTTTCTTTCTTTCTTTCTTTCTTTCTTTCTTTCTTTCTTTCTTTCTTTCTTTCTTTCTTTCTTTCTTCCCTTAAAGGATGGGTCATAGTTTTTGACTGTGGGATGGTCACTCTATCCCTTCACTTGATGCTCTGTCTTTCCACTCGAAGTTGACTCTACAAGCCCTCTACTCACTGTTGGGCATTTCATCTAAGGTCTCTCCCTCTGACTCCTGACAGTCATTCAAATCCCAAGTCTCTGGTACATTCCAGAGGGTCCCCCTGCCTCCTACTTCCAGAGTTTGCCTGTTTACAATCTTCCTGCTGCCCCTCAGGGCTTCAGTCTTGCCCCACTCCCTACAATACCTGATTATGTTCTCCTTTCCCCTTCCCTGTTCCCTCTCCCACGAGGTCCCTCTTCCCCTCTGCCTCCTGTGATTGCTTTCTTTTCCTCCCAAGTGGGATTGAAGTATCCTGACTTAGGCTCTTTGCTTGCTAACCCTGAATTTTGTGGCTTGTATGTTAGGTATTCTGTACTTTTTTTTTTTGACTAATATTGACTTATTAGTGAGTACATACCATGTGTGTCCTTTGGGGTCTGAATTACCTCACTCAGGATATTTTCTATGGCTCCGTCCATTAGCCTGCAAAAAATTGTCCTTGTTCTTAAGAGCTGAGCCATATTCCATTGTGTAAATGAACCCATTTTCTCTGTCCATTCTTCTGTTGTGGGACATCCGGATTGTTTCCAGCTTCTGGCGATCACAAATAAGGCCTCTATGAACATAATAGAACAGGTGCTCTTTGGGAATGGTGGGGCAGCTTTTGTGTATATGCCCAAGTACTATAGATGGGTCTTCAGGTTGATCTATTTCCAATTTTCGGAGGAATAGCCATATTGAATTCCAGAGTGGTTGTAACAATTTGCAACCCCACCAGCAATGGTGGAGGGTTCCCCTTTCTCCATATCCTTGCCAACATGTGCTGGAACCTGAGTTGGTTTTTTTTTTTTTTTTTGTTTGTTTTTTGTTTTTGTTTTTAATCTTAGCCATTCTTATTGTTGTAAAGTGGAATTTTGGGTTGTTTTAAATAGCATTTGCCCTTATGACTAATGATTTTGAACATTTGTTTAAGTGCTTATCTGCCATTCAAGATACCTCTGTTGTGAATTCTCTGTTAAGTTCTATATCCCATTTTTAACATGGGGTATTTGGTTTTCTGGAGATTAGCTTCTTGAGTTCTTTATATATTTTGGATATCAACTCTCTATTGGATGTGGAACTAGTGAAGATTTTTTACCCTAATTTGTAGGATGTTGAATTGTCCTATTGAGTATTTCCTTTGCCTTACAAAACCATTTCCGTTTCATGAGGTCCTACTTATAAATACTTGATCTTAAAGCCTGAGCCTTTGGAGTTCTAATTAGGAAATTTCTCTCTTGTGCCAATGAGTTCTAGGCTCTGTCCCACTTTCTCTTCTGTTAGATTCAGTGTGTCTGGTTTTCTGTTGAGGTTCTTAATCCACCTCTACTTGAGCTTTATGCTAGGTGAAAAATATGGATCTATTTTCATTTTTCTACATGCTTACTGCCAGTTAGACTAGTGCCATTTTTTGAAGATGCTTTATTTCTTCCATTGTATATTTTTGACTTCTTTGTCAAAGATCAAGGGTCCACAAATATGTCATTTTATTTCTGAATCTTCAATTCTACTCCATTTATCAACCTGTCTTTCTCTGCACCAATACCATGCTGTTTTTAATCACTAGTTCTCTGTAGTATAGCTTGAAGCCAGGGATGGTGATTCCCCAAGAGGTTCTTTTATTGTTAATAATTATTTTTACTATCCTGGATTTTTTGTATTTCAATATGAAATTGAGAATTGCTCTTTCTATTTGAAGAATTTGAAGAATTGTGTTAGAATTTTGATGGGAATTATATTGAATCTGAAGAGTGCTTTTGGTAGTATGGCCATTTTTACTATGTTAATTCTACCAATCCATGGGTATGGGAAATCTGTCCATTTTCTGAGGTCTTCTTCAATTCCTTTCTTGAGAGACTTGGAATTCCTGTCATGCATAGCTTTCACTTGTTTGTTTAGAGTTATCCCAAGATATATTATTTGTGACAATTGTAGAGGGTGTTATTTCCCTAATTTCTTTCTCAGCCTGTTTATCATTTGTATAAAGGAAGGCTACTGATTTATTTGATTTAATTTTATATCCAGCCACTTTGTTGAAGTTGTTTATCAACTGTAGAAGTTCTCCAATAGAATTTTGGGGCTTCTTATCATATCATCCACAAATAATGATCAACTTGACTTCGTCTTTGCCAATTTGTATCCCCTTGATACAATGAAAATGAAGACACATCATACCCAAATCTATGGGACACAATGAAAGCAGTGCTAAGAGGAAAACTCATAGCCCTGAGTGCCTCCAAAAAGAAAATGGAGAGAGCATATATTACCAGCTTAATGACACACCTGAAAGCCCAGGAACAAAAAGAAGCTATTTCACCCAGGAGGAGTAGAAGGCAGGAAATCATCAACCTCAGGGCCAAAATCAATCAATTAGAAACAAAGAGAACCATACAAAGAATCAACAAAACCAGGAGCTGGTTCTTTGAGAAAATCAACAGGGTAGATAAACCCTTAGCCAGACTGACCAAAGGGCACAGAGAAAGTATCCAAATTAACAAACTTAGAAATGAAAAGGGAGATATAACAATGGAAACTGAGGAAATCGAAAAAAATCATCAGATCCTACTACAAGAGCCTGTACTCAACACAACTGGAGAATCTCGAGGAAATGGACAATTTCCTTGACAGATAACAAATACCAAAATTAAATCAGGACCAACTAGACCATCTAAACAGTCCCATAACGCCTAAAGAAATAGAAGGAGTCATAGAAAGTCTTCCAACCAAAAAAAGCAAAGGACCAGATGGTTTCAGTGCAGATTTCTATCAGACCTTCAAAGAAGAGTTAACACCAATACTCTTCAAACCATTCCACAATATAGAAACAGAAGGAACACTGCACAATTCCTTCTACGAAGCCACAATTACGCTGATACCAAAACCACACAAAGATCCAACAAAGAAAGAGAACTTCAGACCAATTTCCTTTATGAACATCGATGCAAAAATACTCAATAAAATTCTTGCCAACTGAATCCAAGAACACATCAAAATGATCATCCACCATGATCAAGTAGGCTTTCTCCCGGGAATGCAGGGTTGGTTCAATATATGAAAATCCATCAATGCAATCCACTACATAAACAAACTCAAAGAAAAAAACCACATGGTCATTTCATTGGATGCTGATAAAGCATTTGACAAAATTCAGCATCCTTTCATGCTTAAAGTCTTGGAAAGAACAGGAATTCAAGGCCCATACCTAAACATAGTAAAAGCAATATACAGCAAACTGGTAGCCAGCATCAAACTAAGTGGAGAGAAACTTGAAGCAATCCCACTAAAATCAGGGACTAGACAGGGCTGCCCCCTTTCTCCTTATCTTTTCAATAATGTACTTGAGGTACTAGCTCGGGCAATTCGACAACATAAGGAGGTCAAAGGGATACAAATTGGAAAGGAAGAAGTCAAACTATCATTATTTGCAGATGACATGATAGTCTCCCTAAGTGACCCAAAAAACTCCACTAGAGAACTCCTACAGCTGATAAACAACTTCAGCAAAGTGGCAGGTTATAAAATCAACTCAAACAAATCAGTGGCCTTCCTATACTCAAAGGATAAGCAGGCTGAGAAAGAAATTAGGGAAATGACCCCCTTCACAATAGCCACAAACAGTATAAAGTATCTTGGGGTGACTCTTACCAAACATGTGAAAGATCTGTATGACAAGAACTTCAAGACTCTGAAAAAGGAAATGGAAGAAGACCTCAAAAAATGGGAAAACCTCCCATGCTCATGGATCGGTAGAATCAATGTAGTTAAAATGGGCATTTTGCCAAAAGCAATATACAGATTCAATGCAATAGCCATCAAAATCCCAACTCAATTCTTCACAGAGTTAGAAAGAGCAATTATCAAATTCATCTGGAATAACAAAAAACACAGGATAGCTAAAACTATTCTCAGCAACAAAAGAAAGTCTGGAGGAATCAGTATCCCTGACCTCAAGCAATACTACAGAGCAATAGTGTTAAAAACTGCATGGCATTGGTACAGTGACAGGCAGGAGTAACAATTTAACAGGATTGAAGATCCAGAAATGAACCCACACAACTATGGCCACTTGATCCTTTACAAAGAGGCTGAAAACATCCAACGGAAAAAGGTAGCCTTTTCAACAAATGGTGCTGGTTCAACTGGAGGTCAGCATGCAGAAGAATGCGAATTGATCCATCCTTGTCTCCTTGTACTAAGCTCAAATCCAAATGGATCAAGGACCTCCACATAAAGCCAGACACTCTGAAGCTAATAGAAAAGAAACTGGGGAAGACCCTTGAGCACATCGGTACAGGGAGAAAATTTCTGAACAGAACACCAATAGCATATGCTCTAAGATCAAGAATTGACAAATGGGACCTCATAAAATTACAAAGTTTCTGTAAGACAAAGGACATCATCAAGAGGACAAATTGGCAACCAACAAATTGGGAAAAGATCTTCACCAATCCTACATCAAATAGAGGGCTAATATCCAATATATATAAAGAACTCAAGAAGTTAGACTCCAGAAAACCAAACAACCCTATTAAAAAATGGGGTAGTGTTAAACAAAGAATTTTCACCTGAAGAACTTCGGATGGCGGAGAAGCATCTTAAAAAATGCTCAACTTCATTAGTCATTAGGGAAATGCAAATCAAAACAACCCTGAGATTTCACCTTACACCAGTCAGAATGGCTAAGATTAAAAATTCAGAAGACAGCAGGTGTTGGAGAGGGTGTGGAGAAAGAGGAACACTCCTCCACTGCTGGTGGGGTTGCAAATTGGTACAACCACTCTGGAAATCAGTCTGGCGGTTCCTCCGAAAACTGGGCACCTCACTTCCAGAAGATCCTGCTATAACACTCCTGGGCATATACCCAGAGGATTCCCCACCATGTAATAAGGATACATGCTCTATTATGTTCATAGCAGCCCTATTTATAATTGCCAGATGCTGGAAAGAACCCAGGTATCCCTCAACAGAAGAGTGGATGCAAAAAATGTGGTATATCTACACAATGGAGTACTATTCAGCCATTAGAAACAATGAATTCATGAAATTCTTAGGCAAATGGATGGAGCTAGAGAACATCATACTAAGTGAGGTAACCCAGACTCAAAAGGTGACTCATGGTATGCACTCACTAATAAGTGGATATTAACCTAGAAAACTGGAATACCCAAAACATAATCCACACATCAAATGAGGTACAAGAAGAAAGGAGGAGTGGCCCCTGGTTCTGGAAAGACTCAGTGAAGCAGTATTCGGCAAAACCAGAAGGGGGAAGTGGGAAGGGGTGGGTAGGAGGACAGGGGGAGAGAAGGGGGCTTACGGGACTTTCGGGGTGTGGGGGGCTAGAAAAGGGGAAATCATTTGAAATGTAAATAAAAAATATATCAAATAAAAAAATCTCAAAAAAAGAAAATATACTTTAACTTCCCAAGAAAAAGCAAAAACTGCAAAAATTAATAAATGATATTTTTCTCTATAACACTCCCACTCAGAATAACGAGACCAAGAGCAAATACTGTTATTAGCTGAGCACATGGTCAGTGAAAATTAGAGTTTGGTATGAGGGAAGAGGACATGTTGAGCATGAGATATGCATGTAGGATTTGGAAGTTAACTAAACTACTAGAAAAGGATTAGTGCCTAAATACTGAGAAACACATCATGTAGAAGGAGACACCATATTAGCTTCCTATCTCTATCTACATCAATAACTTACTGTACACTGATAAAAGACACAGAGAAGAAAATATTTTTAAAAATTCTATATATTTTGTCTTACCAAAACATTAAGATTCTTCAAAAGGTATAAAAATAACTAGCAAAGTAATCCCACTTCTAAATTTATACCCAAAGAAAATAAGATATTGATGACAAAAGGAATAACATTCCTCCTATATTGTTTATATCATCATTCAAAATAACTTAGATATTTAATTTCTTAAAATTTTTTATTGAGTATATTCTTCATTTACATTTTAAATGTTATACCCTTTCTTGTTTTCCCCATCTCCCAGAAAACCCCCAAACCATACTCCCTCTCCCTGGCTCCATGAAGATGCCTCTCCACCCAACCCACTCCCACCCACCCCCCTGCTGATTTTCCCACCCTGGGGCATCTATCTAGCCTTCATAGGACCAAGGACCTCTCCTCTCACTGATGCCCAACAAGGCGTTCCTCCCCCACACTAGTGACTGGAACCAAGTGTACCCCTTTATTGAAGGCTTAGTCCCTGGGAGCCCTGGGGAGTATGGTTGTCCAACATCTTCATTCTTCGAATGGGGCTGCAAACCCCTTCAGATCCTCTGGTCATCCCTCTAACTTCTCCAATGCAGACCCCACAATCAGTCCAGTGGTTGGCTGCTAGCATCTGCCTCTGTATCTCTAAGGCTCTGGCAGAGCCCCTCAGGAGACAGCCATAACAGGCTCCTTTCAGTAGCACTTCTGAGTTTTTCATCTTAGCCATTCTGACTGGTGTGAGGTGGAATCTCAGGGTTGTTTTATTTTTCATTTACCTGATAACTAAGCATGTTGCACATTTCTTTAGGTGCTTCACAGCCATTTGAGTTTCCTTAGTTGAGAATTCTCTGTTTAGCTCTATACCCCATTTTTGATGGGCTTATTTGACACTCTTGTGTCTGACTTCTTGAGTTCTTTGTATACATTGGATATTAGCCCTCTATCAGATGTAGGATTGGTAAAGATCTTTTCCCCATTTATTGGTTGCTGTTTTATCCTATTGACTGTGTCCCTTGCCTTACAGAAGCTTTGCATTTTTATGAAGTCCCATTTTTCGATTCTTGTTCTTAGAGCATAAGCCATTGATGTTCTGTTCAGGAAATTTTTCCCTGTGCCAATGTGTTCAAGGCTCTTCCCCACTTTACCCTCTACAAGTTTCAACGTATCTGATTTTATGTGAAGGTCCTTGATCCACTTGGACTTGAGCTTGGTACAAGGAGATAAGAATGGGTCAATTTGCATTTTTCTACATGTTGGCCTCCAGTTGATCCAGCACCATTTGTTAAAAGTGCTCTATTTTTTCTACTGGATGTTTTTTGCTCCTTTGTAAAATATCAAGTGATCATAGTTGTGTGGGTTCATTTCTGGGTCTTTAATTTTATACCATTGATCCTCCTACCTGTCTCTGTACCAATACCATATAGTTTTTATCACTATTGCTTTGTAGTAGAGCTTGAGGTCAGGGATGGTGATTCCCCCAGATGATCAAATATAAGAATGGCCACTCCAGCTTGTTTCTTGGGACCATTTGCTTGGAAAATTATTTTCCAACCTTTGACTCTGAGGTAGTAGCTGTATTTGTCACTGAGGTGGGTTTCCTGTATGCAGCAAAATATTGGGTCTTGTTTTCATATCCAGTCTGTGTCTTTTTATTGGGAAATTGAGTCCATTTTTGTTAAGAGATGCTAAGGAGAAGTGATTGTTAATTCCTTTTATTTTCATTGTTAAAAGTGGTATTGTTTGTGTGGTTATATTCTTTTGGGTTTGTTGAAAGATAACTTTATTGTTTTTTTTTTCCTAGGGTGTAGTTTCTCTCCTTGTGTTGGTATTTTCCACACATTATCCTTTTTAGAGCCCTGTTTGTGGAAAGATATTGTGTAAATTTGGCTTTGTCATGGAATTTCTTATTTCCTCCATTTATGGTAATTGAGAGTTTTGCTGGGTAATGTAACCTGGGCTGGCATTTGCGTTCTCTTTGGGTCTGTATGACATCTACCCAGGATCTTGTAGCTTTCATAGTTTCTGATGAGAAGTCCGGTATAATTTTGCTAGGTCTGCCTTTATGTGTTACTTGACCTTTTTCCCTTACTGCTTTTAATATTCTTTCTTTGTTTAGTGCATTTAGTGTTTTGATTATGATACGATGGGAGGAAAGTTTTTTTCTGATACAGCCTGGAGTTCTATAGGCTTCTCATATGTTCATGCACATCTTTCTTTAGGGTAGGGAATTTTTCATCTATAATCTTGTTGAAGATATTTACTGACCCTTTAATTTGTAAATCTTTGCTCTCTTCTATACCTATAATCCTTAGGTTTGGTCTTCTCATCCTGTCCTGGATTTCCTGAATATTTTGGGTTAAAAGCTTTTTTGCATTTTCTTTGACCTTTGAGTCAATATTTTCTATGTTATCTTTAGCACCTGAGATTCTTTGTTTTATCTCTTACATTCTGTTGTTGATGACTCCTGATTTCTTTTCAAGGTTTTTTATCTCTGGGGTAGTCTTGCTTTGAGATTTCTTTATTGTTTCTACTTCCATTTTTAGATCCTGGATAGTTTTGTTCAGTTCCTTCAATTGTTTGTGTTTTCCTGTATTTTCTTAAAGGATTTTTATATTTCCTCTTTAAGGGCTTCTACTTGTTGACCCATATTCTCCCATATTTCTTTAAGGGATTTTTGTGTTTCCTCTTTTAGGGCTTCTACCTGTTGACCCATGTTCTCCTGTATTTCTTTAAGGGAGTTGTTTATGTCCTTCTTGAAGTCCTCTATAAGCATCGTGAGATGTGATTTTACATCTAGCTCTTGGTTTTTCAGTGTGTTGGGGTATCCAGGATTTGCTGTTGTGGGTTCAGATGGTGCCATATTACCTTGGATTTTTTTGTGTGTGTTTGCCTTTTGCCATCTTATTAATCTAGTGTTAGCTGGTCTTGCTGTTTCTTACTGTGGCTTATCTGTTCTGCAAGCCTGTGTATCCGTACTCCCAGAATTCCCATTCTCTCTGTGTACACAGGTATGTAGGCTCTCCTTGGATACCAGTTCTCCTGTGGTGGTGTTTGTTTATGTATTTCTGTGAACCAGGATCAGCTATGAGTTCTCAGGCCTCTCAAAAGTCCTGGGAGGTTAGCTATCTCCCTAGGTCACCTGGATATGGTGCATTATGGCAGAGGATGGTGCCCAGGCAGAGACAGAATCCAGAAGGCTCCTGCCTGAGCATTCCTGGTGGGTTCCTCTGAGCAGCAGGGGTGGTCTTACCTATGCTCTCAGGTCTCTCATACTCCTGTGGAGGGACCTGTGACAGAAGGGTGAGAAGAAATGGAAGGGTGGTATTTGGGAGGGCAGGGGTTTTGGTGGTTGCTGGATAGCAATTTCTATAGGGTTCCCAGCAGCAGTCTCCAGAAGTGGGAGGGGGTTCTTACCAAATTCCCTGAGTGCAGTGGGTTCCCTAGGATATATCAGGAGATGATGTCTTCACTGTGGCAGACCTTGCAAGAGTCTGCAGCAGCAGAGAGGAAGGCATCAAATGGGGCAGGAAAGCCAAATATTGAATTAATATAAATTTATGTTGACTAGAAAAGAAAATTTTGGTATGTGGTATATATACACAGTGGAGTGTGGTGGAACTCTATAAAAGAGGGAAATTTGTGATTACATGGATGAATCTGGAAGGCATTGTGTTCACAGTGAAATAAATCAAATATAGAAAGGACAACACTTGGTAATTTAACTCATATGTGTGGTTTAAAGGAGTAGTTTCCGAGGATGAGAACTGGAAGAGTGACTGCCAATGGTGAGGGAAATGGGAATACCTGGGGCAGAGAGCACAGACATTCAGTGTTGAAGCAACCTGAGGCTCTAATGCACAGCATAAGGACCAATGTTAACAAACTGAATCATGAGATTGAAATTCTTATCACCACACACATCAAAAAGAAACAATTAAACGTGATGGTTTTATTAATTAGCTTCGTTGAGATGATTATTCTATAATATGTTATATTAATTATATTGTCCATCTCATTTATGTATAATTTCTATGAAGATGACAAGAAGCACTGCATAATTTCATAGAACAGAAGCCATAGTGGCTCCTCTGAATGCTCTCTGTTGAGGCTTTCAGAATGCCACAGAGTTTTTTCTTCAGTTAAAAAAAAAAAAAGAAAAAAAGAGAAAAAATTCTATTCCCAAACAAAGGAATGAAGTGTTTACATGATTCAGTTTGGTCATCGTATAACTGAATTGGAGGCTTCCATGCCTTCCATGGATGCTGTTGCCCTGGGTAATGCTCCTGGGTCCTCTGGGCCATTCATGACCCTTCTTTGAGCACATTCCACAATTATACTTCAGATTTCTGTAGTTTTTTCAATCAGTAGTTATAGTTCTCTTTCCCCTAACTTCCTTCCTCTTCATGTTTCTCTTCTGCTACTAGATAGCATGGACAAGCAGCTCTTCTTTTTACAGGTTTATATCATGAAATTAGTCTCATGATTTTTAGGGTCATGTGTGGCATAACATGCAATCATGACAGCAATATCTTAGGATAGGCAACCGTTCAAGTGATTACACACATGGGTCATTCCTGGAAATTCTATTGCAGCATTCACTACTAGATATTCCAAAAATGAAATGTGAAATTACATGTGTGTGTATATGTGTGTGTATGTGTGTTTTGTGAGTGTGTGTGTTTTGTGAGTGTGTGTATTTTACTTGGAGTTCAAATGAGCAAATTTCATAATTTTATAAATGGAATAAAGAAGTTAATTCAGCAGTTCAGTAATAATTTGCTATTTAGAATAAATTATCAAAGGTATATTTTAGATCTTTAACTTGCATCACAAAATAAAACCAAACACACTATATTTAAGAAGTGGTTTCTAATATATATAGACCAAAAGAATACTTTTACTTTTACCATGTTAATAAATATTTTAAGTGGTTACTATAAAATGGATAAAGGGATTCACAAACAACCAGAATAAACCCCACAATTATGAAATCATATATATGATTTAATATATATATGATAATTCATATATATGACATATCTTACAGTGATTAAAGTATTAGATAGATTAAAGTAATATGTATCTCATTAGAATAATGGGCTATCACACTTATGCTGTATTGGGAAATAGCATTGGCTTGTTGGTTTATGAGAGAATGCTAATCTTATTTTTAACCAAGAAACAATAATTAAAACAACATGAAGTTCTGTTTGTGCTTACTATCTTATCTAATAAAAGATATAACATAATAAAACATATAACAAATGCTTTCTGGTTCTATAAGTATAACCAATATTTAATACCTCTCAGCTTGAATGGAGGCTGTGCCAGTTTTCAAGCTTCTAGTAAAAATATGGAGGAGAAAATAGTAAATTTAGAGTGGAGGCCCCACCAGAATTTGGAAAGTTAACTAAAAATATTGTTATATTATATACTCACTGGCATAGTGAAATGAGAATAATATTTCATGTCCCTGGTATTCTTCCCCTAAATTTATAACTCAAATCTAAGCATGACAATACAGCAGATAAAGCACCCTGAGGGAATTATGCAGAATGTTTAACTGCAATTTTTTTAAAAAAATCAAGGTCTTGAAAGATAAAAAATACTGAAAAATTTTACAACATGGGGAATATAGCTAATAATAATGTACTAAGCCTTGAAAAATAGCTAAAGAGTTCATTTAAAATACATTTATCATTAAAATAATTTAATGATATATGTTGTTAACAGTTTTATAATCTATACACAAATATGAAAATGATAACATTGCATACCATAATATGATATTCCTAGTCAACTAAAAGCTTTTAATAAACTGTAGAACTGTTGTGAATAATAAGACCCTAAGAAAACATGATGAGCCTATCTGCCTGAATAGTAAAACGGGAGAGAGGGCATTACAAAAACTGATGAAAATCAAAATGTAGCATAGTCAAGAGTATTATATGATCTTCTCTCCCTTTGTCTGTATTGTACTCTGTCTCTGTCTCTTTGTCTTTGTCTCTCCCTGTTACTCTGTATCTGTTTCTGTTTCTGTCTCTGTCTCTCTGTATCTCTCTTTGCCTGCTACCATCATGTATGTTTGTCTCCCTTTCTCCACCTTTTTCATTCTCTGTCTCTGTCTCTGTCTCTCTCTGCCTGTGTGTGTGTATGTGTGTGCGCGCGCGAGCACGCGTGCGCATGCACACACCCCTCCCTTTTCTCTCTGCGTCTTTCTTTTTATAATAAGGTCTCTATAGCACAATCTGGACACAGACTCATGATCTTCTTGCTTCCAATTATCTAATACCATATCTAGCCTAAAGATACCAGTTTCTCAGTTATTAGTAATGTGCCTTTTTTGTAAGGTATAATAATTCTGTGAGAGGATCTGGGAATTCTTTACACTATTTCAATGATTCTCCTCTACTCCTGTCCCAATTTTGCTACATATTGATTGCACAAAGTTCAGGTTTTTATTGTTATAGTTTCATTCTTTCATTTAATGAACATAGACTGTAATCACTACCTCATCTCTTACCCACAGTTCCTTTTTTAAATCCATGAGAGAGGCTATTTTCCTTTCTTTATATTTTACATAAAAGAGAAAACAGAGATTTGTGTATGGTTTTCGGATTTCAGTAAATATGTACAAATGTTCAACATCTATACAAATAATGGGAATACAAATCAAATCTACATTGACATTTCATCTTATACCAGTCATGTGTCTATCAAGTACAGAAAATAACAAAACAGAACACAAAAATGGAAAACATGGCCTTTCCACTCCTCGAAGGACTGTAATTTAGTCTAGTCAATGAAAAATATCAATAAGGAGGCTCCTAAAAAGTTAAATAAAGAACATTTACATGATTTAATTCAGTGTGTATTCCCCAAATAACGCAAGTAAGAATTATATAGAGAGATACTTATATATCTGTGTTTACTGTGGCACAGTCCACAGTAGAAATGTTATGAAATCAGCCACCGTGACAAATAAAAGGACAAATGGAGAGCAGTACATTTTCCCAAGGGAGGATTTTTCAGTCATTTAAAAAAATGCCATTTATTAAAAACAATAGGTGGCATTAGAAATCTAAAAATTTCTTTTGTTTTATTTTCTAAATTCTTTGTTTACATTCCAAATGCTTTCACCTTTCCCGGTTCCCCCATCCCCATATGTCCCATAAGCCCTCTTCTCTCCACCCATTCTCTAATCAACTCCCTCATTTTTTTTTCTGTCCTGGAACTCCCCTACAATGCTGAATCAAGCCTTTCCAGGATCAAGGCCCTCTCCTTACTTCTTCATGTGAGTCATTTGATATGCTAATTGTGTCTTGGGTATTCAGAGCTTCTGGGCTAATTAATATCCACTTATCTGTAATTGCATTCCATGGGTATTCTTTTGTGATTGGTTACCTTGCTTAGGATGATATATTCTAGTTCCAAACATTTGCCTAAGAATTTCATGAATTCGTTGTTTTTAATTTCTGAGTAGTATTCCATTGTGTAAATATACCACATTTTCTGTATTCATTCGTCCATTGGGGGACATCTGGGTTGTTTCCAGCTTCTGGCTATCATAAATAAGGCTGCTATGAACATAGTGGAGCATGTGTCCTTGTTGCATGCCAGGGAATCCTCTGGGTACATGCCCAGGAGAGGTATAGGGGGGGTCCTCCAGAAGTGTCATGTCCAGTTTTCTGAGGAAACGCCAGACTGATTTCCATAGTGGTTGTACCATCTTGCAATCCCACCAGCAGTAAAGCTCAAAGCACACATTGCACCAACACAATAATTGTGGGTGACTTCAACATTCCACTCTTCTCAATCAGGAAAACAGAAACTAAACAGGGACACAGTGAAACTAATTGAAGCTTTGGACCAATTAGATTTAACAGATATTTATAGAACATTTCATCCTAAAGCAAAAGAATATACCTTTTTCTCAGCCCCTCATGGTGCCTTCTCCAAAATTGATCATATAATTGGTCACAAGACAGACCTCAACAAATATAAGAAAATTGAACTAATCCCATGCCTCTTATCAGATCACTATGGAGTAAAAGTGGTCTTCAATAGCAACAAAAACAACAGAAAGCCCACATACACATGGAAACTGAACAATACTCAATGATACCTTGGTCAAGGAAGAAATAAAGAAAGAAATCAAATACTTTTTAGAATTTAATGAAAATGAAGACACAACTTACCCAAATTTGTGGGACATAATGAAAGCAGTGCTAAGAGGAAAACTCATAGCCCTGAGTACCTCCAAAAAGAAAATGGAGAGAGCATATATTACCAGCTTAATGACACACCTGAAAGCCCTGGAACAAAAAGAAGCTATTTCACCCAGGAGGAGTAGAAGGCAGGAAATCATCAAACTCAGGGCCGAAATCAATCAAGTAGAAACAAAGAGAACCATACAAGAATCAAAAATTTCTGAAGAAAATAATTAAATGTATAAAATGAAGTTTATACAAGGAAAACTACAAATATATCTGAGAGTGGTAGTATGCATGTTCTTTTTTTTTAAGGAATTGTACAAACAAAACACATATCAAAAACAAAAGAACAATTACAGACATGGGAAACTAAAATACAAAAATGGAGAATTGAAGCAAGAATTCAGCACATCTAAATAAGGGAAACTGTTAAAATAAAGAAAGAGGAAAACTAAGAAACCTCTGTGAGGTAAAACGATACAATGAACTCATTTTAAATTGATGGAATAATCAAATATTGACTCATACATAAAAATAGATCCAAATTACAGACACAAATGATATGGTTTATTAAAAATGAGAGTAATGGTAATCACATTGACTTTATGCTCCTGGCCAGAGATATCATTGCAGAATTTTATGTGGAAAAGCAGTTCAAATTATGAAAAAAAGGCCAGTTTATCTCAAAATACTGTCCCTCAACTGTGTGCATTTGTGAACAAAATAGCTTATACCTATCTGTCTTACACAGAAATACTTTAGCCAACCTACAGCCTCCAATTTTCTAAACCAGCACAATTCCTAATTGAATTCTAGATGTTTATCTAGCTTTTTATCTATAGGTGTAGGCATAGATTTTTTTTAACCTACTTTTGATAAGGGTTTTCAAATGTGATGACGCCCCCCCACACACACACAGCCTGCCATCTAAATGTATTGGAGAAAAGGTGGTAAATAGGACAGGGGGCTGTAAATCTGTAGAAGAAATTCTTTGGGGTTTTTCCAATCTCTGTTGTCAGGATATAACAGCTCAACTGAGTAGTATCAGGATACCAAACACAAATCAGCAGCAGTGGTATGACCCAACAAAACAGCCAGGCTTCCACTGAATCAGAACAAGTCGGGGGGAGTGACCAGGGTCAGCCTGGACTCCAGGAGCTCTCTGCCATGCCTCTCTCAATGAAGTGAAGATCAGCAAAGACAAGACAAGTCACAAGACTATAGCTAACTTTGCAAGCATGCAGTCATTCTCCATTGAGTCCTATTTATACTCTCTCAAAACATCACATGTTCTCCTACAAGCCTTGTCTCAGTAAAAACAACATAAGAGTCTGTATCATTTGACATATCCAAAAACTTCCATTTCAACAGTTAAGTGTAGTTTCCCCCATCATCAAGGAATATCTCTTTGCAAAAGATAGAGGCCATTGCAGAAAGCCTTAATTGGTCAAAATACAAAAATTATGATCTAAGACAGTCTCTTCCTAATTGATAGATCTACAATATACCTCTTTCACCAGAGGCTCTGGTGACATGATGAAAGAGGAGCAGAAAGAGTTAAAAACAAAACAAGACAAAATGGAGGATTCTGCTGTGAGATTATGTCTTTTAGAAATGACAAGCAATCAAAAATACAGCTACCTAAACTACACCTGACAAATGACAATATCAATAAATATTAGCATGGGGTTGGGAAATCTCTTAGAGCCCCAATCCTAAACAAGAAACTACAGCCAAAGACAAAATGTTGAGAGTAAGAAAAATGGTGCCTTCCCCAAGGATTAGGCCCTATCTGGTTATTCAGTACTCTAAAATGAATTTTAAGGATTAAGGAAACAAAACTTGTGGGATTCATGAGCACAAATAGTGTTTACTTTGAGCCTCATTTTTCAGACAAGGCTCTGAAAACCATAAGGATAACAGTTGACAGGCAGAGTTTACCTGTTGCCAACCTTAACTTGGTAACAATTTAAGTATCATACTAGATGCCGAGGAATAAGGGTGGAAGAAAATTATGAGTGATGCTCATACTAAAGAGTAGAAACAACCTGAATAATATTGGTGTATAATACTAACAAATAAACATATATTTATATTTAGGAGTAGTGAGGAGGCTCACCATTAAGGGTACTTTATTCTAAGCTGAAGGACATAAACTGAATCCTTAGCCTATAAGACAGAAGAAAAGAATTTACTCTTACCTTGACATATGAGTCATCTCATGGACACACACACACACACACAGAGATAAACTTAGTACTAAAAATATGTATTTAAATATATTTAAAGTTGTTAAGGCAAGATAAGTGAAATATACAAAAACTAAAAATTAGGGGATATGGTATATAAAACAATTAAAAATATGGTTTTTAGGTGAAGTTTATAAATATACTTTAGGTACACATGGATTATACTTCTAAATTTATATTAGAAAATTTTCTCATATATGGAATCAGGATGAAAATAAGTGTAAGTAGAAAGGGGGCTTCTGGAAAGAGGGTGTGAACTCGAGTTGAGAAGAAGGGTCTGAGAAAAGAGGGAAATAGGGCTGACATTTTTAGGCATACTATGTGCATATATGCAAAACTGCCAATGATGCAGATGTTGTAAAATTAATGAATGTAAAACAAAACAAGCTGGTGGCTCTCTGTCACTGCAATGGAGGGATTTTAAAATAGGCAGTGGTGTTCCAATCGCATATGTCTTAATCTCAGACTAGCAGCCAAATAAACTATTTCATTCTGGATCACTGATTTAATGTAGCTCCTACACCTAGAGGCTGTGCAAACACTGTCAAGTCCCATGATGGCTTTGTCCTTCTTGTATAATATAAAGAAAATCAGAGTAAAAAAATGTGTGGTTATAAGGAGTAAATGATAATTATGATTTAAGAAGGTATTGTTGACTACATCATCTCATTATTAATTAATACAAACATAAAATAATAATTTACTTATAAAAATGAAGAGGCAGGGGCTGGAGCGATGGCTCAGCAGTTACTGTTAGAGAAAAACCAATGATTTCTTCTCAGTATTTACATCAGATGACTCCCTGTAACTGCAGATCCAAGAAATCCACTACCCTCATCTGGCTGCATCACATATAATGATCTTATCCACACATGTATGGCATACATGCTCATTCACAAACAAATACATACGTGCACACACAGAGACATTAAGCACACACACTAATCAAATAAAATTAAATCTAAAATGGAAGAACCAAAAACAGAGTTGAGTCAATTTTATTTTAAAAATAAATATTTTTTTTTTTGGATTTTACTTTTTACTTTTCAAAAATTATTAGCCAGCTGTTTCAATGTTATTGAAACAGTGTTTTATTACTATTATCAGTGCTATGGCCTGAATGCTGATAAATAATCTTCCACTAGCTTTGAAATAGGTCAGTCATGTCTCTCATGGGATATTTGAACTTATTTCTTTTGTATTTCATCAAAATTCAATATTTTTCACTATCTTTCTAAATTCATAGTATCATTGCAGTAGAGGATAGCTTTCAAAAGGTATTTACAATAACTAACTTTTTCCAAATCCTATATTTATAAGCCAAAATAAATATCCATAGAGTTCCAAAATGTATCACAGCACACATGATATCTGAATGTCACCTGACAGTGTGGATCAGGGCCACTAGTGAGAGTACTCAGTCTTATGCCATATATAATCATCACTCTTCATTGGGTATTTCTGTGGTTCGGATATCAGTATAACTGACCTCATTTTTAAAAAAAAAAAAAAAAAGACAGGACTATTATCTTTCTTTTTCAATTGGGACAACTGATTGGAGCATTGGCAATGGTTCTTGTTTGAAAATCTGGTAAAATTCTGTGGTAAGCCCATTTAGCTTTGCCTTTTTTTTTTTTTTTTTTTTTTTGACTTGGAAGCCTTTTATTTACTATTTCAATTTTATTCGTGGTAAAATGGGTCCATCTTACTTGGTTAACTTTGGTAGGCAGTAGACATATTTAAAAATCATCCATCTCTTTTTACACTTTTTAGTTCGGAGAGAATACAGGTTTTTAACGTGTGTCCTTAGGTTTCTCTGGATTTGCCTGGCATCTGTTGTTATATCCACCTGGAAATCTTTGTTTTTAGACTTAACATTTTTTTTTGAAATTTTTTTTATTTGATATAATTTTTTATTTACATTTCCAATGATTTCCCCTTTTCTAGCCCCCCACTCCCCAAAAGTCCCGTAAGCCCCCTTCTCTTCCCCTGTCCTCCCACCCACCCCTTCCCACTTCCCCGTTCTGGTTTTGCCGAATACTGCTTCACTGAGTCTTTCCAGAACCAGGGGCCACTCCTCCTTTCTTCTTGTATCTCATTTGATGTGTGGATTATGTTTTGGGTATTCCAGTTTTCTAGGTTAATATCCACTTATTAGTGAGTGCATACCATGATTCACCTTTTGAGTCTGGGTTACCTCACTTAGTATGATGTTCTCTAGCTCCATCCATTTGCCTAAGAATTTCATGAATTCATTGTTTCTAATGGCTGAATAGTACTGCATTGTGTAGATATACCACATTTTTTGCATCCACTCTTCTGTTGAGGGATACCTGGGTTCTTTCCAGCATCTGGCAATTATAAATAGGGCTGCGATGAACATAGTAGAGCATGTATCCTTATTACATGGTGGCGAATCCTCTGGGTATATGCCCAGGAGTGGTATAGCAGGATCTTCTGGAATTGAGGTGCCCAGTTTTCAGAGGAACCGCCAGACTGATTTCCAGAGTGGTTGTACCAATTTGCAACCCCACCAGCAGTGGAGGAGTGTTCCTCTTTCTCCACACCCTCTCCAACACCTGCTGTCTCCTGAATTTTTAATCTTAGCCATTCTGACTGGTGTAAGATGAAATCTCAGGGTTGTTTTGATATGCATTTCCCTAATGACTAATGAAGTTGAGCATTTTTTTTCTTTATCATTTTTTCTTTTTCTTTTTTTTATTCGATATAATTTATTTACATTTCAAATGATTTCCCCTTTTCTAGCCCCCCACTCCCCGAAAGTCCCGTAAGCCCCCTTCTCTTCCCCTGTCCTCCCATCCACCCCTTCCCACTTCCCTGTTCTGGTTTTGCTGAATACTGTTTCACTGAGTCTTTCCAGAACCAGGGGCCACTCCTCCTTTCTTCTTGTACCTCATTTGATGTGTGGATTATGTTTTGGGTATTCCAGTTTTCTAGGTTAATATCCACTTATTAGTGAGTGCATACCATGATTCACCTTTTGAGTCTGGGTTACCTCACTTAGTATGATATTCTCTAGCTCCATCCATTTGCCTAAGAATTTCAGGAATTCATTGTTTCTAATGGCTGAATAGTACTCCATTTTGTAGATATACCACATTTTTTGCATCCACTCTTCTGTTGAGGGATACCTGGGTTCTTTCCAGCATCTGGCAATTATAAATAGGGCTGCTATGAACATAGTAGAACATGTATCCTTTTTACATGGTGGGGAGTCTTCTGGGTATATGCCCAGGAGTGGTATAGCAGGATCTTCTGGAAGTGAGGTGCCCAGTTTTTGGAGGAACCGCCAGACTGATTTCCAGAGTGGTTGTACCAATTTGCAACCCCACCAGCAGCTGAGGAGTGTTCCTCTTTCTCCACACCCTCTCCAACACCTGCTGTCTCCTGAATTTTTAATTTTAGCCATTCTGACTGGTGTAAGATGAAATCTCAGGGTTGTTTTGATTTGCATTTCCCTAATGACTAATGAAGTTGAGCATTTTTTAAGATGCTTCTCCACCATCCGAAGTTCTTTAGGTGAGAATTCTTTGTTTAACTCTGTACCCCATTTTTTAATAGGGTTGTTCAGTTTTCTGGAGTCTAACTTCTTGAGTTCTTTATATATATTGGATATTAGCCCTCTATCTGATGTAGGATTGGTGAAGATCTTTTCCCAATTTGTTGGTTGCCGATTTGTCCTCTTGATGGTGTCTTTTGCCTTACAGAAACTTTGTAATTTTATGAGGTCCCATTTGTCAATTCTTGCTCTTAGAGCATACGCTATTGGTGTTCTGTTCAGAAACTTTCTCCCTGTACTGATGTCCTCAAGGGTCTTCCCCAGTTTCTTTTCTATTAGCTTCAGAGTTAGACTTAACATTTTCTTTGACCAAGGTTTGCATTTGTTCTGTTTTGTCTTAATTTCTGAGATTCACTTTTCTTTTTTTTGTGTTCTGTTGGTCTTGGTGAGACTTGCCTCTGAAGTTTCTGTTTGAGTTCCTATATGTTTCATTTCTAGTTTCACTTCAGTTTGGGAGTCTTTAGTGATTCTATTTCCACTTTATGTCTGGACAGCTTTCTTCCTTTCATCCCACTGTTCTTTTTCATAGATTTCACTAATGGATTATACATATCCTCTTTAAGGTCCTTGAGCATATTCATAATAGTTATTTGGAGTCCTTGTCTTGTGCTTCAGTGATAATGTGTTTCTCAGTCGCAACAATACTAGGGGTGTGGGTATCCATGTAGACATATTGTCCTGGTTCTTATAGATTGTGTTTTGACAATAGCATCTAGGTATTCAGGTTTGGGATGATTGCTACTCTGGGTGGTGATATCTGGTCTATACTTTTGTTGTTGTAGTTGTTCCTGCAGGTGATCTGCTGCAGGCTAGGGATGAGCCTGGGAAATTGGAATTGGACAACCAGAGAAAAGAAGTGGAAGACTGCCTGCTTGATTCATTGGCCAGCTTAGAAAGCAGGTTTTCATGGAATGCCAGGTGTTGGTTGGTGAGACCAAGGAATGAGGTGGGAAAGGAAGGCTGCAGGGGAGTATCTGCTGAGCCCCTTGGGTTGCAGGCAGAGAGGAAGGAGAGGGTGCTGCAGGAAGGCCAGTATATAGTTGGAGATAAGAAGTGGGAAATGGAATTGGAGAATGGGAAGAACAGTGAAAAATGCCTACCTGTTTTCCTGACCAGTATGGCAGGCAGTTTCCAGGGAAAGACGGCCTTGGGTGATGGCTAATGACCCAAATGATCCAGTTTTTCTGATTTTTAGGTGACAATGAAGTAGCTATGTATAGTTTAAACTTTGTTTACCACACTAAACTTCATCAGACTCTTTTAAAGATTGTATTTACTTATTCATGTGTGGGTGTGTGTGCGTGTGCATGTGTGTGTGTGGATGTGTGTGTGTGTGTGTGTGCGTGTGTGTGTGTGTGTGTGTGTGTGTGTGTGTGTGTAGGTATGTTTTCATTGAGGCCAGGAAAGAGAACTAGGCCACCTGCAGTTACACTTATAGGCATGTATGAGCTGTCTATCATATGTGCTGTGAAACAAACTTCTGTCTTCTGATAGATCAGGAAATACTTTCATGTGAACCTTCTCTCCAACCATCTATCCTAATTTTCAAAAGATTATTAATAGTTTTATTTCTGATAATCGGCACTGCAAGCTATCTCTTACTCTCAAGGCTTGTAAGTCATCACTTAGAAATCCCAGGCCTCACTTTGGTTAGTTAGACTTACTTAGTGTGTAGTCAACTACAACTGAGCTTTCTCTGCAGCTATATTACCTCTATGCACTCCTTATGAGTACAAAGAGATGGATGATTTTTAAAATATGTCTACTGCCTACCAAAGTTAAAGTAAGTGAGATGCTAGTAAGTGAGTTCGAGGCTACAGAATGAGTTCCAGGACAGCCACGGGTACAGAGAGAAACCCTGTCTCGAAAAAACAAAACTACAAAAAATTGTATTTGTTTCTATATTGTAGCAAATAAGAAAATGTATCCCATGTAGCAGTCTGTAAGAGGGCAATAAAAATGAGTCAAGGAATGTGATTCAAATTTGCATAGATTTATTGAATGTCAAATGTTGAAATGCATTCTTATTTTAGTTTATTTTTCATATTACAGATATATTTTAGAAATTTGCTTTGCACTTTTAATTATTTATATGTGTGGGTGTTTGCATGAGGACTTGTGTATGTATGAATGAAAGTCCCCACAAAGTCCATAGCTAGAGATACATCCAGTTGTGAGTTACTGCACATAAGCACTATAATGTGAACTTTGGTTCTTTGGAAAACCAGTAAAATGCTCTTAAATTGCTGAACCATCTCTCCAGCCCAATTTTTATAAATCTCCAAACAAATTTACTGCCAATATCATTGAGTCATTCCATTTGTATTATATAATGACTAGCACTAATTATGCATATGTGTTCTTGTTTTACCAAGTGACACATTATTGACCAATTCTGTATAATTATAGTAAAATTATGTGTAATATTTCCAAGTGATGATTAAAGTATTAGAGATAAATGTCTATCATATTGTGCAGTTAAAATCAAGAAGCATAAAAGTGGGAACTGAGGAAATGGCTCAATTGGTAAGAGTATTTGCTTTGCAAACATGAGGACTTGAATTATAATTGCCAGCCTCACTGTAAAAACAAACAAACAAAAAATAAACAAACAAACAAAACTGTTAGCCCCAGGATTGGAAGCAGAGACATACAGCCAAGCCAAATTAGCAAGCCTCTATTTCAGTGATTAAAAAGAAGACATCATGTATTCAGCTCTGGCTTCTGCATGCACATATATGGGTAGTTACATTCACATGCAGAACACACACACACACACAAACACACACAAACTACCACCACCACATTACATACACCATATACATACATTATTTCCATATATGAATACTGATGCATAAAAAGTAAAATAAAATGAGTGCAGCAGTCCTGTTATTTTTATTTCTTCTATTTGCAAGATTATTACATTGTTTCTCCCTTCTTTTTCTTCCCTTCCAAACCTCCTATATAGCCTTCCTTGCTCTATTTCAAATTCATGGCCTATATTTTATTCTTTGTTGTGTTATGATGCACATATATTCTCAAATACAACCTGCTCAGTCTGTATAACATTATTTGTATGCATGTTTTCAGGGTTGACTTTGTATGCTCTTTCCTCTTACTGTTAACATTTCTTAATTGCCTGTAGTTCTTGGTGTTGAGCTGAAGGCTCGTAGTCTTTTCCTCATCTTTAGCATGTCTATTGTTGCTGTCCTTGTTTAGATCATGTTTATGTAGCCATGTTGTTAATACTTTATGGGTCTAGCCTCTGACATTCCCAAGAGACAAAGTCTCACATAAAACTCTCTGATCATCTGGTTCTTACATCTTTCTGTCCCTTCTGTTTCCTTAGCTTTATGTGTGAATTGTTTCATAAATGAATCCACTGGGGCTAGGTTCTAAAACTTGGTATTTCAATTGGTTGTGGTTTTGTGTTATGGTCTCTATATGTTGCTAAGAGAAGGTATATGATGACTATGAACTATTCTTTTCTGAGATTATAAGGTCAAATATTATAAATTAAAAATTATTAATAATATGGCGATTTTGCTAGATTCCCAGTACCAACCATGATTTCCCTCTTGTATAATAGGGCCTAAAGTCCAATTAGAAAGTTAATGATTATCTTCAAGGTATGTGTGGCATTACTACATCATTAGGATTATGGTGTCCATTGAAATGGTTCTTGATCATCATACATGAATAGGACAGTTGTTTGTTTCTTTTCATTGGAAGACTGCGTGGTTACTTCAGGTACAATGAAAGCTATTACTCAAGTAAGAGGCATACCAATCAGTTCCAGCTCACAGGGTTCTGTGCCCTATATTCAAAGTACTTAGTGTCTTCAGCAATAGGACTTACCTTCCACCACTGTGGAGCAAGGAAGGGCAATAGTAAAAATTTATATTTTGGAAGTTTCTTAGACAAACTTGATGAAGGACTGAAAAGACGACTTTATATTTCTAAGTCAAAAGACTATCTCATTTGTTTATTCAAATTAGACCTTAAATATCTGCCTTAACTCTTTTTTCCTACTAATGTATATTTGGAAAATGTATTCTATATTATATGAATGCATATTTTGTCCAAAATCTCTCTTCTTGTGAAACAATTCACTGTATATTTTATTACTTGCTGAAGTTCAGGCATTCTTGAACCTGCTACCAATCTACTTGTGCAAAACAGTAATTTTCTATGTATCTCCTTTTTTGATTTGTTACAGTATTTAAAGCATCAGTGTACAAGTCAATCATAAATAGATGTGTATTCACAAATGTGTGTTCATGATAAAAGTTTTAAAAATTGTGTGAATAAAATAATATGTATGATGAACTATGAAAGTGCAGAGTTCTGAACATGACTGAACTTTAGTTGGTTATTATTTAAACTAAATTACATTGTTATAATTTTGGAAAAAACTTATGTCATCCCCATGGTAACCACAATAAAATTACCTATAGAATTATAAGGAATGAGAAGAAAATTCTAAAATATCATTACTAAAAAATCAAGATGACAAAAACAGTTTGAAAAGAAATGAGGAAATCTGGAAAAATCTATCATAGACATGGAAATGTTTTTTACTTGATGTATATAATGCTAATGATAAAAATTTCACTATCAGTAATGAGCTCAACTGTAAAGGATTAAAGACATGGTCAAACAAAAAGTAAAACTATTGAAAAAGAGAAAATGATTAAGTTGAGATCCAACAACACATTGATTTCAAGGATTTATTTTAGTTATAAAGATTGGTTGAAAGCAGAGAGTAGCAAGAACACAATTAAACTTAAGGATAGACAAAGAAGATAAGCTTTATTAATATTGGACAAAAGTAAACTAAATAATAGTTTAGTTTAATAATAATAGTTTTGAATAAAACTATTTATTGAAAGACTTCTATAATATTTTATAAAGGTGAATTAGTTCATCAGGGAGATTTTGCAATGATAAAATATATGTACCAAATATAAGAAGAAATGTACATGTGAAAAAAATGAAAAACTGAGGTAGAAAATTCACAAATATATATTAGAATTAAATGATCTAAAGCTACTGTTATACTAAATGTAACTGACTTCAGTGTAATTATATTATCAATACATGAAGAACTCAAAGAAAAAATCTTGTGTGATATAAAGAAAGTAATAAGAATGAGGAGATAAATCTCTTATAAAATGTGAAAGGAATATCTAGAACTTTCTGATTTAAGGATTACAACTTTCCCAAATATTGTGCTAAATGGTCATTCTGTCAAGTGTCTTATAAATATTTGTGCTTATGGTTGTAAAGCCAGAGTTGATGGGTAATTCTAAAAAACAGCTTTGTCAGACTCAACAACACTCATACATACATGAAATCAAAGACACTGTTATAGCACATACCATGGATACCATGTGGTTTAACCATGTGGTTTAAACCAGGATACCATGTGGTTTAAACCAGGAAAACCAGGATACCATGTGGTTTAAACCAGGAAAAATCCCAGCATAAACAAAAGGAAATCCCACCTCTAACCAAGAAGTTATTTGCAATGGATACATGCTGGCAAAGGGGAAATCAGTGGTTTAATTGTCACTAGATATAAAAACTACATTCTCTTCCAGGAAAGACCCTAAACAGAGGAGCAATTAGGTAACAATAGACTCTCTCTCTCTCTCTCTCTCTCTCTCTCTCTCTCTCTCTCTCTCTCTCTCTCTCTCTCTCCCCATCTGTCTCCACTCCCCCCACCCCATGTTTGTTTTGTCTAATTGATTTTCCTGGTTTTACTTTGTTTTACTTTTCATTTCCTGTTTCTAGGGAAAGAAAGAGAACATGATGTTGGGTAGATATGGAGGAAGAATCATCTGAGAGCAGTTTGAGGAGAGGAAGCATGTGATTAAAATGTATAAAAAGTAATTTGGGGGTTTTCTACACCTACTTTGTTCCCAAATAAGTGACTCAGAGACTTTATATTTGTTAAAAGTCTGCAGGCTCTGTAATGGGCAGATATTCATCTGTTCAAACCTTCTATGGCCGCCTCCTTTCCAGCCACATGGTCCTTTACCTGAAATCCTTGTCTTGTCCTGTCTTGCTCTGGTCCTTTTGTGTCCTTATGGCTGCGCTGTGATCTTGACCTCATGAGAACTCTTCTTGGTCCTTCTCTTCTTGCTCTTTCCTTGGAAATCCCTGACTGTAAAAGAGTCCTTCCTCATCTTCTTTTCCTGCCCAGCTATTGGCTGATCAATACTTCATTAACTGGTCAGGGATGATGGAAAATACCTCTTTCCACATCAATGATATAGGAGATGTTCTAATAATCATGTCAATGTATGCCTGGACTGCTTCCATATCTTGGGCATAGAAATATATAACATCTGGAATATGTAGTACCCAAAACCATTTCCCAACAAAAATGTATTATATAAAAGCTTTAATACAGATTTTAAAAACTATGCTATTAATGGTACATGTCTATAACACCTGTATTCAGGAGGCAGAAGTATACAGATTTCTGTGATATTGAAGTAAATATAGTCTACATTTGTGTTCCTGGCGAGATGTGGCTACATAGAAAGAACTTGTCTCAAATAGATAGATGATAGATGATAGATAGATAGATAGATAGATAGATAGATAGATAGATAGATCAAAGATAGATAGTAGATAGATAGATAGATAGATAGATAGATAGATAGATGATAGATAGATAGAATAAGTGAAGAAGTAATTTTAAAAAAATAGGAAGGAACTGTGTGATAGGTACTATTTCACCTTCTTTTACTGAAAAAAAAAATTATCTGCTTACCAGGCTGTTCTCAACTTTGATTGAAGAAGTTTCATTTAACAGTGTGCAGCACCCAACAAGATGCATAGCTAGTCAAAGTGTGAGTGCTTTGCCCTAAGTGAGACATCATTATTAGCATCCCCATATACATCAAAGCTCAGGCAACATCATGGGAAAGATGACAGAAAAAATACAAGACTATGAAGGTGTGAAGACAAGTATTGTTTAATGCTGTCTTCTGGGTATGACATGTTACCCAAAATATGAACTCACAAGAGTTATGGCTTCCTGCTCAGCATCTGTACAAGATCAACATAGTCAAATACCTGGCACAGACTGGGAGATCATCTCTAGGCCCCACACCTTACTCAGATGTTATAATTCTTGAGAATTGTCAGGAAGGAGACTTACTCTCTTATAAAAGTATGGCCACTGGATTTACATGCTCCTGTAGATCAGCCCACAACCAAGACAGATGGGTAGCATTAAAGTAGAATTAGTGGGTCTTCTTTTGCTCTTTTAATGTACCAAATTGGAAAATCATTTTGACTGAGATATGAAGGGAAAAGGAGAAAATATTTCATATGCCATTGTACACATGTATGCTAATTCCAGGAATATAGATTTGGGTAGGCAGGAAAGTGGGAATAATGTGGGAAGACTTGTGGGAGGGAAAGCCACAATCAGAATATATTATGTGAAAATAATCTATATTAAATTTTAAAAAGAATAAAGAAATATTTTAAATGTATGTACTTGACAAGAAAGTAGCAATAAAGAGAGATAAAAATTTATAGAAAATCAAGATAAAACAACTAATTAGAGCAAACAGGCTTAACAAATATATAAGAATACCACATCCAACAGAACCAGAGCACAAATCCTTCTCAAGATCCCATAGAATTTTTTCCTAAAGTGTATCATTTTCTATGTCACAAAATATCTCTCAAAAATACAAAAGAAATTTTAAAAACTTTCTGTATTTCTAATTCCCAGTGCAATAAAACAAGAACTTATGACTATATTCTAACATACAAACATATATATATATATATATATATATATATATATATATATATATATATATATATATATATGTATGTATGACAAATATATGTATAATGACAAAGGTTGAGAAAGTATAGAAATTTGTAGTGGGAGTCTAAGCTATTATATCTCTTAGAGAAATAAGTATGGAGTTTTCTTATAGCACTAAAAATAGAACACAAATACAACCCAGAAAAATTATTCCTGGGAATATACTCAATGAACTCTATATCTGACCATGGAGATACTTGCAAATCTATGTTTATTGCTGTTCTTTACATAACAGCCAGAAACCATGGATAGATGTATATCAGCATCAGAAGAGAAAAGGAAAATGTAGAATATGTATATAACAGAATACGATATAGCAGTAAAAGATGAAACCTTGTCATTTACAGGAAATGAATGTAAATAAAACTTACAATGTTAAGTTATTAAGTGAAACAAGCCAGACTCAAATTGAGCTGTCCAAAGGGAGCTTGCTGGAGTTTGCCTAGAGAACACTGGGCACATTTGGAACAACTGAAGTGAATGAATGAGAACAAAATATAAAACCACAAATGCATGAAGAAGCCATGATGAAACTCAATACTTTATGTTAACCTAAAATATTAATAAAAATATAATAAAATGCAGTACAATTGAACTTTTTACTGCTTTATTTCTTACTTGTAAATAAAAAGCAAATATACAAAAGGTAAAGGTGATACTTTACTTATGAATTGTAAATGATAGCAATAAAATAACTAGAACCAAAGGGAGCAACTCAAAAGAGAAAGAAAATGGAAATAGATTCCATAGCTGTCTTTATGTATTGAAGAGAAATATTCCTTCTTTTGTTCTATTTTAGACTATTTAAATTATATAAAATTTAATATACTAATGATTATATTAATGTACAGTTTTACTATATGTAGAAGAAAAAATGTGAAAAAAAAACCAAAAGATTTAAGATAGATGAAACTGCACAGGAGTCACATTTCAGGTCATTAAGAACCTGGTTTAAAGTAAAACAGAAAGTATAAATCCTGATTTTTGTCTAAATATGAACCTTCTTACCAGAGACACAAGAATCACACATGGTGAAAGAATACAGTTAGAGACCTGTGAGTAACTACTGAGGCATACATGCACCAACTACATCTTTACAGTTAGTAGTTAGAGTTAGTGTGTCATGCTGGTCATTGGTGTGGTTCATAAGTGTCAGAGGTGCATAGGACTATAGGTTGCCTCTCTCCTTTTGGAAGCATGTTCCATTCTCTTCCTGAAAAGGGACTTCCCTTCCAGTTCTGGAAGCCTTGGCCAACAACTCATAAAAGGGCCTCTTGTATGTGGTATTGGATTTTTTTGCTTAGTTCTTGGATGGGAAAGTTTAAAACAAGAATAGATTTACAGATAATTTATATTCATTTTAACAAAAATTCTGGTTTCAGAAGATACTTTCAAGCACTACATAGCTACATTCACCTGTCACTACAAAATTCAGTGGGTTGAGCAAGAAGGATCATTACTTCAAATGAAGTGTTTCTCGTGTCCCAGGTAGGAAGGTTGTCTTTTAGGTAGAAGTCAGGATTTGCATGGAGATAGTTGAGATGATCTTGGGCTATGCTGTGATGACTCGTTTAAAAACAGACAAGAAAGAAACTTCAAGAGAGCATTAAACAAAACATATATTAGAAAAATATTCACAAATTGATAATATTTTCTCCAGAATATTTAAAAAAGTCTCAGTTTAATAGTAGAATGACAAACACAATTTAAGTGGGAAAAATACACAAAAATCCCTATATAAAAGGGCAATGGGCACATAAATATATATTCAATATCATTAGGTATCAGTAACTATATCATTTCAAAAATAAGAAACCACATTACATTCATTAGTATGGCTATGTTGAGAAAGAAGAGATGCTCATATGACAATGTTCAGTAATAGAATATATCAAACACTTGTGGTAGAGATGTAAAATGGAATGATTGCTTCAGAAAACAATGGGGACAATTATTGAAACAGTGCATACAGCCACCCATTATTTATAATCATATACTTATAACTGATAAGTAACAGGATTATAATAATAATAATATACTCACAATATATGTGATTCTTCTCAACTACCTGCTAGCTGAGAAGATATTGTCACAGGAGACTATATTTTGTGATTCCATTATGTAAATTTTTCACAAGAAAACACTTCATCAAGATATTTTGAAGATTTATTTTTATGCAATTTACCTTTGTGTATGTATGTAAACCACCTGTGTGCCATGTCTCATGAGGCCTGATGTGGGCAGTAAATTCCCAACAACAGATAGTTTCAGGCAGCTGTGAGGCACAATATGGGTTCTGGGAACAGATCCTGGGTCCTTTGGAAAAGCAGGTAGCATGTATAACCCTGATCTATTTCTTCAGCTCTCAACAAAATATTTTAAAATTCAAAAATTCCCTAAAATATCAAAGGATTATAGTCAATAACTATTTTTGTGCTAATGCAGTATTTAAACATCAAAAAGTTATTCTATTCAGTTTCATTTTATTTTGTCTGTCAAAATACATTTTCAATTGAAATTTTGTGCTCATGGTTATATTTAGATAGTATAAGGCAAAAATGTTACTAAATTTTCTAATTTCCTCTGAATCATTAGCTATATTAAAGAATGATAACTGAATGAAAAGATTTTACAATTAACAGATAAATTCTCTGACTATTGTGATTATTGATCTGTAGAAAGCAATGTATTACTGGCTTCAAGTCTTGCAGAAATATTTATAACTATTAAATCAATAATTTCTCAGTTCCTAAAATTAATACAATATGGCTTAAGCAAGACTTATCAAAGGAAGGCATTATTTTAATCTTCAATGGCTTCATAAATAGTATTAAGTTTGGTGAAGTTTGATCCAACTTAACCATATGAAAATGGAATTTTGTACTTTCTGTCCAAGTTCAATATTTTGGAATTTAGAACTGTTTTGACCAAATGCTAACAAACAAAAACAGTAACACTAAGGTGTGTGGTATCTAATAACAATTACCTCATATTTTTATGATTGTAATAGTGTGCTCATAGCATTAGAAGGCCTATATATTACTAGGATCCTAACTATAGACACAATTTAAAAGCCCTTTGTAACTTAATACTAAATAAATATAAATCTGTTCCAAAACAATGGCTGATCGATTCCAGATGGCATGTGTGAAGTGTTCTGAAACACTGGATGTTTTCATGCTTTCATGACAGAAACTTATTTGCATAAATTAGTTAAAAGGTCAGTAAGTCTAAATCATTAGTATGGGCCTTAGTGAAGTGTATCAATAGTGATTAAATTTGTCACTGTTCTGTGTGTGTGTGTGTGTGTATGTGTGTATGTGTGTGTATGTGTGTGTGTAGTGTAGAGTAGTGTAGTGTAGTGTAGTGTAGTGTAGTGTAGTGTAGTGTAGTGTATACATGTTTAAACCTTGGCAAGTACACAGACAGATAGACAGCAGACACACACACACACACACACACACACACAAACTCTCACACACATAAGTACATACATGGAGGCCAGAAGTGAACATTGAATGCCTTCCTTAATATTGGGGACAGGATCCCTCACTGAACCTGGAACTCACTGATTTGCCAAAACGGGTAAGTGCAAGGGATCTTCTTTCTTTGCTGTTACAATGCTGGGGCTACAGGTAAACACAATTATGATTTTCTCATAGGAGTATGGATCAGAGGTTCATACTTACTTATGCTGAGTTAGTAAGCATTCTACAATCTCAGACATTTCACCAGCTCTGTGCTTATAAATGTCTTTTACAGTAATGTCTGGATGCATATTTATTAATGTAGAAAGTGCTTTGAAATTATCCAAACATATATTTGATCAAGAATTTAAAGTGAATTAAAAACTTTCTTCCAAATAATAAATATACAAACATTAAATAGTAAATATATAAAAGTTTAATCTAAAAAATAAAAAATGTGTCACCCAGGAACTGGTACCAAAGTGAAACTTATACATTTCTAGAATGAATGTACAGGAATAAATTATTCATTCATTTATCAATTTACTTTGATGTGTATGTATTTGTATATGTGTGTATGTTTGTGTGTGTATGTGTGTGCTTGTGTGTATGCTTGTGTGTGTTTGTATGTGTGTGCTTGTGTGTGTGCTTGTATGTGTGCTTATGTGTATGTGTCTGTGTGTGTGTACTCATAAGTGTGCTTGTGTGTATGTGTTTGTGTGTGTGTGCTTGTGTGTATGTATGTGTAATGTGTATTTATGTTCACAGTTCCTGTGTACATGTTTGAGTATGCGTATGTATGAGCTGTAGAATTTGTATGGTGGGCAGAGCACAACCTCAAGAAGCTCTTGTTCATATCAAACTATCTATTTTTGTTCATCAGTATGTGTGCTGTGCTAGCTGGCCCCCAAGCTTTTGTGGATTATCTTTCTCAGCCTCCTCTCTCACAGGAGGTTAGGGAGTGCTATGGTTATACGTGCATGCTATGAACTTGGCTTTAACTGCATTCTTAGGATCTGATATTAGATTCTTAATGTTGCACAGCATACCCTTTCACCATTGAGCCTTCTCCCCCAGATATGAATTCTAAGGCAAAAGATAAATAAAGACATTGAAGGTCTAGAAATCGATATCATGGAAACAACCAGATACATTTGCATCTTACATCTCTTAAATATCTCTAATCATATTGGTGTGTTTGAGGCTAACTGCTGAGGACTAGCCTTTATTCATTATAAAGGGAGATATGTGATGATGGACTGTCAGCATTTAAGATTATCAGCTGCTCTAACAGAAGAGCAAGTTCTGTTCTCAGCCCACACCTGGAAGAAGATAACTGTCTAGAATTCAAGTTCTAGAACATCTCATCTTCCAGCTTACCAGGCATATGTGGTGCAGAACCCTAAATGTAGGCTAAACATTCACACTTACTAAAAAATATAGTTAAAAATTATGTTTAAAAAAACTTTAAAAAAGAAGAAAGAAATTAAAAACAACGAATGAATATTCAAGTTTTAATCAATATTATGAGTAAAATTAAGCACAGATGACAAGTAATGGTACAGATTCAAAGAACCTAATGTACATCACTTTTCTATCTCGTTTCTTTTTTTCTCTACATCTCATTATAGAAAATTTTCCATGGTTTAACAACATTTATATACAAACATTTTTACATAAACATTTATATAACAGCATTCAGCAATATACAAGTAAATACAGAAGATAACAACCTCTGGTTTTCTCCTGGTTTTTCTCAGCCTCACACATAGCATTCTGGGCCAAGTTTGATCTTAGCCAAGGAGCCTAGGTTCTGAAAAGCATACTGCCCAGGTATGCTAGAAAACAACTATGGGTTGTTGATAGGAGGTGATGAGTACTATATTGAAAAGATGCGGAGACAGAGGACAGCCTTGTCTAGTCCCTGATTTTAGTGGGATTGCTTCAAGTTTCTCTCCATTTAGTTTGATGTTGGCTACCGGTTTGCTGCATATTGCTTTAATGATGTTTAGGTATGGGCCTTGAATTCCTGTTCTTTCCAATACTTTTAGCATGAAAGGATGCTGGATTTTGTCAAATGCTTTTTCTGCATCTAATGAGATGATCATATGTTTTTTTTCTTTGAGTTTGTTTATGTAGTGGATAGCATTGATGGATTTCCTTATATTGAACCATCCCTGCATCCCTGGGATGAAGCCTACTTGATCATGGTGGATGATCATTTTGATGTGTTCTTGGATTCGGTTGGCAAGAATTTTATTAAGTATTTTTGCATCAATATTCATAAGAGAAATTGGCCTGAATTTCTCTTTCTTTGTTGGATCTTTGTGTGGTTTTGGTATCAGCGTAATTGTGGCTGCATAGAACGAGTTGGGTAGAGTTCCTTCTGTTTCTATTTTGTGGAATAGTCTGAAGAGTATTGGTGTTAGGTCTTCTATGAAGGTCTGATAGAACTCTGCACTGAAGGCATCTGGACCCATGCTTTTTTTGGTTGGGAGACTTTCTATGACCCCTTTTATTTCTTCGGGTGTTATGGGACTGTTTAGTTGATCTATTTGATCCTGATTTAGTTTTGGTTTCAGATATCTGTCTAGGAAACTGTCCATTTCCTCCAGATTCTCCAGTTGTATTGTGTATAGGCTTTTGTAGTAGGATCTAATGATTTTTTGAATTTCCTCAGTTTCTGTTGTTATATCTCCCTTTTCATTTCTAAGTTTGTTAATCTGGTTACTGTCTCTGTGTCCTTTGGTTAGTCTGGCTAAGGGTTTAATCTATCTTGTTGATTTTCTCAAAGAACCAGCTCTTGGTTTTGTTTTGTTGATTCTTTGTATAGTTCTCTTTGTTTCTACTTGATTGATTATGGCCCTGAGTTTGATGATTTCCTGCCTTCTACTCCTCCTGGGTGAAATAGCTTCTTTTTGTTCCAGGGCTTTCAGGTGTGTCATTAAGCTGTTAGTTTATGCTCTCTCCATTTTCTTTTTGGAGGCACTCAGGGCTATGAGTTTTCCTCTTAGCACAGCTTTCATTGTGTCCCATAGATTTGGGTATGTTGTGTCTTCATTTTCATTATGTTCTAAAAAGTCCTTAATCTCTTTCTTTGTTTCTTCCTTGACCAAGGTATCATTGAATAGAATATTGTTCAGTTTCCATGTGTATGTGGGTTTTCTGTTGTTTTTTTGCTTTTGAAGACCACTTTTACTCCACAGTGATCTGATAGGAGGCATGGGATTAGTTCGATCTTCTTATATTTGTTGAGGTCTGTCTTGTGACCAATTATATGGTCGATTTTGGAGAAGTTACCATGAGGTGCTGAGAAAAAGGTATATTCTTTTGCTTTAGGATAGAATGTTCTATATATATCTGTTAAATCTAATTGGTCCAAAACTTCAATTAGTTTCTTTGTGTCCCTGTTTAGTTTCTGTTTTCCTGATCGGTCCATTGAGGAAAGTGCAGTGTTGAAGTCACCCACAATTATTGTGTTAGGTGCAATATGTGCTTTGAGTTTTAATAAAGTTTCTTTTATGAAAGAGGGTACCCTTGCATTTGGAGCATAGATGTTCAGGATTGAGAGTTTTTCTTGTTGTATTTTTCCTCTGACCAGCAAGAAGTGTCCCACAGAGTCTCTTTTGATGACTTTGGGTTGAAAGTCAATTTTATCTGATATTAAAATGGCTACTCCTGCTTTTATCCTGAGACCATTTGCTTGTAAAATTGTCTTCCAGCCTTTTACTCTAAGGTAGTGTTTGTATTTGACCCTGAGGTGTGTTTCCTGTAAGCAGCAAAATGTAGGGTCCTGTTTCCTTATCCAGTCGGTTAGTCTATGTCTTTTTATTATGGCATTGAGTCCACTGATGTTAAGAGATATTAAGGAATAGTGATTGTTACTTCCTGTCATTTTTGACGTTATTTTTTAAATTTGATTGGTTAACTTCTTTTGGGTTTGATGAAAGGTTACTACCTTGCTTTTTCCAGGGTGAAGTTTCCCTCCTTGTATTGGTGTTTTCCTCCTATTATCCTTTGTAGGGCTGGGTTTGTGGATAGATATTGGGTAAACTTGGTTTTGTCATGGAATATCTTAGTTTCTCCATCTAAGGTGATTGAGAGTTTTGCTGGTTATAGTAGTTTTGGCTGGCATTTGTGTTCTCTTAGAGTCTGCATGAGATCTGCCCAGGATCTTCTTGCCTTCATAGTCTCAGGTGAAAAGTCTGCTGTGATTCTGATAGGTCTTCCTTTATATGTTACTTGGCCTTTTTCTCTCACTGCCTTTAATATTCTTTCTTTGTTTAGTACATTTGTTGTTTTGATTATTATGTGACGGGAAGTATTTCTGTTCTGGTCCAGTCTGTTTGGAGTTCTGTAGGCTTCTTGTATATTCATGGGCATCTCTCTCTTTAGGTTAGGGAAGTTTTCTTCCATAATTTTATTGAAGATATTTGCTGGCCCTTTAAGTTGTAAATCTTCACTCTCATCTATGCCTATAATCCTTAGGTTTGGTCTTCTCATTGTGTCCTGGATTTCCTGGATATTTTGGGTTTCAACCTTTTTGCATTTTGCATTTTCTTTAACTGTTGAGTCCATGGTTTCTAAGGTATCTTCAGCATCTGAGATTCTTTCTTCGATCTCTTGTATTCTGTTGTTGATATTTGCATCTATGTCCCCTGATTTCTTCCCAAGGCTTTCTATCTCCAAAGTTGTCTCCCTTTGAGTTTTCTTAGTTGTTTCTACTTCTGATTTTAGATCCTGGATGGTTTTGCTTAGCTCCTTCACTTTCTTGTTTGTGTTTTCCTGTAATTCTTTAAGAGATTTTTGTGTTTCCTCTTTCATGACCTCAGCCTGTTGACCAAAGTTCTCCTGTATTTCTTTAAGTGTTTTTTGTGTTTCCTCATTATTGGCTTTTGTATTCTCCTGGATTTCTTTCAATGATTTTTGTGTTTCCCTTGTAAGGGTTTCTAACTTTTGATCCATTTTCTCCTGAATTTCTTTAAGTATGTCCTTCATGTGTTCCTGTACCAGCATCATGACCAGTAATTTTAAATCCAAATCTTGTTTTACTGGTGTGATGGGGTATCCAGGACATGCTGGTAAAGGAGAATTAGGTTCAGATGTTGCCATATTGCCTTGATTTCTGTTAGTGACTTTCCTGCATTTGCCTTTTGCCATCTAGTTCTCACTGGTGTTAGTTGATCTTGTCAATGCTGGACTTATCAGTGCAAGCTGCCTCTTCCCAGGTGGCCTCTGGTGCACAGCTTACCTCCTGAACTGCCTGGAGACAGGGTGCTGTTGCCCAGGCTGTTCAGATCCTGAAGCAGACACCTGAAGGCTCCCCAGCTTGGGCTTGCTGGATTCACCAGAGCACACTGATTCCTCCCAGACGGCCTCCCAGAAGCCCCTCTTGCCTCCTGCAGGACCTGGAGATGTGGTGTTGCCTCCCAGGCTGATCTGGATCCGGAAGCAGAGAGATCTGAGTGATCCCACCAGAGGCCTCAGGACTGGAACCTAAGCTCAGTGCCACTGGAGCAAGCTGTGCGCTCCCAGTCTGCCTCCAGGTGCATACCAGGTCTCCTGCACTTCCTGTAGACCGAGTGCTGTGGCCCAGGCTATTCATATCCCAAAGCAGACACCTGAAGGCTCCTGCTAAAGCCCACTGGATTCACCAGAGCACACTGACTTCTCCCAGCCAGCCTCCAGGATGCCCCTCTTGCCTCTTGCAGGACCTGGAGATGTGGTGTTGCTGCCCAGGTTGATCTGCATCCAGAAATGGAGAGATCTGAAGGCTCCACCCAGAGGCCTCAGGACTGGAACCTAAGCTCCATGCCACCAGTGCAAGCTGTGTGCTCCCACACTGCCTCCAGGTGCACACCAGGTCTCCCGCACTTCCTGGAGACTGAGTGCTGTGGCCCAGGCTGTTCAGATCCCAAAGTAGACACCTGAAGCCTCCTGCCGGGGTCCCGCTGTATTCACCAGAGCACACTCTCTACCTTATCTCTTAATCTGGTCTATGAAAGATATCCTCATCTCTAGGTATCAAAAATTTGTTTTTCGGGGATAGAGAGATGGCTCAGAGGTTAAGAGCACTGACTGTTCTTCCAGAAGTCCTGAGTTCAATTCCCAGCAACCACATGGTGGCTCACAACCATCTGTAATGGGTATCCACTGCCTTCTTCTGGTGTGTCTGAAGACAACTACAGTGTACTCATATACATGAAATAAATAAATCTTTTAAAAAAAAACAAAAAAAAATTGTTTTTCATTTTCATTTTTACTCAGGTACTTCTGGCCTTTTGTAAATGATATCATCCTCTGAAAATAAATTCATCTTAATTAAAAAAAATCTAGAACATACTTTTTCCTAATTGGACATTAGCTAATATAGGAACATAAAACTAAGCAAACATGCTTGCTGCTAAGTAAGGAAGGAGTAAACAGAACAAGGACTCGAGGATCTATTTTACCTTTAGCTTTATGGGAATTTAAGAATGGACCATTCTTGTAAAACTGACCCTCACAATCATGTGTGAATGCTGGAAGACATGCTCTGCCATCCACTCCAGGAGAACTTTAAGAACACATGAGCCATTGTCTCATAATTACCCATGTGTGATGTATAGTCACTTCTTGACTTTTGAAAAACTGAATCATTTGCATAGAACTGCAGATTCTTGTGAGGTTGTAAGGTAATACAGATTTCATGTACATTTTATCCAGTCTCTCCTAACTATGTCAGCTCATAGTGCAGTAGACCATACTTGCAATCAGGATACACGCATTAGTACAGTCCCTTGATTTTCTGTGCTGTGTATATACATGCACCAGCATTTAGTTCTAAAAAAGTTTATTACCTATGCTAATTCATATATCTAACAGATAACAAAGTCAAGTGTCATCACCATGGAGTAAATTTCTGATTTTTTTCTGCTGTTATCAGTTTCTTTCCCATGCCCATCTCATTCAGAAAGTGGCAACAACTAATCTGTTTTCTATAGTAATAATGCTGTCATTTCAAATCATTCTTTAAATGTAATTATGGAGATATGATCCTGTTGGCAGTTAATTCTTTTAAGGAACATTAAATATAGCACGTTGATAGAGCATATACGCTTAGCTCTATCAATGTGCTATATTTATGAGCACGTTGTATGTATGAGGTCTTGGGTAAGAGCTCTAGCACTGAAGAACAGGGATAGAAGGGAGAAGTAGATGAGAGAGAAGAGAATGATTAAAAGGAAAGATAGGATGAAGGAAGAATGGGAGGAGGGGATGGGACTAACATAAATGAAAGAAGCAAAGATCAAACTCAAGCCAAACTCCTAGTTGAGGTTTAGCCAAAGTTGCTGAGTGCTGCTTCCATGCAGAGCCTGTATCTGTGCAGTCATTTACCAGTTTGAGGATATCTGGATTGCTGCTGGCTTTGTGTCTTTACAGAAAAAGCTGTTCTGCATATTCATGAACAGGTGCTATGGGATTACATATTTCTAATTCTCTGTGATAAATGACTAAGAATGCAATAGCTGGGTAAAACGGTGATCATGTTATTAATTGGATAAGAAACCTCCTAAGCACAGTGTAATAATTCCAAAAGCAATGGAAAGGAGATAGGTACCATGATCATGAAGATGTTTTCCCCCATGACGCTTATTCACTGTACTCTGGATGTGCTGACCTCTGCAATTTCCCCAAATTTGGGAAGACTTGACTGTGTTGCTATTTGTTGTAGTTGGGGACTGCATTTGCAATCTACCCTGAAGAAAAAACAAAATAAAAACAAAAGGCACTGAATGTCAGAGAAGATGTAAAGACACTAAACACATTGTCATTGCTGGTGATATTAGATATTAGAAAATCAAATAGCCTCTTTAGGAGAAAACTCTTAGAAGAGTTTTCTTAACTTAGAAAAAGAAAAATCCCCTGTAAGCTATGTTTCCTATTGAGGCAAATTGTAGCCCTTCTTTCATTCTGGACCTCACAGTCCTGGTGAGTATTTTCCTCCCAAAGTGAGGGAGTTGACCTGAGAGCCAACCTCTAACACATGTTCCCAACAATGCTTCCATAATAGCGAGTTAATTGCTGGCAGTGTGGGTATACATCGCAAAGCAATTCCTGCAGATGTCTTGGAGGAATCTTTATAAATTACTGTAGCCATTGTAAACACACAACAGAAGAAAATGCTAAACCTTAGAAAACATGAGCTATTCATTACAAAATGCTTTTGTGGCATAATGTTAGTGTGTATTTGGAAAAAAGTATTAAGCTACAAAAGGCTTTGCATCTGATGAGACAGAGGGTATTAATGGAGAACGAAGAGCCTGGAGAACAGCTGCTTAAGGAAGAGTGTTGCAAAGTGCTTCAGACTAATTTTATCTTCATCCTTAACATGAAAAACTGCAGCAAAATGCTGTCTGCTCGATGCAACTCCCTAATAAATACACTGTAAAACAACTTGCAAAAAGAAATCAAATAATCCAAATCTTAACCTATATAAAAGCATGAAGTTGTCTTAGAAACCCCATGATTACAGTTATTGCCACTGATATGATTTTCTTTCAGTTTATTTCAGTGAATAGTAGAGCAATAAACTTAGTGAATTGTCACATTGACGGATGTGGTGTTAAGTGACAAAAAAAGCTCATATGCAAAAGCCTGCATTCCAGGAGAGACAAAGATGAACACAAATCAAGCTAAATTGGAAGAATATTTTTTGAAAGCCCAAAATTTGAGTTGAGGGAAAATTTGGAGCATGAAATGACCTTTTCTTTCTCTTATTGAAAAGAAAATGCCCTTCTATACAAATTAAACCTGAATATAAGTCACAGTCTAACACCACAACTAAGTTAGGAGTATAAATTTATGACTGTGTTATATGCTTTGCAAATAGAAATATAGCATGGGGTTGTTAACAGTTTTCTAAAGCAATATATTAAATCTTATTCTGAATAACTACATAATTCTTTAATAACACCCAGGGTGTTAAGTCAGTGAACTTAAAATGTTTTAGGATTAGGAGACCCATTAGATGGCTCAGGGCATAAAGACATTTGTCCCCAAGATTGAGAATCTGAGTTTCATCATCAGATCGTGCCACAGGTGAGTCATGCTTTCATGAACATGCTCTCTCTCTCTCTCTCTCTCTCTCTCTCTCTCTTTCTCTCTCTCTCTCCCTCTTTCTCTCCTCTTCTACGCATACATGCAAGCACACACACTACATATTTGGGTTCTAAAGAACTGATTGGAAAACTCCTAGAATAAGTAAGATATCAGTACATTTTTTAAATAATTAAACTTGGGAGAAACACTGACTAATTGTTTTCCAGACATTTACATAACACTTGGCAGAATTTATCCCCAGTAGTTCATTCATATTCAGATAGCCACTGGACACTTATTATTTGCTAATCTTAGAAGAAATTTTTTTCCTTCTCATTACTTTTATTAGTTTTCTTTTTTTCCCCATTTTGAGACAGAGTTTTATGCAGCTAAAGCTAAGCTCCAAATTGATAGCTTGCTGACATTGTATTGAATCCATGATGATCCTACTGCCTCTGTGTCACAAGTGTTCAGATGATACACATACACACAACTCCAAGGCTACCACTGAATTGTAAGGTAGCATGTAGTCTTTGCTACCCTGCTTTAAGCTCTGGGCAGACTATGCTACCAGCCCCGCCCAGGTTCCCTCTGATCTGCAGATGAAATACACACACACACACACACACACATTAGCTTATTTTTCAACCTGCTTTATTGCCTCAACTGCTGGGCACTTCTAATCTCCTGCTGTTAGCATGCTTCTCCCAACACTCTCAGCCGGGCCCTCAGAATCTGCTCTCAGCTTAATTATGTTTCTATCTCCCACCTGGGGAACTGCCCAACATCTCATATGGCTGGCTACCTTTTCTCCCTCTGAAGCATGGAAAAATCTCCCTTTCTCTTCCTCTGTCTAGCCAGGGACCCAGAAATCTTGATTCTTTCCTTCTTCCCAGCATTTAGCCCCAGGCATCTTTATTAATCGATCATGAACCAATTGGAGAACAGAACCTTAGTATCAGAACCATCCTCTAGATCTCACCTTTTCTGCCCAGTAAAGAAAAAAAAATACTCTTCTCCCAGGCATAAATTGAACAAGACCATAACAATAGTGTACATTACAAAGTATGATGTGCAAGTAATGTCCAGTCCATCATGTTTGTCAATTAGATAAAGTACACTACCATTACATTCCTTAGTTAAAGAATTATGATTCTATCCCTGGATTCTGTTTAGATTTTAGCCTGTAACACCATCTGAAAACTCTATCTTCCACTCTATAAAATGTTAAACAACTTGAGTTTGATTATGATACTATAACTAGTTTTCAATGCCATCAGAAATTCAAGAACCACTTGAACATTTCCTGGGTATATAGGAAACACCAAACACAGCTTCTCAAACTTAATTGTAGGGATGACTGACTGGCTGGACAGGGACAGCACCCTATTTTTTCATATCATTGGAACATTTTTCATAACATTGGAGCATCTGTCTTCAGCCGTTTGGCTCAGGATCATCTGACAGACCTTTGCAAAGTAGAATTATGAAGGCCTGCTACCCTGCTTGGGAGAGCTGTAAGTTGACTATTCTGCATACTGTGTCCTTTTCCTGGACAGTATTTTGTCTGCATATGAAACAGGCAATTTCTGCCCCTGGCTACCTTGCCACAATGAGCAACCTCACCTGGAGGTGAAGATGCTCAATTTTCCTTTCAAGAAGAATGGGAAAACTGGAGCAGGTGAGCCTCATTGTCAAATTATTCTTAATAATGAATAAATTAAATGTAACATTCTGTGGATGTCTGATGTTTTTGAAGACTAAGTAAAATATCTTGAGCTGTTAAACCTTAGCTAATCTTAGCCATTTTTATTTGATTAAATTAAAGGTACTTTAGTTATAATTAAGTCAGAATCTAACATAACCATGAATTTATTGTCTGCCCCTTAACTTGTGTTGTTTAATCATCTTAAACAGTTTGTAAACCAACTATTAGAAGGACTGGGTCTGAGTCTCATATTCTTCAATGAGTTGCATAGGCATAATGCCTATCTAAGAATAAAAGTATCAATTTCACATTTTGTATCAATATAAGAAATTCACACTTATGAATACCCTGAATATGTATCAATATAAATTCTGTACCAATGAAAGAAATTACAACTTCAATTTGAATCAATTAAAAAGATTTCTATCAATTAAGTTTATGGCTACGCCATGCTTTGTTCAAAGATAAAATTTAATAATGCATCCCATCTATTTCCCTCCTGTTCAAAATTATGGCCGTTTCAAAATTATCCCTTAAAAATGACAACCTATTCATAATTTGTAAAATAACTACAACCAGACATGCAAATACAGGGAGTCAGTCTGACAATTCTCCACAGCTACTTCCTGCTGAATATGGGTGATGAAAAATTTTCTAAAGGGGTGCAGAGGGATAGGAAAATTAGAAAAATTGGATTGACTTACAAAAGCTAGCTTTAGCATCTGCTATCCAGTCTCTGAATATTTGGAAGGTTCTGCTCTTGACAGAAGTTCTGATGGGATCCATTTGAAAGATTAGATGAGGCAAGATGACCTGGAATCAGCATAAATCCTAAAGCTGTCCTGGAAATAAGTCTGTGGACAGCATCAGAAAGACGGGTCTAGAACAGCAGGTCAGTTCAGGATTCCAGTGGATGGGTCTTCTCAGAGTTGTATATTCTGCAATATATGAGTCTAACAGCCAAAATGTAGTACCATTAAGATTTTCATATGAATTGTGCAGGGTGCACAGATCAGTTAAGGATGAAATTCTGCTCCTTTTTTGAGCATGGGAAAGACAGCTATCTTTTTTGTTGTTGTTTTGTTTTGAGTTAATTTTATCAATAACCACTTGTTATAAGGCTTCATTCGTGCCAGGTGAAGGATGGCGTGATGAAACATCACCTGTCCTGTTTGATTCTCTTGAATTTTTCTAGTTCTTCAGGGGTCTCCCCATCCTGTCATATCCGATACATATGACCAGATGGGGTCCAAAGCCTATTCTTTCCTATCAATACAAATACAGAGTCTCTCTTCAAAAATAACAAGTCCTTTGTCCAGTAACTGGAAATCATTAAATGTTTAACTTGATGTCTTTCCTAGAGGAATTTTCATATGACCACCAACCACACTCATCTTGATAAATATAACAATTCAAAGCAAATAAAGCAATCTAAGCATATAGTAATCAATGAGACAGTGCTTCTGCTATCTCCTGGCCTGACCTTCAGGAGAGCAAGGCCTAAATTATTTGTTTAATATCTCTATCTACTAACTGTATGAGTCTGTTTCTGTCTCTCTTTGTGTCATACTAGGCAAAGAAATCCCAGAAATCCCATGAGTAGACAATGTCCAAAGATCCCGAGAAATTGTCCTGACAAGACTTTTACATGTCTGTAAGGCATTTATTTTGTTCACTTATTCTCCCTGACTTCTCTGTTCTGTGGAACTTATCTCCACAGAATATTACAGAAATAATATTTGCTGTATCTACCAGCTGGCTTTCGGCCTCTCATCTTAAGCTTTTTCTATCTGTTCTGAACTGCAGGAAGAAATCCCCACCTGGCTTGGGCAAAATCTGCATCCCTTCTATTCTTACAAACAATTAAATCAAAATTTAAAAACCTATCCTTTGATTGCCTGCTCATAGGAAGCAGGCAGCTTTTATTGCTTGTCTCCAACTGCCTTCCTCCCAGTAGCAGCCTGACTGCACAGCAGGAGTTCCCAGCCTCTTGACTTAATCTCTCTCTGGTGGTGGCTGTATGCCTTTGTTCTAATTTCACACATTGGAGCCATTGAGAAATCAGTTCTCCTCCTCCCCGTTAAACTATATCATTGTCTGTGTGTGTGTGTGTGTGTGTGTGTGTGTGTGTAATCCATTTGAAAATTTCTAAAATAATAGTGGGTTCTAGCCTTCCACATTGTCTGCCATCTGTAGTGTGTAGTTTTCACTACCCTGCTTTAAGCTCTGGGCAGACCATGCTACCAGCCACGCCCAGGTTCCCTCTAATCCGCAGATGAAAGACACACACACACACACACACACACACAATAGCTTATTTTTCAACTTGCCTTATTGCCTCAACTGCTGGGCACTTCTAATCTCCTGCTGTTAGCATGCCCTTGCCAATATTCTTAGCTCAGCACCCTAAATCCGCCCTTAGGTTTTCCTTCTACTTGTTCAGCCTTGTAAATCTGCCCTCAGCTTGATTGTGTTTCTAATCTCCCACCTGGGAACTGGCCTATGGCCACTCCAGCCGAAATCTCACTGGTCACCTTTACTCCCTCCAAAGCAGGGCAAAATCTCCCTTCCTCTTGCTCTGTTTCTCCCTGCCTCTGGGGACCCGCTTCCCTTTGCCCCAGTAATTGGCCCATAGCATCTTTATTGATGGATCATAAACCATGTGTGGAACAGGACCTTAGCATTGGAGCCACTCTCTACATTGTAAACTTTATGTTAAGTAGCTCTTTTTATTTCTTTTTGAGTAAGTGTTTCTAGGGTTCAAACCCAGGACATTATGCCTGTTAGGCAAGCTATTGCCAGTCAAGCCATAATTTCCCAATACCCTTTATTCCCCCTCATTTGTAGAAAAATTTAATGTAATTTCTTTTAAATTTATTAAGATATTCATATATTATATTAAAACCTTTTCTATATATCATCTCAAATAAGTTTTTCCTGTGTGTGTCTTTTTTATGATATTTCCTTCCATTTTAATTTTTATTTTCAAGTGATAAAATTAAACTCTAGAGACAAACATTCTTATATCTTCTATGAATTGTATGAGATTTACTTACATTTTTCTCAGGATACAGATTTTTTTTTCTGCTACATATATTTGACCATAGGTGTTATAGTTACAAGACTGATTGAAAAGAGAGAGAGAGAAAAAAGGTCTTAATTACTTCTCCACTTGTAATTATCATGTTTTATATTTAAAACATTCACTTTTTATTTTACTAGAGAAATATCCAAAGAACTTTCCTAAGTTTTATTTTGCATTTTTATTGTTCTAGGTAAAATTTTAAGTTATTGATTCATATGTGCTTTAGGTTTGTGATAAATTTTAGATAAATTTTATATGAAAAATATTAAAATTAAGATGTTTGTCAGGCATATAATGGTTTCATAATATTATCTATACTCAGATATACTTGCTTGCTGTAAAAGAAATTAATGGGAAAAATATATCTGTGATAATTTACATATGCTTTGGCTAGGGAGTGGCGCAATTAGAAGGTATGGCCTTAGGGGAAATCATTTGAAATGTAAATTAAAAATATATCAATAAAAAAAAGAAAAAGGTGTGGCCTTGTTGGAGTAGTTGTGTCACTGTGGAAATGGGCTATAATACCCTAGTCCTTATTGCCTGCAAGCTAGTATTCTGCTAATAGCCTTCAGATAAAGAGGTAGAACTCTCAGCCCCTCCTGTACCATGCCTTCTTGGATGCTGCTATGTTCCCACCTTGATGATACTAGATAGAACCTATGAACCTGTAAGCCAGCCCCAATTAAATATTGTCCTTTATATGACTTGACTTGGTCATGGTACCTGTTCACAACAGTAAAACCCTAAGACACTATTGTAATTTTGTAAATTTTGCTTAGACACATTTCCATTTTTTTATATTATTCTACCATGATTATAATTTAAAATTGTAATCATAGTTATCCTTACAAAGATAATATTTATTTACCTTTTTTTTACACTTTTTTATTATTAATGTAAGATGTCTTTCTACCAACCTGAAAGAGGTTCTGAACAAGAGTGTCTTCATGAGTTAATGATACAGTATCAATGTACTTCAAAAAAGCAAAGTGATTCTATCTAAGCAGTGTGGCACACACCTACTATCCCAGCTGTAGGGAAACTGAGTAGCAAGAATATAGTGAGTTTGAGGACAGGCCAAGTTGCAGAGGGAGCTGAGGGACAGGTTTATCTATAAAGAAAGCCTATGTCAAGAACAGAGTCATTTACACGTATCCTTTCATTTTGTAATAATTAGTACCTTAATAGTGTGTGGTTTAAAAACAAAGACTTTTTGCATTTTCTAGGTCTTACTGACACAATGAATTATATGGATCAATTGTGAGACATTAGGCCCATATACTAATCCCTATATAAAAATTCCAAACAGCAGTTGACACTTAAAATACGTAAAATGCTTGAAAATTTGAGTGAAAGAAGCACTTAATGCACTCTCTTATCATAAGAAGTCTGTGGAATATTAAATGTTCCCACAGGTCTGTGTATAGGAAGTTTGGTGTGTAGCAGGTACATTGTCTGGGAAGTTTCTGGAAACATCAAGAGGTAAGCCAGATGTAGAAAAATCTAGGTCATTGGCAGATACCTTCCATGCCATATCCGGTTGCCAATTCATTCCTCATACGACTTTCTGCATGAAATGAGCAATTCCTTTACCCATAAGCTCTTAGTACCAGTAAATTCTGTGCAAGCAAGCACTACCAAGAAAAAAAATTGAATATCCTGAAATTCTAAGTTAAATAAATTGCTTCTCTTTTACGTTGTTCTCTCTGCTATGTTGGTCACAATGATGAAAAGGCTCCATTAATACAACTTGGTCTTAAAATGTCTATTACTGTTGTGTTAGAATCTCAGTTTGCATCTGGACAGACCAATACAGTTCCGCATGGGAGGTTTATTATGGGTGAAGAGGGCAAAGGTGGCAATGAAGACAAAAGAGGAACAGAGTGAGAGAGCGGAGGGCAGAAGGGTCTACCTTTTATTTGGATTGTGATGTAACCACTCACAGGTAAAGGTGGGAGGTGAGTCAAGTGTATTCTGGGAATGTATGACAGTTGGCCTGGCAAGAGATTTGTGGGTCCTTGTTGCCTATGTGTGACATCGCTAGGTTCAGAGATGATCTGACATGCTCATTTTTCCTACCAACAGTTACTATTATAAAACACCCTGAACAAAAACAACTTGGAGAGGAAACAGTTTATTTCATTTGTATTTCTACATCCTTCTACACCTATAACTAATTTAAATAGGGTTACTTATAGCCCAATCTTATGGATGCTATTTTTTTCAACTGAGTTTCCATTTTCTCAGACTCTGCTTTTATCAAGTTGACATAAAAAAAAAAAAAAAACTAGTCAACTCAAACAATAAATTTTACATTTTCTTTCACTTATGCGGAATTTATGCAATAATTATCAGCACAAACAGTACTAAGTAGTTATGGTGTTCAAGTCATTTGGTAAACAAGCCACTTCACTAAGTGGTTTATTTTTTCAACTTGATGATCTCAAGGCAAGGGGTCAGGAAGGCAGTGGTGAATGCTCTACCATTATCACCCCTGTCATGGCAGGTCCTGGAAAACAGTCTGAGAATGAAGAGTGGTGGATATAGGGTGATGAATGGCTAGAACTACCTTTATATAAATGAAGAGAAAGGTTTTCTTCTGTGAGGTTTAGGTGTAAGTCTACATATAAAAATAGCGTTAAAAGGTCATTTTAAAAGATAAAAAAAATCCCAAAACAAAAAGGAGCAGAGTAAAAAAAAAAATGAGAATAAAAAGAAAATAGTGGAAAAAGTTTCAAAATATAGGAAGAAAAATTATACAGAAATAATGAACAAAAAGAGATAATTATGGTGGAATTATTTAACCATTTTATGTGTCTCTTTACTGAATGTATTAGCTGGTTATGGTGGCACACGCTGGTAGGATTTACTGAAGGAGGCAGAGGCAGGAAGATCACAAGTTTGAGGCCAGCCTGAGCTATACATTTTAGGAGCCTTCAGAACTCTTTTTGTACCAGGGAGCCCAGCTGCTCCACAGTCTTGTGTTTACATCTTGCCAGGACAGTGTGATCTGCCAGCAGAGCTTTCACTTCTGAGCACAGAGTTGAGAGTTCCACTTTCTCTCCAATATCTCTCTGAAGGGGAAGAATTAGGAGAGCACACACCATAGGATCAGTGGATCAGCTGGGACAGGAGCCTCCCAATCACCATTTGCAAGAGGGAGCCCGGCAACTCCACAGCCTTCTGTACACAGACCTTGCCAGAAAAGGGTTGGTCTCCCAGGGGTACAGACACAGGCTTATAGGCCCACAGGAGGGCTAAGCTCCAGGCAGAGACAGCAAGACAAACTAACACCAGAGATAACCAGATGGCCAAAGGCAAATGTAAGAATCCTACCAACAGAAACTAAGGCTACTTGGCAGTATCAGAACCCAATTCTCCCACAACAGCAGGTGCCGAATACCAACACACTGGAAAAGCAAGAGTTGGATTTGAAATTGCATCTCATGATGCTGATAAGGAACTTCAAGAAGTATATGAATAACTCCCTTAAAGAAATGCAGAAGAACATGGGTCAGTGGGTAGAAGCCCTTAAAGAGGAATCACAAAAATTATCTTAAAGAATTACAGGAAAGCACAAACAAGTGAAGGAATGAACAAAACCATCCAGGATCTAAAAATGAAGTAGAAATAATAAAGAAATCACAAAGGGAAACATCTCTGGAGATAGAAAACATTGGAAAAAATCAGGAATGATAGATGCAGGCATCAACAACAGAATACAAGAGAGAAGAAAGACTTTTAGCTGCTGAAGATAACATAGAAAACATTGATTCAAAAGTCAAAGAAAATGCAAATGCAAAAAGCTTTTAACCCAAAACATCCAGGAAATGCAGGACACAATGAGAAGAACAAATCTAAGTATTATAGATATATAAGAGAGCAAGGGCCAGTAAATATCTTCAACAAAATTATAGATGAAAACTTCCCTAACCTAAAGAAAGAGATGTGCATGAACATACAAGAAGCCTACAGAACTCCAAGTAGATTGGACCAGAAAAGAAATTCCTCCCATCATATAATAATCAAAACAGCAAATGCCCTAAACAAAGAAAGAATATTAAAAGCAGTAAGGGGAAAAGGTCAAGTTACTTATGAAGGCACACCAATCAGAATGACACCAGACTTCTCACCAGAGACCATGAAAGCTAGAAGTTTCTGGGCAGATGTCATACAGACCCTAAGAGAACACAAATACCAGTCCAGAATACTATACTCAGAAAAACTCTCAGTCACCATAAATGGAAATTGAGAACCAAGATATTCCAAGAAAAAACAAATTTACAAAATATCTTTTCTCAAATCCAGCCCTTCAAAGGATAATAAATGGAAAACACCAACAAAGAAGAAACTACACCCTAGAAAAAGCAAAAAGTAATCTTCTTTCAACAAACCCAAAAGATTACAAGACAAACATAAAAATGACATGAAAAATAACAGGAAGCAACAATTATATTCCTTAATATCTCTTAATATCAATGCACTCAATTCTCCAATAAAAAGACATAGACTAACATACTGAATACATAAACAGGAACCAGCATTTTGCTGCATACAGGAAGCCCACCTCAGTGTCTAAGACAAAAACTACCTCAGAGTAAAAGGCTCGAAAACAATTTTCCAAGCAAATGGTCCCAGTAACAAGCTGGAGTAGCCATTCTAATATCGGATAAAATTAAATTTCAACCAAAGCCATCAAAAAAGACACAGGACACTCCATACTCCTCAAAGGAAAAATCTACCAACAAGAACTCTCAATTCTGAACATCTATGCTCCAAATGCAAGGGCACTCACATTCATAAAATGTGAATACTAAATGAACTTGTATTAAAAAGAAATTTTACTAAAGCTCAAAGCACACATTGCACCTCACAAAATAATTATGTGTGACTTCAATATCCCAATCTCATCAATAGACAGATCAGTGAAACCCAAACTAAACAGAGACACGGTGAAACTAACAGAAGTTATGGATCAAATGGATTTAACAGATATCTATAGAACATTTCATCCTAAATCAAAGGAACATACCTTCTTCTCAGCACCGCACAGAACATTCTCCAAAATTGAGTATATAATTGGTCATAAAAACACCTCAACAGATATGAGAAGATTGGAATAATCCCATGCCTCCTAGATCACTATGGAATAAGGGTGGTCTTCACTAGCAACAAAAACAACAGAAAGACCACTTACACATAGAAGCTGAACAATGCTCTACTCAAAGATACCTTGGTCAAGGAAGAAATAAAGAAAGAAATCAAAGACATTTTAGAATTTAATGAAAATGAAGGCACAAAGTACCCAAACTTATGGGACACAATGAAAGTAGTGCTAAGAGGAAAACTCATAGCTCTGAGTGTATCCAAAATGAAACTAGAGAGTGCATATACTAGCAGCCTAACAGCAAACCTGAAAACTCTAGAACAGAAAGACTTTAATACACCTAAGAGGAGTAGATGGCAGGAAATCATCAAACTCAGGGCTGAAATCAACCAAGTAGAAACAAAAAGACCTATACAAAGAATAAACAAAACCAGGAGCTGGTTCTTTGAGAAAATCAGCAAGATAAATACACAGCTAGCCAGACTAAATAGAGGGCACAGAGACAGTATCCAAATTAACAAACTCAGAAACAAAAAAGGAGATCTAACAACAAAAACTAAAGAAAATTTTAAAAATTATCAGCTCCTACTATAAAACCCTATACTCTGTACAACAGGAAAATCTGGATGAAATGAACAATTCTCTAGACAGATACCAAATACAAGGGTTAAATCAGGATCAGATAGATAATCTAAACAGTCCCATAACCCCTAAAGAAATAGAAGCAGTAATTGAAAGTCTCCCAACCAAAAATAAAAAATTAAAAAAAAAAATAAAACAGGACAAGATGGTTTTAGTGCAGAATTCTGTCAGATCTTCAAAGAAGACCTAACACCAACACTTTTCAAACTATTCCACAAAATGGAAAATCATTTGAAATGTAACTGAATATATATATATATATATATAATTAAAAAACGAAAAGAAAAATAAAATGCCTTGATATTTAAAAACCAAAAAAGAAACAGAAGGAACAATACCCAACTCGTTATATGTAGCCACAATTACAGATACCAAAACCACACAAAGATCCAACAAAGAAAGAGAACTTTAGACCAATTTTCCTTATGAATAGCTTTGCAAAAATACTCAATAAAATTCTTGCGAACCTAATCCAAGAACACATGAAAATAATCATTCACCATTATCAAATAGGTTTCAGCCCAGGAATGCAGGGATCGTTCAATATATGGAAATCCCTCAATGTAATCCACTACATCATAAACACACTTAAAGAAAAAAAAAGCATGGTCATTTCATCAGATCCTGAAAAAGCATTTCACAAAATTCAGCATCCTTTCATGTTAAAAGTCTTGGAAAGATCAGGATTTCAAGGCCCATGTCCCTCAACAGAGGAATGGATACAGAAAATATGGTACATTTACACAACGGGATACTACTCAGCTATTAAAAACAATGAATCTATGAAATTCTTAAGCAAATGGATGGAGCTAGGAAATATCATCCCGAGTGAGGTAAACCAATCTCAAAAGAACACACATGTATATACTCACTGATAAGTGGATATTAGCCCAGTTGCCTGGAGTACCTAGGATACAATTCACAGACCAAATTAAGCTCAAGAAGAAAAAAGAAAGTATGGATACTCTGGTCCTTCTTAGAAAGGCAAACAAAATATTCACAGGAGGAGATACAGAGACAAAATGTGGAGGAGAGAAATGTGTAGGGAAAGACCATCCAGAGACTACCCTTCCTAGGAATCCATCCCATATACCATATACCCATTACAAAACCCAGACACTGTTGTGAATGCAAACAAAACCCAGACACTGTTGTGAATACATACAAGTGCTTGCTGACAGGAGCCTGATATAACTGTCACCTGGGAGGCTCTGCCAGTGCATGACAAATACAGAAGGGGACACTCTCAGCCAACCATTGAGCTTAGAACAGGGTCCACAATGGAGGAGCTAGATAAAGGACCCAAGGAGCTGAAAGGATTTGCAGGGCCATAGGAGGAGCAACAATTTGAGCCACCCAGTACCTCCAGAGTTCCCAGGCAATAAACCAACAACCAAAGAATACACATGGAGGAACTCATTTGCTCCAGATGCATATGCAGCAGAGGATGGCCTTGTTGGACATCAAAGAGAGGAGAGGCTCTTGGTCCTGAGAAGGCTAGATACACCAGTACAGGGGAATTCCAGGACAGGGAAGCAGGAGTGCCTGGATTGGTGATCAGGGTGAGGGGGGATGGCTTAGGGGATTTTCTTGGGGGGGGTTCCAGGAAAGGGAACAACATTTGAAATGCAAATAAAGATGATATCTAATAAATAAGTGTATGTTTACTTGTGTGGAGCTTTGTAGTAGAGTGCAAGGCATCTTACCTATGTTTGGGTCAAAAAGCAAGGTCAGGTATTTGTTCTTCCCTTCTACCTTCTTTGACTCTTGTTTGCTTGAGTATCCCCAGAGCATCCTGGGTTCCTCCACTCTCTGATGCTAATCTACATGTAGGATGACTGCAGTTACAGACACTTGCTTTATGTCCTTTATGTATGTATGTCCTTTATGTGAGTTTTGGGGTGTTAACACTCAGGCCCTCGTGCTTGCATGCCAAATGCTATACCCACTGCATCATCTCCTCAGTTCCATTCTTTAGAGATCCCATTGAAAATTGAATTACAGTAATAATACGTGACCTAAGATATTCAAAAGAACTATAAAAGTCAGTAACAACTGAGACCAGTGAGAAGACAACACAAAAAGTGGGAGAGCACAAGGTTCTCAAATTTCAGAAGAATTCTACAGCTAAAAAACAAACATAAAAAATCATAAGAAAAATTAAAAGAAGAAACTGATGCAATAACTCAACATAGTACTTGCCCCTAAAAATTATTAGGTGTGGACAACAAATATCTTAGTTAGACAATAGTATTTTAATATTAAAATGTAGGCAAATTGTAACAAAATACAGTGAATTATCAGAAAAAAAGCCAACTGTCTTTAGATATCTCTAAAAACATTCATATTACAAAGACTTTTGAGATGAAGGAATATGAATGTTTCCAGCTAGGTTACCAATTATGTTCAGTTAGGCCACTATTACTAATTTTACTAATAAAAAAATGAAAGGAAGGATAACATAAACAACTGAATCATGAGGAAAAGTTACTTAATGAAATAGTCAAAGAAGTACAAATAATGTTAGTCAATCAGATTTAGAAATTTAGTCTGTGTTAACATAACAGCCCTATTTATAATAGCCAGAAGCTGGAAAGAACCAGGTATCCCTCAACAGAAGAATGGATACAAAAAAATGTGGTATATATACACAATGGAGTACTATTCTGCTATTAGAAACAATGAATTCATGAAATTCTTAGGCAAAGGGATAGAGCTGGAGAACATCATACTAAGTGAGGTAACCCAGACTCAAAAGATGAATCATGGTATGCACTCACTAATAAGTGGATATTAACCTAGAAAACTGGAATACCCAAAACATAATCCACACATCAAATGAGGTACAAGAAGAACAGAGGAGTGGCCCCTTGTTCTGGAAAGACTCAGTGTAGCAGTATAGGGCCAAACCAGAACAGGGAAGTGGGAAGGGGTGGGTGGGAGGACAGGGGGTGGGAAGGGGGCTTATGGGACTTTCAGGGATTGGGGGGCCAGAAATCATTTGAAATGTAAATAAAAAATAAAAAAAAATTTTATCAAATAAAAAAAAGAAAAAAAAAGAACCCAACAGTTAACTCTGTTTTAAAAACATATGATGTATATATGTGTATGTGTGTGTTTATTTGTTATAATTCACTACAAAGTATAAATGCTTCAATATATATTTTTCATATAAATAGAAGCTACACTCTAATGCAGTATTAATATATATTCTGTAAAACTGCACAATGATTCAACAATATCCTACAAAATTCCTTTCCCCTTAACTTTAGAAAAGCATTTTCATTGTATATCTTTCATGTGTTATGTGCCAAAGGTTTAGTGACCAATTTAATGTAGAAAAGGGAAGATGCTAGTCCTGGAGTGCAAACTTTTAATTATAAATCAGTCTTCAAGACCTAATAAAATATACTAAGCAGAGTTAACATTCTTTATGCTTGAAATTCACTTGAGGTAGATCTGCAGTGTTCTCATTTCATATACACAAAATGTTAAATATCTGAGATTATATCAGCAGAGCATTTTTTTCTGCTGTCATAACCAGCCCCATTACCACAAGCAACTTAAGTGAGGAAAGGATTTATTTAGCCTATTCTTTCAGGTCTACAGTCCAAACAGAAACTGAAGGTAGGAACCTGGAGAAGACTGTTCAAGAGGAAATTTTGCTTGAAGCTGTATTCTCAGACTTGGTAATGGTCTCATACTTAGTTACACTTTTTCTAGAGTCAATGGTCCTCTGCCTACGAATGGTCCATCAAATGATAAACTGGGCCATCCTGAGTAATTAATGATCAGAACTCCAAAAGTGATACCCACAGACCAGTCTGATCCAGGTGATACCTCACCCAAGGCTTTCTTCTCAGGTGACACCAGGCTGTGTCAAATCCAAGTTAATGCTAACTAGAAGATCCCACTAATTGTCAGCGTGACACAATACACTTTAATTTAAATAATAATTGTTTACTTGTTCCCAGGATCTTGTGTTAATATTATAATGCAAAATGGCACAGTTTTTTAAACCTACCATCCTTTAGAGAATTTCAATACTTTAAACATCCAATGTCTTCTCAAAGGCCCAAGTCTCTTAATTCTTGGTTCTTATATAATAGTAATGGGGGGAAACTAAAACACTCTGTCTTCCCAACAGTATCATGTGGGAGAATTTTGCTAATTGCCCAAGTTCGGTTGCCAGGTTCAGATATAGCCCTGACCTTCCTGAACCACAACCTCTTAGTGGGGACACAGAGGAAATATTCCAGTTGTCCCAACGATGCAAGAACTCTTCACCTCAATAAGACTGAATGCATATTCATCACAGCTGATTTTTCAGCTCCATTTGAGTAGAAACCTTAATCCAAAGTATTGCATCAATGGCCTGATTTGAGCCTTCACATCTCCTCGAAGCCTCACAAGTCAGGGTTCTATCTTCCACTGTTCTCTCAGCCTTCTTGTCTTCCAAGCCTCCACCACAGCAGCTCATTAAGCTCTGAGCACCAAACAGCTTTCCATACTCAGAAATTCCAAAGCCATCCACAATATTCAACCCAACAGTACAAAGGCGTAAAAACAATAACAAAAGACCCTTAAGTCATGCTCACTACAACACCCCACTTTCCTCTTAGCAATTTCTCTTTAGTTTGCTTTCTGTTGCTGTGGTAAAATACACTGTCTAAAAGCAGCTTGGAGGAGGAAAGAGATTATTTGACTGTCACTTCCAGGTCACAGATCACCATTGATGTAAGGCAGGGTATAAATGAAACAGAAACCATGGAAGAACACTGCTTACTGGCTTGCTTTTTGGTTAATCCACAGACTCGGCCTTAGTTATGTTTGTAAGAAAAAGACCTGAGGAATGGTGCTACCCACAGAGGGATGGGCCCTGCTACACTAATTAATAAGTAAGAGAATCTCATAAAGTATACACAGGACAATCAAATTTAGGTCATTTCTTAACCAAAGCCTTCCTAGCAGATGATTCCAGTCTGTGTCCGTGTGATAGTTAATACTAACTAGGACACATATGTTAATTGGCTTAATTTGATAATCACTTAACTTATTAATACATGTAATAAATTGATATATATTATATGCTTTTGTGTCTGTGTGTGTCTGTGTGTGAGTGCTATGTTAATGCATATGCTTCTGTGTGTATAAGTGTGTGAATGTGTGTGTGTGTGTGTGTGTGTGTGTGTATGAGTATATGTGTGACTATATATGCGGTTGTTTTGTCAATCAAAGTTCACTGAACTGAGTGAAAAATCAAAATGCCAATGTAACAACAGTGCTGACAAAAGTATTTGGGGATTTTGAGCCATTACATTAACTGAGGGAGAAATGACAGAGAAGAAGCAGGCAGGCTCATTTGCAAATTCTTTTGCCTGGACTAAGCTTAACAAAGTGGTGGCGGTATCTCAGAGCCATACAGCAGCTAGGAATTCTGATCTTTTCCTTTTCTCACAACATCTAAAACTAACTGTTCATGTCTAAAAGGGATCCCTATATCATACGACCCAGAACCGTTGACTCTGAAAAATTATTTCCCTCCTGCTGTATCTCAAAGTTCCCAGGAAGATGTAACGTCTCTAGCATTTGGTGCTTATTTAAATTATGAGTCAGAGAAAATGCAGCAGGTTTATCTAAAATTCCCATGTTTATTCATTAAAATATACAGAATTCCTTTAATTCTCAAATAGACTCTGTAACACTTCAGAGCACCTGGTAGCATAGGTCACTGAGCACCAGTGCCTTTTGACAACTGTTGACCATGTTCAGCCATAGCATGTGATCATTTTCAACAGAGTGATCCATCAAGTCATCTTTCAGATTTGTGGAAGTTCTTCACAATACTGAGAAAATTTGAAGATATAGAGTCAGAGGAGGGGACCAGCTGTAAAACAAGCACAGAGTTTGAAAATGGCTTCTGCTAAAATAATGTTCTGTATCACATGAAGAAAAATGTGAAGGAAGGCACATGGGGCTAAAAATAGCACACTGACATTCCGACTGTAACAGCTGCACTCGGTACCAGCGATATGTCTTTACCAGTAATTTCATCATTTTTAATTCCCTGCTAGTTAAAGGAAAGCATTGCATCTACTCTTCAAAGCTTCCAATAATTTAGATAATTAGCCCAAAACAAACTTTTGCTCAAATCGAGTTATCTTTTATGGGCTAAATAAAAATTCTTTCTTTTAGTAATAACCCTTTTTTAAATTAAAAATGAAAACAATTAGCGATAACTTGTTAGTGCTCAGGATATTCAGATCAATATGAAAAAAACAGAAGTCATTCTAAAAAAGAAAAAGAAACAAAAAACCAAAACAATGAGCAGTCAAACCCACACAAATCTACACAGAAAAGATTTCATGTCTCACAAACTGCTAGCATTTTGTACAGTTGCTGAGGACAAAGTCTTCAAGTGAAGTTACTTCTGATTTCTCTATTTTCTTTCCCCATATTCGTCCAGCATAGTCTACAGGCTTCCCTTCCTAGTTTACATGGGTTTCTACTTCTACCACTTTCACTATTCTACCTTGGTATGTGCCCACCATCTCATATCTTTATAACTATTATTCTCTATTTCTTGCCTCACTTCTCCAAATTCAAAGCCTCCTGGGACTAGAGTCTCTGTGACAAAATGGGTCATTATCCTTATCAAAAAATCCCAGGGGTAAATCTGAAGTCCCTATATAGCTCTAAAATCCCTTATTATTGGCCTTCTTCTCTGATGTCCGTTCCTTACTGTCCCTTCCACTCTGTGTCAACCACACAGGACTCGGTTTATAAATACTTTGTCCATTCTTAGACTTGTGGAAAGTAGAATTTGCCATTTACCATGCTTCTCTGTAGCACTGAGCGATAACTCTCATCTATTTTACAACTCTTTGTGTTTTGGGCACCACACACTCTTTGTGTTGTGGTGGTGAGAAATAAAAGGGGGAACATGCTCTCCTGAGCCCATCATAAAACATACTGAGTTTTTCCATCCATTCTTTTCTTTGTTAATTTTTAACAGCACACATTTCAGTTTTCATATCAATTTCATAATATATTTTGATTTTTACTCTGTGGATAAAACACCCCACAATTATTTCCTTTTGGTTATATTGATGATTTTATTTCTACTACTTATAGAGAGCCTCACTTGACATAGATGTTTTAGAATATCTTGGGAATAAGATATTACTAACCCCTTCCACCTTCTTCATCAACCTATCAGATCAGGATGCATCTCCTTTTATCTATAGCTTAGGTTTTCCCCAGAGCGTATGACCTATTTACCCTAAAGTTCTCAAGAAAAACCTGGCTTCTAGGAATTCTCTGTAAAATGTAGATAAATGTGTGGAGTTCATATTGACTGCTAATTTCATACCCTGCAAGTTACCTGTTAGGGACATCCGACAGGCTCTTCATTTTTAATTAATCATTTTATTCATTTACATTTCAAATGGTATCTCCCTTCCTGGTTACCCCTCCATCAGTCCTCCATCCTGTTCCCCCCTCACTTCTTTTTATGAGTGTGCTCCTCCACCCATTCACCCACCCCCACCCCACCCCTCTAGCATCCCCCTATGCTGGGGCATCATGCCTCCTTCCTCTCCCATTGATGGCATAGAAGACTATCCTCTTACACACACCTACATACACTCTGGCTCCCTGCATATAATCTCTTTGGTTGGTAGTTTAGTTCCTTGGAGCTGGGTGGTCCAGGTAGTTGATATTATTCTTATGGGGTTGCAATCCCCTCAGTCTCCTTCAATTCTTTTGCTAGATTTTCCATTGGGGACCCTGGATTCAATTCGATGCAGAGACCACCTCCCCAGGTTCTTCCTTTCTATTCTTCCTGATTTGTATCCATTTCCAACCTCTACCTTCTACATTAACACCATGTTTTTTTGTGTTCTTTTTACCCATCTTTGAAGAGCTTTTCTATTGATATTAGATTTGATGACTCATGGACTGGCCCTTTTACTACCTTCTTGTTTGTCTAGAAAAAAAACTCACTTTTCCCCAGATAAATGTGTCTTTTCCATTTTTTCATGCTGCATGAAACAAAACTGATTGACCATTCTATCCTTGAGTGCTTATCTAAAATTATCATTGAAATATTGAAATATTATTGATGATATTTTTGGCAAGAAGCACTATTGAATTTCTGTTATATTTAAATTGAATATTCCCTTTATAATTTCTATTAGAAAGGACTTATATTTTCTTTAGTTACATTTAACTAAATGTACATATATTATGTGGATTAAATATTATAGAACTTAATAACTATTTGTATAATGATATAACAGCCTTTCCTATGGAATAAAATCTTTATATGTTATTATAAAGTTCAAATCTGTCAAGCTACACTTGCTTAGTTTCTGCTTTGCTTCAATAAGTTAACTAGTGTCTTCAACCTTTAGCATAATCTCTCCTAAGTCCTACTATAGAACATGCATTAGTTAATTCCATTGTCACTGTGATAAAATAACTAGTAGGATTTTTATAATGTGGAAGAAGGTCATATTATCTCACAATTTTGCAGGTTAGCCCAACACAGCAGAAAAACATGGCAGTAAGACAAGACCATATCTTGAGGTAGCAACAACTTGTTCCTGTGAGTCATTCAAATACTGGGAAATCAGGAAACCAAGACTGGTGTAACATTTTAAGAGAAAAATTTAATAACCTTTTTTGAAACCCTAGCATGTTACCCAAATTTTCTGCATTCTTTCCCCACTGCAGATGTGTTCACTTCTACAGACATTTGAGAATTCACATTGCTGCTCCCTATGCTAAACTAGATTTACATTTGCTAAAACATAGAAATTTCTGAAATTTTAGACTTGAACAACCCTCTCTGACTCTAGTAATTTTTCCACGTATTTCAAATACAATAATACCATACCATTTTTAACCTCATTAATCTCATCCAGTTATTAATGCCACCACATTTTTCTACAGATTATATACTTTAGTCAAAAATTTCAATACTTTCCTTAAGAATATTTATTTACTTTCCATGAACATAGTACTGCAATACTCAAGAAAAATCATTATCATTCTGTCTCCAACCTTAATCAAGCATTTTAGAATAATTGCAGAGAAAAGGACATGGGTTGACTCTCCAGTACCAAATAATAAGCTGCTGCACTGGCATACCAGTAGCATTATAAAGACTGAACAGGTTATCGATACACACATGCATACATATACACCATATATATATATATATATATATATATATATACACAAATGCATACACACATACATAAATACAATGTATATACATAGATACATCACATATGTTTACATATAAACTATGTGCAAATTATACATCGTATCATGCATACATATGAACATACATCACACAATACACATATACATATATGAATACACATATATATCATAAACATCACACACATATGAATGTATACTTGTATACACATATATTAACATATACACACACACACACACACACACACACACACACACACATATATATATATATATATATATGTACATATATTCATATTGGTGAAGAAAGTGGCCATACACTTTTTAAAGGAGAACTGGGTAAAGTATATGGGATCTTCTAAATTGTTGACAGCTAAATTTTAAAACCAATTATCATATGAACAACTAGATTCTTGAAAGTAATTTCCTAATGTTTCACAACCCCATCTTTTGCTACACAGGCATATAGATAAAAGTTAATTCCATTAAAAACTTGTTCAGCATCTTCTAGTTTATTCTAAACCAGGCATTGATTTATTTTTCATGATGTAGCCATATGGTTGAGCTAAAGTTAGTATCTTTCTGTTTTCCTGCCTAACAGATATTCTGATTATTTTCTGTTTTTATTCCTACAGCAATACTTTTAGGAAAATGAGAAAATTGAGAAGTCTGACAGAGTCATTTATTTGAAACATGGATTTTGCTATTACTTTTCTTGTTTTACATTTAGGTAGCCTTATTTTAATAGAAACTGAGCTACCAAAATACAACAAAAATGAGAGAAAGAAAACAGCGAAAAGCTCAATTAAATATTTACAAATTTCTGTGAAAACATAGTATAGAAAATAATGGAAATGTAATGTGTAAAGAGAAAATTTTGAAAATTGTCAAAAATAGACTTAAAGTCATGCATTTTTTATTACAAGGTACCTTTGAAAACCAACAAAACTTGAAGAAATAGTACATCCAACTCTTGTCTAAGTTTCAGAAAAACTGTGAGTATAATGATCCACAAATGGAAAAAGAAGTTAAGAAAAATACAGTTAATTACTAAATCACTGCAAGTAGCTATCAACAGACATCTCATGAACAGTAAAGAAGTTAATTAAAGCCTAAAATTCAATACAGAGGCGCACAATCTATAACAAGAAGAAAAAATAATAGAACATTAAAGATTATAATCAAAGTAATTGTGCCAATTAACACCCTGAATACAGAAAGCATAGAGTGTAAAGACAGCAGCAGCTGAAGTATTTAAAAGAATATTTAGCATTTTAAAATATATGACTTAATAGAAATTTTTAATATAAAGAATGACATAACAAGCCTGAGAAATCAAAAAGCAAGAGGGAGACAGAAAGACAGAGAGGTGAATAAAGTCAGAAGAATTATCCTTTGAACCAATCCACATCCCTTCTTCTTCCTCCAACAAGGACACATTCAACAAAGCTTATGATAGAATGAAGTGACAGAGAAATATTTCATCAATACAAGGTACATGATGACAGACAGATAAGACGGTAAGAGAAGAAGCTGTTGCCAATTCACTTTAAAGAAATGTCATTAAAACAAACAAAAAAAATGGAAACTCACACTATAAAACAAAAATCAAAACTTGTAATATTTGTGTGATACTTAGCCCTCAGACCACTAGATGGCTTTATTCACAAATCTGAGTAAAGCTTTAAAGAATGAATAATTGCTATGTGTGTGTGCTCTTTCAATGGATAAATAAAACAGCATTGCATTGGGAAGGACTATAATGTTAGTAGGAAGTGGATGCCTAATTTAGAAGGTATAGTTTGAAATCTATTGATTCATCTCACCAACAAAATCTAAGTATATCCAATAGTACGTTTAACTGTAAAAACTACATAGACAAGGAAAGACATTTCAATTAGAAGAGTCTCAAAATACTAAAGTCACAGTAATAGAAGGATGATTTTTTTTTTATCCTCAACATTGGTCAGGGTACTATTTTTTACTATGTATCAATGCAGGTGCTGAAATTAAAATATACACATTATATAATTGCATGATATAATTATTTTCTGATGCTCAACTTCTAGAATGAGTATTTTCCTATTAAACTGAAATACATCTCATAACTCATGGTGAGGGACAGTATAGACAGTTTTATTAATATCGGGAATAGATAGGCTTGTCCAATACTATTATCCTTGTAGCAAGATATTATAGGAAATGAAAAGAGATGCTTAGAGTTTGGAATACACTAAGAATAAAAAGCACCCACCATTACAGAGAATACATCATAAAGAAACAATCTAAAAGTTCTGACAAAGTGTTAGAATTATCACAATGATTCTGGATGAAAATTTAAAGATAAAATAAAAGTGTTAATATAATGCAAACTACTTCAGAAATAGTAATACAATGAACACATCTGAACTATAACCTATCATAAGACATAAGCTTTAATATCATACTTGAATTTTTGTGTGAACCACTTTCTGATCATAACAAGAATTTTTCTGATGAATTAAACAACATGATTCTGCACATTATTTGAGACTTTAATTTTTCTTCTTTCCATTTAACCAACTGTCTATTATTTTGAAGGGTTTAAATTAAAGACTGATGAACATGGCACTGTATATCAGTATGCATTCTTTGTTTCTTTGTTGTTACGTTTGTACACTCAGTCATGCCAACATAGCATATTTTATTTATTTTTACTAGTTTAGAATATTCTACAGAGTAGCTATGTTATGATATATTTGGTTGGTTATGTATAGGATCTTGTTGCTGTATATACTGATGCATAGTTCCTGTCCTACATCCGTGAAATAATTATGTTTATATACCATATGGAATTGTTTGGTTATTACATCTTATTTAAATGTACTGTCAAAAATCTCATCCAACAAAAGAATAAAAATGATGTTCATAAGAGCATAGTATTTTGATAATCCTTATCACTGTCATTAACATTTCAGAAACAAAAAAGTGATATGGTATTTATTTTAGATCTTTCACTAGCAGGCCTATATCACTCTATCCCTTCATATACCACTCTATGTTAAACCTTGAGTTCTATCTCCTAAGATTTATCTGCTGCGATTAGTGCAGAGTGAGCAAACGGAAGCAAATGTTGTCTTCCATTCATTTCATTCCTCTTCTAGAGAAAGGCTTGGAGGGCAAAATCACCAAATCCACGTCCCGTGCCATGGCTCATTTTTAACTTTATAGGAGTTGCTGACTAAAAGCATATTCTTCCTGGCCTTAAAGTCAAATGAATCATATGTGGGAATCTCATTCTGTCTTAATCTCTGATTATGACAAGTGTTGAAAATGTAAGATTAGACAGTAGAGATTTATAATTTTCTCCATAATTTTGTATGCATGCTATACACATTTCCATATGTAATGCAACTACTTTTTGCTCTAACCAACTCCCCAGCTGTTTGTCCATTTATTCTAATTTCATTGTAGTTTCTATATTGTAATAAAAAGTACAAGTGTGGTACTTACTGTCAGTATGGCTAGATATTTAACAGAAAGCACTGAGATTACAGTTATTAACAACTAATACTACATTTTACAGTATAAATGAGTTGAGAGTAGATTTTAGGTTATCTTACTAAACAGAAAAAAAAAGTAGTTCTGAGATAGTGGAGTTTGACTATTATGACATTAAGAATCACTTTTCTATGCATACTCATATTAAAATACCATATGGTCTGCCTTAAATACACATAATCAAATACTTTGCTTTGTAGAGCATGGCAGTTAATCACTATGCCACTGTAGTACACCCTAGCCCCCAGGACACTTAGAAAAGAAATAGATTGGAGTGATTAGGAGATTTTAGATCCTGGGTTGTATGTCTTTAAAGCAAGACTTAGAAAATGGATGTGGTGTGTCCAGTAAGGAGAAAATATTGCAGCAGAAGGAGAAAGTCACTATTCTCAATAGGTTTGTCACTCTAATTAGTTTACACCTTATCTTCTATAAACAGCTATTGCCAGCAGCTCAAATTTTATTGACTTCACTGAAATGTATTTAAGAAAATGGATGATTATTTATCATAAAATTGTTTAGCATCAAATAGAAAACAGTTTCTGCTTCCAGTAATGTATTATACAGCTACAGGATCATTTAACTCTTAGGGATTATCCAATAAAATTAAAAGCCTAAACGCAAGGCAAAGACTCTTAGACATTCGCATACTGTCATAATTTATGAATAATAATGAAATAGAATGATTTATTACTAAAATATTTAAACTCTATTAGCTGCATAAAACATCAATGTTGAGAAAAAGAAATACAGATGACATGGCGTAACTCTGGTGAATCAACAGTAATCATGACTCCTATAGCTAATGAATACATAAGTTTGGCATTGCCCTGGGACAAGATCACTACCAAAAAACAAACAAACAAACAAACAAACAAAAAAAACAAAGAAAAAATAAAACAAAAATAAAACAAAACAAAACAAAACAAGTCCAGTTTACTATGCTTATTTCCCTTTGAGTTATTGTCTTACCAATGAACATGATAATTACAGTTAACATGTCAGCATGAGACAATCTATGGTCATTAATACTACTTTAATCTTTACCATCTATACAAAGCTATGCTTTGACATAGCTCACTGCCTTTTCACTTATTTGTACTTCAACAAGCAGAGTTATGTACGTTATGAGAAGATTGTCCCCTGCTCAAACTTGGGGAAGTCACCATTGAGCAATTAAGTGGCTACTGAGCTACCTCAGAAGTGACTCTACCCAACTATATGGCAAGAGGAGAGGCTGATGTCCAGCTTGCCACAGCTGATTATTTAAGCTGTATGATAATTTCTTACATTAATACCCACTGCTTTCTTCCCTTTATTGATGTTCTGTGTCTGATGAGACACTTTGGTTCTTTTGTTTGATCCTTTGACAACAACTTGCTTTATTTCATTCTTGGTATGCATTTCATGTAATTGGTGGAAAGCATTTTTATGGGTCTAATATATGCTTGCTCCATTGGTTAATTTATTTATGTTTTTCTATATATGGACTAAATTTTCTTGCTTATTTACATAACTTCCGGATAAGTACAATTAGAACTGCTAAGCAAGTTTCCTTCTGAGATGGAAACTTTTAACCCTTTATTATTTGAAATTTTCTGCAGCCACGTTGAGCCTGCTTCTGAGGTCCTTTGTTTAGTCATCTCTCTATGAAGCCTACTGAGTTAGGTACCATTTGATGATCCACTTTAAAAACGTTTCTTTGTGTTGTAGACTTCCTATTTAAAAGACCTAATTTTCTGCCATCTCATCTGGGTTTTTGAAACTTCACTTACACTTGCCCATGCCTAATTGAGATTTAACACTCTATCTTTAAAAGCCTGAAAGGAATTTAGATGTGTATTAACTAGTCTTTTTTTAAATATAAAATAATGATGGTTTTCATTTAAGATATTGGAATGTCATTATAAATGTATATATATTTCTAAATATCATGTAATTATAACACACACATATGTATGAAATGAAGTCATTAAGATTACAAACAAAACACTGCTTTACTTTCAAATTGCCAACTTTTTTCAGCTATGGATTTTTAAGATGTTTTTATTATATATATTCTTTATTTGCATTTCAAACGTTGTCCCCTTTCCTGGTCCCCCCCTGAAAGTCTCATAACCCATCACCCTTCCCTTGTTCTCCAATCATCCCTCTCCCACTACCCTGTCCTGGTTTTCCCCTACATTGCAGCATCTAGCCTTCCCAGGACCAAGGGCCTCTCCTCCCTTTGATGTCCAACAAGGCCATCCTCTCCTGCCTATGTACCTGGAGCCATGGGTAACTCCATGTGTATTCTTTGGTTGAAGGTTTTGTCCCTGGGAGCTCTGGGAGTACTGGGTGGCTCATATTGTTGTTCCTCCTATGGTGCGGCAAACCCCTTCAGCTCCTTGGGTCCTTTCTCTAGCTCCTCCATTGGGGACCCAGTGCTCAGTTCAATGGCTGGCTCAGAGTGTCCCCCTCTGTATTCTGTATTAGGAGGGCCTCCCAGGTGACATCTATCTCCCACTCCTGTCAGCAAGCACTTGTGGGCATACACAATAGTGTCTGGATTTTGTAGCTGTATATGGGATGGATCACTTGGTGGGGTAGTCTCTGGATGGTTTTTCCCTCAGACTCTCCTCCATGCTTTGTCTTTGTATCTCCTCCTGTGGGTATTTTGTTCCCCTTCTAAGAAGGGACAGAGTATCCAAACTTCTTTCTGCTTGAACTTCATTTGATATGTGAATTATGTCTTGGGTATTCAGAGCTTCTGGGCTAATATCCACTTATCAGTGACTGCATTCCATGTGTGTTCTTTTGTGATTGGGTTATCCCACTCAGGATGATATTTTCTAGTTCCACCCATTTGTCTAAGAATGTCATGAATTCATTGTTTTTAATAGCTGAGTAATATTCTATTATGTAAATATACCAGATTTTCTGTATCCATACCTTCATTGAGGGACATATCGGTTCTTTCCAGCTTCTGGCAATTATAAATAAGGCTGCTATGAACATAGTGGAGTATGTGTTCTTATTACATGCTGTAGAATCCTCTGGGTATATTCTCAGGAGTGATGTAGGGGGTCCTCTGGTAGTATCATGCCCAGTTTTCTGAGGAACCGCCAGACTGATTTTCAGAGTGGCTTGTAAGTGCTTGCAACCCCACCAGCAGTGGATGACTGGTCCTCTTTCTCCACATCCTTCCCAGCACCTGTTTTCTCCTGAGTTTTTTTAATCTTAGCCATTCTGACTGGTATGAGGTGAAATCTTAGGGTTGTTTTGATTTACATTTCCTGGATGACTAATGATGTTGAACATTTCTTTATTTGCTTCTCCACCATTCTATATTCCTTAGGTGAAAATTCTTTGTTTAGTTCTGTACCCCATTTTTAACAGGGTTATTTGGCTCTCTGGAGTCTACCTTCTTGAGTTCTTTGTATATCTTGGATATTAGCCCTATGTTGACTGCAGGGTTGGTAAAGATCTTGTCCTAATTTGGTTGCCATTTTGTCCTTTTGACAGTGTCCTTTGCCTTACAGAAACTTTGTAATTTTATGAGGTCCCATTTGTCAATTCCTGATCTTAGAGCATGAGCTATTATTGGTGTTCTGTTCAGGAACTTTTTCCTTGTGTCCACATGCTCAAGGCTCTTTCCCACTTTCTTTTCTATTAGTTTCAGTATATCTGGTTTTATGTGGAGGTCCATGATCTAATTAGACTTGAACTTAGTACAAGGAGTTAAGAATGGATTGATTTGCATTCTTCTGCATGCTAGCCTCCAGTTGACTCAGCACCATTTGTTGAAGAGGCAATCTTTTTTCCACTGGATGGTTTTAGCTCCTTTGTAAAAGATCAAGTGACCACAGGTGTGTGGTTTCATTTCTGGGTCTTCTATTCTATTCCATTGATCTACCTGCCTGTCACTGACCAATACCATACAGATTTTAACACTGTTGCTCTGTAGTACTGCTTGAGGTCTGAAACACTGATTCCACCAGAAGTTCTTTTACTTTGAGAATAGTTTTAGCTATCCTGGGTTTTTTGTTATTCCAGATGAAGTTGAGAATTGCTTTTTCTAACTGTATGAAGAATTGAGTTTGGATTTTGATGGGGACTGCATTGAATCTGTAGATTGCTTTTGGCAAAATGGCCATCTTGCCAAAAGAGTAGTAACTATTCTTAAGGTTGGATAGTCAGTTGGTTTTGAGAAATTAACAATCGTTTTTTTTTCTCCACATGTCTTTAGGACTGCCACCTTCAATATTGTAAGAAGGGATTTGATGGTAACGAGAACTGATTATTGTTGACTAGTTATTTACCAATCATATAAATTGACTGATTCTTTCATTGAGTTAAATATTCATCAGTTCACTATATTTAATTTTTTTTTAACTCTAGGCCATAGCATCATTTCACTCTGTAATTGTTGTATTGTAGACTTAGTCTTTTTTCTTCTTCTTTTTATATGTATGTGTGTAAGGTGTGCCTGTATATATATGCATACACACACACACACAGATGTGTGAGCACGAATTTTTATGTCTGTGCCTGCATAGGAAGCCTGAGGTTGATGTCTACAAATGTCCTTTATTGCTCTTCCACATTATTAAATTACATAGGCTTTCTCAATCAAACCCAGAGCTTGGCTATACAGCTAGTCTCATTACTAGCTTGCCAGAGGGATTTCATGACTCTGCCTTCAGAGGCAGCCATCACCCTAACCCAGCATTTATGCAAGTTCTAAGGATCTAAATTCATATCCTTTTTCTTGCAAGACTAGTTAGTGTCTAAAATGCTGAGCCACCTCTCCAAATTAGTATTTTGATCTCCCCCCCGCATTTTATTGCTTTCCAATCATCATTAATACATTATTAATTAGATTCTAAGCTTTTTATGCTTACTAGACTAATCTACATTGCTAATGCATATTAATTCTCTTATGCAAATGACTCTACAGTGTATCCACAGTCCACATGCAATTCTGCATAGATAGGGTATTTCACATTTTCCTGAATATCACAAAAAATATGTATAGTACTAGACATGTATGTTTTATTTCTATGTTTAAAAATACCTTCTATGCACTATCCTTTGCTATCTGAGAAAACCCCTCAAATTACTTTGATGAAGAAATCACATGACTACATGCCTCTGAAAGCATATTTATGCCAAATACCTTCCTGATACATTTGGATTTATCATAAATTATTCACTAAAGTATACCACTTTCTGTTAACTTACCTCACCATGATGATTTGAACAAGGATGGTTCCATCGACTCATATGATTGACTGCTTAGTCATCAGAGAATAGTGCTACTTGGGAGGGATTTGAAGTTATGGCATTGTTGGAATGGGTATAGCCTTGTCATAGGAAGTTCATCACCAGGGGTAGGCTTTAAGGTTTCAAAAACCCATGCTAGACTCAGCGTGTTTCTCTTCCTGCTGTCTGAATACCCAGGTGTAGAACTTTAAGCAACTTCTCCACAACATGTTTCCATGTGTGCCACTGTGCTTCCAACCATAAGTATAATGGACTAAACCTCTAAAATTGTAAGAAACACCAAATTAAATTGCTTTCATTTATAAGAGTTGCCAGGGTCATAGTGTCTCTTCACAGCAAAAGAACATTGACTAAAACATTCATTAATCTCAGTGACCCACCAACCTTATCTCTTAGCCCTAAGACTGCAAAACAATATGAGATGTACGTATGTGCATGATTTTGTGGTAAGAAAGTAAAATAGGTCAGCATTCAATCTAAAAATCAATTCATTGATGAGCAAGTCCTGCAGGGAAAAGTTCTTTGAATTCCCTTTCATTAGGCTTTTTAACCCTGTTACAGCATATCTTGTTTCTAAGTTTCATCTTTCAGGTTCAGATCAACTCTCTGAAAGTTATGCTGACTTGTCTATTGTTTGAATACATAGAAGTTATATTTTCAATAGAGTAAATTAATTACACTTGGTATACTCTTCCACCTTTTCTTTAAATTGGTCATGCAGTTACTAAATGTGACAGGAATATATAAATAGGAGAAGTTTCTCCATAAAAACTGACGTAGTGTTGCCAAGAAAATAGGACATGGACCCATGGCATTGAAACCATTCTATGTTCTCCTTTCTACCCTTGAAGATACTCAAAACAATGTATAATTGACTGGTTTCTAAGTATTAAATGTGTAACTACACACAGACATGCCTGCATGCCTAATAGAAAGGATATTTCTCCAAATATTTCTAAAAGATTGGTTTGAGGGAATCTACACAGCAAAAGAATTTGAGGCTTTGAGCTGATAGGTACTTTAGGACAGATCAGAAAATAGCTATTATCATGTGAAGTAAAGAAAATTAGCTTCATGCATTATGAAAAACAGCTGTATGTGATCAGACCTGATTGGGGATTGTTTTAACTACTTTGTTGGAAACAGTTGGAAGAATTCATTGTATCATCTGGAGCATCTGTTATTGTGAGAAGTTGCATCTGGTGGGAAGATCGTTGGTCTGGTATAATTACACACAAATGACTATTTCCTTTCTTTATGTAATTAGTATTGGTGAGTTGTTATGTTGGAAAGCTGATACATGTTAAATATGTATTTTTAAATTGTACATGAGGTCCAATGCAAATGCTGAGTAGAGAAAGGTACTTGATTCCTGGGTCCTAGTCAGGAGTAGGAGACAACCCACTCCTGAAAGTTGTACTCTGATTTCCACATGGTCATTGTGCTAGGTACACAAACACACACACACACACACACACACACATACACACACACACACATACACATATGTGTGTGTGTGTATAAATATATATATATATATATATATATATATATATATATATATGAATCCACCTATTTACCTATTTGAAATGTTCATTTTAGCTTTGCTATATACTATGACCTGAACTGCAAAATGTTGTAAAATGGGGATTAACTCTATCTTGCCAAATAAAGTGGGCCCATGAGAGAGAGGATTTCTTGATGAGACAGATATATTCCCAGGAACTCTCTCCTGCTTCCAAAAAGTAAACTCAGATTTTTCCGGAATCCAACTTTCATTGTTTGTTTTATTGCTTCCTTGGGTGAATTACCTACTTTAAGGAGAAATAATCAGTTCTGCCTACAACTAGCCAGTCAATGTATTTTCTTCCATTGATGTTTTCTAACTTTAATGGCTCAAAGCTGTTTTAATCAGTATCTACACCCTCAGTGGTTGGCCTACCTTCATTACTTTAAGCTTTCAGATTTGCTAATTACTTAATGCATGGTCCAGTAATTAAGCCAGAATCTTAAAATCATGAAAATTTAGCTGACACAATTCCATTGTTGTAATAAATTAATGTTTAATGTAACAATTTTTTTTCTCAGAGTGACTCCATAAGAGTTATAAAATTAACTTCTTAGTGTTCTTGTGAATAAATATAGCAGAGCTTTCTTGAGGGAAAATGCTTGTTTGATTTCTCTATACTCTATTCTATTTATCTTTTGTCCTGCCTTAATTGGCTTTTATAGATCAAAGCTGAATTTAAGATTGAAAAAGAAACTTCTCTCTCCAGTTTCTAGAAAGGACTGGAAAGAGGAAAGGTAAAGGACAACTGTGTTATCTTGATAAGGAGATTTTAATGGTTAACAAATTTGCAAGGTATCAATAACTGCACGAGCTGCAAGTCCCTTGCTTCTCAAATGAGCAGGTGGTTCTGACTGAGTGACCATTTTCAACACTCTGTTCAGCTTTGACAACTTGCTTAAGGCAGGTGGGCATTGCTCATCAATGCCTTTGTATCTTCAAAATCATCAGAGCTATTTATGAGAAAAAATATTTTCGAAGGTACTGAAAATGAAATATAAACTTGGCATACATGTCTTAACTTAAGTCTTACTGCTTGTTTGTTTCTTCTTTATTCATGTGGTATTTGCGGTGCAAATTAATTCTTTAGAAAAGTTCACAAAATGCCTTGTCCCCTAGGCAGCTTAAGAGTCCTAGTATGCGTCCTGATGATGTCTCCAAGTCATTCATTGTCCATCTGCATGGTCTCTTCTACCTTTTCTTCCAGACTGCTTTGTGTCACTTCCTTTTCTTAATTCTCCTTGATACCTTTTAAAGTTCAAGTTAGGCATTTTCTATTCACATGCATGCATCTTTTATTTTATGATGTCTACACAGAGTTACATTGTGGAATTATAATGGAGGATCTGGTTTTTGCCAGTTGACCACTGATGCAGAGAACAGATTCCTTTCAAATGGATTTTTCTACTATTTTTTAAAAAGTATTTTACAATAAACTTAGTCAATACTGCATGGGAATTCTTGACTCTGCATAACTTCTTCTTAGAGGATAACTGTAATGTCTATTCTTTGTCCAACATTACTACATATGGAATCAACTAAAATTGATGTTTCTGCTATACTGGGAGAAAGTATTTCTCCATAAGATTATTTGAATCAGGAATTTCAACCCTAAATCTGGACCATTATCTTCTTGTGGCAAATGACATAAAAAGATTTTAAAGCAGGAAACTTGATTTATTTGTCTGTTTTCTGATTATTCAGTATTGCAGACAAGTTCACCTATCCTGTCTGGTATTAAATACAACTTCTTCAGGATCTAATATACCTGAAGACCAGCTGCTCTCCAGGAATCCTTCAGTATCAGACTGGGACTACTGAGGCATTTAGCCTCATGGACTGATGAACCAATTTCTCAACTTTTCTCTCATTGTACAATCATTCTTGGACTACCCAGACCATAGCTTGAGAGGCAAGCTATAATTAACCTTATATATGTATGTGTATGTATGTGTGTGTGTATACAGTTTATATGCATGTGTGTATATACACATATATATATACAATGAATACTAATACAATTAATAGCCTTCTCAGATACCACTATACAATTTAATACACTTCCATTCTAATATACTGACCATTTCTTGAGATCTAAGTTTTAGCACATTTTCATCTGTCTAGTAAATCATAGAATTCTAAAATTTCAGTGCTTTTAAAACCACAGAACTATTACAATAATATGATTTTATTTTAATCCCAGGTGTAGGGATATGGTGCTTCTTTAAAGTACCTGATTATGATATGTTTCATGTTCTAGCAGGGGCATATTTTTGCCAGTTGTGAAACATTTGGATTTCTGGAGACTTTTCTGAGGATATATAAATGCTAGGGCCCAAGAGGCAGAGTGGGTTGTTGGTTGCTGGCCATTTCCTAACCTCCACATGGCTGATGTACTTTCCAATGGCTGCAAATCATCATTTACTAAAATCTTTATTCCATCTTGGCTATCCCGGACACAGACCTACAGCCCTCCTGGGCTGAGTCCCCAGGACCTACATGATGGCTGTGTTCTCTGGCTGGCACCTCTCATGCTTGGCATCTACTCTTTTCCTGGCACGGTGGCTATCTCTCTTCTTGTTCCTTCCTCAGCCCCTTGCCTGAGAATCCTCAAGTCTCACCTTTCTCTCCCTGCCCAGCCATTGGCTGCTGACAGCTTTACTTACCAATCAAAACCAACTGGAGGCAAGGTCCTTCAGTGTGTTATGTGCAGACATGCAGATTCTTGTGAAATTTGGGGGACTAAATTAACATAATACAAGCAGCATTAGACCAAACTCACAAAGGTGGAAAATGGTTGCAGAAGAGTGGAAGAAAGAAAACCCCACAAAGTAGCAAAAAAACTGGCTATAGTAAATGTTTATGATTAGTGGCTTAAAGGAAGCTACTTTTAATATTATGGCGTATATATGTGCAATGATGTTGTGGTTTTTATGCAAATTAAGATGAATGATACTGGATATCTGTTAACCTTTACACTTGAACTTGCCTATTCTTATGCACAACCAAATCAGCTATTACTGTTTGTCTACTTTCAAAATATGCTCAGAATCAAATCAATTATCATAACTAATCATTTCTCACCTGGACTATTGTGACATACTATAACTACTCCATTAGCAACAGATTGGGTAAGATACCATTCTATTCAGCAAATGACAAATCATCTGTTCCCTCTGCTCTGAGTCTCATTCTGAGTAAAAGTTAATATCCTTTCAAGAAACAAAGGGCCCAAGTCATGTGACCCTCATTTCTCATTCATTCCTCCCTCTCCATTCTTTTTCCATTAACTGACTCCCAGTTGGCACAGGAACTTGAGGGCCTGGAATATTCTCAGATGCATGGTCCTTTTCCTGATCAGTAGCCCTTTGAAGCAGCAGTTCTTCGACATTCTGTGTAGAAAAGTCCACAAAATATATTCTATTTACTTTGCTACTATTTAAAAAAAAATCTTGTAACAAATTCTTTTAACAGTTGAAATACTATGCACTCATTTTCTTCTGGATAAATTCTCAAGTTGAAAAGGGAGCCAGGCAAGTCACAAAGCACATAATAGAGAAGATGCAGGCAGTGTGCATGTGAACTAGTTGTGATCATGAGAGGCAAAGGCTTGTCTGAGCAGTAAGGAAGGCATGGGTCCTGTGTATTAATATATCCACACCCCTTGCATTTGGAGGAAGTCATCTATACCCACTGATTTCAATATGCCGCCATCATTTCTTACTGGATGCCCGTGTTTATAGAAGCTGTCTCTGTAGCATTTAGGCTTAAGCTAAATCATCATGAATCTATATAAAGGTACTATTTTTTATCATTTCGAAATTTGTCATTCGAATGATTATACCTATTTATAACTAATATCTATATGACTAACCCCCTTTCTCCAAAATATTCTCAGTAATTTAATCTAAAATATTCTAGGTTGGCATATTCAAATTTTATTATTTAAGGAAGGAATTTATATACATATTTACCCATATATGCATGAAAATTTAACATAATATATTTTAAATGATATTTTTCTGATAACTGTGAGCTAAATTATAGTTAAGTGATTTTGTTCTAACATTACATACTGAGTGTAATTATAGCTTTTGAATTGTGCCTTTTAATGCTATGGCTACTTTTTAGCATCAATTTTACATTTTAATTAAAATGAATAGCTATATGAATTATAAATCTTTGACATAACTATAAGATTTTGACTTAAGTGTTATTTTATTAAAGAGACATTATTATTAATAATTCTTATTATTATCTTCAAAGATCCGTTTTTTATATACTTGGAGAAGTTCTACCTAGCAATAGCTCCTAGGTTGAATCTAGAGCCCATTCTTCTCTTTTGCTCACACTATGAGCAATGCTCATAGACAGTCTGAGGCTTCTAACCTCTATATCTTAAGTCAATAGTGAAGATAAGCAGACCAGTCAAAAGACATAGACTAACAGACTGGTAACGGAAACAGGACCCTACATTTTGCTGCATACAGGAAACACACCTCAGGGTCAAAGAAAAACACTACCTTAGAGTAAAAGGCTGGAAGACAATTTTACAAGCAAATGGTCTCAGGAAACAAGCTGGAGTAGGCATTTTAATATCAGATAAAATTGACTTTCAACACAAAGTCATCAAAAGAGACTCTTAGGGACACTTCTTGCTGGTCAAAGCAAAGGATATTGTTAATAGGACAAAATGGCAGCCTACAGATAGGGAATAATCTTCACCAGCCCTACTGCTGACAGAGGGCTAATATTTAAAATTTATGAAGAACTCAAGAAATTAGATACCAAGAATACAAATGACCAAATAAAAAATGGCGTACAGAGCTAAAGAGAATCCAGAACAGCCAAGAAACACTTAAAGATATGTTCAATGTCTTTAGTTATGAGGGAAATGTAAATCAAAATGACCCTAAGATTCCATCTTACACCTATCAGAATGCCTAAAACCAAAAATTTAACTGATAGCACATGCTGACAAGGTTGTTAAGCAAGAGGAACACTCCTCCATTTCTGGTGGGAGTCTAAACTTGTACAACCACATTGAAAATTAATGGTCTTAGAGCATACGCTGCTGGTGTTCTGTTCAGAAACTGTCTCCCTGTACCGATGTCCTCAAGGGTCTTCCCCAGTTTCTTTTCTATTAGCTTCAGAGTGTCTGGCTTTATGTGGAGGTCCTTGATCCATTTGGATTTGAGCTTAGTACAAGGAGACAAGGATGGATCAATTCGCATTCTTCTGCATGCTGACCTCCAGTTGAACCAGCACCATTTGTTGAAAAGGCTATTTTTTTCCATTGGATGTTTTCAGCCTCTTTGTCGAGGATCAAGTGGCCATAGGTGTGCGGATGCATTTCTGGATCTTCGATCCTGTTCCATTGATCCTCCTGCCTGTCACTGTACCAATACCATGCAGTTTTTAACACTATTGCTCTGTAGTATTGCTTGAGGTCAGGGATACTGATTCCCCCAGACTTTCTTTTGTTGCTGAGAAGAGTTTTAGCTATCCTGGGTTTTTTGTTATTCCAGATGAATTTGATAATTGCTCTTTCTAACTCTGTGAAGAATTGAGTTGGGATTTTGATGGGTATTGCATTGAATCTGTATATTGCTTTTGACAAAATGGCCATTTTAACTATATTGATTCTACCAATCCATGAGCATTGACAAATGGGACCTCATAAAATTACAAAGTTTCTGTAAGGCAAAGGACACCATCAAGAGGACAAATCGGCAACCAACAAATAGGGAAAGGATCTTCACCAATCCTACATCAGATAGAGGGCTAATATCCAATATATATAAAGAACTCAAGAAGTTAGACTCCAGAAAACCAAACAACCCTATTAAAAATGGGGTACAGAGTTAAACAAAGAATTCTCAACTGAAGAACTTCGGATGGCAGAGAAGCATCTTAAAAATTGCTCAACTTCATTAGTCATTAGGGAAATGCAAATCAAAACAACCCTGAGATTTCATCTTACACCAGTCAGAATGGCTAAGATTAAAAATTCAGGAGACAGCAGGTATTGGAGAGGGTGTAGAGAAAGAGAAACACTCCTCCACTGCTGGTGGGGTTGCAAGTTGGCACAACCACTCTGGAAATCTGTCTGGTGGTTGCTCCGAAAACTGGGCACCTCACTTCCAGAAGATCCTGCTATACCACTCCTGGGCATATACCCAGAGGATTCCCCACCATGTAATAAGGATACATACTCTACTATGTTCATAGCAACCCTATTTATAATTGCCAGATGCTGGAAAGAACCCAGGTATCCCTCAACAGAAGAGTGGATGCAAAAAAATGTGGTATATCTACACAATGGAGTACTATTCAGCCATTAGAAACAATGAATTCATGAAATTCTTAGGCACATGGATGGAGCTAGAGAACATCATACTAAGTTAGGTAACCCTGACTCAAAAGGTGAATCATGGTATGCACTCACTAATAAGTGGATATTAACCTAGAAAACTGGAATACCCAATACAGAATCCACACATCAAATGAGGTACAAAAAGAAAGGAAGAGTGGCACCCTGTTCTGGAAAGACTCAGTGAAGCAGTATTCGGCAAAACCAGAACGGGGAAGTGGGAAGGGGTGGGTGGGAGGACAGGGGGAGAGAAGGAGGCTTGCGGGACTTTCGGGGAGTGGGGGGCTAGAAAAGGGGAAATCATTTGAAATGTAAATTAAAAATATATCGAATAAAAAAAAAGAAAATTAATTTGGTATTTTCTAAGAAAACTGGAAATAGTTCTACCTCAAGACCAGCTATACCATTTCTTGGAATATACCCAAGAGATGACCCAATATACCACAGGGACACTTGTTCAACCATGTTCATTACAGCTTTATTTATAATAATCCCAAACTGAAAACAACCAAGATGTCACTCAACTGAAGAATAGATAAATAAAATGCATTACATATACACAATGAAATACTAATCAGCCATTAACAATGAAGACATCAGGAATTTTACAGGCAAATGCATGGGATTTGAGAATATCATCCTGAGTGAAGTAACTAAAAGTCAGAAAGACATATGGTATATACTCACTTATAAGTGGATATTAGCCATAAAAGTTCAATTGGAGGCCAGCATGCAGAAGAATGTGAATTGATCCATTCTTATCTCCATGTACTAAACTTTACTCCAAGTGGATCAAGGACCTCCATGTAAAACAAGACACACTGAAACTAATAGAAAAGAAACTGGGGAAGACCCTTGAGGACATGGGAACAGGGGAAAAGTTCCTGAACAGAAAACCAATAGCTTATACTCTACGATCAAGAATTGACAAATGGGACCTCATAAAATTACAAAGTTTCTGTAAGGCAAAGGACATTGTTAAAAGGACAAAATGGCAACCATCAAATTCGGAAAGGATATTCACCAACCCTACATCTGATAGAGGGCTAATATCCACTATATACAAAGAACTCAAGAAGTTAGACCCCAGGGAACCAAATAACCCTATTAAAAAATAGGGTACAGATCTAAACAAAGAATGTTCACCTGAAGAAATTCGGATGGCCAACAGGCACCTTAAGAAGTGCTCAACATCATTAGTCATTAGGGAAATGCAAATCAAAACAACCCTGAGATTTCACCTTACACCAGTCAGAATGGCTAAGGTCAAAAACTCAGGAGACAGCAGGTGTTGGTGAGGATGTGGAGAAAGAGGAACACTCCTCCACTGCTGGTAGGGCTGTAAGATGGTACAACCACTTTGGAAATCAGTCTGGCGATTCTTCAGAAAATTGGACATGATATTTCTGGAAGACCCTGCTATACCTCTCCAAAGGATTCCCCGGCATGCAATAAAGACACATGCTCCACAATGTTCATAGCAGCCTTATTTATAATAGCCAGAAGCTGGAAAAAACCCAGATGTCCCTCAATGGAGGAATGGATACAGAAAATGTGGTATATTTACACAATGGAATACTACTCAGCAATTAGAAACAATGAATTCACAAACTTTTTAGGCAAATGGTTTGATCTGGAAAATATCATCCTAAGTGAGGTAACCCAATCACAATAGAATACACATGGAATGCAATCTCTGATAAGTGGATATTAATTAGCCCAGAAGCCCTGAATACACAAGGCACAAATTGCATAACAAATAACTCCCATGAAGAAGTATGGAGAGGGTCCTGATCCTGGAAAGGATTTATCTAGCATTGGAGAGGAATATAAGGACAGAGAAAAAGGAGGGAAGTGATTGGAGAATGGGTGGAGAGAAGAAGGTTTATGGGACATATGGGGAGGGGGGATCCAGGAAAGGGGAAATCATTTGGAATGTAAACAAAGAATATAATATAATATAATATAATATAATATAATATAATATAATATATATATATATATATATATATAAAAGTTCAGGATAACCATGCTACAATCCACAGACCCAAAGTAACTGGGTTATAAAAATGTCTGAAGAGGATGAACAAAATCTCACTATGATGGTTTGTATATGCTTGGCTCAGGGAGTGGCACTATTAAAAGGTGTAACCTTGTTATAGTAGGTATGTAACTGTGGGTGTGGACTTTAAGACCCTGGTCTTATTGTATAAAGGGTAAAAATACCCACAGAAGTAGATACAAGGACAAAAGGTTGAGCAGAGTCTGAGGGAAAGACCATCCAGAGACTACTCCACCCAGGAATGCATCAGCTATACATTTACAAAACCCAGGCACTATTGTGGGTGCCCACACATGCTGGCTGGCTGGAGCCAGATACAGCTATCATCTAGGAAGCTCTCCTAGTACATGACAAATACAGAGGGGGACACTCTCAGCCAGACATTGAACTGTGCATATGGTCCCCAATGGGCAAGCTAGAGAAAGGACTCAAGGAGCTGAAGGGGTTTCCAGTACCATAGGAAGAACAACAATATGAGTCACCAAGTACTCCTAGAGCTCCCAGGGACAAAATCATCAACCAAAGAGTACACATGGAGTTACCCATGGCCCTAGACACATTGGCAGTAGAGGATGATCTTGTTGGGCACCAAATGGGGAAGAAGTCCTTAATCCTGGAAAGACTTGATGCCTTAGTGTATAGGAATACTAGGACAAGGAAGCAGGGCTGGGTTGACTGGGGAAGGGGAGATGGCTTATGGGATTTGGGGGGATGGGTGAGCCAGGAAATGGGACAACATTTGAAGTGTAAATAAAAACTATACCTAATTTTTTTTTAAAAAGACCCTCATCTTAGCTGCTTGGAAGCCAGTATTCTGCTAGCAGCCTTCAGATGAAGATGTAGAACTCTCAGCTTCTACTGTACCATGCCTGCCTGGATGCTGCCATACTCCCACCTTGATGATAATAGACTGAACCTCTGAACCTATAAGCCAGTACCAATTAAATGTTTATCAGACATGCATTGACCATGTGTCAGTTCACAGCAGTAAAACCCTAACTAAGATACTCACTCAGAATGGGATAATAAGTAGTCATTGGAGGTGAATGGAGAGAGGGAACTAGGTAGGAGAGTAATAGGGAAGGAGGGGAATGGAGTGCCTTTCTTTACTCTTAAGCATGTCCTTTGGTGGAAGTAGCCTGTACAGCTGAGAGCAACCCTGCAGATCAGAGGATCGTGTCTGGAGTCCTCTGGCAGGAGCCTTCTGGTTTCCACCTCCATATTGAGAAGATCCCCTGCCACATTGTGCCATTTCAAAGTGGCTCAGGAAGCCACTTATACACCCAGCTGTGCAGAGGAGACAGCCAGCACAACCTGAATACAGAGTTGATAGGGACCACAGAGCTACATACCCAAATACAACCACAAGAGAGTGGGTCTTGAGCACCATCTTTGCCCCTGTGTCTGTGTAACAGATTGGTAGGCAGGGATCACCAGAGTAGAGGATCGCTTGGGACACACCCCACCAGGTTTCCAACTGCACCCAGGAACAGAGCAGCACCACAGCAATTTGTGCCAGGGGAAAGCAGGTCACCCAGGGTTGCTGAGATAGGCCTCCAACACAGGAGGGCCAAGCACCAGTCAGTGACAGCAGGACCAACTAACACCAGAGATAACCAGATGGCAAAAGGCAAATGCAGGAACGTTGCTAACCGTAATCAAGGCAATATGGCACCATCCAAACCCAATTCTCCCACAACAGCAAGTCCTAGATACCCCAACACACCAGGAAAGCAAGATTTGGATTTAAAATCACAGGTCATGATGCTGATGGAGGGCTTCATGGAGGGCTTCAAGAAGTACATAAAAAAACTCCCTTAAAGAAACACAGGAGAACACAAGTAAACAGGGAGAAGCCCTTGAAGAAATAAGGGAAAACACAACAAAACAGGTGAAGGAATTAAACAAAGCCATTCAAGATCTTAAGAAGTAGGTAGAAATAATAACTCGGGACATAGAAAATCTTAGAAAGAAGTCAGGAGTCATGGATCCAAGCATCAACAACAGAATACAAGAGAAAGAAGAGAGAATCTTAGATGCAGAAGATACCATAGAAAGCATTGATACAATAGTCAAAGAAAATGAAAAATGCAAAAAGCTCCTGACCCAAAACATGCAGGAAATCTAGGACAAAATGAGAAGACCAAACTTAAGGATTATAGGTATAGAAGAGAGTGAAGATTTCCAAACTAAAGGGCCAGTAAATGTCTTCAACAAAATTATAGAAGAAAACTTCCCTAACCTAAAGAGATGCCCATGAACACTCAAGAAGCCTACAGAATTCCAAATAGATTTGACCAGAAAATAAATTCCTCCCATCACATAATAATTAAAACACCAAATGTACTAAACAAAGAAAAAATATTAAAAGCAGTAAGGGGAAAAGGTCAAGTAATATATAAAGGTCAAGTAATATATAAAGGTATATAAACCTATCAGAATTACACCGGATTTCTCACCAGAGACTATGAAAGCCAGAATAGCCTGGGCAGATGTCATGCACACCCTAAGGGAAAAACAATGCCAACCCAGACTCCTATATCCATCAAATTTCTCAATTCCATAGATGGAGAAACTAAGGTATTTCATGACAAAAACAAATTTACACACTATCTTTCCACAAATCCAGCCCTTCAAAGGATAATAAATGGAAAACACCAACAAAAGGAGAGAACCTATACACTAGAAAAAGCAAGAAATTAATCTTTCAACAAACGCAAAAGAAGATAACCACACAAATACAAAAATTACATCAAAAATAGCAGTAAGCAACAATCACTATTCCTTAATATCTCTTAACATCAATGGATTCAATTCCCTAATAAAAAAGACATAGACTAACAGACTGGATTCATAAACAAGACCCAACATTTTCCTACATACAGGAAACGCATCTCAGTGTCAAAGACAACCCTACCTCACAGTAAAAGGCTGGAAAACAGTTTTCCAAGCAAATGGTCCCAGGAAACAAGTTCAAGTAGCCATTCTAATATCCAATAAAATAGACTTTCAACCAAATGCCATCAAAAAGACACTTTATACTCATCAAAGGAAAAATCTACCAGGAAGAACTCTCAATATTGAACATATATGCCCTAAATAAAAGGGCACCCTCATTCATAAAGGAAACTTTACTAAAGCTTAAAGCACACATTACACTCTACACAATAATTGTGGGTGACTTCAACACTCCATTCTCCTCAATGGACAAATCAGGGAAAAACAAACTAAACAGAGACACAGTGAAACTAACAGAAGTTTTGGACCAAATCGATTTGATAGATATCTATAGAACATTTCATCCTAAATCAAAATAATATATCTTCTTCTCAGTACCTCATTGTACCTTCTCCAAAACTACCACATAATTGGCCACAAAACAAATCTCAACAGATATAAGAAGATCAAACTAATTCCATGCCTCCAATCAGATCACTATGAAGTAAGGGTAGTATTCAATAGCAACATAAAACAGAAAGCACACATACACATGGAAGCTGAACAATGTTCTACTCTAGGAAGAGATAAGCAAAGAAATCAAAACCTTTTTAGAATTTGATGAAAATGAAGGCACAATATACCCATATTCATGGGACACAATGAAAGCAGTGCTAAGAGGAAAACTCATAGCTCTGAGTGCCTCCAAAAAGAAGCTGGAGAGAGAGCATACACTAGCAGCTTAACTGCACACCTGAAAGCCCTGGAACAAAAAGAAGCTAATTCACCCAAGAGGAGTAGAAGACAGGAAATCATCAAACTTAGGGCTGAAATCAGTCAAGTAGAAACAAAGAAAACCATACAAAGAATAAGCAAAACCAGGAGCTGGTTCTTTGAGAAGATCAACAAGATAATAAACCCTTAGCCAGACTAAACAGAGGGCACAGAGACAGTATCTAAATTAACAAAATTAGAAATGAAAAGGGAGATATAGCAAGAGAAACTGAGGAAATTCAAAAAGTTATCATGTCCTACTACAAAAGCCTATGCTCAACACAAGTGGAAAATCTAGATGAAATGGACAATTTCCTAGACAGATACCAACTACCAAATTTAACCAGGATCAGATAGTCCATCTACACAGTCCCATAACCTCTAAAGAAATAGAAGTGGTCATTGACAGTCTCCCAACCAAAAAAAGCACAGGACCAGATGGTTTTAGTGCAGAGTTCTCAGACCTTCAAAGGAGACCTAATACCAATACTCTTAAAACTATTCTACAAAATAGAAACAGAAGGAACATTACCCAACTAGTTCTATGAAGCCACAATTTTGCTGATACCAAAACCACACAAAGATCTAACAAAAAAGAGAACCTTAGGTGGATTTCCTTTATGAATTTCAATGAAAATATACTCACTAAAATTCTTGCCAACTGAATCCAAGAACACATAAAAAAAGATCATTCACCATGATCAAGTAAGCTTCATCCCAGTGATGCAAGGATGGTTCAATATACAGAAATCCATCAATGTAATCCACTACATAAACAAATTGGAAGGAATACAAACACATTGTCATTTCATTACAGGCTGAAAACCATTTGACAAAATTCAGCATCCTTTCACGTTTAAGGTTTTGGAAAGAACAGGAATTCAAGGCCCATACCTAAACATAATAAAAGCATATACAGAAAACAAGTAGCCTACATCAAACTAAATGGAGAGAAAATTAAAGCAATCCCTTTAAAATCAGGGACTAGACAAGGCTTCCCTCTCTCTCGATATTTATTCAATATAGTACTTGAAGTTCTAGATCGAGTAATTAGGCAACATAAGGAGGTTAAGTGGATACAAATTGGAAAGGAAGATGTCAAATTATCAATATTTGCAGATGATACGATAGTATACTTAAGTGACCCAAAAAAATTTACCAGAGAACTCTACAGCTGTTAAACAACTTTAGCAAAGTGGCTGGATATAAAATCAACTCAAGAAAATCAGTAGTCTTCCTATACGCAAAGGATAAAGAGGTTGAGAAAGAAATTAGGGGAATGACACCCTTCACAATAGCCACAAACAATATAAAGTATCTTGGTGTGACTCTAACCAAACAAGTGAAAGATCTATATCTTCAAGATCTTTCTTCAAGTCTTTGAAGAAAGAAATAGAAGACCTCAGAAGATGGAAAAATTGGATTAGCAGGATTGATATAATAATGGCCATTTTTCCAAAAACAATATACAGATTCAATGCAATCCTCATCAAAATCCCAACTCAATTCTTCATACAGTTAGAAAGAGCAATTCTCAAATTCATCTGGAATAACAAAAACCCAGTATAGCTAAAACTATCTTCAACAGTAAAAGAACTTCTCGGGTAATCAGTATTCCTGACCTCAAGCAGTACTACAGAGCAATTGTATTAAAACCTGTATGGTATTGGCACAGTGACAGGCAAGTGGACCAATGGAATAGTATTGAAGACCCAGAAATGAACCCACACACCTATGGACACTTGATCTTTGACAAAGGAGCTACAACCATCCAATGGAAAAAATAGCCTTTTCAACAAATGGTGCTGGTTCAACTGGAGGTCAGCATGCAGAAGAATGCAAATCGATTCATTCTTATCTCCTTGTACGAAACTCCAGTCCAAGTGTATCAAGGACCTCCACATAAAACCAGACACACTGAAACTAATAGAAAAGAAACTGGGGAAGACCCTTGAGGTCATGGGCACAGGGGAAATTTTCCTGAACAAAAGAGCAAATAGTTTATGCTCTAAGATCAAAAATTGACTATGGAACTTCATAAAATTACAGAGTTTCTGTAAGGCAAAGGACATTGTCAAAAGAACAAAACAGCAAACAACAAATTGGGATCTTTACAAACAACAAAAGATCTTTATGAACTCCACATCCAACAGAAGGCTTATATCCAAGATATACAAAGAACTCAAGAAGGTAGACTCAAGAGAGCCAAATAACCCCATTAAAAATGGGGTACAGAGCTAAAAAAAAGAATTTTCATCTGAGGAATATAGAATTGTGGAGAAGCAAGTAAAGAAATGTTCAACATCCTTAGTCATCGGGGAAATGTAAGTCAAAACAACCCTGAGATTTCACCTCATACCAGTCAGAATGGCTAAGATCAAAACTCAGGAGAAAACAGGTCCTGGTGAGGATGTGGAGAAAGAGGAACACTCCTCCACTGCTGGTGGGATTGCAAGTTAGGACAACCCTGGAAATAAGTCTAGTGGTTCCTCAGAAAACTGGACATGATACTACTGGAGAACCCAATTATACTGCTCCTGTGCATATACCCAATGATTCCCCAGCATGTAATAAGGATACATGCTCCACTATGTTCCTATGTTCATAGTGGTCCTTTTTATAGTAGCCAGAAGCTAGAAAGAACCCAGATGTCCCTCAATGGAGGAATGGATATAAAAAATGTGGTAAATATACACAGTGGAGTACTATTCAGCAATTAAAAACAATGATTTCATAGAATTCTTAGACAAATGAATGGAACTGGAGAATATCATCCTAAGTGAGGTAACCCAATCACAAAAGAACACTCATGGCATGCACTTACTGATAAGTGGTTATTAGCCTAGAAGCTTGAAATATGCAAGACACAATTCACATATCAGATGAAGCCCAAGAAGAAGGAAGTAGAGGCCCCTGGTACTGGAAAGGTCCTGGAAAAGCAGTGTAGAGAAATACCAAGACAGGGAAGCTGGAAGTGGTAGATTGGGGAACAGGGGGAGGGTAGAGTGCTTATGGGACTTTCAGGGATGGGGAATCCAGGAAAGGGGAAATCATTTGAAATGTTAATAAAGAATATATCAAATAAAAAAAAGAAAGAAAGGAAAAAGAAAAAAAAGCATGTCTTTTGGTAATTTCACCAGGCATCTTCCAGAAAAGCATTACATGACACATCTGATTCGCCAGTAAAACCAGAAATTCTCACTTCAAATATCTAATATTGAGATATTAGTCACTTCTTGACTAACTCACGTGACATGGACAAGATTTCTCAGAGTCACACAGCATGGAGAATACTATAACCCCAGGCATTGTGCTACTTGTGCCCTGGACCACCTGCTGCCTGACTCTACCTGCCTTTAGGGGTTAGAGATGAGTTGTTGAAGAATCAACTGCACAGGTTCTGTGAACAGGTGAGAACTTCACAGCAAGCTTGTATGAATGCTGTAGCAACTGTTTAATAATCCGTGGGGACACTCTTTGTACCCTCCACCTGTATACCATTGGCTCCAAGCAAGAATCTCTTCTAAACAGCAGTCTCCGATTGGCTGGCATTGTCTGCATCAGCAATCCTTGGTCTCTCAAGAAGTTCTCAATTAGGTCCTCCTGCAGTAGTTGACTTTGTGGCTGTGTTTCCCCTGGCATTCATGTAGAGGTGGCCACCACCACTAACCACCACTGCCATTTCTCCTACAGAGTTGAAGGAGTGAAGCAGAAGTATAACAAGTACAAGAAATTGTTGCTCTACATAGAGAATTTGAAGTCAGCCTGGACTGTTTATAAAGAATCTTCCTTATTACATGCTGGGGAATACTCTGAGTATATGCCCAGGAGTGGTATAAATAGGTCCTCCAGTAGTATCATGCCCAGTTTTCTTAGGAACCACCAGACTGGTTTCCAGAGTGGTTGTACTAGCTTTCAATCCCACCAGCAGTGGAGGAGTGTTCCTCTTTCTCCACATCCTTGCCAGCACCTCCTGTCTCCTGAGTTTTTGACCTTATGGAATACTACTCACCTATTAAAAACAATGAATTCATGAAATTCTTAGGCAAATGGGGGGAACTGGAAAATATCATCCTAAGTGAGGTAACCCAATCATAAAAGAACCCACATGGTATGCACTCACTGATGATAAGTGGATGTTAGCCCAGAAGTTCGGAATACTCAAGAAGCAATTCACATATCAAATGATGCCCAAGAAGAAGTAAGGAGAGTCCCCTGGTCCTGGAAAGGCTCCATGCAGCAGCGCAGGGAATACCTGGACAGGGAAGTGGGAGGGAGTTGATTGGGGAACAGGGGAAGGGGAGAAGGCTTATGGGACTTTCGAAGAGGGGGGTCCAGAAAAGGGGAAATTATTTGAAATGTAAATAAAGAATATATCTAATAAAAAAAAAGAACCTTCCTCAAAGTCAAAGTCAAAGTGTGGGGAGGCCTAGGGTGTTAGCATTCCTTCCATGATCTGCCCAGCAGTAACCTGGCAACAACCATGTAGGCCTGGCTTACTATAAAAGGGGTTTGCCCCCTCCATGATCTCTGTCTGATTCTCTTTTCTCCATGACCCCTTACTCCCCCCTCCCCTTTCCCCTCCAGCCTCTTTCCATGTGTTCCTGGCAGACCCCCTCCCCCTTCTTTTTCTCTCTCTCTCCTTCTCCCCCCCCTATCTCTTTCTGTCTTTCTCTGCCTCTACTCCCTTCTCAACACCCCTTCCTATGCCCTAAATAAACTCTATTCTAACCATACCCATTTTATGGCTGGTAACTTCAGGGGGAAGGGAAGGGATGACTCAGCATGGGCATGCAGAAGCCTTGGCTTTTTTTTTTTTTTTTAAATAAAATACAACACAGGGTCCATCTAAGAAGCAGAGTGCTTGCAAACCCAGCATAAGGAATCTAGACTCAGTTGTCAGTACCACAAAAATATACATAAATAAGTGAACAAGCAAACAAGTAAATGTGTATAATCTGAATTCTGCCTGTTAACTGAATTAAGCAGGTTTTATATAGGTAGTAACTGTAATTGAATTTGATTTTTCAGAGTGATCGTTTACAGAGGGATATCAGTAGAATTTGCATTTTGGCCATTTTTTTTTTTGGTCTGGTGTCAGTTGCCAATGACCAGCTTCGCATGGAGAGGGGTTCCCAGAGAAGTTATATCTGGGAGCATGGAAAAGAATGACTCGATGTCAAATCACAGACCCAAGCTGACACCTGTGTTCTGCTTGCTATTCTAAGAGATCTCTATGTCCATGTTTTTCTTGCTTGCGTGTGAGTGTGTGTATGTGTGCGTGTGTATGTATGTGTGTGTGTGTGTCTGTCTGTCTGTCTTTCTCTGTCTCTGTGTCCATCAGTTTTCCAAGCAATTTTTTCTTTTTATGCTAAAAATTTCGCTGTATCCAACTTCTGTAGAACGGTCCAGTCTTTTATTTTACATATCAGTCTAGTCATTTACTCAAGATTTCCTTCTGATTATCTATAAATCAGCATCTCTTACCTCCAGCCATTTGATTCTTAAGAGACAGAAACCCTACTGTTTTTCTTAATATTGCAAAAGACTTCAGAGATCTGTTTGCCTTTGTTAAGCATAGACTAGGAAGCAGTTGGGTAGGATCCTGATCTGAAATTACTATTTCTACCACACCTGGGCCTAACCTCCTTGCTCTGTCCTAGGCTGACCTTGCAGTCAAGAATCTACCTGCCTTTGTATCTTTCTGACAATCTGGCTCACAGTGTAGCTGCCTTTGTTTCTTTATATTCATGTAGCCTCTCATATAATTCATATTGCATCCTTATATTAGTCATAGTTGAGAAATTATGTATTTTGAACTCATGTATTTAGAGCACTTTCCTATAGCCTCAATGGGTGTCCTAAAGATTCCAGGTTTTACCATTTTATTGAGATATTAGCTATATTCAGCTCCTAGACTCATGCTGACTGTCACTGATTCATTGTGAAATATGTACATTATTACACAAACAAGCCTTATGCTCACAACAGCCATAGACACACATGGAGGTTCACACCGGGGCCCTGTCCCAGGGGCAGGAACCAAGTCACTCTCTTCCCACCAGGGCCATGCCAGGCACAGCAGTCAAATGCACTAGTAGGCACTGACGTCACAAGGAGACCATGGTAGAGTTTAAGAGTGGTTACCTTCTGTATTAGTGGTAGAAAGGAAATCCTGGAAGAGAATATCTCAGCTCGGATTTCCAAGCAGAGATCATTTAGAATTTACATTATTTTGATAAAATATCAGGTTTTGTTTGAGCTCGCTGAGAGCTGCTCTGGAAGCTTTTGAGCAGCAAGTGTGTTTATGTCAAGTGTTCCCTGATTCTTGTCTAGAGATGGGCAGCCTCCCTAGCTCAGTGGCAATCTGAAGGGGTAGAAGAGCAGTGTAGCCTAAAGATAAAAGCATGCCCTTCAGGACACAGAGAAGGAAAACTACTTCCAAACGATGTCACTCTTATTTATCCATGATATAAAGGTGCTTGCCGTGGGAAAGAAGAGCCTGAACTTCATTATAGGAAGGTCATTCAAGGAGAGAAGGCTTAGTCCGGAACTCTAACTTACTGACTCAACCTCCCCAGTTTATTTCTGCCGCATGTTGGGTACACCCAATCCTTTGCTATTTGTTCCTTGGTTTGGAAACCTCACCCGAGGGGACACTCTGGTTTGCCTGGGACTATGTCAATCATAAAAACTACCTGGCTACCTTAAAGGGGCTTCGCAGAACATTTCTTTTCAGTGTTGGCAAGTTCTTGGTGTGGTGATCTCACCATACTGCTCTTGCTTGGTCTTTTATTTGGAGACTTCATCTGCAGCTGTGTTATGCTTAAGACTCAACAGGCAAGCTTTAGATTTCTGGTGGGGCAAACCGCCAGGAGTCTGCCTGCACTCAGAAACTGAGCACATAGGCGGGTTTTGTTGCAGGAGTAGTGTCCTATGTGAGAATCAACAGAGGGAGTGACCCCCACCACAACATCTTCACTCCATAATAGAGCAGACAGAGAACACCTAGTTAACCTTGACAACCTAAGTATAACATTGCTTGAGGCAAGACAGAGAAGGGCTCCAAAGGCACAAAAGAAGAAGGGAGCATATCAGTAATCTGTGCCAGAAGAAACCCAGTCATCCAGTGTTGCAGAGATAACCTTAAAGATCCACAGTAGGTTGAAGCACCAGCTAGTGACAATAAGACCATCTAACATGGATAAAGGGTAGGAATGTTACTAACAGAAACCAAGGCATTATGGCAGCATCTGAACCCAATTCTCCAACATTAACAAGTTCTGGATACCCCAACACACCAAAAAAATAAGATTTGGATTTCAAATCACTGGTCATGAGGCTGGTAGAGGAACACATGAAGGACATACTTAAAGAAATTCAGGAGAAAATGGATCAAAAATTAGAAGCCCTTACAAGGGAAACACAAAAATCATTGAAAGAAATTCAGGAGAATACAAAAGCCAATAAGGAGGAAATGCAAAAATCACTTAAAGAAATATAGGAGAACCTTGATCAACAGGCAGAAGTCATAAAAGAGACTTCTTAAAGAATTAGAGGAAATCAGGGAGCACGGGCGCGCACGCCCGCCATCCTAGTCACCTGGCAAACCCAATTAACAGTCATAGCCCTAGGGGAACTTTGCTCGGACCTTGGCCTCCCAGGCTTTTGCCTGGACTCAGGGACTGGGCGGCCAGGCTAACCTTGTGTGCGACAGCCCAGTTGGCAGATCGGCTGCCCAGCGGAGTGAGCAGAACACAGGGGAGGTCACAGTAGCATACACCGTCGGCACTCCCTGGGAGTGCACACGGGCTCCATCTGCTCCACAGACACAATCTGGGGCAAGGCCTCAGGCAGAAGCCCTTAGCTCTACTCTCTCAGCTTCCGGATCCAGATCAGTCTGGGCGGCAGCATTACATCTCCAAGTCCTGCAAGTGGCTAGCTGGGCTTCCAGGCGGCCAGCTGGGAGAAGTCAGTGTGCTCCAGTGAATCCAGCGGGCCCCAGCGGGAGCCTTCGGGTGCCTGCTTTGTGATCGGAACAGCCTGGGCAGCAGCACACTGTCTACAAGCAGTGCAGGAGGTAAGCTGTGCACCAGAGGCCTACTGGGAAGGGGCAGCTTGCACTGGTGAGTCCAGCACTGACAAGATAAACTAACACCAGTGAGATCTAGATGGCAAAAGGCAAACGCAGGAACGTCACTAACAGAAATCAAGGCAATATGGCAACATCTGAACCCAATTCTCCTCTACCAACATGTCCTGGATACCCCATCACACCAGTAAAACAAGATTTGGATTTAAAATCACTGGTCATGATGCTGGTACAGGAACACATGAAGGTCATACATAAAGAAATTCAGGAGAAAATGGATCAAAAGTTAGAAGCCCTTGCAAGGGAAACACAAAAATCATTGAAAGAAATCCAGGAGAATACAAAAGCCAACAAGGAGGAAATGCAAAAAACACTTAAAGAAATACAGGAGAACTTTGCTCAACAGGCTGAGGTCATGAAAGACGAAACACAAAAATCTCTTAAAGAAATACAGGAGAACTTTGGTCAACAGGCTGAGCTCATGAAAGAGGAAACACAAAAATCTCTTAAAGAATTACAGGAAAACACAAACATGCAAGTGAAGGAGCTAAGCAAAACCATCCAGGATCTAAAATCAGAAGTAGAAACAACTAAGAAAACTCAAAGGGAGACAACTTTGGAGATAGAAAGCCTTGAGAAGAAATCAGGGGACAGAGATACAAATATCAACAACAGAATACAAGAGATAGAAGAAAGAATCTCAGATGCTGAAGATTCCATAGAAACCATGGACTCAACAGTTAAAGAAAATGCAAAATGCAAAAAGCTTGTAACCCAAAATATCCAGGAAATCCAGGACACAATGAGAAGACCAAACCTAAGGATTATAGGCATAGATGAGAGTGAAGATTTACAACTTAAAGGGCCAGCAAATATCTTCAATAAAATTATGGAAGAAAACTTCCCTAACCTAAAGAGAGAGATGCCCATGAATATACAAGAAGCCTACAGAACTCCAAACAGACTGGACCAGAACAGAAATACTTCCCGTCACATAATAATCAAAACACCAAATGTTCTAAACAAAGAAAGAATACTAAAGGCAGTAAGAGAAAAAGGCCAAGTAACATATAAAGGAAGACCTATCAGAATCACAGCAGACTTTTCACCTGAGACTATGAAGGCTAGAAGGTCCTGGGCAGATCTCATGCAGACTCTAAGAGAACACAAATGCCAACCAAAACTACTATATCCAGCAAAACTCTCAATCACCATAGATGGAGAAACTAAGATATTTCATGACAAAACCAAGTTTACCCAATATCTATCCACAAACCCGGCCCTAAAAAGGATAATAGGAGGACAACACCAATACAAGGAGGGAAACTTCACCCTGGAAAAAGCAAGATAGTAACCTTTCATCAAACCCAAAAGAAGTTAAGCATTCAAATTTAAAAAATAACGTCAAAAATGATAGGAAGTAACAATCACTATTCCTTAATAACTCTTAACATCAATGGACTTAATGCCCCAATAAAAAGACACAGACTAACTGACTGGATACGTAAACAGGACCCTACATTTTGCTGCTTACAGGAAACACACCTCAGGGTCAAAGACAAACACTACCTTAGAGTAAAAGGCTGGAAGACAATTTTACAAGCAAATGGTCTCAGGAAACAAGCTGGAGTAGCCATTTTAATATCAGATAAAATTGACTTTCAACCCAAAGTCATCAAAAGAGACCCTGAGGGACACTTCTTGCTGGTCAAAGGAAAAATACAAAAAGAAGAACTGTCAATCCTGAACATCTATGCCCCAAATGCAAGGGCACCCTCTTTCGTAAAAGAAACTTTATTAAAACTAAAAGCACACATTGCACCTAACACAATAATGGTGGGTGACTTCAACACTGCACTTTCCTCAATGGACCGATCAGGAAAACAGAAACTAAACAGGGACACAATGAAACTAATTGAAGCTTTGGACCAATTAGATTTAACAGATATATATAGAACATTCTATCCTAAAACAAAAGAATATACCTTTTTCTCAGCACCTCATGGTACCTTCTCCAAAATCGACCATATAATTGGTCACAAGACAGACCTCAACAAATATAAGAAGATCGAACTAATCCCATGCCTCCTATCTGATCACTATGGAGTAAAAGTGGTCTTCAATAGCAACAGAAACAACAGAAAGCCCACATACACGTGGAAACTGAACAATACTCTACTCAATGATACCTTGGTCAAGGAAGAAATAAAGAAAGAAATTAAAGACTTTTTAGAACACAATGAAAATGAAAACACAACATACCCAAATCTATGGGACACAATGAAAGCAGTGCTAAGAGGAAAACTCATAGCCCTGAGTGCCTCCAAAAAGAAAATGGAGAGAGCATACATTACCAGCTTAATGACACACCTGAAAGCCCTGGAACAAAAAGAAGCTATTTTGCCCAGGAGGAGTAGAAGGCAGGAAATCATCAAACTCAGGGCCGAAATCAATCAAGTAGAAACAAAGAGAACCATACAAAAAATCAACAATACCAGGAGCTGGTTCTTTGAGAAAATCAACAAGATAGATAAACCCTTAGCCAGAATGACCAAAGGGCACAGAGAAAGTATCCAAATTAACAAACTTAGAAATGAAAAGGGAGATATAACAACGGAAACTGAGGAAATCCAAAAAATCATCAGATCCTACTACAAGAGCCTATACTCAACACAACTGGAGAATCTGGAGGAAATGGACAATTTCCTTGACAGATACCAAATACCAAAATTAAATCAGGACCAACTAGACCATCTAAACAGTCCCATAATGCCTAAAGAAATAGAAGGAGTCATAGAAAGTCTTCCAACCAAAAAAAGCACAGGACCAGATGGCTTCAGTGCAGAATTCTACCAGACCTTCAAAGAAGAGTTAACACCAATACTCTTCAAACTATTCCACAAAATAGAAACAGAAGGAACACTACCCAATTCCTTCTACGAAGCCACAATTACGCTGATACCAAAGCCACACAAAGATCCAACAAAGAAAGAGAACTTCAGACCAATTTCCCTTATGAACATCGATGCAAAAATACTCAATAAAATTCTTGCCAACCGAATCCAAGAACACATCAAAACGATCATCCACCATGATCAAGTAGGCTTTATCCCGGGAATGCAGGGTTGGTTCAATATACGGAAATCCATCAATACAATCCACTACATAAACAAACTCAAAGAACAAAACCACATGGTCATTTCATTGGATGCTGAAAAAGCATTTGACAAAATTCAGCATCCTTTCATGCTTAAAGTCTTGGAGAGAACAGGAATTCAAGGCCCATACCTAAACATAGTAAAAGCAATATACAGCAAACCGGTAGCCAGCATCAAACTAAATGGAGAGAAACTTGAAGCAATCCCACTGAAATCAGGGACCAGACAAGGCTGCCCCCTTTCTCCTTTTCTTTTCAATATTGTACTTGAGGTACTAGCTCGGGCAATTCGACAACATAAGGAGGTCAAAGGGATACAAATTGGAAAGGAAGAAGTCAAACTATCATTATTTGCAGACGACATGATCGTCTACCTAAGTGACCCAAAGAACTCCACTAGAGAGCTCCTACAGCTGATAAACAACTTCAGCAAAGTGGCAGGTTATAAAGTCAACTCAAGCAAATCAGTGGCCTTCCTATACTCAAAGGATAAGCAGGCTGAGAAAGAAATTAGGGAAATGACCCCCTTCACAATAGCCACAAACAGTATAAAGTATCTTGGGGTGACTCTTACCAAACATGTGAAAGATCTGTATGACAAGAACTTCAAGACTCTGAAGAAGGAAATGGAAGAAAACCTCAAAAAATGGGAAAACCTCCCATGCTCATGGATCGGTAGAATCAATATAGTTAAAATGGCCATTTTGCCTAAAGCACTATACAGATTCAATGCAATACCCATCAAAATCCCAACTCAATTCTTCACAGAGTTAGAAAGAGCAATTATCAAATTCATCTGGAACAACAAAAAACCCAGGATAGCTAAAACTATTCTCAGCAACAAAAGAAAATCTGGGGGAATCAGTATCCCTGACCTCAAGCAATACTACAGAGCAATAGTGTTAAAAACTGCATGGTATTGGTACAGTGACAGGCAGGAGGATCAATGGAACAGGATTGAAGATCCAGAAATGAACCCACACACCTATGGCCACTTGATCCTCAACAAAGAGTCTGAAAACATCCAATGGAAAAAAGATAGCCTTTTCAACAAATGGTGCTGGTTCAACTGGAGGTCAGCATGCAGAAGAATGCGAATTGATCCATCCTTGTCTCCTTGTACTAAGCTCAAATCCAAATGGATCAAGGACCTCCACATAAAGCCAGACACTCTGAAGCTAATAGAAAAAAAACTGGGGAAGACCCTTGAGGACATCGGTACAGGGAGAAAGTTTCTGAACAGAACACCAATAGCGTATGCTCTAAGAGCAAGAATTGACAAATGGGACCTCATAAAATTACAAAGTTTCTGTAAGGCAAAGGACACCATCAAGAGGACAAATCGGCAACCAACAAATTGGGAAAAGATCTTCACCAATCCTACATCAGATAGAGGGCTAATATCCAATATATATAAAGAACTCAAGAAGTTAGACTCCAGAAAACCAAACAACCCTATTAAAAAATGGGGTACAGAGTTAAACAAAGAATTCTCACCTGAAGAACTTCGGATGGCGGAGAAGCATCTTAAAAAATGCTCAACTTCATTAGTCATTAGGGAAATGCAAATCAAAACAACCCTAAGATTTCATCTTACACCAGTCAGAATGGCTAAGATTAAAAATTCAGGAGACAGCAGGTGTTGGAGAGGATGTGGAGAAAGAGGAACACTTCTCCACTGCTGGTGGGGTTGCAAATTGGTACAACCACTCTGGAAATCAGTCTGGCGGTTCTTCCGAAAACTGGGCACCTTACTTCCAGAAGATCCTGCTATACCACTCCTGGGCATATACCCAGAAGACTCCCCACCATGTAATAAGGATACATGTTCTACTATGTTCATAGCAGCCCTATTTGTAATTGCCAGATGCTGGAAAGAACCCAGGTATCCCTCAACAGAAGAGTGGATGCAAAAAATGTGGTATATCTACACAATGGAGTACTATTCAGCCATTAGAAACAATGAATTCATGAAATTCTTAGGCAAATGGATGGAGCTAGAGAATATCATACTCAGTGAGGTAACCCAGACTCAAAAGGTGAATCATGGTATGCACTCACTAATAAGTGGATATTAACCTAGAAAACTGGAATACCCAAAACATAATCCACACATCAAATGAGGTACAAGAAGAAAGGAGGAGTGGCCCCTGGTTCTGGAAAGACTCAGTGAAACAGTATTCAGCAAAACCAGAACGGGGAAGTGGGAAGGGGTGGGTGGGAGGACAGGGGAAGAGAAGGGGGCTTGCGGGACTTTCGGGGAGTGGGGGGGCTAGAAGAGGGGAAATCATTTGAAATGTAAATAAATTATATCGAATAATAAAAAAAAAGAGAAAATAAAAGAAAGAAATTAAAAAAAAAAAAAAGAATTAGAGGAAAACACAAACAAACAAAGGACAGAACTGAGCAAAAACTTCCAGGATATAAAAACAGAAGTAGAAACAACTAACAAAGCACAAAAGGAGACAACTTTGGAGATAGAAATCCTTGGGAAGGAATCAGGGACCATAGACACAAATATCAACAACAGAATACAAGAGATAGAAGAAAGAATCTCGGATGCCGAAGATACCATAGAAACCATGGACTCAACAGTTAAAGAAAATGCAAAATGCAAAAAGCTTGTAACCCAAAATATCCAGGAAATCCAGGACACAATGAGAAAGCTAAATCTAAGGATTATAGGCATTGACAAGAGTGAAGATTTACAACTAAAGGGCCAGCAAATATCTTCAACAAAATTATGGAAGAAAACTTCCCTAACCTAAAGAGAAAGATGCCCATGAATATATAAGAGGCCTACAGAACTCCAAACAGACTGGACTAGAACAGAAATACCTCCTGTCACATAATAATCAAAACCCCAAATGTAATAAACAAAGAAAGATTACTTAGGGCAGTAAGAGAAAAAGGCCAAGTAACATATAAAGGAAGACCTATCAGAATTACACCAAATTTCTCACCAGAGACCATGAAAGCTAGAAGATCCTGGGCAGAGCTCATGCAGACTCTAAGAGAACACAAATGCCAGCCGAGACAGTAGTACTATACCCAGCTAAACTCTCAATTACTATAGATGGAGAAACCAAGATATTCCATGACAAAACCACAATATCTTTCTACAAACCCAGCCCTACAGAGGATAATGGAGGAAAACACCATTATAACGAGGGAAACTATACCCTGGAAAGAGCAGGATATTAAGCTTATTTCATCAAACCCAAAGAAGATAACCACACACGTATAAAATTAAAATAAAAAATCGTAGGAAGCAATAACCACTACTCCTTGATATCTCTTAACATCAATGGACTCAATTCCCCAATAAAAAGACATAGACTAACAGACTGGTTACGTAAACAGGACCCTACATTTTGTTGCATACAGGAAACACACCTCAGTGTCAAAGACAAAAACTACCTTAGAGTAAGGCTGGAAGACAATTCTACAAGCAAATGGTCCCAGGAAACAAGCGGGAGTTGCCATTCTGATTTCAGATAAAATTGACTTCCAACCTAATGTCATCAAAAGAGACATGGAAGGTCACTACTTGCTGGTCAAAGGAAAAATCCAACAAGAAGAACACTCAATCCTGAACATATATGCCCCAAACACAAGGGTGCCCTCATTCATAAAAGAAACTTTACTAAAGCTCAAAGTACACATTGCACCTAACACAATAATTGTGGGTGACTTCAACACTCCACTCTCACCAATGGACCGATCAGGAAAACAGAAACTAAACAGGGAGACAATGAAGCTAATTGAAGCTTTCAACCAATTGGAGTTAACAGATATATATAGAACTTTTCATCCCAAAGTAAAAGAATATACCTTTTTCTCAGCACCTCATGGTACCTTCTCCAAAATAGATCATATAGTTGGTCACAAGACAGACCTCAACAAATATAAGAAGATTGAAATAATCCCATGCCTCCTATCAGATCACTATGGACTAAAAGTAGTCTTTAGTAACAATAAAAACAATAGAAAGCCCACATACACATGGAAACTGAACAGTACTCTACTCAATGATATCTTGGTCAAGGAAGAAATAAAGAAAGAAATCAAAGATTTCTTAGAATTTAATGAAAATGAAGGCACAACATACACAAATCTATGGGACACAATGAAAGCAGTGCTAAGAGGAAAACTCATAGCTATGAGTGACTCCAAAAAGAAATTCGAGAGAGCATACACTAGAAGATTAATGGAACAACTGAAAGCCCTGGAACAAGAAGAAGCTAATTCACCCAGGAGGAGAAGAAGACAGGAAATCATCAAACTTAGGGCTGAAATCAATCAAGTAGAAACCAAGAGATCCATACAAAGAATCAACAAGACGAAAAGCTGTTTCTTTGAAAAAATCAACAAGATAGATAAACCCTTAGTCAGATTAATCAAAGGGCACAGAGAAAGTAACAAATTAACGAAATTGGAAATGAAAACGGAGATATTATAACAGAAACTGAGGAATTTCAAAAAAATCATCAGATCCTACTACAAAGAACTGTACTCAAAACAACTGGAGAATCTGGAAGAAATTGACATTTTCTTAGACAGAAACCAATTACCAAAATTAAACCAGGATCAAATAGACCATCTAAACAGACCCATAACCCCTAAAGAAATAGAAGGGGTCATAGATAGGCTTCCCACCAAAAGAAGCACAGGACCAGATGGTTTCAGTGCAGAATTCTATCAGACCTTCAAAGAAGACTTAACACCAATACTCTTCAAATTTTTCCACCAAATAGAAACAGAAGGAACACTACCCAACTCCTTCTTCGAAGCCACTATTACGCTGATACTAAAACCACACAAAGATCCAACTAAGAAAGAGAATTTCGGGCCAATTTCCCTTATGAATATTGATGCAAAAATAGTAAATAAAATTCTTGCCCAATGAATCCAAGAACACATCAAAACGATCATCCACCATGATCAAGTAGGCTTCATCCCAGGGATGCAGGGATGGTTCAATATAAGGAAATCCATCAATGCAATCCACTACATAAACAAACTCAAAGAAAAAAACCACATGATCATTTCATTAGGTGCTGAAAAAGCATTTGACAAAATTCAGCATCCTTTCATGCTAAAAGTCTTGGAAAGGACAGGAATTCAAGCCCCATATCTAAACATAGTAAAAGCAATATATAGCAAACGAGTTGCCAACATCAAACTAAATGGAGAGAAACTTGAAGCAATCCCACTAAAATCAGTGACTAGACAAGGCTGCCCCCTCTCTCCATATCTTTTCAATATAGCTCTTGAAGTCCTAGCTAGAAAAATTAGACAACATAAGGAAGTCAAAGGGATACAAATTAAAAAGGAAGAAGTCAAACTATCACTATTTGCAGATGATATGATCGTATACTTAAGTGACCCTAAAAATTCTACTAGAAAACTCCTACAGCTGATAAACAACAACTTCAGCAAAGTGGCTGGCTACAAAATCAACACAAGCAAATCAGTAGCCTTTATATATTCAAAGGATAAGCAGATTGAGAAAGAAATTAGGGAAACGACCCCCTTCACAATAGCTACAAACAGCATAAAGTATCTTGGGGTGACTCTAACCAAACAAGTGAAAGACCTATATGACAAGAACTGCAGATCTCTGAAGAAGGAAATCGAAGAAGATCTCAGAAAATGGAAAAATCTTCCATGCTCGTGGATTGGCAGGATTAATATAGTTAAAATGGCCATCTTGCCAAAGGCAATCTACAGATTCAATGCTATCCCCATAAAAACCCCAACCCAGTTCTTCATAGAGCTAGAAAGAGCAATTCTCAAATTCATCTGGAATAACAAAACACCCAGGATAGCTAACACTATTCTCAACAGTAAAAGAACTTCAGGGGGATTCAGTATCCCAGACTTTCAACTCTACTACAGAGCAATAGTGATAAAAACTGCATGGTATTGGTACAATATCAGGCAAGTGGATCAATGGAATAGGATTGAAGACCCAAAAATGAACCAACACACCTATGGTCACTTGGTCTTCCACAAAGGAGCTGAAAGCATCCAGTGGAAAAAAGATAGTCTTTTCAACAGATGGTGCTGGTTCAATTGGAGGTCAGCATGCAGAAGAATGTGAATTGATCCATTCTTATCTCCTTGTACCAAGCTCAACTCCAAATGGATCAAGGACCTCCACATAAAACCTGACACACTGAAACTAATCAAAAAGAAACTGGGGAAGACCCTGGAGGACATGGGCACAAGAGAAAAGTTCCTGAATATAACACCAATAGCTTATGCTCTAAGATCAAGAATTGACAAATGGGACCTCATAAAACTACAAAGTTTCTGTAAGGCAAAAGGACAAAATGTCAACCAACAGACTGGGAAAGGATCTTCACCAACCCTAAATGCGACAGAGGGCTTATATCTAAAATATACAAAGAACTCAAGAAAGTAGAACCCAGAGAAACAAATAACCCCATTAAAAAGTGGGGTACGGAGCTAAACAAAGAATTTTTACATGAAGAACTTCTGAGAGCTGAGAAACACCTTAAGAGATGTTCAACATCATTAATCATTAGGGAAATGCAAATCAAAACAACCCTGAGATTTCACCGCACACCAGTCAGAATGGCTCAGGTCAAAAACTCAGGAGACAGCAGGTGTTGGCGAGGATGTGGAGAAAGAACACTCCTCCACTGCTGGTGGGATTGCAAGATGGTGCAACCACTTTGGAAATCAGTCTGGCGGTTCCTCAGAAAACTGGGCATGTCACTTCCTGAGGACCCTTTTATACCACTCCTGGGCATATATCCAGAGGATTCTTCAGCATGCAATAAGGACACATGCTCCACTATGTTCATAGCAGCCCTATTTGTAGTTTCCAGCCAGAAGCAGGAAAGAACCTAGGTGTCCTTCAATGGAGGAATGGATACAAAAAATGTGATATATTTACACAATGGAGTACTATTCAGCCATTAGAAACAATGAATTCATGAAATTCTTAGACAAATGGATGGAACTGGAGAACATCATACTAAGTTAGGTAACTCAGTCTCAAAAGATCAATCATGGTATGCACTCACTGATAAGTGGATATTAGCCTAGTAACTTTGAATACCCAGGACATAATCTACAAATTAAATGATGTCCAAAAAGAATGGAGGAGTGGCCCCTGGTTCTGGAAAGACTCAGTGCAAGAGTATAGGGGAATTCCAGAATAGGGAAATGGGAACGGGTGGATGGAAGAACAGGGGGACGGAAGAGGGCTTATGGGACTTGCGAGGAGTGGGGACCCAGAAAAGAGGAAATCATTTGAAATGTAAATAAAAGTATATCAATAAAAAAAAGACTCAACAGGCAACTTGAGCTGGCTGCCTTAAGAGGCCTTCTCAGTCAATTTCTGCTGGATGTATTCAGCTGCTTGTTTGATGATGTTTTGCTATGTATGAATTGTGTATCTGCCTTTTACCATGGCTTGCTCTGTACATGATAAATTCACTCATACATATCGTTCTTGACCATACACAGAACCCCTGCAGTAGGCCTTTATTTTTGCACAGTAACACCTATACTGATTAAATTTGGGCCAGCGAATGGTCAGGTTTTTCATTTGACTGAGAATCCTCTCAGTCTGAATGGGCATGTTCTACTGTGATTTGTTTGCTTTTGTCATTTTATGCTCTTTGCTTATTTCTGAGTTTTGTTTTCTCTTCCTTCTTCTGAATGACTGTATTCACCTCATAGGTTTTATACTGCCATCTCCTCAATTCTTTTATCAATAACCTCTTACCTGACTATTTGACATTCATTTCAATATAACATTTTCCCCCCACAGGCTATTTCCATTTTTAACTCATCTTTCATTTCAAGGGAAATTACAAATGAAGGGAACTTACAAATGAAGGGAACTGAACATATAAGCACAATGTTTATAAATAAACTGTATGCTCATTCATCTTTAAAATACCTTAACAGTGACATTTCCTCACATTTAAGTAAAAAATCTCACTTTTGACACAATCCTTAATAAAACAGTTTGAGTTGATTAACATATCGAAACATTATTCTATATTTTCATGGAACCCGTGTTAGAATACTACATCTGGGGGAACCAAGGACAAAGAATCCAGAACATTTTCAAATGTATCCAATGGGATTCCATGTCAACAGTTTAAATCCTCTCATCCTCCTTATGGACTTGCCTTTGCCCTTAGTCCAGCGGTATTTGCTGCTGTTCCCTTTCTTTCCTGTTGAGACAGGCTCTCATTCTCAATGAAATTGTATTACCTTCATGATGTGTGTTATGGAGTTTGATTGGTTTTGAAATATGAACCATTCATAGTTTGAAAAAGAGGACAATACACAAATAAACAGATAAAAACCAAAATAAACTTTGAGAAAGTGACTCTGAATTTTAGTATGAACATGCCAGTGTTTAGAATTGTAGTTCATTCACTGAAGTTCTCATATCTTCCATATAAGGTAAAAAATTATTTTAAAATCTCACAATTACCTTTTTTTTGGAAAGCATAATTTCATTGCAGTGTACACAGACTTTGGGGTTTATCCTTTCTGAAATTTTTGATTTGACAGATTTGGGATGGACTTTTAATTACTCTTATATTTTTCTTCCTTTTCCTTTCTCTTTTTCATATACATCTTTTTACTTTAAAATGATGGAGTTTGTTGTATATTCTTTCTCTCTCTCACTATGTGTGTGCTAGATGCTGAACATGGGTATTCTACAAGAGCAAGGATTTCTAGTGGGACTGGGAAAGGGTATAACATTTGAAATATAAATGAACAATATATTCAATATAAATAAATAAATAAATAAATAAATAAATAAATAAATAAATAAATAAATAAATAAATACATTTTCGAGCAAAAACCACAAAAAACAAACAAACAAACAAACAAGAACCCAAGTGATCATGAGTCCTGAACCATCTTTTCAGCCCTCTTACCTACTGAACAGTAGAATGTAGTAATTGGCACATGGGTAATGATAAAATTCTTGATGTGGGACAGAAAAAAAAGTCATTAAAACTAGAAGTATGTGTATTGGTTTTGTTTGTTTGTTTGAAAACACACCAAGAATAGGAAAAGGATTCCTTGAATTATTTAACTTGGGATTTTCCTATTAAGAAGTGGAAGTCAATAAGTTGTTAGAAAGAACAGCTCAAGAGTCAGTGTCACAATTCATTGACACAATCCTGACAATTCTCTTCCTGTTAATGGGATCTTTGACTGATGATGTGATTAAATTATACATGGATGTGATGCTTTGTATCTAGTAGAAAATGGTCTTGATTTCTAACAGATGAATGCTCTAATTTGACATCAAATGAAGCCACCTTTGAGAAATCAACTCCTGCAGTCTAGCTGAGGGAGAATTTGTGCCATTTCATTTATTCATTCCCAAGATAACGGTTGCAGCTTCAATAAAATTATCTGTCATTTCTTACCTTTGGAAGATTAATCATAGCTTCATATCAAGAAATGTACAGAAAAGATACATTCCTTGCTCAAATATATTTTAATACCAGTACCATATATAGTGCATTTTGTAGCTATCAATTATTTTGCATATCTCTAAATTAGGAGTATCTTTAAACTGTCACCTTTCAAAAAATTATTAAAAAGTTTTGTCAAAGGTCTTCATAATTTAGAAACATATTTACTATTATTCTAGAATATGTAATATAAACCATTAAACTATCAATAGTGGTGTGTTATGATTCACAGGAAATTCTATATGAGTAGAAAAATTGAAGAAATGAACATTATGTGAATAAATGAAGATGTCTCCTGTTTGATTTAAATCTGGTTAAGTGGAATTAAGTGTGAGTTTTAATAAGATTTGATATGTAATATAAGAGTAGATGAACTACAATAGTTAGAAGAGATCCTGCTTAAAAAGGAGAAACCCATTAACAAAGAACAATATTATAGCATGTTAGTTCCTATCTTTATAAGAATATCAAAATTGAAGATATTTAACACATATTGTTAAAGTAAACATAGTACTGGTACAATATTGGTATAAAAGCATGCATATTTTAATATAATTTTAATAAGAAACATTTATACTGTCTTCATAAGAATATTAACTTAAATCAAAAGAGATGTACTTAAGTATTTTAAATACCTAATTCATGTGGCAGATATCTAAATATTCTGCCTTTCTATAAAGGCACAGTTAATTAGTAAAATAAAATTTTAGAAAAATCTTTGCATATTTTCCCCTTTAACTAGCCATGTACTGCTTAAATTTGTTATTTCAGACAAAGTTCCAGAGACTTTTCAAATTAAACAGCATATTTAAATATTTAATAAGTGAATGACTTCCTCAGAATAAAAATAGATTTGATGTGACAACAAAAATCAAACAAACAAAAACCCTAAACAGTCAACTGCATCAAAAGATACAAAATTCTGAGATATGGCAATGGAAAATGAGAAAAATATTTCCAAATATTTTAATAAAATATACAGTGTAAAGATAATACTCGTGTATTGTATGAATACATCACTTATAAATTTAAAAAAAAACCCTATGGCTATAGGAAAGGGTAGACTAGAAGGTGGGACATTCATTAGGGAGACTGAATTCTGGGATAGGAGGAGGGTAAGGAATTTTCCAGGAAACATGGAGGAAATCAGGAGCAGGGGAGCTGAGCATAAGCACTCAGCCATGCGTCAGAACTTAGATTAGAAGTAATGGGATATAAGCTAGTCAGAGAACAAGCCAGAGGTTATGGCCTAGGTATTTGTAAATATATTTTGAGTTTCAGTATCATAATTACAAGAACTTGGGCCAGGAGTAAAATCATGCACTCAACAATATAGAATATAAATTCCCAGCCCATAAAAAAATGAGGCATATAATATATACACAGTGACATCAGAAAGTCATATGGTGTTTTAAGTTATATACCGCACAAGATCTGTTTTACTTTTAAATGATGCATCAGCCAGTTGAACTTGATAAATTCAAGTATATACTAATAATTACAGAAATCAAAAAGAACACTTTAAACATAAAAACACAATAAGTCATCCTCCAGGGAACACATCTCTAAGATCACTGAAGATTAGAACACAAATATCACTAAAGTGACTGGGTAAAATCATGACAGACTGTGAATAGGGATTTTCAATACTATACGTGTAGTGGGCTAAATATTATAAAATGATGAGGCCTTTAATTTAAAAGAATCAGAAAGAGGCAAGGAGAGATGGTTCAGAGAATAAAAGTTATTGATGCCAAGGCTGACACCTGAATTTGAAACCTAGGATCCATATGGTAGATGAACATAACCTATTCCAAAAAATTGACCTCTAAATTCCAAACACTAGTGTGAGCACATACTCATGTGCACATGCACACACACACACACACACACACACACACACACACACACACACACACACACACCAAATATAAGCAATAAAAATACAATTTTAAAATAGCAAATAATGTAAAATAATTTTTAAAAATTCTGCCCCAAAATATGAAAAGCTATGTTTAAGCAAATCTCACCAATTTTTAAAGAATATGTTTATATTGTCATTGTTAAAGAAGTGAAATATGAGAATCACTTCCAATATTATGTTAGTTACAAAATGAAATGCATATTCATTATTATACTTTGATTTCCTCTGTGAGTACTGACACATGCTTACACTTGCTGAGAGGTAAATATTCCATTGCTATAGACTTATCTTGTAAACTACATGACCGGGTGTCTGTTTTAAAACTTGTGGGTTTTTTTTACTCATATCAATGTTATAAAGGTATGATTTCTTTCATGGGTTAATGCCTTATGAATAAATTAATAACATTATTTTTTGCTTCATACATTGCAATGCCTAACCTCTCTTCTGTATTTATGTCTGATACTTTATTATAATTCACTCAATTAAATGAAAAAAATTAAGACCAAATTTTGACAGTGCATGAGTCACACATTATATGATAGTATAGTATATCTGTTATCATAGTTATACTAGTTTATGTAAAGAAAATATTTTTGTAATATTAATTTTTTCCATTCAAGAAGACAACACATCTTTCCATTTATTGGCTTCTTTAATTCTAGCCTTTAACTAATTTTAAAGTTTTATAAAAGTATTTCATGATTATTTTTTGACCTGTTTATGCATTTATTTAGCATGGCAAGAAATCAAATGTGGGGTTTTGAGCATTACTTGAAAGAAATATTTTCTGTGGCACACAAAGTCATACAAAAATAAAGCAAAATAAACTTTTTTGCAAAGATGTTTCATGACTCAAAACCAGCAAGCAAGAACTTTGTACTTCAAGGGCCTCTGACTTAATCTGTATCTAGTAGGACAATTATTTTCAGGGAGAAGGATCTTTCTCATTGTCTGAGGTTCAACCTCACAATCCACTTCAGACTGGTTATTTTGAGAAACAGGCAAAGGAAATACAATGACAGAAGTACAAGGTGATACCAAACATTTACTAAGGATACTGAGGCAATGGGTCTAGGCACAGGAGCATTCCAATGAGTCAATTACTGCTTGAACAAACCCATATTTCTTAATGAACAAAAAAGAAAGAAAGAAAAACACTGACAGAGGGGGAAATGAGAAGTGGGCATATAGTTACTGAACATATTTGGTAGAAAAGATAGGAGTGTTCACATGGCAGACACACGTTGTACCATTGGGCTCTACCTCCAGCCTACATCTTAAGTTACCAGTTATTGTTAGAATCTAGGGAAACCTGACAATACTGGAAAAGTGCATCAGAAGTTCATTTCCCAGATGCTGTTCAGCAGATGAAGATAAGGGAGGTGGTGGGAAAGAATGACTCTTTGAGCAGCTATCTGTACCTTTCCAAATATGCAATCAATACTCTAAGTCCCAAGCATAAAGCTACTGTTTATTTTTCAGCAGTACTTTGAAAAGTATCTGTTTTATGTCTGCCTCCATGCTTCATTCCAGAGTTTGTCAGCTCTTCAGCAAAATAGATTAAACTAGAAATTGCCACACAGTGTGGGATAATCTAGGACTAGGAAAAGTAGTCAGTACTTTTTGTCTCTCACGGTAGATCCTGAGAGAACCTCTCTTAGAATTTTCAAATATCAGATATTCATGTTTAAGTTAAAGTGAATCCAGGAAACCAGAAAGGAACTATGGTGTGTGTGCATGTGTGTGTGTGTGTGTGTGTGTGTCTGTGTCTGTGTGTCTGTGTGTCTGTGTGTATGAAGCATGCACACACATGCACAAGTGCAGGTTTTAGAAAGTGGGGGAGGAGATGAGGTAGGTTGGATATTTATGATATGGAAGTAGAAAGGGTAAAAACTACTGCTAGAATATTTTAATAGAGATGAGATGCAAGGAGGAATAGGAGAAAAGCAGAAGTGTGAAGGGAGTCAAAAAAAAGTTAAAGATAAATGAAAAAGAATAAAGAACACTATGAATTTATATGCTAATTAAAATACTATTTAAGAAAGAAAATTTTGAGTTTGAATGCAAGTACCCTACACACAGTGGATAATACTGCTCTCTAAAGCCACAGGTTTTCAAACCAATATTCTTTTTTGAATTTTATTTTTCCTTTATTAGATATATTCTCATTTCAAATGTTGTCCTCCTTCCTGGTTTTCCATCCCAGAAAATCCCCTAACAACCTCCCCACCCTGTTTACCAATCCACCCATTCCCCCTTCCCTGTCCTGGCATTCCCCTATACTGGGGCATCTAGCTTTCTCAGGACCAATGGCCTCTCCTCCCTTTGATGTCCAACAAGACCATCCTCTCCTACATATGCATCTGTAGCCATGGGTCCCTCCATGGGTACTCTTTGGTTGGTGGTTTAGTCCCTGAGAGCTCTGGGGGTACTTTTAGGTTCATATTGTTGTTCTCCTATGGAGCTGCAAACCCCTTCAGCTCCTTGGGTCCTTTCTCTAGCTCCTCCATTGGGAATCCTGTGCTCAGTTCAATGGTTGGCTGAGAGTGTCACCTTCTGTATTTGCCATGCACTGGCAGAGCCTTCCAGGTGGCAGCTATATCAGGCTCCTGTCAGCAAGCACTTGTGGGCATCCACAATAGTGTCTGGGTTTTGTAACTGTATATGGAATGGATCCTTAGGAGGGGCAGTAGTGCCAAGAGTCAGATAGCCTCCTATTAGTTGGAAAGGGGACCTCCAGAGGCGCCAAAAAACACAGGCTAATATCCAGCAGAAGATTATAGGAGCCCATTGATTATGATGCCACAGATTTTAGACACAGAATACAGAGAAATCAAACTACCTATTATCCGTTTATTTACTAATCTATGTATCTATTTATGAATTTATCATTTGTTCTATTTTTAAGCTGAACTTTATGTGAAATCGCCATTATATATTTTCAATGTAAATTGAAATTCATGTATGACTAAGCATTAATATATGCCATTATCATTCTATATACAACCTTCGATGGGAAGACAGAGCATCAGGTTGTCCATTCTTCACCTTTTAGTTAAGCATTTACTGGGTTTGTTGTTGTTGTTGTTGTTGTTTTTATTCAGGCTATCATATATAATTGATAAATAATTGTTGGGATTCATACTCCAGACAAACTGTTGAGGTCTATATTTTACTTACCAAATCAGACCTGACCTCCATGTTCTCCCAGCATCCCTCAGTTCCTACCTGTTACAGGGCATAGCTGTCATACCCCTGCTCTCTGTTCTGAACTTTGCAGCCAAGGGGCTCTTCCCTGTATAATCCAGACATTTTGTCCTCCCCTCCTTCTCTCTCCCTCATTGCATTTTCTCTCTGCCTTCATGCACAGACTCTTTCACTTTTCCTCTTTCCCCTCCACTACTTCTCCCTCCCCATGGCCACTTCCCTGGTTTCATTTCTTGGAACTATTGAATCCACCTCATGAACAACTTCCCAATAAACCTGCCTTCATACTTTAATTTGAGCTTGAGTTGACTCACTTCATTGGCAGGGAATAACTTATCAATAACTTACATTTGCAAAAGTGTGACTGCATTTAAAGAGTGTAGATTTTGATGCACTTTAATTTTGTTAATTTGAAAACAAGATTTCTGAAATAAGTATTAATGATTTTATTCAAAGTATTGTTTTCTTCATTCTGGATTTTATTTTGTTTCATAAAAATGTATGTAGCAATTTTAATGTACACCAATTATGCTAATTATTTAATTTTTTGTATTTGTAGCTTAAAAGGGTTATGATAAATTTGTTTAGCCTGAATTTTTTAAGTCTCCTAGGGACAGATATTATTCTGTGGCTGGCATTTTTCTCCACATATTTTTGTCTAGCAGAGCCCAAATTTGCAATTTCAATGAAATATTTTATATATTATAAATAGAACAGTATCATACAGATATCTTTTGAGTGTGTGGAGTAGGGTGTGTATTTCTGCAAAGATCACAGGGAACATAGTGTGTATCTGAGAGACACAAGAAGGAAGCCTGGTTAAACAAAATTCAGTAGCAGGTGTTGGTTCAAACACAGTCTGACACCAGTCGTTTATTTTAGGCACATTTAAGCACAGCACATTTTGAAAAAAGGTTCTTAGTGAAAATTAACTCAATTCCATGGGCATAAGAAAGCTGAAGACATGATTACATTGAAACTCTTGTAAAGTGCAAGGGCCAACTTTATAAAGTTAGGTTCTATAGATTAACTGAGAAAGCAGTCTCAAGATAAGCAATACCCATGATAAGAATCTGGTGGGGGTGGGGTGCTATAGATTGAGATAAAGAAACTGAAGATAAGATTCTGTTGGGAAGGGTGTGACCTGCCCATACAGATAGAACAGGGGTCACCAAGCTATTAACCACCTATATTCCTGGGCTTCTGGACAGAAAAGAGGTTATACATTTCCTTCTGAAGAAACAACCCTATGTGTTTAAGATTCCTGGTTTGCCTAGAGCTTGTCTGTGATTACAAGGGCCTTTATCCCTCCTACATCTTTTTATTTATTTTCACCTTTAAAATTTACTTGTTTAAACTAATGGAAAAGCAACCACAAGTAATATTTACCTCTGAATTGGAGACCAATGTATTTGACAGTAGCTTATAATATATGAAATATTTCTACTATATTTAATAATTTTCAAAATTATTTTAAGCTTTATTATGAAAGGGTTGTAAATAAAAAAGTATTGAACACTAAAATGAACCAGATACAAAATGCAGTAAGATTCTATATAGTTAGAATTGCCAGTATATTTTCCTAAACTATATTTTCTGAGAAAATAAAGATGTTCTTAAATAATAAATTTGATGTTGGTTTTATTCATTCCTGTGACACTGCAGTTATTTCTTAAGCAGAATTTTTCAGACTCCAGGTTATTTTTCTTGGTTTTAATTTCAATGTCAATATGGAGAAGCAGCAGATATCAATTTATGATAGTAATTACATCATTAAGAGAAAGTCGTTGATGATGATGGACTAAGACAACTGTTATAACTTCATATATTATGTTAATGAAAACAGTTTACATTAATAAAATCAAAGAACATAGCATATAGTCCAGTGCCACAGCACTCAGCCGATTACAGAAAAGGTCTTGGGTCTAGTCCACAGTATAGAGAGTGCACTGCCTATCTTATCTTCTAGCAGTTTTCTTATTTCAAGTTTCAAATTGGAGTATTTGATCCACTTGGATCTAATTTTTTGTGAGCATAATAGAGAAGTCACAAAGGAAATAAATGGAGGTAACGATGGTGGGTCTAATTTCATTTTTCTGCATATAGACATCAGTTTTCCCAGCACCATTTGTTTTGAAAAATCTTTTCTCCAATGTATACATTTTGCCTCTTTGTCAAGTATCAGACAGCTGTGGTTAAAAACATTCCTCTGTTCGTCTTCTATTTATTGGTCTACATGTCTATTTTTGTGCCAGTGCCATATTGATTTTATTACTACAGATCTATATTATTTTTTAAAGAGAGAAATTGCCACCTTCCAATATTTTAGTTGTTATTCAGGATTGTTTTGGCAGTCTCCTTCCTAGGTTCTACCCTAGAAGAGTAGGATATGTTTATTGTTCAAGAGCTCCAAATTGAAATAAACACTTTCCTCCCCAAGGAAAGTAGTCCTGGTGGGTTTTTGGTAATGGTGTTTTTCACATCAATACAAACCAAATTGAAGACACTGTGCTTTCTTTTTAAATGGTATTTCTTTCCTCCTATGTTCTTCTTATTTTCTATCCCGAACCTACAGTTACAGGGTATTTAGGAAAGCTTTTGTCTTAGGGTTTTACTGCTGTAAACAGACACCATGACCAAGGCAACTCTTATAAGGACAACTTTCAATTGGGACTGTCCTAATCCATTATCATCAAGGCAGGAACATTGTAGCTTCCAGGTAGGAATGGTGCAGGAGGAGATGAGAGTTCTATATCTTCAACTGAACGCCACTAGGAGACTTGTCCCTGTGTGGTTAGAAGGAAGGTCTCATTGCCCACCCCAACAGTTGTGCCCTCCCACCACCACCCCATACCCCCAGACCCCACAGCCCCACAACCTACCCCTGCCCAGCCTTGAGCAGGCTAAATAAGACCTTAATTGCTTGCCATAGTTGGTCTTCTGCTGACTTAGCTGACCTATGTGGAGTCTTCCAACTGGCTGAAGCTGAGATTTCCTACAGGTGCAGACTGCCTGCTGAGCTTGCTTTGTAACTTAATCCAGCTGAAACAAAGGGTGGATCTATGGGTTTTCCCTATGTAAATACTGAGCTAAAAATTAAACTCTGACCCTTTATCAGAAACTTTTTTCCTGGCTTCATCCTTCTCTCGCCCACCTGTCCTTTTTCATTTCCAGTCTCACTTTCACGTATACCCAGTTCATCCATGGCCACTGGACAGCTACAGACAGTAACACACTTCTTCCAAAAAGGCACACCTACTGTAACAAGACAACACCTCCTAATAATGCCACCCTGGACCACACATATTCAAGTCACCTAAGTAGTGTTTGTGGGAGAAGAGCAAAAGGACAAAATCAACATGAAATTGGGAAAAAGGGATGAGAATAAACAGGGGAAAAGAAACAAGAAAAGAGATACCATGATAAAATAATGCATTTGTGTGCTAATGAAAATGAACATTAAAATGTAATAATTTACATAATTTATTATTAGTTGAAAAGCAAGTAACTAGAGATGTATATTACTTTTTCAAAAAATTAAAAGCTATATTTTCAATAAAGAAATAACCACCAAGGGAACTAGGAAGTTCATCATGAATGAACTGCTGTCACTCCTGATAAGATATGCACAAGCACATGTGCATTTAAATTATGCTGTCAGTCTCTAAAAATAGGATGAAAATATTTCTCATTTCCAAATGATTAACACATACATTTGAAGTATATATTTATACCAACCATATTAAAATGTTCATGTATATTTTTGTATTTTAATATAACCTTACCTACCGTATATGTAAACAAAATTCATATATTATGAATATATGACACTTTTATCCCTATTGTACTTAAATTAATATATGAAAAATTATTTATAGAATTGTAGGATTGTGCTTAATAAATATTCACAGTTTTTATTTTTTTAAGACAAATCATTTTTAAATTATACTCAACACACAATTACTTTATTATTAGATTAAAGGTCCCAAAATACACAAAACACAAGGTGAGCAGATAGAACCAGAAAAGCCCTGAAACATTAATACAGATCTTCATATTCTCCTCTAGGAATCTCATGCAAAAATAAGCAAGCATTGAGAAAAATAGCAGCAGCATAGAGCTAAATGGCTTGTATATTTCCACTTTGATAAGATTAGATTTAAATATTAAAATTTTACTTTACTTGATGCACAAAATTAAGTGTGTTTTTTATTCGATATATTTTTTATTTACATTTCAAATGATTTCCCCTTTTCTGGCCCCCCACTCCCCAAAAGTCACATAAGCCCCCTTCCCTGCCCCTGTTCTTCCACCCACCCCTCCCCAATTCCCTGTTCTGGTTTGGCCCTATACTGCTACACAGAGTCTTTCCAGAACCAGGGGCCACTCCTCCATTCTTTTGGACCACTTGATGTGTGGATTATGTTTTGGGTATTCCAATTTTCTAGGCTAATATCCACTTATTAGTGAGTGCATACCATGATTGATCTTTTGAGACTGGGTTACCTCACTTAATATGATGTTCTCCAGCTCCATCCATTTGTCTAAGAATTTCATGAATTCATTGTTTCTAATGGCTGAATAGTACTCCATTGTGTATATATACCACATTTTTTTGCATCCATTCTTCCTTTGAGGGATACCTGGGTTCTTTCCAGCTTCTGGCTATTATAAATAGGGCTGCTATGAACATAGTGGAGCACGTATCCTAATTACATGCTGGGGAATCCTCTGGGTATATGCCCAGGAGTGGTATAGCAGGATCCTCCAGAAGTGGCGTGCCGAATTTTCTGAAAAGCTGCCAGACTGATTTTCCAGAGTGGTTGTACCAATTTGCAACCCAACCAGCAGTGGAAGAGTGTTCCTCTTTCTCCACATCCTCACCAACACCTGCTGTCTCCTGAATTTTTAATCTTAGCCATTCTGACTGGTATAAGGTGAAATCTCAGGGTTGTATTGATTTGCATTTCCCTAATGACTAATGAAGTTGAGCATTTTTTAAGATGCTTCTCAGCCATCCAAAGTTCTTCAGGTGAAAATTTTTTGTTTAGCTCTGTACCCCATTTTTAATAGGGTTATTTGGTTTTCTGGGGTCTAACTTCTTGAGTTCTTTGTATATATTGGATATTAGCCCTCTATCTGATGTAGGGTTGGTGAAGATCTTTTCCCAATTTGTTGGTTGCCGATTTGTCCTTTTGATGGTGTCCTTTGCCTTACAGAAACTTTGTAATTTTATGAGGTCACATTTGTCAATTCTTGATCTTAGGGCATACGCTATTGCTGTTCTGTTCAGGAACATTCCCCCTGTACCGATGTCCTCAAGGGTCTTCCCTAGTTTCTTTTTTATTAGCTTCAGAGTGTCTGGCTTTATGTGGAGGTCCTTGATCCATTTGGAGTTGAGCTTAGGACACGGAGATAAGGATGGATCAATTCGCATTCTTCTGCATGCTGACCTCCAGTTGAACCAGCACCATTTGTTGAAAAGGCTATCTTTTTTCCATTGGATGTTTTCAGCCCCTTTGTCGAGGATCAAGTGGCCATAGGTGTGTGGATTCATTTCTGGATCTTCAATCCTGTTCCATTGATCCACCTGCCTGTCACTGTACCAATACCATGCAGTTTTTAACATTATTGCTCTGTAGTATTGCTTGAGTTCAGGGATACTGATTCCCCCAGAATTTCTTTTGTTGTTGAGAATAGTTTTAGCTATCCTGGGTTTTTTTGTTATTCCAGATGAATTTGAGAATTTCTCTTTCTAGCTCTATGAAGAACTGAGTTGGGATTTTGATGCGTATTGCATTGAATCTGTATATTGCTTTTGGCAAAATGGCCATTTTAACTATATTAATCCTGCTGATCCATGAGCATGGGAGATTTTTCCATTTTTTGAGGTCTTCTTCCATTTCCTTCTTCAGAGTCTTGAAGTTCTTGTCATACAGATCTTCCACATGTTTGGTAAGAGTCACCCCAAAGTATTTTATACTGTTTGTGGCTATTGTGATGAGTGTCATTTCCCTAATTTCTTTCTCAGCCTGCTTATCCTTTGAGTATAGGAAGGCTACTGATTTGCTTGAGTTGATTTTATAACCTGCCACTTTGCTGAAGCTGTTTATCAGCTGTAGGAGTTCTCTAGTGGAGTTTTTTTCGGTCACTTGGGTAGACTATCATATCATCTGCAAATAATGGTAGTTTGAATTCTTCCTTTCCAATTTGCATCCTTTTGATCTCCTTATGTTGTCTAATTGCCCGAGGTAGTACCTCAAGTACAATATTGAAAAGATAAGGAGAAAGGGGGCAGCCATGTCTAGTCCCTGATTTTAGTGGGATTGATTCAAATTTCTCTCCATTTAGTTTGATGCTGGCTACCGGTTTGCTGTATATTGCTTTTACTATGTCTCCCAGAACATCCAGGAAATCCAGGACACAATGAGAAGACTGAACCTAAGGATTATAGGTATAGATGAGTGTGAAAATTTACAACTGAAAGGGCCAGTAAATATCTTCAACAAAATTATGGAAGAAAACTTCCCTAACTTAAAGAAAGAGATGCCCATGAGTATACAAGAAGCCTACAGAACTCCAAACAGACTGGACCTGAGCAGAAATATCTCCTGTCACATAATAATCAAAACCCAAAAATGTACTATACAAAGAAAGAATATTAAAGGCAGTAAGACTAAAAGGCCAAGTAACATATAAAGGAAGGCCTATCAGAATCACACCAGACTTCTCACCAGAGACCATGAAAGGTAGAAGATCCTGGACAGATCTCATGCAAATTCTAAGAGAACACAAATGTCAGCCAAGACTACTATACCCAGCAAAACTTTCAAGCTTTTTGCACTTTGCATTTTCTTTGACTGTTGAGTCCATGGTTTCTATGGTATCTTCGGCATCTGAAATTCTTTCTTCTATCTCTTGTATTCTGTTGTTGACATTTGCATCTATGGTCCCTGACTTCTTCCCAAGGTTTTCTATCTCCAAAGCTGTCTCCATTTGTGCTTTCTTAGTTGTTTCTACTTCTGTTTTTAGATCCTCAAAGTTTTTGCTCAGTTCGTCATTTGTTTGTTTGTGTTTTCCTCTAATTCTTTGAGTGATTTTTGTGTTTCCTCTTTCATGACTTCTGCCTGCATTTTTTAAAGTGATTTTTGCATTTCTTCCTTACTGGCTACTAACTTCTGACCCATATTCTCCTGAATTTATTTAAGTAATTTTTGTGTTTCCCTTGTATGGGCTTCTAGCTTTTTATCATTTTTCTCCTGAATTTCTTTAAGAGATTTATTTATGGCTTTCATGTGTTCCTCTAACAGCATCCTTACTAGTGCTTTTAAATCCAACTCTTGTTTTTCTGGTGTGTTGGGGTATCCAGGACTTGCTATTGTTGTGGAATTGGATTTAGATGGTGCCATAATGCCTTGGTTTCTGTTAGTAACATTCCTACATTTGCCTTTAGCCATCTAGTTCTCCCTGGTGTTAGATGGTCCTATTGTCACTGGCTGGTGCTTCAACCTACTGTGGATCTTTAAGGTTATTTCTGCAACACTGGATGACTGGGTTTCCTCTGGCACAGATTACTGATATGCTGCCTTCCTCTTTTGTGCCTTTGGAGCCCTGCTCAGTCTTATGTGCTCAGTTCTTTGGCGCAGGCAGACCCCTGATGGTTTGCACCACCATAGATCTAAAGCTCAGGGTGATACAGTACCTAGTGATGCTTTTCTGTCCCAGAAGGGAGCGAATATGGCCTCTGGGAATCTCTTCCTCTGCTGCTCTCTTATATTTTATTTTCAATTGTGAGTGTGTGTGTGTGTATGTGTGTGTGTGTATGTGCGTGTGAGTGTGTGTGTGTGTGTATGTGTGTGTGTGTGTGTGTATTAGATTTAAGTATGCCTAAAGGCTTGAAGCTTCAGATGCCCAACATCTGGAGTTACATTCAATAGTGAGCCAATTAACATAGGTTCTGGGAACTGAACTAGAGTCTCCTAAAAGTAAGTGCTTTCAACTGCTCAACTATCCAGGCTCCAGTCTAATCCTTATCTTCTTTCTGTTCCTCCTATCCTTCCACTACTCCTCCCTTTTCCTTCTCCTTTCTCTCTTTCTTCTCCTCCCTCTCCTCCATCTCATCCCCTCATTCTCTAGTAGCAGAACACTATAATTTTCTTCTCAAACCTCACACAAGTCTTCAAGTTCTAGAATTTCTCTTCAGACCTATCGACACCTTTTTCAAGACCTTACTGATTGATATTGTGAATGCTGGGATCACAGGATCACACTTTCTTTACTTCCAGTATAGTAATGAATCCTAATCTCTTTGCCATCATCTTCTCTGAAGAGTGTGACAGATCTTGAATACTCAGAAAGCCACTCACCTTGGATTCTAGATCTGTTTCTTGCCTACAACCACAGCTTTTCCTGTTGTAGTAACAGCAGTTTTCTTTTGTACTGACTTTATTTCATGATTTGTATTAAGTTTATAAATGGACTCCCTTAGAGATTAAGCAGTCAGTAGTCATACTATTTTACCTAGAAGTCCCAAGTATTCATTACTCCCCCAAAGAAACTGCTTCACCGGTGTCTCTGGTAGGTATAATGCCATAGTTATTCCTTCACTCATGATATATTTCATTTCAGATGACTGACAGCTAGTGACAATCACAGGTGGGTGGCAATGCACAGAGTTCTATTCCAGAGTGAGTTCCTGAGGCTTCTGAAAACAGCCCCATGATTGGCATATGACCCCCATGACTTGCCACTGACCTTTTCTACATCTTATCTGATAGAATAAGTTATATTATCTTACAACTTAAAGGCCATTATGGTAATTCAAACTTTCAAATATCTACAGAAAGCAAACGATGACTTTAACTTAAAGTAAGTGATGGATCAAGAATTTAACTACTTTATTGAGTGTTTCCATTACTCTCACAGATAGGCTAAAGATGAAATGCCTCCCCTTCAAGTAGCATAATAGCTTTCTTGTCTAGAGAATAAACAAGATTTATCTAGAAATAAATCTACAGTTTAGATTTTAATGTAAAAAATTTAAATATATTAGAAATTTTTCCAACATTTTTCATGCTCTTCTTTGGAGAAAACAATTATTTCATGGCTTGAAATTATCACATTTTATAAATGTACTGTAGACCCATGTTTTTCTTTTAAATGTTAATTTGAGGGTTCATGCACATATGCTTCATAACACACAGGAGAAAATGATCATATCATATGACAAACTTTAAGAGAAAAATTAATAACAGTTACTAAACTCATTTTTATGGTCAAATTAACAGTTGGAAAACATATTTTTATTACAGAAAGAACTTAAATGGAAAGCCACAAGAAAATTTAAATATTAGAATCTTTCAACTTAACTGTGTTTTTCAAGACTGGAAATTAAACTTGATAGGCTACTCTGTGAGTAGCCTACATTTTTGGAGATGACCCATCTCATTTTGAAGTTGAGAATGGCCTGGGATCTACTTTGTAACCCATGCTGGATTTCAACTTATAATGTTCCTGCTTCAGTCCCTTGAGTGTTCATATTTCAGATACTAACCTTTATATTCACCCTAACCATTTCATTATACACTTTTGTAGTCTTCAGGGAATAGATTCAGTGTGCCTAAATTTGGTCACTTTAAAATCATAACCCAAGGTATTTATGACCTAAAAAGAATATGGTTTAGCAATGTACACAGAACAACACAGATACTCTTAAAATTAATTGCATCTCTCTAGTGTATCTTTTCTTTTGTTCTTTCATATATAATTGAGCCATATCACAAGAAAATGTGTTTAGGAATTCAATCCAAGGGTTTTTTGTTCGTTTGTTTGGTTTGGTTTCTTTTGAATTTTGGGGTTTGTTTCTGTATTTAGGAGGTAAAGTGGGATGGGGTAGGATATGGATTGTATAAGGAAGAACACCTTTCAGAAACTCCAAATCTCTTATGAGGTTCCAGACACAGAAGAGATACAATGACTCCTCTATCAAAAACTCACAGGAATATTATGTGGAGCTAGTCACTCAATCTAATCACCAAAGATCTCATTTGGCTTGGGTTATTCAGGAGGAGAAAGGCATTAAAATCTCCCCATGGGTGAAAAAAGGTATTAAACTTGAATTTGTGGAGAGCTTTGCTGCCTAATGAAAAACATCTGGCTATTTGGAAGCAGACAGATGCTCAAATAAATTTTTCATTGTTCATTAAAAAAATGCCTTACCACTTTGCTTGACTCTCTGTATATATTCCCAGAAAATATAAAATGTTTTATTCATTCATGTGTTTGAGTCACATGTGTAGTTAAGGATCAGCAGATGCATAAGGTCATTCTGTTACTATGGTTTATTGCAATTGTAATTAACAAATCATGCATATAAGGATTTTGGTAGGGTACTTACTGCCTTTGCCTTGCATTAGATTTGATTGTCAGAGAAAATCCGAAGGACTCCTTTAACTTGCCAAACACAGAGTACTAAAAGAAGTTCTTTTAAAAATGAGAATTAGTTAAAGCCAGGAAACTAGAAAGTGGTCTTTTTTGAAAAGTACACTCAAAGTGAAGCAAGACAGCAGATTGAAGGTAAAAAGAAAACAGAGATGTAAAATATCATGGTGGTAGGAAACGGCGCTAATCATCGGAGGGGAGGGCAAACCTAAAACCAAGTGAAAGAAAACCATATAGAGGCAAATGATCTTGTGAACTAATTGAAAAAAAGAAAGGGTAATTAGCAGTGAGTAAGCTATATGCTGAGGAAGGTAGATCACTGAGTTCAAAGCCAGCCTGATCTACAGAGCATGTTTCAGGATTGCAAGGATTAGACAAAGAAGCCCTGTATCAAAATAAAACCAAAAAGTAAACAGTAGGAGATATATAAAATGAAAGAAGATAGGGAAATACGTGGGGCTGAAACATTAAACTGAGGTAGGAGCAGGAAGTTCTGGGAGAGAAAAGGATAGTAGAATGGTTAACTAAGAGTGTAAAAAACAATTATTAAAATTTATCAGTTGGTGGCTAATTTCTAAGACAATGTCAAGTTTTTGAAAGAATTTATCCTGCATAAATGGGAAATGTTATTCCCAGAAGATATGAGTTATTAAATAAAAACCCCCATAGCACATCATGGAATACCTTCCTATGAGTCTTTGGTCATGCTGTCCCCACAGGTTTCAAAAATAACACAGACTATTTGTTTTCACTCAGCGACCCAGAAAAGATACATAGTAAGATCACATGGACTAAAAATACTATACATTTTGATTATAGGGCATAGATAAATCAATTTCAAGCAGAGCAAGAAATGTTCTCCTTGATTCCTAGCTTTCCTAGAGCTAGAATCTGTTATGAGGGCTAATAACCAAGAAGAGATACTTCGGTCTTACCTAGTTCCGCATTCTGCATGTCATAATGTTGAACTGCCAGCCAAGATCAGTCCTGATTGTGGCTGTGCCTCCACAGTACCAAGTATCCATTGTACCAAGTATCAGGCGAAGGCCTGGGGGATTATCAGAAGACACAGACTTGGGTCATTCTGGTTAGGAGAATGATGAAGCTTTACTGAGGGACTAGCAATATATATATTTACGTGAGGCCGGGTGAAAAATAACAGGAAGGAACACCACAACTATAGGTCAGGCACCTGGAAAGTCCCTCCCACACAGGGTGGGAAAAGAGGAAACAATCTAAGCCTCGGAAGTTCGGTTCTCAGGAAGCCAGCACAAACAGCTCAGCTGAGGGCATTATGATAAGCTCACCAAAGCCCAACAAAGGCCCACTGAAACAATAGTGGTAGATTTTTATGAAGTGAAGGGGTATGATTCACTGAAGAATGATACTCCAGTCTCAAATAGTATGCGAAAGCAAAGAAGGTCTACCATTTACCAAGATGGAGATGACCAGGTGATCTTGTAGAACCAATTTAAAGCACTTTAGAGGAATTCCAGGAAGGAGTAGGTGACCTTCATCTTGATTGGTCGGCTCGGTCTCTAAGGATGTGGGGACACTTTGGGATTGGCTTGGTCTCTGGGGATATTCCAGAATCATTGCTAGGAGGGCCAGGAAACTGTTGCTGACGCACTGCTCCTGCTTTAGTAGGCTAGGTGGCAACAGGGTTAGCATCTGGTGGCCCAGCAGCTTCTGATTGGCTGCTTGCAGCCTGTGGTTGGCTTTTCCAGTAACTGATTTGCAGGGACTTGACCAGTTTTGGAAAACAGGAATTTAGGCCTAGTCTCCTGAACTGCCAGTTTGACGCCATCATGGAGTTAGCCTTTCTCAATCCTCTCAGAAGTAACTTACTGCTCTTGCATTGGATTTGAAATTTGCCCCATAGGAGGTAATTTCATGACTGGTTACTGCAATTGCGGTCAAAGCCTAAGGCTGAGGAAGTCACAAATCCAATAATATAACCTGATATTGTTAGTGTGTTCAAGGACCAGGCATTCAAATTGTCTTCTAAATATTTACATTTACACCTTGTAGGAGGAGGAGCTGGTAATTAAAATCTACTTCCCTAATTGTTTCATGGGTCAATAAATACTGCAGAAGCTAATCGCTGGGTGCTGGATGAAGGACAAGGCAGGATTTCCATCTGTACAGGAAGAGAAGGGGACACAAAGTAGACTGGGGATTCATACCAGTCTGTGGAGCTGATAGGAAGGAGATAGTTTGTAGCCTCCACAGGTGGTTGCAGAGGCTAAGGGGGATGGGGGCAGGCTATTCATTGCCCAGCACTTGTGCTATCTGGCTGATTTTAAAATATTAAGGCTGATGGTTTTCATCCACAGTGACTCAGGCTAGAGGATAAAGCAGGCCGCTGGGGTGGTGGGTGGATCGAAGGAATGAGAGCAGTAGGTCCAGGCGTTCACAGGAGGAACAGTTGTTGGGTAGAGAAACAGGTAGGATGAAAGTGGAGCCAGGGGCAGCATGATCTTGGAGCTAAATTGTGAGGGGCCATGGCACCAGGCAAGGAGCAAGTGTGCCCTTTTAAAATTATATTCAATATGCACCTGCAGAGCTGGATGGTTCTCAAGCATGATCGACATGCATATTGCTTCAGTGGGCATCAGCTGATGGAGAGATGCAGAACTTCAATGTGTTGTGAAGATGTTGAGTACTCAGTCCTAAACAGAACACCTATTATCACATGTGTCCCTTACACACCAAGGCAGGAGAACCACTGAAGACAAAGCAAAAAGAATATAAGGGTCACAGTATGAGAAGGATGCTGAAAAAAATGCCACCTTATGAACATGACATGGTTTTTCTACTCAGGAAGTCACAATAGCAGGATTACCTGCAAAGGAATCAAATACACTGAAGTCAGTCAAAATTCCAGCATGGATAATGTAGATAAACTCCCAATCCTAAATTTTACTGAGAAGTTCTTGGTATGATGTGGTCACTGGTAAGATTCCAGTGAGCCAATGGATGGACCCATACCCAAGTACATATGAACACTATTAAATGAACTTGAGGAATTCTAAATCTAGATGTGAAGTTGGGAGGGGAACATGTTGGGCATGATGCGGAAGGAATCAGGAAGCAAGAGAGGGACATATCAAATCATATTTCATTGTATGCATGTAGGAGATTCACACAAATGGAGAAAAAGTTATAATATATTTTATATTTCCTTTTCTTTCAATTATTTTTAAACTCACGTTTAAAAGGTGGCAGATAAAAATGACAATGGTTAGCATACAAAAGGGTTTAAAATGTGCATGGATGAAGAGATAGTCGAAATGAACATAGTGGTAAACAGAAACGATAGAGATACTTCAATCATGATGATTAGGACTCCACAATAAAGATTTCTAGGTATTTGCTGGTTTATTTCAAAAGCTTTTACTTTAAATTGAATTAAAGAATTGCAACTCTATTTAGATGTTAAACCAATATAATGTGTTGCAAAATTAGGAACCATGATGGAAATTAGATATTTATGCAGCCTGGAGCAAAAAAAAATGTTTTTGTTAAATAATGTTTCACTGTGCTAATTTCAAAATACTAAGAATCTGAAGTATCTCTTGAAGCACCACATGTACTTAAATCACTGCATCTCCTCCACAGCACATTGAGTAATGTATTTGTTTTACGGCCATTTTGAGCTGAATACCCTTGCTTATGCTGCATTTCTGTCTCTTTGGGGCATGATTCACATGTCACGAATATCATCTTTTCCCCATTCTTACTGCTGTGAGTTCTAGTGGGGGCAGATATAGCCATTATCCCATGAGATTGTGATGCCAAAGGTGGCTACTCCCAGTTCACTCCCTCTTGCTGTTAGCAGTGCTAACCTAATTCTATCTCTACAAATCATATATTCTAAACAACCTATAAATAAAAGTGTTGCACCTTCTTATCTGCCTCTGCTCCATCATTTACATGATATTGTCAAAGTTTGTTTACATTGAAAAAGTGCCAATACTTCATGCTTTTCATGTACCTGGATGATATGCCATATTTCAGATTTTGTGACTCATAAATCTGCTGATGATCACTTGAGTTGATTATATTCATTTATTATTGTCAGCAATAAGCTGATATGAACATTTAGGTACCAAATAACTGTGTAAATATGGGTTTTTTTATTTCCTTTGATTTAATCTAATCTTCCAGATGGAACTGATATATAATAATAAAATTATACATTCCTTGAGAAATTATTTTTGTCCAATTGAATGGTCATAGAAACCTCGCTAAAATCAGTCTACAAAAATTAATATATTTGTATGTATATATTGTGCTTATTTTCTATAAACTCTCAATTATATTTCATTGATTCTATGTCTTTGTTCTTGCTTTATAATATTATATAGTAATCCCTTAGAAGTCTATTTGTATTTTAAGATAGAGTAGGGGTCAATCCAGATGGGAGGGGAGGTGGGAAGAAATTGAAAGAAGTAGAGGGAGAAGAAATGACAATAAGGACACAGTATGTAAGAAAAAATATATTTTCAATAAAGGAAAAACAAAGCAATAAGTAAAATAATACATTACATTATTTCTCTTCATCAACCACTTCAATATGTCTTCCCAGTTCACTCCAAACTCCCCTATGTGTGTGTGTGTGTGTGTGTGTGTGTGTACTGGGAAGTACACATAAACAGATATACACAGACATACACACACACACACACACACACACACACACACATACACTTACAACTACACACATATATATCAAGAGCTGAACACTTGATACTGGATAACCAGGATTATTAGGAGATTTTTAGCTGAAGAACCTATTGATTCATTATAACTGTTCATTTTCATCTTATACATTTTTTTAAAGGAAATTGTGAAAGATGTGCCTGTGTCTTTAAAAGTGTGAAGTTTCTTTGGCAGTTAGCTTTTCTTCCTGGGATTATTCGTTTTACATTTTCGTGTCTCAGGATTCTATTACCCCTTCTTTGTTTCTTCTTTTTTTTTTTAAATATTTTTATTTTCTATATTCTTTATTTGCATTCCAAATGTTCCCCTTTCCCAGATCTCCCCCAATATGTCCCATAAACATTCTCTCCATCCATTCTCCAATCACCTCCCTCCTTTTTCTCTGTCCTTATATTCACCTCCAATGCTAGATCAATCCTTTCCAGGATCAGGACCTTCTCCATACTTCTTCATGGGAGTCATTTGTTATGCGACTTGTGCCTTGGGTATTCAGAGCTTCTGGACTAATTAATATTCACTTATCAGAGATTGCATTCCATGTGTATTCTTTTGTGATTGGGTTACCTCACTTAGGATGATATTTTCCAGATCAAACCATTTGCCTAAAAATTTTGTGAACTCATTGTTTCTAATTGCTGAGTAGTATTCCATTGTGTAAATATACCACATTTTCTGTATCCATTCCTCCATCGAGGGACATCTGGGTTCTTTCCAGCTTCTGGCTATTATAAATAAGGCTGCTATGAACATAATGGAGCATGTGTCTTTATTGCATGCCGGGGAAGCCTTTGGGTATATGCCCAGGAGAGGTATAGCAGGGTCCTCCAGAAATGTCATGTCCAGTTTTCTGAGGAACCGCCAGACTGATTTCCAAAGTGGTTGTACCATCTTGCAGCCCCACAGCAGTGGAGTACTGTTCCTCTTTCTCCACATCCTCAGCAACACCTGCTGTCTCCTGAGTTTTTGACCTTAGCCATTCTGACTGGTGTAAGGTGAAATCTCAGGGTTGTTTTGATTTGCATTTCCCTAATGACTAATGATGTTGAGCACTTCTTAAGTTGCCTCTCGGCCATCCGAAATTTTTCAGGTGAAAATTCTTTGTTTAGATCTGTGCCCCATTTTTAATAGGGTTATTTGATTCACTGGGGTCTAACTTCTTGAGTTCTTTGTATATATTGGATATTAGCCCTCTATCAGATATGGGGTTGGTGAATATACTTTCCCAATTTGATGGTTGCTGTTTTGTTCCTTTTAACAGTGTCCTTTGCCTTACAGGAACTTTGTAATTTTATGAGTCCCATTTGTCAATTATTGATCTTAGAGCATAAGCTATTGGTGTTCTGTTCAGGAACTTTTCCCCTGTGCCCATGTCCTCAAGGGTCTTCCCCAGTTTCTTTTATATTAGTTTCAGTGTGTCTGGTTTTACATGGAGGTCCTTAATTCACTTGAAGTGAGGTTTAGTACATGGAGATAAAAATGGATCAATTCGCATTCTTCTGCATGCTGACCTCCAATTGAACCAGCACCATTTGTTGAAAAAGCTATCTTTTTTCCACTGGATGATTTCGACTCCTTTGTCGAAGATCAAGTGACCATAGGTGTATGGATTCATTTCTGGATCTTCAGTTCTATTCCATTGGTCCACTTGTCTGTCACTGTGCCAATACTATGCAGTTTTTTAACACTATTACTCTGTAGTATTGCTTGAAGTCAGGGATACTGATTCATCCAGATTTTCTTTTGTTGTTGAGAATAGTTTTAGCTATCCTGGGTTTTTTGTTATTCCAGATGAATTTGAGAATTGCTTTTTCTAACTCTGTGAAGAAATGAATTTGGATTTTGATGGGGATTGCATTGAATCTGTAGATCGATTTTGGCAAGATGGCCATTTTAACTATATTAATCCTGCCAATCCACGGGCCTGGCAGATTTGTCCATTTTCTGAGGTCTTCGATTTCCTTCTTCAGAGACCTGAAGTTCTTGTCATATCGATCTTTCACTTGTTTGGTTAGAGTCACACCAAGATACTTTATATTGTTTGTGGCTATTGTGAAGGGTGTCATTTCCCTAACTTCATTCTCAGCCTGCTTATCCTTTGAGTATAGGAAGGCAACTGATTTGCTTGAGTTGATTTTATAACCAGCCACTTTGCTGAAGTTGTTTATCAGCTGTAGGAGTTCTCTGGTGGAGGTTTTCGGGTCACTTAAGTAGACTATCATGTCATCTGCAAATAGTGATAATTTGACTTCTTCCTTTCCAATTTGTATCTCCTTGGCCTCCTTATGTTGTCTAATTATTCTAGCTAGAACTTCAAGTACTATATTGAAAAGATATGGAGAGAGAGGACAGCCTTGTCTAGTCCCTGATTTTAGTGGGATTGCTTCAAGTTTCTCTCTGTTTAGTTTGATGTTGGCTACCAGTTTGCTGTATATTGCTTTAATGATGTTTAGGTATGGGACTTGAATTCCTGTTATTTCCAAGACTTTTAGCATGAAAGGATGCTGAATTTTGTCAAATTCTTTTTCTGCATTTAATGAGATGATCATATGGTTTTTTTCTTTGAGTTTTTTTATGTAGTGCATAGCATTGATGGATTTCCTTATATTGAACCATCCCTGCATCCCTGGGATGAAGACTACTTGATCATGGTGGATGATCTTTTTGATGTGTTCTTGGATTCAGTTGGCAAGAATTTTATTAAGTATTTTAGCATCAATATTCATAAGGGAAATTGGCCTGAAGTTCTCTCTCTTTGTTGGATCTTTGTGTGATTTTTGGTATCAGTGTAATTGTGGCTTCATAGAACAAGTTGGGTAGAGTTCCTTCTGTTTCTATTTTGTGGAATAGTTTGAAGAGTATTGGTGTTAGGTCTTCTATGAAGGTCTGATAGAAATCTGTACTGAAGCCATCTGGTCCTGTGCTGGTTTTGGTTGGGAGACTTTCTATGACCCTTTTTATTTCTTCAGGTATTATGGGACTGTTTAGATGATCTATTTTATCCTGATTTAGTTTAGTTATCAGATATCTTTCTAGGGAACTGTCCATTTCCTCCAGATTCTCCAGTTGTGTTGAGTATAAGCTTTTGTAGTAGGATCTAATGATTTTTTGAATTTCCTCAGTTTCTATTGTTATATCTCCCTTTTCATTTCTAAGTTTGTTAATCACTATACTGTCTCTGTGCCCTTTGGCTAGTCTGGCTAAAGGTTTATCTATCTTGTTGATTTTCTCAAAGAACCAGCTCCTGGTTTTGTTGATTCTTTTTATGGTTCTCCTTGTTTCTACTTGATTGATTTTGTCTCTGAGTTTGATGATTTCCTGCCTTCTACTCCCCCTGGGTAAAATAGCTTCTTTTTGCTCCAGGGCTTTCAGGTGTCTCATTAAGTTGTTAGTGTATGCTCTCTCCATTTTCTTTTTGGAGACACTCATGGCTATGAGTTTTCCTCTTAGCACTGCTTTCATTGTGTCCCATAGATTTGGGTACATTGTGTCTTTATTTTCATTAAGTTCTAAAAAGTCTTTAATTTCATTTCTTCCTTGACCAAGGTATCATTGAGTAGAATATTGTTCAGTTTCCATGTGTATGTGGGTTTTCTGTTGTTTTTGTTGCTATTGAAGACCACTTTTACTCCATAGTGATCTGATAGGAGGCATGGGATTAGTTCGATCTTCTTATATTTGTTGAGGTCTGCCTTGTGACCAATTATATGATCAATTTTGGAGAAGGTACCATGAGGTGCTGAGAAACAGGTAATTTCTTTTGCTCTAGGACAAAATGTTTTATATATATATATGTGTGTGTGTGTTTTATATATTTTATGTGTGTGTGTGTTTGCTAAATTTAATTGGTCCAAAGCTTCAATTAGTTTCAATGTGTCCCTGTTCAGTTTCTGTTTTCCTGATTGGACCATTGAGGAAAGTGCAGTGTTGAAGTTACCCACAATTATTGTGTTAGGTGCAATATGTGCTTTGAGATTTAGTAAAGTTTCTTTTGTGAATGAGAGTGCCCTTGCATTTGAAGCATAGATGTTCAGGATTGATAGTTCTTCTTGTTGTATTTTTCTTTTGACCAGCAAGAAGTGTCACTCAGAGTCTCTTTTGATGACTTTGGGTTGAAAGTCAATTTTATCTGATATTAGAATGGCTAATCCAGCTTGTTTGCTGAGACCATTTGCTTGTAAAATTGTCTTCCAGCCTTTTACTCTAAGGTAGTGTTTTTCTTTGACCCTGATGTGTGTTTCCTGTATGCAGCAAAATGTAGGGTCTTGTTTTCGTATCCAGTTGGTTAGTCTATGTCTTTTTATTGGGGCATTGAGCCCATTGATGTTAAGAGATATTAAGGAATAGTGATTATTATTTCCTGTCATTTTTGATGTTATTTTTTAAATTTGATTGGTTAACATTTTTTGGGTTTGAAGAAAGAAGGTTACTATCTTGCTTTTTCCAGGGTGAAGTTTCCCTCCTTGTATTGGTGTTTTCCTCCTATTATTTTTGTAGGGCTGGGTTTGTGGATAAATATTGGGTAAACTTGGTTTTGTCATGGAATATCTTAGTTTCTCCATCTATGGTGATTGAGAGTTTAGCTGGGTATAGTTGTTTTGGCTGGCATTTGTGTTCTCTTAGAGTCTGCATGAGATCTGCCCAGGATCTTCTAGCTTTCATAGTCTCAGGTGAGAAATCTGATGTGATTCTAATAGGTCTTCTTTATATGTTACTTGGCCTTTTTCTCTTACTGCCTTTAATATTCTTTCTTTGTTTAGTACATTTGGGGTTTTGATTACTATGTGATGGGAGGTATTTCTGTTCTGGTCCAGTCTGTTTGGAGTTCTGTAGGCTTCTTGTATATTCACGGGCATCTCTCTCTTTAGGTTAGGGAAGTTTTCTTCCATAATTTTATTGAAGATATTTGCTGGCCCTTTATGTTGTAAATTTTCACTCTCATCTATTCCTATAATCCTTTGTTTTGGTCTTCTCATTATGTCCTGGATTTCCTGGATATTTTGGGTTACAAGCTTTTTGCATTTTGCATTTTCTTTAACTGTTGAGTCCATGGTTTCTATGGTATCTTCAGCATCTGAGATTCTTTCTTCTATCTCTTGTATTCTGTTGTTGATATTTGCATCTATGTCCCCTGATTTCTTCCCAAGGTTTTCTATCTACAAAGTTGTCTCCCTTTGAGTTTTCTTGTTTTTTTTCTACTTCTGATTTTAGATCCTGGATGGTTTTGCTTAGCTCCTTCACTTTCTTGTTTGTGTTTTCCTGTAATTCTTCAAGAAATTTTTGTGTTTCTTCTTTCATGACCTCAGCCTGTTGATCAATGTTTTCCTGTATTTCTTTAAGTGATTTTTGCATTTCTTCCATATTGGCTTTTGTATTCTCCTGAATTTCTTTCAATGATTTGTGTGTTTCCCTTGTAAGGGTTTCTAACTTTTGATCCATTTTCTCCTGTATTTCTTTAAGTATGTCCTTCATGTGTTCCTGTACAAGCATCATGACTAGTGATTTTAAATCCAAATCTTATTTTTCTGATGTGATGGGGTATCCAGGACATGCTGTTAAAGTAGAATTGGGTTCAGATGCTGCATATTGCCTTGATTTCTGATAGTGACATTCCCGAGTTTGCCTTTTACCTATAGTTCTCACTGGTGTTAGTTGATCTTGTTTTCAATGCTGGACTCACCAGTGCAAGCTGCCTCTTCCCAGGTGGCCTCTGGTGCACAGCTGACCTCCTGTACTGCCTGGAGACAGGGTGCTGTGGCCCAGGCTGTTCAGATCCTGAAGCAGACACCTGAAGGCTCCTGCCTGGGGCCTTTTGGACTCACCAGAGCACAATGACTCCTCCCAGCTGGCCTCCTGTTTGCCCCTCTGGCGTCTTGCAGGGCCTCTAGGGGTTGTAGCCCAGGTTGTTCTGGATCCCAAAGGGGTGATGTGAAGATTCCTGCCAGAGGCCTCAGGACTGGAACCTAAGCTCTGTGGGGCTCGACCCACAGGAGCATGCTGTATCCTCCCAGCCTGCCTCTGGGAACACACCAGGCCTCTTGCACTTCCTGGAGACTGAGTGCTGTGGCCCAGCCTGTTCAGATCCCAAAGCAGACTTTTCCTTTGTTTCTTCTAGAACAGTGTTCAGAGTTTGTGTAACTCTACTAATGTGTGCATTTCATTGAGTTAGCTAATGTATATATTGTCATATAGTTTTCTAATATTACTTTGTAAATTCTTTAGTTTTAAAAGTTGCTTACAATGTTTCTTACCCACTTACTATTTTAGTAGTCCATCTTTACTCTTTCTTATCAACTTTAGCTATTGGCTTTTCTAACTTAAGTGATCTTTTTAATAAGCATTGTAATTATGGTTTTTGCTTTTATTGTTTCTAATGTACATCTATATGTATATATGTATGTGTATGTGTATGTGTATGTATATGTATATAGCACTTCCTGATGCTATATTTCATTCATTCTTATTGCCTTGGTTAGTTCATCTTTCCCTACTTCCTGGAGATATATAAGATTTTCGAAGGACATGGCATTTATTTATATCTATTACATGATATTGTGAAGAATTTCCCAGAGCCTCTTGATTTTACCTAATTGTAACTTAATACTCATTGATTGCATTTTCTCCATATCACTTAATATATTAAATTCATTATACTCTTGTCTGAACCCCACCCACATTCTATATATGAGTAATGCTATGAGGTATTTGTCTTTTTCCATTTGTGAAAGAATGCACAGAATATATACTGCTGTATGTTTTAGAAGTCATGAGTTATCAGTCACTCTCAGCACTGAACTTTCCCTTACCCAGATGTGACTGGTGAACACAGTCCTATTTGTGCATAGGAAATAGTGCTTTGGGACTTTATTTTAGATTATGATAAAATGCATCTAAGAATTTTACCAAACTGAGCACTGGTAAATGTACAATTAAGAAGTATTAAATATATAATTGTTCTTGGGGGCAGCATCTCTTGCTTCCTCTAAAGTAATATTCACACTAAACAATTCACCATCTCCTCTTCCCACCATCTCTTGCAATTTCCATGCTGCTTAAATTTATACATTGTATGACTTTAGTTATCTTCTATGCTTAGAATAATTAATCATCCATTGTTTATCCTTTTGCAGCTGGTTCTGTAAAAATTTTATTTATTATTATATTGTATATGAATGTGGGTACACAGGTGTGGAGGTCAAAGGACAATTTCTAAGAGTCAATTCTCTCCTTCCTTTATGGTTTCTGGTTATCAAATTTAGGTGAACAGATTTGTAGGGCAAGTACTCTTGTGAGCCTATCTACTGGTAGCTGCCTCACTTCTGCTGTTGCTGTTGCTGCTGCTGCCTCCACTACTGCTGCCACTGCCACCCCAAGATGCCTCAAAGGTGTGCTGTACTGATCCACCAAGGCTGAGCTGGCAGGAGGCTAACTAGCCAGGAGGCTGTGCAGAAGAGCTTATGGTGGTGTTTCAGGAGAGCAGTTTTTTTCCCTGGTGGTGGTGTTACAGGTCTTACGACAGAAGCTCTCAAACAACACACCTTTATTTCTTCTGTATAGGATCTTTATATAGTTTGAGGGTGAATTGGTGTCTGACAGTAGGTGATTGCTATTAGCTTGGTCTGAGAGTTTAGGGATGCCTCATCTATAAGCAGAAGGGATTGGAGTGTAGCATCTACGTGACTGATGGTCACAAATCTCTCTAAGAGGAATGTGGGGTGTGTGAGGGCTATGGTTATGTGACTGGAGCCTGCTGCTGGGAGCAGGCAAAGCTCCTACATCCTTTCTAGGGTCTCCTGGGCTTCTAACATTAGCTCAATGTTACCAGGCTTTCTCTCCCAACCCATTGCTCCACATATTTTGACAGATGAATCATCTTTGCTGGCTGAAAAACTTCCTTAATATTTATCTATGTGGTAACATGCCAGGTTTACTCCATAAGGGTGAATAATATTTCTTTCTATATACATTTCACATTTTTTTCATCCATTCATTTCTTCACAGATACTCAGATTACAGCAATATTTTGGCTTTTGTACAGAAGGTTGCCAGAGAGAATGGTATATATGTGTCACTTTCAGACCTTAATTTCAAATAATTTGTGTATAAAGCTAGAATAACTGCTAGATCATATGTCAGCTTTATTTCTAAAATCCGTCTACATTTTCATCATGTGTAGGCAGAGGTTAATGGACAGCTCTCAAAAGCTGGTTCTCTGCTTCCATTATCTCAAGTCTGGAAATAAAATGCAGAATGTCACATGTGGTAGCAGGAGCCTTTATCCCAAAAGAAAGAGCCTTTATGGCCGCCAAGACATCTACCCAGCTCTGATTTTTTTTCTTCAGCGTACCACACTGTATTCACCATACCATCATGAAGAGATGAATCGTTTTATAATCTTACTGCAGTGTCAAAAGGGTTCCAGTTTTGTTTTAAAATGTACATAATTGAAAACTGAACCATCTACTTGAAAATGAAGAAGTGTCTGACTCGCTTCACTAAGCATAATCATTTCTAGGTTCTTTCAGATTGATGCAAAAGTTACATATATATGTATATGTATATATGTATATATGCATATATATGAATACATATGCATGCACTGGATCACTAAATCCTTTGTGGTCTTAATAGCCTTTAGTATATCCTCACTGTGTTGGTGGATAAAACGTTCCAACTCACCCAACCTATTTTTCCCATACCCGAAGAGTATTGTGAAATAGCCTTGACTCTTTTAGGAAAGAATCCTACATAAAATTTAAACTGTGAACTCATGAATTACCTTACATCTGAAGCAGCAGCTGTGTTTATATTCATTCAGTGGACATGGCTATGAAATATAATTTTAAGGAATAAATTTAGTATGAGTTAATATTTTAAAATTGAGTTTAAGAATTCAGGGTTCTATGTATCATGGATATCATTAATGTTTTTTTCACATCCTTAAAGTCCTGGTTCTAAATAACTATATAGTTACTTAATTTTGTCACACCATAAAACACCCTCAATAGTATCAGAATAGCAAAACTTTAGTAAATTCATGAACAATTATCATTGCTAATAAGTTTAGACTTTTCTAGTTCTCTCATTACCTTCATTATAATCAAATATATAGGGCTGCATTAGTTCTATATCTCTGTTAGGGATTCTGTTGCTGCAATGAAGTACCATGATCAAAACCAAGTTGGGGAGAAAGGGATTTATTCGCTAACACTTCCATTCATTGAAGGAAGTCAGGATAGGAACTTAAACAGGACAGGAACCTGGAGGTAGGACTAGATGCAGAGGCCATAGAGGAGTGCTTCTAACTAACTGTTTTACTCTTAATTGCTTGCTTAGCCTTCTTTTTCACAGTACCCAGGACCTCCAGTGCAAATAACACACAGCACGGGCAATGGGCCGGACCCTCTCCCTTCAATCACTAATTAAGAAAATGCCGCATATCAGAATTTATGGATTTCCCCTTTCAAATAGCTGCAGCTTATGTCAAGTTGATATATAACTTGCCTGCATTGCCTATATGGCAAAATTGGAATTTGCTGTAATATCTAATGCCTCTTCCACTAATTAGGAAACAGAAGGATCTTTTGTTATTACTTTATTTGTATGTTAGGGAGTACTTTATAAATTCCATTATGTTCTGTCATTATTTACAACGATTACCTGTTTCCAAAATGTAACTCCTCTTTTGATATTTATTATTTTTTAAATTCTACTTACAATTGACTAAAGATGGTCCTAGATATCTGAGTGAAAAAAATGTTCTAATTGCTCAGTTGCTTATTAAGTACATATTGACATAAGAGCTAAGATCAATATGTGAAGAGGAGAATATAAGGAGAAGTGAGCCATCGATCTGACTTATGAATGGGAAATATTTGGATGCTTTTGCCTACCATTTAGTTTGTACTCCTGTAGCAACTTTATGAGACATTTATTTTGTATTTTATTACTGCATATCCTTTATGAATATAAAGGATCAAATAAATTAAATCATCCAAAAACTCAAGTAGACTAAGAAAATGAAAGACACATTTAATTGTGGATACAGCTTCAGTCATGCTTTCTATAATGTGTGGCCACACAACATGAAGAAATATATTAGTTAATACTTGCATAATGTATTATGGAATCACTTCATAGCCTACTAGACCTTCCATATAATACTGAGAGTAAAGTTTGTCTATGTTTTACCATAGAAGTGTTAACTCTAAATCTCATTCTTCCTTCAGTATTTACATATCATATGTGTACTTGACCAGTGCCTGGATCCAAACCTTATTGTATCCTGCATCTCTTCAATGCACACAGGCATGGGACACATCCACAGCTGAGTGAGTACTGTGTGGTCATCCTGCTATTTCCATTAAACACTAGTTGAGGTGTGACTAGGACATACATGCAGTACTTGGATATTATTAGAGAGCTATAACTACATCCATTTTATAATTAGCTTTCTGCTAATATATATCCCTGCATCTATATCAATGTATGGAGCTACTTCCACTTTACGTGGCTAGTAAACAGAAGACACTGTCCCTTCTGAATATGTTACTGCAGGCTCCTGAACATTATTTTTATACTTGAAGTTGCAAATTTGAAGAGAAAGAAGCCAAATGACAATTTGGTATTTGGGTATTTGGCAAAAGGTAAATCTATAACTGCAAATAAGAAAATACAAAGAGAAGATAAGAACAGGTTTCCCCCCAAAAGAGTGATCAGTAATTCATAGCTACTGGGAGAGAAAGAGTCATTTGTCTTTTAGGGTGTCACCATGAAGTTCTACCTCACTGCAGTGAATGGGCCCACATCCAAAAGCATAAAGACAACTAAAACTGGGTTCAATGTGTTTGGTTTGTTTTTGATTGTGTTTTGCTGTGCTTTCAAGAGAACACAAAATTGAGTGTGTAAGGAAGGAAACTTAGGTCTACAAAGAGTAATGGGAGGGTATGAATGTAATCAAACTACAGTACATGAGATCCTTAAATAACTAATTTTTATCTTTGTGCCCAAGTGTGGGTACTCTTAAAACACAGAGATATCTGGCCACCATGGAGATGAATGGCATATGTTTGTGAGCCTCTGGTTGTGGCTGTGGGTAGTCTGGAAAAGCAGTAATCGTTTAAACACTGACCCACTTCTCCAATCCTAAAATGGGAATGTTTAGTTTAATTGATTTTGTTAAGTATGTTTTCTTTTTCTATTTTAGTGATAAAATAATATAAAATACTGAAGAGCCAGCAGATAACAAAGCATGTTATACAAAGATTAGTGTTTTCTACTCTTACTAGTTTACGAAGAATACAGGTTTAACAAATGGAATCAATGATTATTTTAAGGGGAGTTAAATTTTATTTATGTACATAGGTTTCTTTAAAATTAGTATATATGGGTTTATAAAAGACACAATTATGAAGATGAGGAGAAAATCTAGACTCGCTAACATTAAAATTAAAATAAATTATATACTCTTTGTTGTATTCAAATTGCTGCTTTCAGTTGAAGAAGTAAAAACAAGGGAATGTAAACCAGACTAAAATTCTAAATTCATTTAAAAGTATACTGAAGAGCAATCCTATTAAGGTAGCTCACATTGCCAAACTTTTAAAAGTATACCCTAATAATAACTGTAGAAAAGAAAATGATTACAACATGACTTTGAAGTTAGATAGGACTGTTTGTTCACTGTCGAACCTTCCTAACTCTGTACCAATGTTAAGTTGTAATGCAGTGCTGCTCTATGGCACAGAGGTCTCCTATGTTGCCTGAGAGACAGTGGATACAGTGCTGGTAATAACAGCCTAACCAGTACGTATCTGAGAGAAGCTTGCTCAGCTTCAATGGCTGCTTTGTTTTGTCTTCAAAATGCTTTTGTAATGAAGCATTTTAATTATATTCACAAACCCATGAGCAAATGCACTAGGAGTGATTTAAATTTCTATGTACGATGGAACAAGAAAGACTGAATTTTTGCAGAATTATAAATTCTGCTCATGTGGTTAGGAAAATGGAAAGGAAGTCATGGCTTCTCTGAGATATGATTTTGTTTTTCCTTACATAGTCTTTTCATCTGAAAGAAAATATTCTTAAAATAATCAGAGGCAGAGACTTATTGTTTCTTAAAACACCCATTCTTTGTGTGTACTATTGGAACTAAACAATGCGATATGTGAGGCAAGTTACTGCACAGCATACTCAAGAAGACCAATGGTACTGTGGTGATTAAATCAGTGGTCTTGCCATTACAAATAAAGGAAACCATTTGTTATAGCTGTTTTTAAGGTCAACATCACACAAGCTAGAGTCATCTGAGAGCACAGAACCTCAATTGAGCTAATATTCTCATAATATGGTTGTAAGCAAGCCTGATGGACATTTTCTTAATTAAGGATTAGTGAGGAAGGTCATGCAACACTGGGGCTGGTGGTCCTGGTTTCTCTAAGAATGAAGGTTAAGCAAGCAATGAAGAGCAAGCCAACTAATGATGCTGATATGGAGTGTTTGGAGTTCTTTAGAAAATGGAGTCTTGTTGGAGGAAGTGGATCATGGGCACAGGAGAATACAGTGTTATTGAAAATATAAACTTTTTATTGATATCACAGGCTTCATTTTTATTATGTGTATGTCATCATTTTATAAATTATCAAATATCATCAAAAGCATATAAATCTTGTTCCTAGAGGAGAGACAATACAACATGGTATTGAAAATTTAGTGCTATTAATAGAAATATTGGATGTTATTCAAAGAAAATACCAATATTAGAAGTAAGAGGGGATCTCCATGAAATGTCTGATCACACATAAACTTGGGGAATTTTTAAGCATTGTATATTCTGGGTTGGGGGGGTGAGGGCATTTTTTTCTGCTTCCTTTAAGGAATGTATATTATTGTGTCAGGTATATTTTATTACTGTTTATGATATTAGTTATTTAACCAAATTAAATTTAAGATTTTTTATACATGTATACATGTCCATGTGCATGTGAATGCATAGATGTGTATGAAGATGTGTGTAAATTCATTGGTAGTCCAGAGGAAAACTTTGGGTGGCATTCTCTGGTATCATCCATCTTGCATTTTTTTTTTAAGACAGGATCTCTCATTACTGTAGAGCTTGTCTAGAGGTTAGACTGTCTGGCCATAGAGCCTTAAATATTCTCCTATTCTATCACCTCAGTAGTGGAATTACAAGCATTTGCTATGTTTCTAGATTTTTGTTTTAGTTGTTGTTGCTAAATGTAGAGTCCTCCTGGTTACAAAGAAATCACTTTAGTCTCTGACCAACAATGGACTCCTACCTGGAATTGTTATATCTTTCAGAGGGTCTCATTAACACTTTTGATGCAATATAAACATCAAAAAAAATTTTGAAAATTACAAAGGACCAAATGATTAATACATAACCATTGAAGATTCTTCTAGGAGGCTATTCTGGTCAATGTGGACTACTATGTCATTTGATTTTTCTGGTGATCAAATATCTGACAAGAGGCAACTAAAGGGAGAAAGATTATTGTTTTCTTAACATTTGAGTGGTTAGAGTGTATCATGGTGGGAAAACATGTCAGAAAGAGCAGAAAGCAACTACTCATACCACAAACAAAGACAGAAAGTAACAGGTAGACAGGAAATAATTCTACACTGTAAACAGCATCTCTTGTGTACTGTATGGATGCAACACCTGTCAATTAAAACTGATTGGGCGAGAGATTTCTGGAATAGAGCTGGGTGAGGGAAGATTGCCCGCCCCCACCCTCCACCCCCTGAAATAGGAAGGAAGGCAATCATGGAACCGGAACAGAGGTAACCAACCAAAATGCAGAAATTACACAAAAAATGGAATATGAGCTAGTTAGAGAATGAGCCAAAGACTGATCCTTGGTATTTGTAAATGTAATTTGAGCATCCATCCTATTGGTTCAATTTTCTCATATATTTTTAATTAACATCATACTGGTTTACCTCGCCTCAGCATCTATTTTTCTCAAATTCTACTTTGAATTGATTTTTTTATTTCATTCAGTTATTTGTTTCTTTCCCTTGATAAATGTATCTATATACTTTTGTGTTATTTAAACATATTTCCAAACATTGTTTTGGATTCTATGTTTAGAAGTTAGTCCAAGTCACTCTTATTGGCTACTATCACTTGGTGGTTGGTGATTTTTAGAGGATACAGGCAGTCTTGATATTTTTTTATTGTTTTTGTTTCTGCTCTAGCACTTACAGATATGGGTTTAGTTTTTTGACTGAGGGTAAGTTATTCTTATTTGGTGGATTTATTTGTAATCTCCAGGACCAGGCTAAATTTTGAGAGTGTTGAGAAACTCTATCCCCTGTTGTCCTGAAGAGTTAACTACTATATTCAGTGCATTGCTATCCAAGTATCAACACACACTTGGCTGTATCCACATCCACTGCTACTTGTTCTAGGCATCCTTATACCTAGATGCTGTAGCATGTGTACACACTCAAACCTCTCTGCCTTCCCTACCTCCTCCACATGCTGTGTCTCCCCTCATGAATTGATTTAAGACCACAGTAGACCACTAAACTGGCAAATTCTTTCTGTCCTTCTGTCTTCCTTCCTTTCTAGCGTAATTGTTTTGGAAAAGCTGCATGTTCACATACAAAAGAAGGATAGGTCTCATATTTCTCTATTCAAAGTAATTATCTTCAAATGAACAAAATATCTAGAAATGTGAATTTAGGACTAAGCATCCTTTAGAAAAGAAAAATGTTTCTATCTTAAATGTTTCACTATCTTAAGATGGTGAATTTTACATCTACGTGTATTTTTCTGCTCTGAATTAATAAGTATTAGCATTTAGAAGTATCAAACACTTCAATAAAAGAAAGCTTTACACACACACACACACACACACACACACACACTTTCATTTACTTTTTCCTATTTAATCCTGCCATCACCCCTACACACCCCATGGACCCTCTATTTCAGTGATTATTATCCTTGTTTTCTTCATTCCCTTCAAATGAATGAACAAACACAGCAAATCATAGACACATTACCCTATATTTAACAATAGAAGTGGCTGCCTGAGTTATCACTAAATAGTATCAAAGTTATATATGAAATAGTTTTTTGGATAAATGTGATGATTTCTATTGATTATCAGCTTGACTAGATCTAGAATGACCTCAAAGACAAACAAGACAAACTCTCCTGGGCACATGTGTGAGTGTTGGGTTCATAAAAAGAGAAAGAGGTTTAGAGAATATGGTATATGGTAGTGTGGGGGGGGAAAGGGGTGCCCAGGCGGGCCCATGCCCAGGTATCCCTTCCCCTGAGGGATCAGACACCAGACACACACAAACATGGTATAGAGTTTATTCAGGGCAGAGGATAGGAGTTAATTGGGTAGTGGAGGGAGGGAGAGAGAGAGAGAGAGAGAGAGAGAGTAGAGAGTAGAGAAGTGGAGGCCATGACCATGTGGAGAGAGCAGTGGGGGACGGGAGGAGAGTCCATTCAGGGCAGAGAGGTAAAAGGTGAGAGGCAAAAACAATGAGAGAGAGAAAGGAGGGGCAAACAGCCCCTTTTATAGTGAGCCAGGCCTACCTGGCTATTGCCAGGCAACTGTGAGGAGGGGCATACCTGGCTGTTGCCAGGTAATTGTGTGGTGGAGCTTAGATAGAATTCTAACAGTGAGGGATTATTTAAATCAGGCTAGCATGTAGTTACGTCTGTAAAACATTGTGTTGACTTGTTCCTGAGCTGCAGAGAAAGGAAGATGCTCCCTGATCACCATCATTCACATCCGCCTGCTTCTTAACTAGGTGCAATGTGACCTTCTGCTAGAAGCTCTTGCCAAGAAAATTTCAACACTATGACAGTTATAACATGAAACTGCGAGACAAGGTGAGGCCTTTATCCCTTAAATTGATTAGGTCAGAGAATTTTTCATAGTAATATAGAATATATCTATAATAGTAGGCAATAAAAAAGAATAAAGTAAATTATTTTTAGAAATATTCTGAAAATTTTGAAAGTTCAGGGTTGATAAATAAAGTGCCATGAATGTCATATGGCAGTATTTACATTTAAGAAATTCACCTAAAATGATGTGAAAGAATGAGGAAAACATGAAGCTGTTGCAGCCAAGAATGTGAGCATTAGTACCAGACTAAAGCAGGAAGTCACAACTGACGGTGAAGGAGTGCGGTCTGCATTGACAGGGATTTGAATCAAGTTTCTTTCTAATCCTCAGCTCAATATTATACAGAGGATATCAAAAGAATCCATCTAATAGATATATCTTAAATTAGCAGAAGGTGATTTAAAATCTAATAATCAGAATAATTTATTCCATCAAGATAGTGAGGTTTTTCTTTTAAATATAAGGTATAGTATGATTTTTACATACTAGAAAGGTAAAGAAATTAGAGAATCAACTAATAATGTTCTTTATATTTTCTGTGTATTCAAAGAGGCTAAATGGGGTAGCAGGTCCCCTGAAACTGAACTTACAGAAGGTTGTGAGCCAGCATCAGGGTACTGAAAGCCAAATGCAGGTCCTTTGTTAAGATCTTTTATTGGTTTTAAATGCTGACCCATTAGTCCAGACCCTAGCTGATGATAATATTATGAGAGATAATAGCCAATGTTTTTGTAGTTAAAGTTAGAGATGTTTACATGGTTATGACAAAACATACATTCTTCAGGTGCATAATTTATAAAAAATTAGTGTTTCTGGACATCATCTGTGCCCCCCCAACACCCACACACATACACAAAGAAATCTTCTGAAAATTTAACAGTAAAATGGAGATTTCCAGATTTCTAAGGTTAGGAGAAGAAAACATGTGAAAGACAATTTTTGTGACATGCAAATAAATCCACAACAGTGCAAAAGCAGTAAAATTTTCTAAGGGATTAACATAATTGGAAGGAATTATACAACTATCTCCAGAGTAAAACACGTAGAAAGCAAGTAGGCATGAAATTAATAATTATTTTCAAATGCCAAGATATTGAATTCATTTTAAACCCTCCCTTTTAATAAGAAAACTATAAAAGAACATTTTTGCACAATTATATTGTAATAGAGAATTGGTAAAATACCCATTAATAAAATGTAGCAAAGTGAATATTTTTTAAATGAGCATTAAAAACCATTAGGTTGAGATAAAATTGTTTTAATATGATGAGGGAATTATCTCCCTAATTTGACAAAAGAATTTATTTTGAAATAGCAAAGTAAGGTAGAACAAGACTGCAATTAGGAAGAGCACAGATTGTCTGGTTCCTTAGCCGAATGCACCAGCCTACTGTGTAATTGCTTCCATTCACTTTATTAAAGATTTTTAACACAAACTAAATATTAATGTAGGAAAACTTACAAAATGGGGTGTGCATAACTACCTCTAAGCTTGAGTTTCTATGCATTCACTGGACCTGCAAATAGTTACTGCCTTCTAATAGTATGGCATGTTCTAAAGTACCAAACATAAGGTGTTTCAGCTAAATGAACACACTTTTTTAAACCCAGAGTATAGATGCTTAAAATTAGTTTTTCTGTTGCGCTTACCTGACTAAAGTCAACTTGTCTACCTACCTTGGTCTGTTGGATGTGAAGTCTCAAGTCAAGTCTACCCCAAAATAGATCTCCATACTAACGGCCCCATTCTCTATCCCTTTGTCCACCTTTATCAAGAAAACCTTAAAACCACAGGGTTTATCACTATTTGAGAAGAGAAGGGTGTTTGGTACAGTTCTGTAGAAAGTACTTTTGATTTACCCACTGAAATCCATATTTCCAATAAGTTTAAAAGACAAATTAATGAAAACCATTCAAGCAAAAGCTTGTCAGTTACAAAAATTGCAGACAGAAATCACTGTAAGTTAATGAAATTGATTTTAATAACGTGTCAAAACACTTTGCTGGTCTCTGCATTGACTCTGATTCCTTTCATTTATTTACCTTTGAGCATATTTAGAGGCAATATTTGCTGATGGCTTTTGCCCAGTTAAACAGAGCACATGTTTTATTGCTGACTGAGAGTTTTAAAATTTAATCTAGATACCCATCATTTATCTGATATATGAAGTACAAATATTTCTTCTGGCCTTGTTCTTGTTTCTCATAAGAGACTAACAAGGAAAAAATTAATTTGGATATCCAAGTTTTTACTTCTTTGTTCATGGACTGTTGTGACATAACACATGTAACAACCTTTGCTGTGGGCGTGTGTACTGGAGGCTTTCCACTGAGATCTCTGGCCAGGTAAGAGCTTACCAGAGAAGGGGAGCCAGTGCAAGCATGGAGGGGAATTCACTTGGCTTTCTCCTCTGTCTCTATTCCAAGACAGCCTCTGCTGAGTTGGCTGACTAGAGGGAGGAGTGAGGTGGAACTTCAGTCAGTGCTTCTGGAGAGCGGACCTCTTCCCAAGTGTTACAGCTCTAATGAGAAGCACTCAGATGATGGAATAGTTCTCACACACCTTTAATCTGGATAGGATTTACATAGAGTTTTGAGCTGGTTCAGTGTCTGACAGCAGGTACTTCTCATTGGCTTGGTCTGAGAGCTTAGGGAAACATTATTTGCATGTGGGAGGCCTTGGTTCTGCTCCTATGTGACTCATAGCCACACAACTCTCTGTGGGGGAGGGGGTAAGGGGACGAGGGTTATAGGAGGCTGTTTCTCCAACAGGAGCCAAGGGCCCAAGGGGCGTGGCAAAACACCTGCTGTTCTGTTGTTGGGCACAAGCACCTACTGGGCTTCCAGGATTCAAAGTCAGAGCTGAACCTGGGACCAGGCTATCTATGCACAACTCACTGCCCCACACTTTGCTTAGTTCTAGGTCCTAAAGATTTTCTTCGATGTTTGCTTCTAACAAATTTTTAATTTTATAGACTGTGTTTATGCAAAGTGTTATTACTTGCAGAAAGCTTTTAACAATCATTTCAATTATTCCATTCTGTTCTCTTCCTTCTGGTTTCTCAAGCATATGTCACTTTCTTTTTAAATGGTTCAATGATGCCTGGATTTTTAATCTCTCCATTTGTCTTTCAGAAACTCAGTTTGGGGAAATTTGTTTTTTATCCCCAGTCATGCTCAGATCTCTTCTCATTTATCTAAAGGCTGCTGATAAGCTGATCTGTCACTGTATCCCAACTGTATTGTTTCTGACCTATAGCTTTTATTTTTTTTTGATATGTCTCCAGTGCATCCACTCTCTGCTTACACTGCCTATCAGCTATTCAGTGGTCCACATTTTCTTTGTTAGTACACATACCATTTTAACTGTAGTCATTTGAAGTTATGAGGATGATGTTTCACATTTGAACGTGTCTCTAAATATTGATATTTCCATCCAGGCTGTTTTTCCATACATCAAAAATTACTTGGTTGTCTGTTTTTGAAAATGAAATATTATGTATTGGTTACTACCTGGAAGCCAGAAAGAACACATGATCATATACACTGTATGGCTTATGTCAATGCAATAGCCTTTCTTTACTCTAATTCACTCATGTTTGACTTACAGATGCAAATTTATCTATTATACCCTTTCATTGTATTGTACTTGGGCTTCTACAAGTACTGACCATCATAAAGAAACAGAATCTACTATTTGTTGCTAATGGAATACACGACATAATGCCTTACTAGTAAAAAGGTAATGTGTGAGACATGGACAAATTTCTCTAATTCTTCTGTTATGTGTCGGTCTTTCTTAAGTCTGTCTCAGGACTATGACCTCTGCTCAACTTTGTCCAGTAACATCCTTCATCTTTCTACTGTATACCTTCATATTTCCACTCTGTTTCTGAGAATCACTAAACCTTGTTAATTCTGATAGTTTTCATTTCTCTGTGAGATCAAAAGCACAATAAGAAATAACATTCTTTAATCTAAAACAAGATGTTGGAATAAGTCTGAATGTTGGGTCCTTTTTTATGAAGAATATTCTGATGCATCTGACAAGGACCACGACCCCCTTTTCTGACACATGGATCAGAACATTTCTTACATGTTCACTATGGAGTCGTGATAGTACACATGTAGAGAGACTTGTGCCTCAGCCCCAAAACGTTACTCACTGTAATGCTGGGAATAAACTATCCTCCATCAATTTTTTTAAATGATCATTATATATTTAAAGTATGGGATGATTGCACCAGACTGTGCTTTGGGTGACAACATATCAGCCAAGTCTCTGTCCATGAGTAGCTCTCCATCTGCCAGGAAATCTGTCACCTTACTTCTCTGACAGGGCCAAGAAAACTTTCAGTTGGTTCAGTTGCTGTTTCTTCTCCTCCTTCTCCTTTCTCCTTCTTCTTCATTGTTATCCTCATCATAGTTTTCATCATTATCTTCATTTTTTTCTCTTCCTACACCACCACCTTTTCCTATTTTTTTCTTCTATGTGCTATAAAAATAAAATTAGTGATTCCTAAATCCTTTACATTGGGCACTGAAACTTGGTGTTTGCTACCATTTCTTTTATTACTAACTATCCAAACTTTTATGTAATATTATTTATATCATTTAAGAATACATAAAGAAAATTATGTTGAATTTACAACCCAAAGACACAATGTACAGGCCAGCAAACCTTTCTAAATAAAGAATAATGGATAGCATTTCAATATACAACAGACTCTAGGACATATGCAATAATATTTCTCTCAATGACTTTGCATTTTTCCTTCTTTTCCCACTTCTATATGTATTTTGTTACCATTGACAGCAACTTTTGAACAATACACCTAACGCTTTCCTGAGAATATGACAGTAACCAGATGAATTCTCTTACTTCCATCAGATCACACCTACCTATTATCACACATGCTCATGCATTTAGTCATATCTATTCTTATTTCTCATATGTATTGAAACACTGCTACTCTATTTCTAGTTAGTGTTCCTGCTCTAAAAATTGGCACCTTATCATTTCCGATGGTCTCTTCTCTGAAGTCATTTTTCATCCTGCAGAATTATTGACCTTATGGTGTCAGTCATACTCTCACCCATGATAATCCCTAGACTTCTATAAAAATATTGTGTCTTGGCCCCCGTACCAAAAATATTCTTCCTAATTATAAAATAAAATGTAGCAATACATTTTGAGCTGTTATTGGAAGAAAAAAATTGATGTAGTTAGTTGGGTACTGTAATATTCTTATAAAGTTCAATAACCATAGTGAGGAGGAATGTACATATTCATGTCTCAGAAATGGTATTCTTAATATAGGTGTGGGTCTAATAAATGAAATAATACATTTCAAAGAGCAAGAAACTTTCCCCCTCTGTACCAGTATTCAGCCACAAGTTCACTGATTTCATCTTTCTTATTTCTTTTCACATAAGGATTTAAAAAATATGCAAACAACAAAGAATGGCAAAAAAGTTTTCATATCACAGAAATTAGCAAAGAACACAGATCGATCTGTGTGTGTGTGTGTGTGTGTGTGTGTAAAAACCACTAAGTCTTTCTCCAAGTATCATTTTTCAATTGAGTAGATAGAGAGGAGATTTGTAGTTTCATTCCTACATGAAACAAAGCTTCATTTGATTTGATGTTCAGAGCAAGATCAATCCTTTGACTATCATTTAATTGATACCCAGTATGAAGTTCTAATCAATACTCAGAAGTGCCCATAAAGAACACCTTTCTCTCTGGATCAACTACAACATCTAGAAAATATAAGACATTTAAAAAAAAACTTAACCAATTTTCTTAAAGGTCAGAATCAATCAGCTTTTTAAATGTCCTTTATGAAAATATTAAGTATATATTTTCATTTGCTTTCCAGTTTCATGATCACTGACCCTTGCAATTCTAAATACACAGTAGTCATTCAAATTCAACTTATTTCTAGACAGTTCAGATAGCAAGTTCCACAGAGGGGAACTGAGAGATTAAAAATAAAACATGGGAAAGTTGGGAGTATCTAGCTTCAAAACTGTCTCCGTAGGATCCAAATAAATAAAGCACGGGATGAAATGAATTGGAACTGAATCTATTTGCATTACGGATTGAACATGATGTGCTCAGTAGGAAAGCTTGAAACACTTCACTGAACAATAGAATAATAACTTGAATATTTCAGCAGTGTTTCAGAACTCACAAGTGAACATCAGATGTATATACCATTTTGGCCATTTTATTTCTAGAGCTAGGGAGTTTAATATAGCTTTTAAAATTATATATTTCTTTTGACTTTAAATGTAGCCAAGAGTTCTAGTACAATTGAAGCTTTGCCCTGGATAACACTTTTGTATGCTAGTTTCTGAGATTAATTTTCATTATTATTGTGTTTACAGTTAATATATGTGAACTTTTCTCTTCTACTGCTCTACTCTACTTGGTTTGCACTATGAGTGGGGTCTGAAATGTGGAACAGGTCTTAGGTCTTAGAGGAAAATTTTACTTGTCCTTTGAACAATTAACTTCAGTAATAAGAGGCTTCATAGGATTTATTGTTTTGTTTGTGTGTATGTATGCTGGCTAAAAAGTGATATGACAAGCTGGATATCTGGATTGCAAAGGTTTATTTGTTTCAAGTAAGAGACACTAGAGGTCAAGACAGAGGAGTTGGCAAACAGGTAATCTAGAAGTTGTTTTCCTTCTCTTGAAAGCAGCCATGTTCTCTGTGTCCTAACTTGATTTCTCTTGTGTATATTGACATATTGAGTGATAGGGAAAGATATCTAATTTCCTGCTCTAATTTCTGTGTGAGCATGCTAGCAGTCATGAACATATGACTGACACACAGACAATCCTGTTGTCTTCTTATTATCAAGGTACCAATTATATCACAAAATATCATTCAATATTTTTATTATTAGTTTTGACATCACAATATAATTCACAACATTTATTCCTTACCTTTCTTTCCTCCAAACCTTTGGGGATACTCATTCTATCTGCCTTTCAAATTATATCTCCTTTTAAAAATTAGTTTTAATACATGTATATGTGTATACATATATATATTCTTAAATATAATCAGCTTAGTCTGAAAAATAATACTTGTTTGTATATTTTCAGGGTTAAGCACAAGGAATATCCTAGTTAGGGTTTCTATTGCTGTGATAAAACACCATGACCTAAAGGAACTCAGTGATGAGTGGGTTTACTTCAGTTTACAATCCACATCACAGTTCAGGAAGTCAGGGCAGGTCCTCAAGGCATGAAGTTGGAGGCAGAAACTGAAGCAGAAACCAAAGAACAATTCTGTCCACTGGATTGCTCTTCATAGCTTGCTAGCTTGAGTTCCTATTCCATCTAAGACCCTGGGTCCAGTGGTGGGACCCCCTAATCATTCTCATTGTCTGGGCCATCCAACATGAAACATTAATCAAGAAAATGTCCTACAGACTTGTCTAAAGGCAATCTTATAGAGGCATTTTCTAAATTGTGGTTCCCTCTTCTCAGATAACTCTGATTTGAGTCAAAATTATTATAGACAAAAAGCTATTGAACACAAAGGCATATTTCCAAATACATCTAGTATTTAGGGCATTAAGATTTAGAGTTTTAAAATGTGAATGGAAAGGAAAGGAGCTCGTCCTGTTCACAACACTGTAGAATAATCAATGAGACCATCTTATCAAGTAAAAGAAATGTAAAAGTGCAGAGTGATTGTGAAAAACATTTTCAAGGATTTCATGAACAATCTGTGCTTATGATTATGACTACCTTGTTTAGCGTATCATCAAGGCCTGGAATGAGAGTCGGGAGTAAAAGGCATTTCCTTGAAAGCATGAGAACTTTAGTTTAAATCCTCAGCACCCATAAAAACAAACAAACAAACAAACAAACAAACAAACCTACCTTGCCTTTGCTGCACATTCCTGTGATCCCTGCTGGAGGATCTTGAAAGTTTACTGGATTACCAGCCTAGAAGAAACAATGAGCTTCAGGTTCAACAGAAACCCTGTCTCTAAACTATAAGGCATTGAGTAATAGGGAAATGCATCTAATTTCCTCCTCTGATTTCTGCATGAGCATCCTAGCAATCATGGACATATGCCACACACACACAGCAGGCAGCACACAACAGGTAACACTGACAGTGTATGGAAAACTAGGACAGAGAAGTTACCTCCACTGAAGCCAAAAAAAATCAAAAATAAAAAACAAATCAACGTATATAAAAAATACCATGAATTGAAAAGGAGTAGAGCAATAGTGTTAAAGACTGCATGGTATTGGTACAGTGACAGGCAGGCAGATCAATGGAACAGGATTGAAGATCCAGAAATGAACCCACACACCTATGGCCACTTGATCCTCAAGAAAGGGGCTGAAAACATCCAATGGAAAAAAGATAGCCCTTTCAACAAATGGTGCTGGTTCAACTGGAGGTCAGCATGCAGAAGAATGGGAATTGATTCCCATCCTTGTCTCCTTGTACTAAGCTCAACTCCAAATGGATCAAGGACCTCCACATAAAGCCAGACACTCTGAAGCTAATAGAAAAGGAACTGGGGAAGACCCTTGAGGACATCGGTACAGGGAGAAAGTTTCTGAACAGAACACCAATAGCGTATGCTCTAAGAGCAAGAATTGACAAATGGGACCTCATAAAATTACAAAGTTTCTGGGCACCTTACTTCCAGAAGATCCTGCTATACCACTCCTGGGCATATACCCAGAAGACTCCCCACCATGTAATAAGGATACATGTTCTACTATGTTCATAGCAGCCCTATTTGTAATTGCCAGATGCTGGAAAGAACCCAGGTATCCCTCAACAGAAGAGTGGATGCAAAAAATGTGGTATATCTACACAATGGAGTACTATTCAGCCATTAGAAACAATGAATTCATGAAATTCTTAGGCAAATGGATGGAGCTAGAGAATATCATACTCAGTGAGGTAACCCAGACTCAAAAGGTGAATTATGGTATGCACTCACTAATAAGTGGATATTAACCTAGAAAACTGGAATACCCAAAACATAATCCACACATCAAATGAGGTACAAGAAGAAAGGAGGAGTGGCCCCTGGTTCTGGAAAGACTCAGTGCAACAGTATTCAGCAAAACCAGAACGGGGAAGTGGGAAGGGGTGGGTGGGAGGACAGGGGAAGAGAAGGGGGCTTGCAGGACTTTCGGGGAGTGGGGGGGGCTAGAAAAGGGGAAATCATTTGAAATGTAAATAAATTATATCGAATAAAAAAAAAAGAAAAAAAAATTACAAAGTTTCTGTAAGGCAAAGGACAACATCAAAAGGACAAATCGGCAACCAACAAATTGGGAAAAGATCTTCACCAATCCTACATCAGATAAAGGGTTAATATCCAATATATATAAAGAACTAAAGAAGTTAGACTCCAGAAAACTAAACAACCCTATTAAAAAATGGGGTACAGAGTTAAACAAAGAATTCTCACCTGAAGAACTTCAGATGGCGGAGAAAGATCTTAAAAAATGCTCAATTTCATTAGTCAGTAGGGAAATGCAAATCAAAACAACCCTGAGATTTCACCTTACACCAGTCAGAATGGCTAAGATTAAAAATTCAGGAGACAGCAGGTATTGGCAAGGATATGGAGAATAAGGAACACTCCTCCACTGCTGGTGGGGTTGCAAATTGGTACAACCACTCTGGAAATCAGTCTGGCGGTTCCACTGAAAACTGGGCACCTCACTTCCAGAAGATCCTGCTATACCACTCCTGGGCATATACCCAAAAGATTCCCCAGCATGTAATAAGGATACATGTTCCACTATGTTCATAGCAGCCCTATTTATAATTGCCAGAAGTTGGAAAGAACCCAGTTATCCCTCAACAGAAGAGTGGATGCAAAAAATGTGGTATATCTACACAATGGAGTACTATTCAGCCATTAGAAACAATGAATTCATGAAATTCTTAGGCAAATGGATGGAGCTGGAGAACATCATACTAAGTGAGGTAACCCAGACTCAAAAGATGAATCATGGTATGCACTCACTAATAAGTGGATATTACCCTAGAAAACTGGAATACCTAAAACATAATCCACACATCAAATGAGGTACAGGAAGAACGGAGGAGTGGCCCCTTGTTCTGGAAAGACTCAGTGAAGCAGTATAGGGCAAAACCAGAACGGGGAAGTGGGAATGGGTGGGTGGGAGGACAGGGGGAGAAAAGGGGGCTTTCGGGGAGTGGGGGTCTAGAAAAGGGGAAATCATTTGAAATGTAAATAAATATATCAATAAATTTAAAAAAAAGAAATGTTCAACAACAACAAAAAATTTGATATAAAATAAAGAAAAGGAATAGAATTGCTTTTCTAATTAATAATATAAACTAATCACTTGAGTGAAGAAGTAAATTAATGAATTACGCAGGTTAAAATGGATATCATTGAGATTTTATTTTAAAATGCTAATGTCATCTGATACCGTGAAAAAGATAAAGTAAAAGACTTTTATTATGAATGCTTAGAACATACTTCTAGGGGCCTGGAGAAATTGCTCAGGAGTTAAGAATATATGGCACTCCTCTAGAGGACCCCAGTTCAGTTACCAGTACATATCAACCACGTGTAACTCCAGTGCTAGGGTATCTGACACAACTTTCTGATTTTCAAACACACTAGGTACACCCATGGTACAAATACAAAAGCAGGCAAAATATGCATATACAACGATATTAAAAATAAAAAAGAATGTACTTATGGAAAATTTTGTAATAATTTTCTAGAACCAAATAAATAAAAATGTTAAATTGATCATGGAATTAAAAAAAGCTTCTATTACTCAGGTGCTTACAAAAGGTTCATTTATTGCTACAATCCTCACTTCATGATTTTGAAAACTAAATGTGCTTTCTCTGCAGTACAGGTGCTAACCACATAAAGTCAGATGTTTATGATGCCTGTTTAGATTTCTCACTACCTGAAAACATATCAGCTAATCCTTTGCTTTGAATCCACTGTATTAGTATATGTGTTTGTATGTTGTATATGCATACAGAACTTGTAATCTGTATGTAGAAAATATTGAATCACATTTTACAGAGATACATACATACTTCTATTCATATAACACCCATGTACAATCTTTCAGAATATGTTATGTAGGTTCCTTATAATGTTCATAAAGTACATTTAAACAATGCCATACAGTAATCAATCACATAGGTTCTGCATTTAACATCTATTTTTATATTTTTATCTATTAAATTTTGTTTTAAAGTTCCATTCTTAACCTTTCTAAAAATTTACAGAAACAAAAGTCCTTGTAGCATAAGAACAAGTGGAACAGATAAAGATGAAACAAACAGACAAATAAACACACCATAACTCTTCACAGTTTCTGTACATGTAAAACCTTTCTTATTAATGTGTGTGTGTAAGCACTTGGGTATCTGTCTATGCATATGATTTTAGAGACTTATTTTTTATTACATGATAAAAATAACTCCTCATTACAAACATAACATTTCTCAAGTTTATTCCTATTGACTGATTGACGTAGGCAGTGGTTATCATTTTATGTTTTCCACAAATGTGCCAACATTTTCTTCTCCAGTGAATACTCTGACTGATCATCACCCATAGGTATGTCTGGGTCCTTTGCTTCTAGTAGTGAAATGTGAATTAATATACATGTGAACTATCCAGGAACCTTTGGAAGAAGTGTAGACTTTAGAATATGCTCACATTCCATTAGCTCTGACAATCTGTGCATTGGATAATGAGAATAGATATCTCTGATGAAAAATAATAGAGACAAGTAGGAAACATTGTTATTTTAACAAAATAGGACTTATAGATTGCTATGGAAGAACATCAAGGTTATTCTGTGCCAGTGCAAACAATGTGAAGCCATCTATTTTTAATAATGCATTAGTAATTTACAGTAATATGTCAATTTATGTTCATTTTTTGAATGCTGGAATATTCCTCAGGAAAAAGACTGTATCGCACCTATATATGTAAAATCAATACTTCAATTAGTACAAGACAATATTCTTTTTGTTTGTTTGTTTTTGGTTTTTCGAGACAGGATCCCTCTGTGCATCCCTGGCTGTCCTGGAACTCACTCTGTAGACCAGGCTGGCCTTGAACTCAGAAATCTGCTTGCCTCTGCCTCCCAAGTGCTAGGATGAAAGGTGTGCTCCACCACTGACTGGCTTGCAAGACTATTGTCTTGCAATTATTCTTAAGTAAGACTTCGGGTTCACCTGGAAATTCTAAGGCAGTGGTTCCCAATTCCATGACTCTTTCACAGGGGTCATCTACAACCATTGGAAACACAGATATTTACATCATGATTCATAAAAGTAGCAAAATTATAGTCATGAAGAAGCAAAAAAATGATAATTTTGTGGTTGGGTCACCACAACATGAGGAACTGTGCCTAAAGAGTCATAGAATTAAGAATGTTAAGAATCACTAGTCTAAAGTGTCCTTGTTGGCAAGAAAAACCAAAAATGATATTTAGGAATTAGAAGTGATAAGTAGAACACAGAAACATGAGAAATAATGGTGATTAATGTATTAAACAAGTATAAAGCCCAGAAGATTGAGATATATTATGAAACCTGTACACGTACCTGTTTAATTACTTCATCTTATGGGATAACTATTAATGTATACCTCATTTCACAGGTAACTTTCATAAGAAACTAAAGAATTGATTTTCCTGAGCAGCATGACTCCCAAGGAATGAAACTAGTGACTTTAGGCAGCAATAAATCCAAGTGTATATCCACACAGACCTAAATGTTCATGCACATGTACACACACACACAAACACACAATTATGTATACCCACATTCACAAATGACCACATGAATACACACATGTGCAAATATACATAAGCTATTGTCCTGACAACAATTTTCCAGCACTGGAAAAATTCAGTTTAAGGCTTGATAAATGAGTAAAAATGTGGTATATGTGCACCATGATATATTATCCAATTGTAAAGAAAAAAGAAATCAAATTTGCAGGTAAAAAAAAATGGACTTGGGAAAAAACAGTTCTGTTTGAGGAAACCAATAACAGATCCAGAAACACAATTGCCACATGTTCTTTCTTATACCTGGATCCTAGCTTTGCTTCTTTAGATATCTGTAATTAACTTGGGGTGCTAGAGAAAATCAGGAAACTAGAAAGGGCCATTGCTAGATGAGGGTGAAATGGGAGGATTCTAAGGGTCTGCAGTTGGAAAGATAATTGCAGGAAAGATCTCAGTGGCGATGTGTTAAAAAGAGAAGGCACAGCTTGCTCTGGCAGCACAGAGCTTAGGTTCCAGTCCCGAGGCCTCTGGCAGGAGCCTTCATATCTCTGCTTCGGGATCCAGAACAGCTTGGGCTGCAACAACACATCTCCAGTTCCTGCAAGAGGTGAGAGGGGCAACCAGGAGGCCGGCTGGGAGGAGTCAGTGTGCTCTGGTGAGTCCAGCAGGCCCTAGGGAGGAGCCTTCAGGTATCTGCTTCAGGATCTGAACAGCCTGGGCCAGAGCACCCTGTCTCCAGGCAGTGCAGGAGGTCAGCTGTGCACCAGAGGCCACCTGGGAAGAGGCAGCTTGCACTGGTGAGACCAGCATTGATAAGACCAACTAACACCAGTGAGAACTAGATGGCAAAAGGCAAATGCAGGAGTGCCACTAACAGAAATCAAGGCAATATGGCAGCATCTGAACCCAATTCTCCTTTAACAGCATGTCCTGGATACACCATCATACCAGAAAAACAAGATTTGGATTTAAAATCACTGGTCATGATGCTGGTACAGGAACACATGAAGGACATACTTAAAGAAATGCAGGAGAAAATGGATCAAAAGTTAGAAGCTCTTACAAGGGAAACACAAAAATCATTGAAAGAAATTCAGGAAAATACAAAAGCCAATAAGGAGGAAACACAAAAATCACTTAAAGAAATATAGGAGAACTTTGGTCAACAGGCTGAGGTCATGAAAGAGGAAACAGAAAAATCTCTTAAAGAATTACAGGAAAGCACAAACAAGCAAGTGAAGGAGCTAAGCAAAACCATCCAGGATCTAAAATCAGAAGTAGAAACAAAAAAGAAAACTCAAAGGGAGAAAACTTTGGAGATAGAAAACCTTGGGAAGAAATCAGGGGACATAGATGCAAATATCAACAACAGAATACAAGAGATATAAGAAAGAATCTCAGATGTTGAAGATACCATAGAAACCATGAACCCAACAGTTAAAGAAAATGCAAAATGCAAAAAGCTTGTAACCCAAAACACCCAGGAAATCCAGGACACAATGAGAAGACCAAACCTAAGGATTATAGGCATAGATGAGAGTAAAGATTTACAACTTAAAGGGCCAGCAAATATCTTCAATAAAATTATGGAAGAAAACTTCCCTAACCTACAGAGAGAGATGCCCATGAATATACAAGAAGCCTGCAGAACTCCAAACAGACTGGACCAGAACAGAAATATCTCCCGTCACATAATAATCAAAACACCAAATGTACTAAACAAAGAAAGAATATTAAAGGCAGTAAGAGCAAAAGGTCAAGTATCATATAAAGGAAGACCTATCAGAATCACACCAGACTTCTCACCTGAGATTATGAAAGCTAGAAGACCCTGGGCAAATCTCATGCAGACCATAAGAGAACACAAATGCCAGCCAAAACTACTATACCAAGCAAAACTCTCAATCACCATAGTTGGAGAAACTAAGATATTCCATGACAAAACCAAGTTTACCCAATATCTATCCACAAACCCAGCCCTACAAAGGATAATAGAAGGAAAACACCAATACAAGGAGGGAAACTTCACCCTGGAAAAAGCAAGATAGTAACCTTCTTTTATCAAACCCAAAAGAAGTTAACCAATCAAATTTAAAAAATAACATCAAAAATGACAGGAAGTAATAATCACTCTTCCTTAATATCTCTTAACATCAATGGGCTCAATGCCCCAATAAAAAGACATAGACTAACCAGCTGGATAGGTAAACAGGACCCTACATTTTGCTGCTTACAGGAAACACACCTCAGGGTCAAAGACAAATACTACCTTAGAGTAAAAGGCTGGAAGACAATTTTACAAGCAAATGGTCTCAGCAAACAAACCGGAGTAGCCATTCTATTATCAGACAAAATTGACTTTCAACCCAAAGTCATCAAAAGAGATTCTGAGGGACACTTCTTGCTGGTCAACAGAAAAATACAACAAGAAGAGCTCTCAATCCTGAACATCTATGCTCCAAATGCAATGGCACCCTCATTCATAAAAGAAACTTTATTAAAGCTCAAAGCACACATTGCACCTAACACAATAATTGTGGGTGACTGCAACACTGCACTTTCCTCAATGGACCGATCAGGAAAACAGAAACTGAACAGGGACACAGTGAAACTAATTGAAGCTTTGGACCAATTAGATTTAATATATATATATATATATATATATAAAACATTCTATCCTCAAGCAAAAGAATATACTTTTTTCTGTGTACCTCATGGTACCTTCTGCAAAATCGACCATATAATTGGTCACAAAACAGACCTCAACAAATATAAAAAAAATCGAACTAATCCCATGCCTCCTATCAGATCAATATGGAGTAAAAGTGGTCTTCAATAGCAACAAAAACAACAGAAAACCCACATAAACATGGAAACTGAACAATATTCTACTCAATGATACCTTGGTCAAGGAAGAAATAAAGAAAGAAATTAAAGACTTTTTAGAACATAATGAAAATGAAGACACAACATACCCAAATCTATGGGACACAATGAAAGCAGTGCTAAGAGGAAAACTCATAGCCCTGAGTGCCTCCAAAAAGAAAATGGAGAGAGCATACACTAACAGCTTAATGACACACCTGAAAGCCCTGGAACAAAAAGAAGCTATTTCACCCAGTAGGAGTAGAAGGCAGGAAATCATCAAACTCAGGGCGGAAATCAATCAAGTAGAAACAAAGAGAATCAACAAAACAAAAAACCATACAAAGAATCAACAAAACCAGGAGCTGATTCTTTGACAAAATCAACAAGATCGATAAACCCTTAGGCAGACTAACCAAAGGGCACAGAGACAGTATACAGATTAACAAATTTAAAAATGAAAAGGCAGATATAACAACAGAAACTGAGGAAATTCAAAAAATCATTAGGATCCTACTACAAAAGCCTATAATCAACACAATTGGAGAATCTGGAGGAAATGGACAGTTTCCTAGACAAATAACCGACACCAAAACTAAATCAGGGTCAATTAGATCATCTAAACAGTCCCCTAACACCCGAAGAAATAAAAAGGGTCATAGAAAGTATACCAACCAAAAAAAGCATGGGACCAGATGGCTTCAGTGCAGAATTCTATCAGACCTTCATAGAAGACTTAACACCAATACTCTTCAAACTATTCCACAAAATAGAAACAGAAGGAACTCTACCCAACTCGTTCTATGAAGCCACAATTTTGCTGATACCAAAACCACACAAAGATCCTACAAAGAAAGAGATATTCTCTTATGAATATTGATGCAAAAATACTTAATAAAATTCTTGCCAACAGAATCCAAGAACGCATAAAAACGATCATCCACCAAGATCAGGTAGGTTTCATCCCAGGGATGCAGGGATGGTTCAATATAAGGAAATCTATCAATGCTATCCACTACATAAACAAACTCAAAGAAAAAAAAACATATGATCATCTCATTAGATGCTGAAAAAACATTTGACAAAATTCAACATCCTTTCATGCTAAAAGTCTTGGAAAGAACAGGAATTCAAGGCCCATACCTAAACATCATTAAAGCAATATAAAGCAAACCGGTAGCCAACATCAAACTAAACGGAGAGAAACTTGAAGCAATCCCACTAAAATCAGGGACTAGACAAGGCTGTCCTCTCTCTCCATATCTTTTCAATATAGTACTTGAAGTTCTAGCTAGAGCAATTAGACAACATAAGGAGATCAATGGGATACAAATTGAAAAGGAAGAAGTCAAATTATCACTATTTGCAGATGACATGATAGCTATTTAAGTGACCCGAAAACCTCCACCAGAGAACTCCTACAGCTGATAAACAACTTCAGCAAAGTGGCTGGTTATAAAATCAACTCAAGCACATCAGTTGCCTTCCTATACTCAAAGGATAAGCAGGCTGAGAAAGAAGTTAGGGAAATGACACCCTTCATAATAGCCACAAACAATATAAAGTATCTTGGTGTGACTCTAACCAAACAAGTGCAAGATCTATATGACAAGAACTTCAGGTCTCTGAAGAAGGAAATCGAAGAAGACCTCAGAAAATGGAAAAATCGGCTATGCTCATGGATTGGCAGGATTAATATAGTTAAAATGGCCATCTTGCCAAAATCGATCTACAGATTCAATGCAATCCCCATCAAAATCCCAACTCAGTTCTTCACAGAGTTAGAAAAAGCAATTCTCAAATTCATCTGGAATAACAAAAACCCAGGATAGCTAAAACTATTCTCAACAACAAAAGAAATTCTGGGGAAATCAGTATCCCTAACTTCAAGCAATACTACTGAGCAATAGTGTTAAAAACTGCATGGTATTGGCACAGTGACAGAAAAGAGGACCAATGGAATAGAATTGAAGATCCAGAAATGAAACTACTCACCTATGGTCACTTGATCTTCACCAAAGGAGCCAAAAACATACAGTGGAAAAATCTAACCTTTTCAACAAATGGTGCTGGTTCAATTGGAGGTCAGCATGCAGAAGAATGCGAATTGATCCATGCTTATCTCCATGTACTAAACTTCACTCCAAGTGGATCAAGGACCTCCATGTAAAACCAGACACACTGAAACTAATATAAAAGAAACTGGGGAAGAACCTTGAGGACATGGGCACAGGGGAAAAGTTCCTGAACAGATCACCAATAGCTTATGCTTTAAGATCAAGAATTGACAAATGGGACCTCATAAAATTACAAAGTTTCTGTAAGGCAAAGGACACTGTTAAAAGGACAAAATGGCAACCATCAAATTCGGAAAGGATATTCCCCAACCCTACATCTGATAGAGGGCTAATATCCAATATATACAAAGAACTTAAGAAGTTAGACCCCAGGGAACCAAATAACCCTATTAAAAAATGGGGTACAGATTTAAACAAAGAATTTTCACCTGAAGAAATTCGGATGGCCGAGAGGCACCTTAAGAAGTGCTCAACATCATTAGTCATTAGGGAAATGCAAATCAAAACAACCCTGAGATTTCACCTTACACCAGTCAGAATGGCTAAGGTCAAAAACTTAGGAGACAGCAGGTGTTGGTGAGGATGTGGAGAAAGAGGAACACTCCTCCACTGATGGTGGGGCTGTAAGATGGTAAATCAGTCTGGAGGTTCCTGAGAAAACTGGACACGAAACTTCCTGAGGATCCTGCTATACCTCTCCTGGGCATATACCCAAAGGCTTCCCCGGCATGCAATAAAGACACATGCTCCATTATGTTCAGTTCATAGCAGCCTTATTTATAATAGCCAGATGCACGAAAGAACCCAGATGCCCCTCAAAGGAGGCATGGATACAGAAAATGTGGTATATTTACACAATGGAATACTACTCAGCAATTAGAAACAATGAATTCAAAAAATTTTTAGGCAAATGGTTTGATCTGGAAAATATCATCCTAAGTGAGGTAACCCAATCACAAAAGAATAAACATGGAATGCAATCACTGATAAGTGGATATTAATTAGCCCAGAAGCCCTGAATACCCAAGGCACAAATCGCATAACAAATGACTCCCATGAAGAAGTATGGAGAGGGTCCTGATCCTGGCAAGGATTTATCTAGCTTTGGAGGGGACTATAAGGACAGAGAAAAAGGAGGGAGGTGATTGGAGAATGGATGGAGAGAAGAAGGTTTATGGGACATATGGGGATGGGGATCTAGGAAAGGGGAAATCATTTGGAATGTAAACAAACAATATAGAAAATAAAAATATTTAAAAAAAAAGAAAAGAAAAAAAAAGAGAAGAAAGCGGACAGAAAGGGCCAATAACTAACCATAATTATGTTTGAAAGGCCATATTAGATCCTTCCATACATATGTATGAGTTTAAATAGAGATGCCTTATGAAAGGTGAAATGGAAACTTAAAGGTTCTTTAGAAAGTCAGTTGTGTTGGAAGGTGTTTGGCTTGGGCAAATTCAAGAAGGAATGTTTTCCTGAAGTGGACATAGAGGAAAGACTAAGGCAGACTCACTGAAGCAGACACAGAAGAAAGGATGTTCTACTAAAGCAACCACGTGAAAGGACCCGTGATAAAGGATTCTTTGCTAACCGTACAGATGTATTGGTCTGCCTTTCGTTGTGTAGTTGAGCTGCATTTGTCAGGACTCCATGGAGAAAGACATGCCAAAAAACTTGTGGTGGTGTGCCACAGTTTCTTGCTGCATGTGCTGATGTAAGACATGTGGAGGACAATGATGTTTGGTGAGAATATACAAAGGACTCTACAGTGACAGAGAATGAACATGGCTTGCTTATAGAGCTAGGTGTGCAATGCTTGTGAGTCTTGCATCTTTACTGATTGTACCGGCTGGTTTTGTGTGCCAACTTGACACAGGCTGGAGTTATCACAGAAAAAGGAGCTTCAGTTGAGGAAGTGCCTCCATGAGATCCAACTGTGGGGCATTTTCTCAATTAGCAATCAAGGGGAGGGTCCATTGTGGGTGATGCCATCCCTGGGCTGGTAGTCTTGGTCTCTGTAAGAGAGCAGACTGAGCAAGCCAGGGGAAGCAAGCCAGTAAGAAACATCCCTTCATGGCCTCTACATCAGCTCCTGCTTCCTGACCTGCTTGAGTTCCAGTCCTGACCTCCTTTGGTGATGAACAGCAATGTGTAAGTGTAACCTGAATAAACCCTTTCCTCCCCAGCTTGCTTCTTGGTCATGATGTTTGTGCAGGAATAGAAACCCTGACTAAGACACTGATCTTTGCTTCCTTGAGAAAGCCACAGCTGAGAACTTTTCTTGTTGGCCCTGGTCCCTTCTGCTGACTAGGGCCAAGGCTGAGGCCTGGCTGTCTCTGCTAGGTAGTGCCACTGCTGCAGATTTGTTTTTATAATCCCAACTCTACTGCCAGTGTATCCATGAAGTGTTTGCAAAAAATTCCAGTGGTAGGCTTGGGATTCTCCCCTTCTACAGCTTGTAAATGATATAGCTTATTGCCATTGTTCTTGACTGTCTAGTAGGATTGGTTAGTAAGACCCTATTCCGGAAGACATCACTCACTTGGAACAAAAGACATGAAGAAATCAAACTAGCGTTTGCTGGAAACACTCTTCTCTGCTGGATAACTTTTATAGTGATAAAAGGTTGATGAGGAAGAAAGCAAACAACAGTCTTACTCATCTTTGTATCTAGCGAACTACACTAACGTACTCCCTGAAAGATAGGTCCATAAGTAAAGTAGTGTGGTGAATTTTATGAGAGTAACCAACCATAATCTAATCAGATTTAACTTGTGATCCATGAGACAGAACTCTTGCTTAATACTATAAACTGGCCAACAACCCATGACTATGATGTCAGAGACATTAATAAATAATCTACTGCTGTCATTTTGCTAAATACAGTATCAATATATCCATAGAGTAGAACTCAGAGAAACATCGTTTTACAATGAAGGACAACTAAAACTGGGAAAGCACAGCTAGTCAGAGTATAGAGTATGCATAGCAATGGCGTGCTCAGCCTTAAAAAGGACATTTGTATCATGCTCTCTCTTCACATGGCCCAAGAAATATTATAAAAGAGGGAGCAAAGACTGGAAGAGTCATTGTCAGGCATGACTCTTAACAACGTCACTTCTGGTCTATCTGGCGCTTGCTCTCATGAGCTCATAGTCTTTGTGGTTATCTACACAAGGTAAAGCCAGCAAAAGGTCGTAGATAGATGAGAGAGAGACTAATGAGGTTTCACCACTAGTGGAGGAGCTTTGACAGTTGAAGTCCACTCAAGCAAGGTGAGTCACGTTTCTTCAAGATAGTCATCTCTTAGAGGATGTATACTCTTCTGTGGTCAGATACCTATGCACAGAAGGAAAACACTGGCCAGGCTGGTGAGAGAGGAGTGTAGTGGACATCTGGGAGGATGTGGAGAGGAATTGGCAAACTATGAAATTTTCAGGAAATGTAAATATCTTCAGGCAAACAGTCCTTTTTTGTTTAGCAGCTTTCCTTTCCCAGTCTTCTCCCACAAATCGTGATTCTCATCCTTCCTTAGGAAAGGTGTTGATTTATGAATAGGCTGTAGATCACAATTCCTTGTATGTATAAAATCAAGCTGTATTGAATATGCAGGAAGTGTACAAAAGATAAACATATGAATTGGGTAATGGTTATGAAAATGCATATCTGGGAAGCAGTTGTTATGATCACTGCTTGCATATTGTTTTATTTTTTTCTGTAGTGAGCATCATCAATATTTCTTAACTAGTGTCTCCTTTTGTTTCATGTATATGTTGATTGACACAAATCAATGTTTCTGTACCATCCTTATTACACCCAAACACTTGACAGAGTTCATAGGGCAAAAATTTCTAAAACTAAAAATTCTACTGTTTGGAATAATTTACCAAAGCTGCTACATTTAGTGCTTTTACATTTCTTACTCATGCTTATATAACTGTTAACTGGAATGTTTTCCTTATTATTCACCACATTCAGAAGTGAATCACCTATGTGTTCCTGAGTTACATGTTTTATATTACCATCTACATAGTGGACATTTTGTATAAGACTCCAGTTTTAAAAGTTATCTGTAAATCAAAAGCACTTAGCCACACAAATAATCATTTTAATGGTTTATTTATTTTTAATTTACTTTTTGCGTATGGGTGCTTTGCCATTAGCAGTTAGAAAAAGGTATCAGATCCTATGAAAGTGGAGTTTTAGATGCTGATGAGGCACTATGCAATAGATGGGAATAGAATCTTTTACTCAAGAAAGATAATAAGTGTTTTTTAACTACTAAACCATCTCTGCAGTTCCTCAATTAATATTGCTAGTTGAATAGAATAAACTCATTTATTTGTTTTACATAAAAAGATATGAACTGGGACTAGTAAGATGGCTCTGTGGTTTAAGCTAAGCCTAAGAGCTTGACTTGACTTTGATCTCCAAGACTCCTACAAAGAAGGAGCACCAATTCTTGCAGATTTTCCTGTTTTTCACATGAAGAAGTTCACATATGCACTTGCACACACAATTCATTGTGCACATGCCCACACATATTAAAGTTATAAAATTTATAAAGAAAATATTTGAATTATGAATTGAGATGAGATGATTGGCCACAATAAATTACTTGATCCATCAATGAAGGAATATGGATTGAGAAGGAACTTGACAGATGCGAAGAAAATAGGATCACTTGCAAGACTCTCATCTAGTACTTTAACTGTCTCATAATAAAGTCACAACAGGTTTCACCAATCAATTGGCACATAAAAACAAACAAGAAAAGAGGAAGCTTTGGAAGGTTAACCCTATTACCAAAGGCCATGGTAAAAAAAATGTAATAAATCTTGCTTCCAAGCTCATGTTCATTTCATTATCCCAAGGGCCCCCAAGGACTACAATATAATGCAAGCTATAATTTCAAGAAGGAAAAGAACACTTGGGGAAAACAAGGCGAAAGGACAAGAAAGTGTCTGTATATTTATAGTGTCCAGGGCACTAGGACTTTCTGAAACTCTCATGAGAGGAGGCTGATTCTCTGTCTCACTTACGGAAATGAAAACAGGAAAATATATTGCTGAAATTGTTCTCTGAATCAGCTCTGTAGAGGATAAACAAGAAAGGATTACCTATAATCTGCACATTTTCAGCAAGTATCAGGGAAGCAACTTCAGCTGGTTAAATGTTGGGGGGGGCAGAAGTTGAATTAGTGGGTCTTTGTTCTTAAAAAGTAGGACATGAATATCCAAGTGGGCACATACTGCATAAGTGCGAAGGTTTTTACATGCTACCTCCAACTTTCTGTTCCTAGTCATTTTAATTTTATGTATTCATAGCCATTTTAGTAAAAGAAAACAAACATGACTAAGTACATTAAGTAAAAAAGAGTTGTTTAGGTAGGAAAAAAAAGCACAGAAGTTGAAAACTTGTAAGAAAATTTAAATTTTAATTAAAGATTAACACACACATGGATGCATGCCCATATACACACAATTGCAGAGGGAAATTTCTATCCATGAATTCTTAAAAAGAGGTTAAAGTCATGGGTTCAGGACTTAATTTCCTTACTTCACATTGATGCTTCACCTACCTAAATGATTTGAAGCAAGTGAATAATCATCTATATAGAAATATGCACAAAGTTAAATTATCATGTTTGTAAAACTTCATTTAAAAGCAAACTGATGCCTTGTCTACAAATCTAAAACAGAATAATAAGTAGCATAAAAAGATACAGTTACATTTGTCTCTGGAAAATGCAAATCAAAATACTATGAGAAATCTGTCTCTCTGCTTCCCACCATTGGCTGTGATGTGACCAACAGCCAGCACCCACAGCCCAGCTGCTGTGCCTCTCCCACCCTGAAGCTGTGCTCTAAAATAAGTCCTTCTCTTACTGAGTTGCTTCTTGTCAGTTTTTTTTTTTTTGGTGACAGTTAAAAAAAATGATAAATATTAAAAAGTCTGTACTGAGAAATAGAGAAACTTGTTTGTAGAAAGAACTGAGAAAGGATGGAACAGTAAAGTGAAGAGATGTTAGGATGCTATGGTTCATCTTAGTGGGAATGGAAGACCAGAATGCACACAGGTAGGTAGACAGGAAGGCTGTCCTTGAGAGAAAATAAAGTAGGGCCATTTTGTGACATTCAGATATGAATTCTGGCTACAGACTTGGAGAGATAACTTAGTAGCTAAGAGCATTTTCTCCTCTTCCAGAGGACCCACGTTAGTTCAGCTTCCAGAACTCACATCATAGATTGATCACAATTCTAACCCCAGGGAACTTGATTTCCACTCTGACCTCTGTGATCACCTGTACACTCTTGCATGTACCCAGACAAACACATGCCTACAAATTTATTTTAATCTAAGAAGAGAAAAATAAATATCACTGCATTCTGTCTGAATCCTTTTAAACAGAGTGAAACTGAATTTTGAAATAATGGACTAAGTTGTTCGGAGTAAGCAATTTTAAGATAAAACAGTATATATTTATCTTGTGTTATTTTTCACTCTATTTAGTGACCTTTATAATGACAATTGAAAATAAGAATCTTGTGTGAACAGAGTATCCAAAGTGCATAGTGGTGGAAGTGGGTAAAGTGCTATAATTGCCAAAGAGATTGAAGCTGTTAAAGAGAAACTCAGCACTACATTTTTCATAGCAACAATAGTAATGGTGTCCTGAGAGCAACACATATATACTGAAGCTACACATTCACAGAAGCAAAGGGTGTGGGGAGGAGCCGAGACCTGAGAAGGTCACTGCAAGAGGTCCATGAACAGAAAAACCATGGCTATCTAAGGATGGGAGTTCCCATGATCATCCACAAGGATTCATTGCAGTCATTTCAGATAAAGGTGCCAGGCTCCAGCTTGAGCCGGGTGCAGAACATGGCAGTTGTGCCTACACTGTACTGATTTCTGTATGCATGCAAGTTGGAAAAATCAAGGGAACAGTAGAAGAATGCATCATCATGCCAGTGAGCAGCTCAGGCCAAAGGAGCTGTGACAGGATCAGACTCCAAACTAGAAGGAACGTCCAGGCCATTGCATTAAACTATGAAGACAATACATCCTAGAATAGCTAGTCAATAGAAATTGGTTTCAAAGAATATATATGAAACAATGTTGGGTGAGTAGGGAAAGGAGTGAATTTAGGAAGAATTTGAAATCTTGTCCCTGAAAGCATTACACTCATGTGCACAAACTGCCCTTCCCAAATAGTCAAGTTTTTAAACTAAACATATTTTTAAAAAGACAAGGTTACAAAGTATAGCAGAGTTATGGGGGGAAAGTCTGCACATTATCGTTGGGGAAATAACTTAGCCAAATCATTTCAAAACAAAAGACACTTCCTTAAAAATCTTAAATTAGAACTCACATATAATCTAGTTAAATGTTCCTTATACATACCCTTCCCAGACAAGTGTTTTTCATTTGTAATCAACCAAGAAATATTTTCTCCTTTTTGATGTCTTACAGGGTCTGATAAGAAAAACTTTAGTAACATCTATTTTAAAATTATTTTTTATACTTTTTTAAAATATGCATACACATTTATTATTGTGGAAGTCAGACCATTTTACACTTATGGATTCTACCCTGAGTTTTTATGAGCATTTTATTTTATATCTAGCTCTAAATTTTCATTCAGACAAAATAAACCACAAGTATTTTTCATGCCATAAAAGAGTTAGCCATAACAGTTCATCGACCTACACTAAATTACAAAACTTTTAACTTGGAAGAAGCTTGTGGTTTATGCCTTAGCATTTTACAGGCAACAGGAAAAGGTAAACTAAATGTCATCAAAATTTAAAGTCTATCACTAATATGAAAGTATAAGCTACAGGCTGTGAAAATGCTTGTCATTTATAATTCTGAATGAACACTCATGTCCATAATATAAAGAAGGCTTTACAGTTCACTTATAATAGGGCCCATTACTGAACATCCAAATGCACAGATGGCAAATACTCATATGAGATGTTCGACATCTTTAATTAACAGGGATATGAAAATTAACACAATCAAGTACAGTACTTGTCCACCAAAATTGGCGATATTTAAATGATTAACACAAGGGCTGAAGAGTTATTTCAACAGTTAAGAGTAGGTATTTCTCTGGCAGAGAACCAGAGTTTAATTCTCAGTACCAATATTTAGGAGGTTGACAATATTCTGTAACCCCAGTTCTAGGACATCTAATGCCCTGTTCTGGCCTCCCTTGCCATGCATTTACACACACTCTCACACACACAAACACATACACACACATACACACACACATACACACACAAACACACACACTATTAAAAAATGAATTCTAAAGAAATTTAGTGTATTTTATTGTATGAAAGTTTTCCTTATTAAATTTGTTTAAAATGTATAACATATATCTTTACATTGTTTTATTTATTTCCTTTCTAAAAGTTGCTCCCTTCCCAGTCTCCCTTTGCAGAGTTCTTCATCCCATCTCTCCTCCCCTTTTCCTTCTTAGATGGTATTCCCCACCTACCATGCTTATCCACCCACCAAACCCCACCTCATTCCCTTCCCCTTCTTTGGGGCATCAAGGCTCTACAAGGTAAGGCATATCCTTTCCCTCTGAGGCCAGATAAGGTAGTCCTCTGCTACACATATGCCCTTGTATGCTCTTTGGTTAGTAGCTTAGTCTCTGGGAGTTCTGAGGGGTTCAGGTTAGTTGATACTGTCGTTAATCTTGTGGGGTTTCCATCTCCTTGAGCTCCTTCATTCCTCTCCCTAATTCTAGAATACGAGTCTCTGACCTCAATCCAATGGTTGTCTATAAGTAACTATGTTTATCACAGCCAGAGAATGTTAAGAACATACTTGAAACTTTTGTCATTCTTTTTTTATTGGATATTTTATTTATTTACATTTCAAATGTTATCCCATTTCCCAGTTTCCCCTCCTGAAAAGAGCTATCCCATACCTTCCCCCTCTGCTTCTATGAGGGTGCTCAACCACCCACCCACCAACCCACTCACACCTTTCTACCCTGGAATTCCCTTACAATGGGGCATCGAGCCTTTGCTGAACCAAGAACCTACACTCTCGTTGATGGTCGACAAGGCCATCTTCTGGTATATATGAGCCATGCGTCCCTCCATGTGTACTCTTTGGTGGTTAAGTCCCTGGGAGCTCTGGGGGATCTGGTTGGTTGATATTTTTGTTCTTCCTTTGGGGTGGGAAACACCTTTAACTCCTTCAGTCCCTTCTCCAACTCCTTCATGGAGTACATCATGCTCAGTCCAATACTTGACTATGAGCATCTGCCTCTGTACTTGTCAGGCTCTGGGGAAGCCTCTCGGTAGACAGTTGTATCAGGCTCTTGTCAGCATGCACTTCTTGATAGCCATAATAGTGTCTGGGTTTTGTGACTGTATAGAGGATGGATCCCCAGGTAGGGAAGTTTCTAGATGGCCTTTCCTTCTGTCTCTGCTCCTCACTTTGTCTCAGTATTTTCTCCCATGACTATTTTGTTCCTCCGTCTAAGGACTAAAACATCCACAGTTTGGTCTTCCTTCTTCTTGTGTTTCATGTGGTCTGTGAATTGTTTCTTGACTATTCCAAGCTTTGGGGGTAATATCTACTTATCAATGAGTACATAATATGTATTTTCATTTGTGATGAGATTACCTCATTCAGCATGATATTTTATTGTTCCATCCATTTGCCTAAGAATCTCATGAATTCATTGTTTGTAATAGTTGAGGCCATTGTATAAATGTTCCACATTTTCTGTATCCATTCCTCTATTGAAGGACACCTGGGTTCTTTCCAGCTTCTGGCTATTATAAATAAGGCTTCTATGAACATAGTGAATCATGTGTCTTTGTTACATGCTGGAACATCTTTTGGGTATATGCCCAGGACTGGTATACCTGGTACTCAGGTAGCATGATATCTAATTTTCTTAGAAACTGGCAAACTGATTTTCAGAGTGGTTGCACCAACCTGCAACCCCACCAACAATGGAGGATTATTCCTCTTTCTTTACATCCTCACCTGCATCTGTTGTCACCTGAATTTTTGATCTTAGTCATTCTGACTGTTGTTAGCTGGAATTTCAGGGTTGTTTTGATTTGCATTTCCCTGATGACTAAGGATGGTGAACATTATTTTTTTTAGATGCTTCTCGGCCATTTGATATTCCTCAGTTGAGAATTCTTTGTTTACCTATGTACCCCATTTTTATAGGATTATTTGGTTCCCTGTAACCAAACTAATATATATATTATATTATCCCTCTATCGGATGTAGGATTGGTAAAAATCTTTTCACAATCTGTTAGTTGCTCTTTTGTCTTATTAATGTTTTTCTTCACCTTACAGAAGCTTTGCAACTCTATGAGGTCCCATTTGTCAATTCTTGATCTTATAGCAAAAGCCATTGGTGTTCTGCTCAGGATATTTTCTCATGTCCTCTTGTGTTCTAGGGTCTTCTCCACTTTGTCTTCTATTTGTTTCAGTGTATCAGAGTTATGTGGAGGTTTTTGATCTACTTGGACCTTAGCTTTGTACAAGGAGATAAGAATGGATAGATTTTCATACTTCTACATAATGACCTCCAGTTGAACCATTACCATTTGTTGAAAATGCTGTAATTTTTCCACTAAATGGTTTTAGCTCCTTTGCCAAAGATCAAGTGATAATTGTGTGTGGGTTCATTTCTGGGTCTTCAATTCTATTCCATTGATTTACCTGTCTTTCTGTGTAAAAATACCATATATTTTTGATCACTATTGTTCTGTTATACAGGTTGAAGTCAGGAATGGTGATTCCTCCAGAAGTTCTTTTATGGTTGAGAAAAGTTTTCACTATCCTGGGTTTTTTGTTATTCCAAATGAATTTTCAAATTGCTCTTTCAAACTCTATGAAGAATTGAGTTGGAATTTTGATGAAGATTGCATTGAATCTCTAGATTGCTTTTGGCAAGATGTCCATTTTTACTATATTAATCCTGCCAATCCTTGAGCTTAGGAGATCTTTCCATTTTCTGAGATTTTCGATTTCTTTCTACAGAGGATTGAAGTTCTTGTCATACACATCTTTTACTTGTTTGGTTAGAGTAACACCAAGATATTTTATATCATTTGTGACTATTGTGAAGGGTGTTGTTTCTTTCTCAGCCTGTTTTTCATTTGAGTAGAGGAGGGCTACAGATTTGCGCTAGTAAATTTTATATCCAGCCACTTTGCTGAAGTTGTTTATCAGGTTGAGGAGTTTTCTGTTGGAATTTTTAGGCTTGCTTTATACACTATCATATCTTCTGCAAATAGTGATATTTTGAATTCCATTTTGAATTGTAACTCTTTGTTCTCCTCTTCTTGTCTAATTGCTCTGGCTAGAACTTTGAGTCCTGTATTGAATAGGTAGGGAGAGAGAGGGCAGCCTTATCTAGTTCCTGATTTTAGTGGAATATCTTCAAGTTTCTTTCCATTTAGTTTGATGTTGGCTACTGGTTTGCTATATATTGCTTTTACTGTGTTTAGATTTGGGCCTTGAATTCCTGATCTTTCCAAGACTTTTACCATGAAGTAACACTGAATTGTGTCAAATGCTTTCTCAGCATTTAATTGGATGATCATGTAGTTTTTTGTTTGTTTGTTTGTTTGTTTATATAGTGGATTACTTTGATTAATGTATATTGAACCATCCTTGTATCCATGGGATGAAGCCTACTTGATCACAATGATTGATCATTTTGATGTGTTCTTAGTTTAGGTTTGCAAGAATTTAATGAGTAATCTTGCATCGATACTCATAAGTAAGATTGGTTTGAAGTTCTCTTTCTTTGTTGGATTTTTGTGTGGTTTGGGTATAACTGTAACTGTGGCTTCATAGAACAAATTGGATTCCTCTGTTTCTATTTTGTGGAATTGTTTGAAGAGTATTGGAATTAGGTCTTCTTTGAAGGTCTGATTGATTTGTGAATTAAACTCATCTGGTCCTGAGCTCTTTTTGGCTGGAAGAATTGTAATGACTGCTTCTATTTCTTTAGGGGTTATGGGAGAGTTTAGATGGTTTTTCTAATCCTAATTTAACTTTGGTCCCTGGTATCTGTCTAGAAAATGGTCCATTTCATCAAGATCTTCCAGTTTTGTTGATTATAGGCTTTGTAGTAGGAGCTGATATATATATATATATATATAGTTGATTTTATATATATATATATATATATATCATTGATTTCCTTGGTTTCTATTGTTATGTCTTCATATTCATTTCTGATCTTGCTAATTTGAATAGTGTCTCTGTTCCCTCTGCTTAGTCTGGCTAAGGGTTTGTACATCCTGTTGGTTTTCTCAAAGAACCAGCTCCAGGTTTTGTTTATTCTTTGTGTAGTTCCTTTTGTTTATACTTGGTTGATTTCATCACAGAGTTTGAATATTTCCTGCCAGCTATTCCTGTTGGGTGTATTTGCTTCTTTTTCTTCTAGAGCTTTCAGGTGTGCTGTCTAACTGCTAGTGTATGCTTTCACCGGTTTCTTTTTAGAGGTACCCAGAGTTGTTAATTTTCCTTTTAGTACTGCTTTCATGGTGTTCCATAAATTTTGGTATGGTGTGCCTTCATTTTCATTAAATTCTAAAAAGTCTTTAATTTCGTTATTTCTTTCTTGACCAAGCTATTATTGAGTAGAGAGTTGTTCAGTTTCCATGGGTATGTAGGTTTTCTGTTGATTTGTTTTTATAAAAGACCAGCCTTAGTCTGTGGTGATCTGATAGGGTTCATGTGATTTTTTCAAACTTCTTGCTTCTAACTACAACTACAAAATTCATGCCAGGACCCAGTAAGCACTTGTAAGTCACTAAGATTTTGAGAGTTACCCACTTAACACAAGTATGTGGAGGGAGGCTTTCCTTAAATAAAGTAAACAATAATGAGTTATGTTATTACATGCTTACATATCTAAAATTTTAATCATCATATTGTTTTGTTGTGTATAATGAGAGTTAAACATTCTGAATGAACAATTTGACTAAATGAAAAAATAAACATTTTTTCTAGTAACTCTCAAAGTTAAAATTGATAACCTCTAAAATCTACTCGGGAAATTAAATGAATGTTTTTTTTTCTTCTCATAGGAATTCAAATTGCATAGAAAAAGAAATAACTACCCATAAAGGCTCTGAGGATATTGCAGTAACCTCAAGTCTCAACTCTTGATTTTCATGGTCATCCTCCACGCTGGCACACGTCCAGTAGATAGGAGAAATAGTGTCATAAGCTTTTGCTAAGTCATGACATCTCTGCCACTTTTCTACTAAAACATTTAAGAATGTAAAATGACAAAAAAGCTTATTGGCAAAGAAAATGAACATAAATTTGGGTAATAAATAAATATATTCCTTATTTTTGGATGAAAATGTCTTAGACATTTGTGTGTATGTGTATATGCGTGCATGTGTGCACTGAATGTGTGGGTGTATTCTTTGTATACATATAATGTGTGACTATGTAGAGATGTGGAACCCAGAAGCCTACAAGTATTTCCCTTATCTCCCTTGTTTTTGCTTGAGGCAGGATCTCTCAGTGAGCCCAGAGCTCGTGGATTGGCTAGATAGCTCACTGTCATACTCTAAGAAACGGCCAATCATTCTACCAACACATTTAGCTTGATACATGGCTGTTGCAGATCTGATCTCAGGGTTTCCAAACACTTATGAAATAACATTTTCAGCTATACTTATTTTTTGAGGCAGGCTTTCCTCAGGAAAGTTTGCCTTGGGTTTGCTTTGTCATGCACACTGACCTTGAAAACATGGTGACTGATGGAAGTGCTGAGATTATAATTGGGTACCATTGCATAAGGCTCACTTGCTACTTAAGTGGCTTTAGTTTTACAGCTTAATATGACTAACAAAAATCACACACTTGCAAACCTATCTTTTTTCTCATTTTATTTTCTTTTACAGTTGGATGTTTCTCTTCACACCAGATTTTTGAGGTCAAAATGGATAATTTAGTCCATAATTACATATTACAAAGCCCACATACACTATCTTATATTGAAATCCTACAAGAGTAAATTAGGAAGCCCCTGTGGTATCATCAAATTGTGGAGCGCTCATATCCTCACAGCAAGCCTTCCAGAACGTAATTTATCATTTTCATGTTAAATAGAAATTATATAATTTTTTTCTCACATTTCAGTGAATCAGGCTTCTCTGCTGCCTCTGCTAACCTCAGCTCACTCAAACCACTACTAAATGAACTATTTACCAAGATGTTAATTAAGCTTTGCTCTGACCCCACTCACACAGACACTGAGTTAATTCATTATAAACATGTTTCATAGGTGTTATCACATACAAGCAGAGGTTTACTGTTTACAAAGAATTAGTTTCCCTAACAATGCTTTGTTTTTCCCACGTTTCATAATCATTAAGCAAACTATAACTTTTCAATATGATAATCTCAAACAGTATAGCCAAACTGAAATTTCTCAGTCTTCATGGCATTACCATTCATACTGGAGATATGCAGTAATCACCCCAAAGTTATAGTAACCTTTACACTTAAATGTTTAACTCTCAGAAAGTTTTGGGAGAAAGGTAATCCAGTGATGCCAACATTGACCTAACTTGAGCCACGAGTGACCTCTTAAGGACACTAACATTGCCTAACATAACATAATTTGGCCAACGATTTTTAAAATTCAAAACTTTAGTGACCTACAGATTTTAGCAACAATTATGGGACCCATAACAATGGGACACACAAGCAAATTCAACTAAAGATGCTCAGTTTGAGTGCTCCATATACTGAATGGCTAGAAGAGAATTCGTTGGAAAAATGCAATCTACTCAACTGGAACAAAACTTTCAACAATTCCTGTTATAAACTGATGGTAAGCACAGTAATCTAGTTAGTCAAGTTTATTCTTCCACTATGGTTTTCTAATGAGTTGGCTTTCTATGAGCAATCATCCTTGTCTCTGAACTGTCTTGTCACAGAAGATAATAATAGCATATCATGCTGTAATGAAGACACTAAGATTTCAAGTGAGGTATATTGAGTACAGTTAAAGGCAAGTCATAATTAGTGTATTGATGCCAATAGTGGATTCATTCCACAGGAACATGTGATGGATATTTTATGATGCCATTCTATGATGGCTAAGAATTCCTGAAGTGCCTTATCTAAAGGTGATTTTTCTTCTTTGTATAGCTAAATGGGAGATGATAGAAAGTTGACATAGGTGATAACTTTTGATAAATTGATCAACCAACTACATCATTAAAAGTATGAACTTAAAACTAGTAGAAAATATCATCATCCAGTTGGGTGTTTTGAGTAGGTCAATGGGTTTCACATTGCAATCTAAAAGCCTTGAGCATCTAAAGCAGCAATTGCAGGTACAAATATACAGACTAAGAAAGAGTAGTATTCAGAAATATTTGATATAAGATAATTTCAATCAGTGAAAGAGAACTAAAAACCTCAGGGAAGAGGAAAAATAGTGAGTAAAATTTAACATAGTAAAACACAATATTTTTAAATCTGGCGGTACAAATAAACACAAACTGGACCTTGAAATACTTAAAAAGATTAAGAACACTTGAACTAAATTAATCATGAAACCATATGTGACCCAAATTATTAGAATTAGAAGTGAAGCATAGATTACCAAGCATTATAAAATTAAAAAGATTGTAAAATTAATAGAAGTTACTCCATACAAGCACATTATAATCTACATAAAACTGGTAAATTCATAGAAACAGAAACCACTGAAACTGCTGTAAGCTCAGGAAATCTGAATGGACTAACAATTAGTGAAAATTTAATTAACTATCTAAAATTATACCTGTAAGCAACATGCAGACTCATGTTGTTTGGATAGTAAATTCTAATATTCAAATAATGAAGACTTTTTTTCAAAATATCCTCAAATTAAAAGAAAATAAACTTTTGGCAATATTTTTATATGTTCAGCATTTTCTTGCAAAAAAAATCAGGGAAAGTATCATAAGAAAGTCAATCTATCTATCTAAATCACTTATAAATAAGCCCAAATTCTTCAGCTAATACAGAAAGTAAACCCATGAATATATGAATAGTATTATGTGCAATGCCAACATTTTACTAAAATTTAGACATGATTTAAAAGTGGATAATTGCTTAATACAATCCATTATTACAATTAAATAAAAACTTAAACCTCTGTCACAATCCCCTCTGTAGGTGAATAAAAGCACTTCAAATAATATAGTGGTATTTAATGGTAAAAATGCTCAGTAGGCTAAGAACAGAATGAACTCCTGCAGATACGACAAAAATATTTGCAAATACTTCTCTGACTAAAAAAATACTTTACTTTAGAGCACGTAAATAATTCTACAATTCAACAATAAAAAGATAACCTAGTTTTAAAAACACCTTCAAAATTGTTTGTCCCACAAAGACCTACACATGTGAAGGTTTTTAATATCACAGGTCACCAGAAACATATAAATGTTTTCACACATAACACTACTTTAATGACTCTAGAGCTCCAGATGATAAATAGAGCAAATGATGCTCCTGGAGGTGCCATGGTGAAGGAGAAGTGATGGAGATATAAAGTGGTGCAGTCATTCAAGGACGAAAATACAGTTCTCAAAGTATCATCATAGTACCTAGAAATTTTAGTCTTAAGTCTATTTCAATTACAAGTGAAAAGAGATATCCATGTGAAACTTGTGTGTAAAGTAGTAGAAAAAATCAAATATCTATTAGTGCATGAATGGCCAGTCTTCTCCTGTTTGCCTTTGGAATGTTGAACTCTCAGCTCCTTCTGTACCATTCCTGCCTGGATGCTGACATGCTCTGCCTTGACAATAATGAATAAAAACTCTGAAACTCTAAGTCAGTCCCAATTCAGTGTCCTTCTAAGAGTTGCCTTGGAGCCGGGCGGTGGTGGTGCATGCATGTAATCCCAGCACTTTGGGAGGCAGAGGCATGGGAATTTCTGAGTTCGAGGCCAGCCAGGTCTTCAGAGTGAGTTCCAGGACAGCCAGGGCTATAGAGAGAAACCCAGTCTCGCAAAAACCAAATCCAAATAAACCAAAAAAAAAAAAAAAGAATAAGAGTTGCCTTGGTCTTGGTTTCTGTTCACAAACGTAAACCCTAACACAAAACCCATGAAGTAAAAACTTTCCTGTATTTAATAGTTTTATACAGAGAAAGATAACTATGTATGCAAATGTGTAATTATGATGTGACTTCATCCTGTTCATATTTATGAGAATATATGAATATATTATCATAATCACTATTCTTAATTTACTTATCTTTACACACAGTCCACTCTCAATATGCCTTACTAAAGTTATGATATAATTTTTCATTTATATTATTTTCTCAGGCTCTTAACCTCAAAATGCTTATATTTGTCTTCCATCAAAATGTTTATATTTTAAATATATATTTCCATATGTGTTTATCTCTGGGTGTGACTATATGCTTACATTTAGAAAAATATTTCACTAATTGGCTCTGAAAGGTAAAAGATAACATTATCTCCATACATATTTTTCTTATAATTTACATACATCTGTGAACAAATATTTTCACTAGTCCTTAAACTTTCTTCCTGCTTCTAGGTGTCATTGTTTAATATGTAAAATTTTACTTATTATTGAAGAATGCTTAAACATATATCTGGCCTACTATAATAACTGATAGATTATTATCACTATGATTCAGTATATTGCATTTTAATATATCTTTTGCATGATGAATTTCAAACTTCCTTTTGAACCAGAATTTGTATTTATATATTTCTTTATGACCGCCATTTTCAAATTCCCTAAATAAATAATAGGACCATAGTTTGGTATCAACGTTTCTTCTCTTTCTGCAACATTTAATTTTTTTTTCAAATTTGGGAACTGACTATTAACTATGTATGTATTTTTCCTTCCCTCTGGGCTTTTAAATTGCTATCATGTCCTTTTTTAAATAAAAACTATATTATATATTCTAGAGTGTATTAGTCATAGCAAAGTTTTGGTACATGAAAATTAGAAGAGTTTAAAGACACAAGTATTTATCTAAATACTGCAGACAGGTTCAGGAAGGAGAGTCCAACAGCATGGCATATATGGTGCAGTGGTCAGTCTCCCTGAACATGGGCGAACATTGTTATTGGCTCACCACTACAAAGACAAATTAGAGCTGTCTGTCATGATAGTGATGCTGAGGAGGATTTTGATCTCAGGAAACAGACCCTCACACAATTATAAAATAAATGGCTCCTTCACCTCGCCTCCATCTCATCTCACCTGGATGGCTGACTCCATCTCCCACTGGCTTCATAGAAAGGCAGCTTGCTGTGGAAATTCATGTAGGTAAGATTTGTGAAGCTAAAGGAAAGATAAAATGTGCTCATAAGGGAAAATAGGACTTTAAAACAGAACATTGGGTATGATTTGTGATTTTACCCTCTTTTTTGAAGCCATAGTTTTTCATCTTTGTTTCTAAATAATTGTTTCTAGGCTGTATTACATTCATCTTCCTTATTTCAGTTATTTTGATATCCCTTGGTTCTTTCAACTATGTCATATATTTAATGTGTGTCTCTGCACTCCCAAGTGTGTACATGTTGATAAGGTTGTGTGTAAAATGCCCCTCAAAGGTCCTTGCATTTGAGCCTTGGCTATCACCTGGTAGTGCTTTCTAAAGTGGCCTTTATTTGGAGTGGTTGCATATAACTGGAAGTTTTGAGAGCAACAATAATATTGTGGGGCATTTATCAATATGTTTACATGAGTAGAACTTTGCTGATCAGCTTTTTCTTACCGTGCCATGATTTCAGGGAAGACAGATTCCTGGAGTTTAGTCTAGTTTCACTTGGCTCCAATGTTTCTGGACTTGTGAGCTTCAGAACATAGTGGTAGAGAGTATATGGTACAACAAGTTTGCATATATTAGGGCAGTCTCAAAGGGAAGAGAGAGGGGAAAATGAGGGGTCTTAATGAACAGTATCCTCCTTCATGGACACAATCTAAGGGTGAGCTTCCATCAGGGATGCTCTGCTTCCTAAGGATCTCTCCTGACAGCACCACCATCAGGGTCCAACCCTGTAGGTTTAACATGATAGCTTTTGGTGGTGGTCATCATTTAAGTTCCAGGCCACAGCAAAGCTCCAGTGAATAAAATCAACCCACAAATAATAAGAATTGACTGCAGATAGAAAGCTGATGCAGATTTTAGCCCCATCTGAAATGATAACCTTTTAGCTCATTTCATTTGTACATCTATCTCCCTGTGGCATGTTCCAACCAAGTCAATCTAATTCTCTCATTTTCAGAAACTGGCTAAAAAAATCTCACCTACTGATTTCCCTCACCCCGACTTTTTTTATTGGTACTCCAGATGGAATTTTGATCTTTGTGGTTTTGTTTCAGTGGTGATTCAGTAAATATAACACATTTATTTTTGTGATTATTTATGTAATCTATTTAGTCTTAATGGCCAAGCAAATCCACTACATAGATTTCAGTTCAAGAGGGGACTAAGAAAAGACACATGGCTAAGGAAAAGCCCTTCCTACCCTGTCTTACTGAAGATACAAAACCCATAGAGAAGGAAACACAGAACACAGAACATGGGGAAAGATGGCGTTCTCAGCTCGTATTTCCCGTTTTTCAGCCCAAATGACCAATAGGCAAGTCTCAGAGAACAGTCTAGTCCTATAGAGCAAATACCCACTGCTAGATTAAAATACGTTCTCAAACAAAATGTGTACATTTATTTTTAAACACCCACAAAGAAAATATTAATTTTAAAGGTTTCAACAACACCAAGGGAATATGAGTTAAAGTTCTGGAAGGAAGCACAGCCTTGCACAGAGCCTTCTGCAAAGCCGATTAACTCATAAGAACATTAACTAGTGTGTTATGTTACAGGCTCAGAGCCTAACTAAAATTTATCTTGGTCTATCTTTGACCCCTTTATCAGCCACTCCTTTATGAAGACTGTATCTGACAGAGAATCTTTCTACTATTAGATACTGCGTTTTGATATGTGTCAGTGGAGCAGACGATTAGCTTCCTCCAACCCCAAAGCCAATAGCACCATCAAAAGTCTCCCATATTTTGGGTTTATAACATGCCTAGCAGATGTTTCCAAGAATGCATCTAAAAAGAGTGTAAGTTGTGATGTCCTTTGTTCAGTGTCTACAAAATCTTCATGAAACTGCTGACTGGGACATGGAAAACATAATCTGTGTTCCCAAGGCAACGTCACTCATACTTGGATCCATAATGAGCTATCCTCATCTTCATTGAGATGAGGTGTGTGTGTGTGTGTTTACAGGGAGATAAAATATCCTGAGCTACTCAGGATTCTGTTAATGTAACAAATTTCTATGATAATTAGCTTTTACAGGGTAGTTTCATATTGTACCACAATCCCTTTGGTTAAGGATAAATTCAGTGACTGTGAGTAAAGTGGAAAGCCACAGAAAGACGTAGGAAATGCAAATTGTGTGTGTGTGTGTGTGTGTGTGTGTGTGTGTGTGTGTGTAATTTCATCTCAATGCTATGGCAAGGATGAAATCAGGTTCCACCCATACCTGTAAGGGCCAATGTGTCAACTCCAAAAACTTCTCCCTAACCATTATTTGTAGTTTCAACCTCCTTCCAATAATACTGCTTTGGGATATAAATTTGAATCTTGTGGATCTTTAAAAGAACACACAATACATTTTTCTTTTTTCAGTTTCTCATATTAGCATAGAATGGGTTCTTCTATATGATTTCATACATGATTTGTGATTGTAGGTAGGGCACCCTTCACAACCTTCTTTCCTTCCCTCTGTCTGTCTCCTATTTATCTCCTACCTATCACCTCACCCACACAAACATGCAAACTCATATTGTTCCTTTCTTTCAGATTATACATCATTTGTTCAGATTATACACCCTCTGTTTTACATACAAAAACACATGCACGCACGCACGCACACACACACACACACACACACACACACACACGCACAGTCTTTTTTCTCTCATGGCTTTATTTTTAGGTATTTTGGTTTTGTTTGTTTTGTTGTTTTCTGGCCCTCCAATGGCACACACACATACAAATACATAAAAATTGAAATCTAAAGTCTACACAGGTAAAACAAATGACAGTTATCCTGAGTTTAGCTTATTTCATCTAACGATGATTTATAATATGATCCATTCTTTTCTGTAAAAGCATGAATTCATTTTTCAATATAGGTTAATTAAATTTCATTGCATTTCTAGCCAAATTTTCTCTATATTTTGTCTTATGAAGGACATCTTGTATTATTCTGTTTCTTTGCTATTGTGACTAGTACTACAGTAAACATTGATGTGCTATCATTTCTGAGGTAGATTATAGACACTATAGGAAGGAATAGGAGCATCCTATGAAGCTTGACGCTGACTCCACAGCGACTGTGCAGTGTGCATCCCCACCAGTGGTGTCTGAGACGTCCTCTTTTCTCACACCCTCAGCAGCATCCATCCTTGTTCCTTCTCATGATGTGAGTTACTTGGTGTGCAAGGGAAGCTCAAATAGGGAATAATATGATTTTCCTTTGTTGCTAAGGATTTAAAATACTTTCAAAAATACTTATTAACTTTATTTCTTTTTTGGAGAATTAATTATTCAAATGATCAGTTCATTTTTATTGGAAATCATTTTATTGTTTAAATTTGATACTTCTTTGCATAATCTCAATATTAGCCCTCTGTTTGATATACAGTAGATAAAAGTTTTCTCAAATTCTGTGAGCTGTTTCTTTGTTCTGATGGTTGTTTCCTTTCATTATGTTCTCTAGGGATTTGCATATTCTTCTTACCTTTTCAGATATATAACTCTGGGGTTGATAGGTACATACCTCTAATCACAGCATTCAGAAGGTAGACATTATAAGTTCAAAGATAACTTGATTTATAGAACAATTTTGGTGCAAGCCTGAGTTACATAGAGAAACCCTATCTCAAAAGAACCCAGAATATGAAAAACATACTAAATCTTTTTGATTTGTTTTATGTTTTGTTACTTTAATCTCCAGTTCCTTAATATTCATTGTTCTTTACTATTTCTTACTATTACAATGCAATGGCTTTGAACTTCTTTTTTCTATTCTGGTTTAATTTTTGGTTCAGTTTTCTTGCTTCTTCCTTTGTACTTATCATTTGCTAAGCGGAAAGCATGTGATAACAGCAGTGGGTCCTTAATTCTCCATTTATAACTGAAGAAACAATTTCCACAAGACCTACAGAAAATTTATAGCTTCACAGCCCCTTTAGTCTGATTTATATGCCCTAACTCTAATCCTTAGAAAAGTAAATTATATGTTGGATTTGACCAATTAGAATTTACTCTGAGATAGAGTTTGTAAAAATGGTCTTAACGAATGATGGATTAGGAGATGGATAGATGGATGGAAATGTGAGTAAATGAATGGATCAATTAATGAGCAGGTGAGAACACTCTTGCAAACATTTCCAAGAATGATCTGTTCCTATATTTGTAAATTATAAAGCTTTGACTAAATACATACTCAAATCAAGAAGCTAATATTAGGAACTCTATTGATAATTTCTATATAAAGCAGATGTACTAAAGTAATTTATAATTCTTAATTTAGGTCTTACTTCATTTTAGAACTATTTCTTGATAAGTATTGCCACAATTGATCTCTTGAAAGAGAATGTGCTTTTAGACATACTAGATAAATCTTTAAAAGACACATGGTCAAATATAGCTATGTTTTTCAATTCGTGGGATAAAACTTAGTAAGAGTGGTTTGGGAACTTATTATAGAAAATTTATAGATTTTGTGCACTGATTTCATATCCTGCTAATTTGCTGCTTTGCTACAAGTATTTATCAGAATAAGGAGTTTTCTAGTGGCATGTGTAAGGTCTTTAAAGTATACAATCATGGGCTGGTGAGATGATTCAGCAGATAATGATGAATTAGTGGTACAAAGTAAGTGAGTGCCTTTGTGTGACTTGGTAAAAGATGAGAATCTAAGTGCAAAGCAAGGGCCTCCATTTTTATAAGATAAAGAACGAAAGGAAAAGTGTAAATTAGCCTAGGTGGGATTTTCTCTGGAAAATTAGAGACAAGCTGATATGAACCTGCATCCTACTGCTTGAACCAAGCTAGAATCAGCAGTAGTTGCTAGAGAGGTGCTCCGCATGCTGGCACACAAGTGACTCTGCTCCTTCTTTCAAGGAACCACGACTATCACATTTCCATCTAAACTGTGGTTCAAAGCTCTGTGAAACTGTAACTTCTTCATTTTGTATGCCTTTAAAAAAAAGCACTTGGAAGAAACTACCAAAGTCTTCTGCCAACTTGACTTGCATCTAGCCATTTTCTGACATAGCTATAATGACCACTTTGTGTCTTGGTAGATGAATATGTTAAAACACTTTTTTGGGTCCTCTTTGCTCTAAGCAGAGAATTCCTTTAGTAGAATTTTCTGTTCAGAGTCTCTTTTAAATGCATTTGTATTTTCACAAGTTGAAGCTCTTGGTTTGCAGAGTCTCATTTTAGGGATTCCTTTCTTACTGTACCAGATCCAAAGTATTTATCAAATGATGATAATTTACTTAAAAATTACAGATGCTTTCTCAGTTCTACCTTTTCTATAGGTTTGTCTTCATCAGATTTTCTCATTAAATGGCATCATATAGATGTATAATTTCTGTGCTTTCTCACTACAGAGCTTATTTGGAACTGTTAAGAAATAAACATGCTAAAAAAGAAAACCCAGATGTTACACTGTTTTGAAATTTCACTCACCAAAGAACTTAACCCATTGATTCTGAATTCTGACTTACTCAGATTTTTAGCACATAGAAATAATGTGGTCATATTCTTTGCAAGATTGTTACATAAACTGACTCTAACCATTCCCCATTTGTCATGGTTTGTATATGCGTAGCCCAGAGAGTGGAACTATTAGGAGGTGTAGCCTTGTTAGAATAGGTGTAGCCTTGTTGGAATAGGTGTGGCCTTGTTGGAATAGGTGTGTCACTTCGGCATGGCCTTTAATACCTTCCTCTTAGCTACCTTCAGATAAAGAATACTCAGCTCCTCTTGCACCATGCCTGCTTGGAAACTGCCAAGCCCCCAACGTGATGATAATGGACTGAACCTCTGAACCTATAAAACAGTCCCAAATTAAATGTTGTTCTTATAAGAGTTGCCTTGCTCATGGTGTCTGTTCACAGCAGTAAAATCCTAAGACACCATTATAATTATGTTCCCTTTTGAAAGCTCATGGTTTGGTCTCTACTGTCCAAATTTCCATCAGCATTATGGTCTTCATCACTAATGCCTGTCAAGTCTGATTGTAGCATTCTAATGTTTCTCCAATCCACAGCTCCACATTCTTGCATATTCCTCCTACAAATCAGTTCCAATGGCATATGGCATAGGCAAGTTGGTTGGATAAACACACTTTCCTCTAGTACCAATTTTCAATATTAGTTATTTTTCTCAATTGGTGTGATAACATACCTGACAAAATCAGTTTAGGGAAGAAATGGTTTGTTGTGTCTTACAATTTTAGAAAACATTTCACTAAAGACAGGAAAGGCCTGGAATAAAGAACAGTTCTAGATCTGGTCAGGTACTTGAGGCATCTGGGCACATTTTACCCCAATCGGGAAGCAGAAGAAGATGGTTATCGTCTGCTTTCTCCATTTCTTTTCTTTTTATTTAGTCTGAAGGGCACCTGTCTTCAGTCTGTGGGATGGTACAGCTCACATTCAGTATGGTCTTGCCTCCTTAGTTAAATCTCTTTCTATGACCTCACAGACACCCACAGTCTCCTAGGTAGTTCCAAATACAGTTTACAATGACTATTTACCATCATTTAGGAAAGAATTCTAGATTTACTTTTAATTACTTGTTATGTTGTATAATTTTTCCTTTAATATAAAAAATTGAAGATAGGCTTCTTAATTTTGAAATTTTAGCAAACATATTTGGTACAGCGGTAACTGCTAAGATTATGTCTGGATTCTGGAATGTTCTGCATCAAAAAAATTGAAATCCCACATAAATGATACTGTGAAATGACACCTCCTCGCATCTGCAAGAGAATGTCTTTATAGGGGAATTAGAAAATCTCAGTGCTCTCATTTATTTTAAGTCTGCCTAATCATCCTGCATGCACCATGTTTATTTTTATAACTTGCAGGGAAAGAAAATGAAAAATGTTGCAAATTCAAAAGGGACTAAATTTAAGTAAGGCCATGCAAATATTTACACCTTTGATTTGTGCTGAAATGGTCCCTTTACTGCGACATTAGACTATATCAAATATTCTTCAAATAAGAATCATATTAATTTTCATCTTCACTAAATAATCTTGTGGGACCTCTGTTTCTTTTGTCCAGGAAAGGCATGGAATGAGAATACCTCACATTTAATAGCACTCTATTAAATCCCATGTGCACCCAAGTATCATTCAGATACAGCAACAAGTTCACTGTAGCATCAGTTTATTATGGCATCCCACAAATGCTTTTCCTATTACCACTTCCTAAAAAAATTGTATGTAGTTATTTACCTCTCTCTCTCTCTCTCTCTCTCTCTCTCTCTCTCTCTCTCTCTCTCTCTCTCTCTCTGTGTGTGTGTGTGTGTGTGTGTGTGTGTGTGTGTGTGTGTGTGTACAAGCAGCTCCTCAGGAAGTGCATAGAGATGCACAATAGAGATCAATACACATTAGACCCCTTCCTTGGTCCCAGAGAAGACCCCGTAGTTTATTTTCTCCAAGCCCTCAGGCCACCAGAAGGAGCCAATTTTTTTCAGTGACTCTCAAAATATAGAATATGCCCAATCCGTTGAGCATATTTTTTCAGGTGAAGCAGAATGGATTTTCCCAGCTACACAGTGAGCATTGAAGCACATTGTTTGTTTATGGTTCTTTCTCCCATCCCCCCCTCGCCCCCCGCCCCCCGCAGAGAGAAACCAGGGTTTTTCCCGGGGCTGAGCTGTGCAGGCAGCAGGAAGGGACTGACCCAGGGAGCTGTAACTTCTGCCTTACACATTTCAGTAAGTTGAACTTCATGTGCTCATACACTACAACTTTTTTTATTTTATGGTCATCATTTTCAATTTTATAAATTTATAGATTTTTTATTTGTTTTTCAGTAAAATCTTTCAAATTTTAATATATGCTGCATTTGCATTGAATATCATTTTTTTACATTTATATTTGAGGTTTTTAGTTTCTTTCTTTTTTCTTTCCTTTTTTTTTACACTCCAGAATTTATTCCTCTCCAGGTCCACCCTCCAACTGTTCCACATCCTGTACCTCCTGCCCACCTATCTCCATGAGGATGCCCCCACCTCCACCCACCCAACCTGATCTCTAAACTCCCTCCAGTGTGTTGAGGGTTAGGTACATCTTCTTTGACTGAACCCAGACTCTACAGTCCTCTGCTGTGGGAGGGGACGCTCATATCAACTGGTGTATGCTGCCTGGTTGGTGATTCGGTGTCTGAGAGATCTTGAAGGTCCAGGTAAATTGGGACTGCTCGTCCTCCTACAGGGTCACCCTACCTTCTTCACACCTCAGGTTCTTCCAACTTTTCTCTAATTCAATCACAGGGGTCAGCAGTTTCTGTCCATTGGTTTGGTGAAAATATCTGCATCTGACTCTTTCAGCTGCTTGTTGGGTCTTTCAGGAGGCAGTCATGATATGTCCCTTGTTGTGAGTGCTCCCTAGCCTCAGTAATAGTGTCAGGCCTTAAGGCTTCCCCTTGAGCTGGATCCCACTTTGGGCCTATCTCTGGACCTTCTTTTCCTCAGGCTCTATCCCTGCAGTTCTCTCAGGCAGGAACAATTATGGGTCAGAGTTTTGACTGTGGGAGAGCAACCCCATCCCTCATTCGATGCCCTGTCTTTTTCTGGAGGTGGACTTTACAAGTTCCCTCTCCCCATGGTAGGGCATTTCATCCAGGGTCTCTCCCTTTGAGTCCTGAGAGTCCCTCACCTCTGAGTTCTCTGGTACATTCTGGAGGGTCCTCCCCAACTTCCTACCTCCCAAGGTTGTCTGTTTCCATTCTTTCTGCTGGTCCTCAAGGCTTCAGTCATTTTCCCTCACCCAATACCAGCTCAGGTTCCCCTACTCCACCAATACCCCTCAACTCCCATGTTCCTCCTTCCCTCTCTCCTTGTGGTTGCTTTCTTCCTCCCAAGTGGGAATGAGGCATCCTCACTTAGTCACTTCAGCTTGTTGACCCTTGTGAGTTTTGTGGATTATATCTTGGGTATTCTGTCCGTTGTTGTTGTTGTTGTTTAGCAAATATCCACTTCTTGGTGAGTACATACCATATATGCCATTTTGGGTTTGAGTTACCTTACTCAGGATCATATTTTCTAGTTCCATCCATTTGCTGGCAAAACGTGGGATGTCCTTGTTCTTAATAGCTGAGTAGTAGTCCACCGGGTAAATGAACCACATTTTCTGTATCTATTCTTCAGTCGTGGGATATCTGGGTTATTTTCAGCTCCTGGCTATGACAAATAAAGCCACTATGAAGATAATTGTCAATGGTATATTGAGATATCTACTCTTGAACTTTATCTGTTTTAGAAAGAAAGACTTTACATACCATTCTGCATCCTTTGTGCATTTTCTCTTGTGTAATCTGAATAGTTCTTGAATCCATTACTTTTTATTAAAAATAAAATAATAAATAATAAATAATACTATTTATTATTTGACAATAATTTGTTCATTTAAGTTGGAGAAATAAATATGGTCCAGCATGCTGTTTTTCATCAGTTTATAATTTTTCCTTCCTTGAGGTTCTTGGATATAAAAAAGAAATACCTGGGAATATTAGCAGACAGATGACCTGCATGTAATCTCAGTAACATGATTTAAGTTCCCATTGGATCTGGAAGACTTTTGTACTGGAATGAATTTTTTTCTGACTGCTTATTAATGAAGTTTTACTAGGGTTTAATACAAAAAAAGGAGGAATAGGAAGAGGAAAAGGAGAAGGAGGAGAAGGGGAAGGAGAAGGAGAAGAAGGCTTACTGTCTTATTCAAACCTTGCCTATGGGGTTAAATAAGCATAGGGATTTTAGTTTTAGAGGTGTGTTAGAAGGAAGTGATAGAGAGTATAACATAACTTATACGGTGGGTTACACTGGAATTCTTCAGTTGTTTGTACATTTGTAAACGTGAATTTGGAATTTCTTCAGTCTAAGTGAATGTCTTAAGTACAGTCTCAGAACAGTTGAACCTTGATAATGAACAGCTCTTTAGCACTATTTGTATACCAAATTTCATTCCTACCAAAGTAGAAAAAGTTCAATGGCTATGCCTTGGATAGAACAGCAAAAGTCTCTAAAAAGGTGACATAAATTTCATTGCTCATGGTGCTCAAGCAACCATCCATGTAAGCAGTTGACAACTTAGATCATCTGATTTCAATGTGGTTGACTATAAAACAACCAAAGGTATTTTTCTCCTTTCTCTTTCTGTATTTATCTCTTTCACACTTGAGATAAACACCTCACATAATGTTACGTTTTAAATAGTTACATATTTTTAGAACCACTAAGGATACATGGCATTTATGTTTATGCCTTTACACCAAATGGCTAAGAATAACTTAAGAACTAGATATTTAATAGTTAAAAAAAAAGAGTAGAGCATAAAGTTCAAAGTTTTTTGTTACGTGAGTTTTGTCATCATTTAAAAAAATGTTCTCCTCTTTTCAATCTACTTATGTGGCAACAAGCAGGACACATTTTTGTTTTATTCTTAGAGACTGGATGAGATCATATGTAAAGTCCTTCAGCCTTAGCAAAGAAGTGCTTTTTTTTGCTAAATGAGTAGAATGTATTTAAACAGCATTTAATGCAAGGAGGACATTCTAAAGTCACTGAAGAGTATTTTAACAAAGAATTAAGGAGAGTCCAAATGAATTAAGCACCAGACCAGGAAATAGAAATGCATTTAGTTTAAAGAAACACAAAGCTATTCATTCAAGGGTCGTGGACCAGCCAACAACTATGAAAAATGTTACCACACCAGCAGAGCTATGGCAGAGCACTCTCACTTCCCTACCTCCTGTGTATCCAGCTTTCTAAAGAGTTCTCTATCAGACAATATACTGTGGTTTCATTAGTAAAGAAAATCATTTTTGTATGAAAGAGGGGACAAAAGAAATCTACTCATACTCTACAGTAATACGTATGAAGTTATGGATACATATTTAATTATAACTGCAACAAATACTATCACAATGAAAATAGAAATTATTACTATGATAATTGAGTGTGGTAATAGGGTAAAGAGAGACACTCAACTTATTTTTGGTTGACAATGGAGGAGCAGACTCCCTAGACTCTCTGAGGCTACTCCAGCCAGGAAAGCAGGTAAGCTATTTACTTTCATGTACCCCTCCCCTCTTCCAAATCCAATCTTGCAGACTCATCTCTACCTCTTCAACAGACAACGTGTTAAGGCCAAACTTCCTGTCTGTCCCCATTCCCAGTGGATCACACAGATCTTACCTTGCTAAATTACCTTCCAAAATTCATTGATTTATCTCAGCCCCCAGCTCAAGTAACCACTTCTTATGAATGGAAAGGCCACTCAAGGCAGGGAAGCCAGTAATATGAAATACAATGCAGTGAGGAGGGCACCTTTGGTACCCCAAGCCAAGGTGCACCCCTGAGAAATTATAATTACATCATGCAACAGATCTGATATAAGTGGGATTACTGGGGCATGATTGAAGTGAGGACCTGAGTGAATGTGTAGCCAGGCACAGAGACTAGAGCAAAAGCCTGAGGGCAGAAAAGAGTGGACAAAGACGGAGCAAGGGCCAAGAACAGAAATAGGGAGAGCAAGAAAGCTGGGAACGAGAGAGACATTGAAGAGGGGAAAGAGAAATCTGGTATGGCTGAAGGCCATTTTATCATCACATACACAAGGCACACCTGGCTACTGCGGTGGTAGTAGTATTATGGCCTATTCTCACTCTATGATACTATTCCAAGAGCACTGAGTAGATCTGGAACACTCTGCTTTCCTTCCTCTTGCAGACCCCATCATACTACCACCTCCTAGTCCATTCCCATTCCTAAATGTCAGCTACACCTGGAAACCCATTGCTCAAACCAGTTTGGATCCCGAAATGATTTCCTATAAAAAAAATAGACAGCAACCATACTTTAAGAAACAGAGAGTATTGGTGTTAAGTCTTCTTTGAAGGTCTGATAGAATTCTGCACTGAAAGCATCTGGTCCTGGGCTTTTTTTGGTCGGAAGCCTATCTATGACCCCTTCTATTTCTTTAGGGGTTATGGGTCTGTTTAGATGGTCTATTTGATCCTGGTTTAATTTTGGTATTTGGTATCGGTCTATGAGAATGTCCATTTCCTCCAGATTCTACAGTTGTGTTGAGTACAGGTTTTTGTATTAGGATCTGATGATTTTTTTAATTTCCTCGGTTTCTGTTGTAATATCTCCGTTTTCATTTCTGATTTTGTTAATTTGGATACTTTCTCTGTGCCCTTTGGTTAGTCTGGCTAAGGGTTTATCTATCTTGTTGATTTTTTCAATGAACCAGCTTTTGGTATTGTTGATTCTTTGTATGGTTCTCTTGGATTCTACTTGATTGATTTCAGCCCTGAGTTTGATGATTTCCTGTCTTCTTCTCCTCCTGGGTGAATGAGCTTCTTTTTGTTCCAGAGCTTTCAGTTGTCCCGTTAATCTTCTAGTGTATGCCCTCTTGAATTTCTTTTTGGAGGCACTCAAAGCTATGAGTTTTCCTCTTAGCACTGCTTTCATTGTGTCCCATAGATTTGTGTATGTTGTGCCTTCATTTTTATTAAATTCTAAGAAATCTTTGATTTCTTTCTTTATTTCTTCCTTGACCAAGGTATTATTGAGTAGAGTACTGTTCAGTTTCCATGTGTATGTGGGCTTTCTGTTGTTTTTATTGTTATTAAAGACCACTTTTACTCCACAGTGATCTGATAGGAGGCATGGGATTATTTCAATCTTCTTATATTTGTTGAGGTCTGTCTTGTGACCAACTATATGATCTATTTTGGAGAAGGTACCATGAGGTGCTGAGAAAAAGGTATATTATTTGCTTTGGGATGAAAAGTTCTATATATATATATATATATATATATATATATATATATATATATATATATATATATCTGTTAACTCTAATTGGTCCAAAGCTTCAATTAGTTTCACTGTCTCCCTGTTTAGTTTCTGCTTTCCTGATCAGTCCATTGGTGAGAGTGGAGTGTTGAAGTCACCCACAATTATTGTGTCAGGTGCAATGTGTGCTTTGAACTTTAGTAAAGTTTCTTTTATGAATGAGGGCGCCCTTGTATTTGGGGCATAGATGTTCAGGATTGAGAGTTCTTCTTGTTGGATTTTTCCTTTGACCAGCAAGAAGTGACCTTCCATGTCACTTTTGATGACATTAGGTTGAAAGTCAATTTTATCTGATATTAGAATGGCAACCAACTCCAGCTTGTTTCCTGGGACCATTGGCTGGTAGAAGTGTCTTCCATCCTTTTACTCTAAGGTAGTTTTTGTCTTTGACACTGGGGTGTGTTTCCTGTATGCAGCAAAATGTGGGGTCCTGTTTACATAACCAGTCTGTTAGTCTATGTCTTTTTATTGGGGAATTGAGTCCATTGATGTTAAGAGATATTAAGAAGTAGTGGTTACTGCTTTCTATCATTTTTTATTTTAATTTTATACGTGAGATCAAGAATTGACAAATGGGACCTCATAAAACTACAAAGTTTCTGTAAGGCAAAGGACACTCTCAAAAGGACAAAACGTCAACCAACAGATTGGGAAAGGATCTTCACCAACCCTAAACCCGACAGAGGGCTAATATCTAATATATACAAAGAACTCAAGAAGGTAGAACACAGAGAACCAAATAACCCCATTAAAAATGGGGTACAGAGCTAAATAAAGAATTTTCACATGAAGAACTTCAGAGAGATGAGAAACACCTTAAGAAATGTTCAACATCATTAATCATTAGGGAAATGCAAATCAAAACAACCCTGAGATTTTACCTCACACTAGTTAGAATGGCTAAGGTCAAAAACTCAGGAGACAGCAGGTGTTGGCAAGGATGTGAAGAAAGAGGAACACTCCTCCACTGCTGGTGGGATTGCAAGATGGTGCAACCACTTTGGAAATCAGTCTGGCAGTTCCTCAGAAAACTGGGCATGGCACTTCCTGAGGACCTGGTTATACCACTCCTGGGCATATATCCAGAGGATTCTTCAGCATGCAATAAGGACACATGCTCCACTATGTTCATAGCAGCCCTATTTGTAGTAGCCAGAAGCTGGAAAGAACCCAGGTGTCCTTCAATGGAGGAATGATTACAAAAAAATTGATATATTTACACAATGGTGTACTATTCAGCCATTAGAAACAATGAATTCATGAAATTCTTAGACAAATGGATGGAGCTGGAGAACATCATACTAAGTGAGGTAACCTAGTCTCAAAAGATCAATCATGGTATGCACTCACTGATAAGTGGATATTAGCCTAGAAACTTTGAATACCCAAGACATCATCCACATATTAAATGATGTCCAAAAAGAATGGAGGAGTGGCCCCTGGTTCAGGAAAGACTCATTGCAACAGTATAGGGGAATTCCAGAACAGGGAAGCGGGAAGGGGTAGATGGAGGAACAGGGGGAGAGAAGAGGGCTTATGGGACTTGCAGGGACTGGGGACCCAGAAAAGGGGAAATCATTTAAAATGTAAATTAAAAATATAGCAATAAAAAAAAGATACAGAGAGTAAAAGGAAAGCCAAGGGAAAACACCTACCTAATGAAGATAAGACAAGATCAGCAAGTAGAATTAAAATCTTTCTCATCCCAGATGCCTAGACAACAGAATAAAACTCAGTCATCATTAACAAAATATAATAACACCTAGGACAATGTATCTTCCCTAGAGCCTAGCAACAGTATCATAGCAGGTCGAATATTCTAACATCACTGAAACACAAGAAAATTAACCTAAAATACCTTTATGAATATGATACAAGTCCTTGAAGAAGAAATGAATAAACCTTTGTTTAAAAAAATCTATTAAGATGTAAACAAGAGGTAAACGAAATGAAGAAAGTAGTTTAAGGTCCAAAATTAGTAATAGAATCAATTAAAAATCAAAGAAAGCAAAATTGAAAGAATTCTTGAAATGAAAAACATAGTAAGTCAATAACCTTAGAGCCAAACCACACTATAAAGGTACAAAACATGGAAAAGAGAATTGAGGACACTGAAGACATAATAGAAGAAGTGGCTATATCAGCCAAAGAAAATATTAAATCTAAAATTATCTTAGCACAAATATCAGGAAATCTAGGATAGTATTAAAAGAGAAAACTTAAGAATAATGGGGATGAAAGAAAAAGCAAGAAACTCAGGTCAAAGTCAAATATTTTCAACAAAATCATAAAAAAAAATTCTTAACATAAAGAAAGAGGTGCCTATAAAAGTTATTAGAAGGAAAACTCCAACTTAAAGAGGTTGACCATACTCAAGAAAACACAATGAATTATAACCTGAGACAAGAAAATATAAAGAGAGGACACACACACATACACACACACTCACACACACACACACACAAACACACACCACTCATTGATATCCATCATTTTGAATGGACTCAATTCTCCTATTTGAAATTTAATATTTATGGAATAGATTCAAAAACAGGATCCATTCTTCTGCTCCATCCAAGAAACATAACACAATATCACGTATGGTCATTATCTCAAGATACAGGGTGGGGAAAGGATATTGTAACTGAAAGAACCTAAATGGCAAACTGGTGTAGCCATTTTAATATCTAATAAAAAGAACAAAAAAATCAGAACATTTTAGAAGGGATAGGGAAAGACATTGCATACTCATCAAGTAAAAATTCACCAAGAGGACATTTCAATTCTTAACACTTATGTTCCAAATTCAAGGACGCCTACATTTGTAAGAGAAACACAACTACAGCCTAAATCACATTGACCCTCACACACTGATAATGACAGTCTTCAATGCCCCACTCTAACCAATAGATAGGTTATCCAGACAAAAACTAAACAGAGAAATATTGGAGATGAATGGTGTTATAGATAAAAGGGATCTAATGAATATTTAGAGAACATTGCATCCAAACACAAAAGAATATATTTTCTTCTCAGTACCTCTTAGAACTTTCTTCAAAATTGGCCACATATTTAACACACAGTAAGTCTCAACAGATACAAGAGAACTTAAATGATACCATGTATCCTATCTAATCACCACAGTTTAAAACTGTATATCAAAAATAGAAACAACAGAAAGCTTATAAACTGAAGGAAACTGAACAGCTCCCTAGTGAATAAAAATATGTGTCAAGACAGAAATTTAAAAAGAAATTAAAGAATTCTTAGAATTTTATGAAAGTGAATACTACAAACTTGTAAAGCACAATGAATGTGATTTTTAAGAGGCAAATTCCTAGGACTAAGGGCCTACATAGAAAAATTGGAGAGATCTCATGCTAGTAACATAGCAACACACCTGAGGGTTTTAAACAACAACAAAGAGAAAATCACACAGGAATAGATCAGATGGCAAAAATAACCAAACTCAGAATTAAAATAAATAAAATAGATATGAACAAAAGTGGCAATGAAACAGAGGGTCAGTTTTCTGAGAAAACAAGAAAGATTGACAATTTTTTATTCAAATTAACTAAAAAGCTAATAGAGAATAGAGAATATCAAAATTAACAAAATTGAAAGGGAGACATAATGACAGATACCTGGAAATTCAGAGAATAATAAGGACATACTATAAAAACCTTTACTCCAAAACAATGGAAAAATCTAAAAGAAATAGATAATTTTTCATTACTTGCCACTTACAAAAGTTAAATCAAGATCAGATAAGCAATTAAAACACAATTATAACTACTAGTGAAATAGAAGCAATTATTAAAATTTGCTCCCCGCCCCCAAATCTCAAATCCATATTGTTGTAGTAGAACTCCATCAGACATTCAAAGAAGAGTTAATACACTTACTCTTCAAATTATTCCACATATATGAAATAGATGAGTATTGTCCAAATTGTTTTACAAGGTCACATTTACCTCTGACACCCAGAGCACCTAAAGACCCAGAAATCAAAGAGAATTACAGACTATTTCCATTATGAACAGAGATACACAACATTCCTTATAATCTCTCATGTGGTACTTCATCCCAGAGAGGCAGGGATGATTCACATGCGTGAATTAAATGTAATCCAGTGTATAAAGAAACTGGAAGTTGAAAATCACATGATCATTTCATTAGGTGCAAAAACACCTTTAGCAAATTCTATCACCCCTTCCTGATAAATGTACTGGAGACATTAAGAATACAAGGGATATTACTTAACAAACACAGCACTACTTTGCATATCAAAACTGTGTTGTTAACAGGCTTATCAAAATATATGACACAAATGAAAATTTAAGGATTTAAATATGGAAGTACATTCCATTCTTCAAAGAAAAAGGAAAAAATACAATAAAATATTAATGTAAAATTTTCTGTTTTAGAAAGCTATTTAACTTTTTATATTTTAGTATTTAAACTAATATTTACAATATTATATACTTATAACTCATAAAACATCATGTTAAATGCACATGTACTCTGTGCATCATTTTTTATAGTTTCAGTAAGAAAATTACAGTTAATAAAAGAAAAGCTATGTGACTAATTCCTTCTCAGGTCTCTCAATTTCTGCTTTAATGGTCTTTGAGACTGTTGACAGGCATTCAACACAGATGCAGGAAAGTAGTGTCAGATCAATTTCTTTGCATTTCTTTTTTTCTGTCTCTTTCACTTTGTCTCTATCTTTCCATCTATCTTTCCATCTTGCATTTCCTCCTCTCTGCCTCTCCCTATCCTGACAGCCACCTCTTTTTCTCTCCCTCACACCCCCTTCTCCTGTTACTTCCATTTCTCCTCCCACTCTCTCATTATCTCTTCCTCTCACCCATATGTCTTCAGGTTTGATAAATTAATTACATTTGAGAGAAACAGCATTCGAGGCAGGAGGGGCCAATACTCGGTTTCATAGAAGAAAAGTAAGAATCAAAAAAATTTACATCATTTTAGGGAACCTAGAAAAACTTGCTGTCACTGAATAGCTCCTGAAAGATTAATATGTAAATATAAAATTTATAGGATCACAAAAACAACAGCAAGGTCAAAGTTATCTTATTTCACTACATTTTTTTCACAAATGAGGCTCAGGTGCTCAAGCACACTATAGCACTTGCACACCTACATCCAGATAATTTATGAAATTGAAACAAAGCCCGAAATCTGCCTCCTTATATGCTGTTAATTATGACACCACGTTGCAACTTGCCTAGATATCTGCTACTTTTTAATCTAGGCACATGTTATTCAATTCAGTCTCCAAGAGTTAAGCTAATGGTTAAATGTACAACTCTTTGGGACAGGCACATCTTTTTCATGAAGCACCAGCGGACCATAGAGGGCTCTGGCATGAGTTATGGGGCAACTCTAGGTGGGTGATCTATGGGTAACAGTATGTGAGGCTGTTTGCTTTAATGAGGGAGGAGAGATCTACAAACATGGCCAGATGCTTTGCTGTGAGGTAAACCAATCTATCTTATACTGAGAAAAATGGGGGAAAAATAATCTTTCAAAGTGACTTGACAGCCACTCCTATCAATGTGCCATATTTGTTTAATGTAGATGCTGTGACCAGTCCATTCATAATCATCCATTTCTCTACAGAAAACATTTCCTGACTTGCCTCGTCAGTGGGGACAGGGATTGCAAATGTAAATCCTGAAAGAACCTGTTTGTGGCACAGCTAATCAGGGCCCTGCTTGCTACTGTCTCAAAAGCGATTTGATGAAGGCTGATGAAAAGCATTCCTGTGAATGGAATGTTCATTGTCCTCTTGGGAAGCCTAGTGTTGTTTATGCAAACCACACTGTTAAAAGGTTATCACCCACAGATTTTGTTTAAACAGAGGAGCATAGTTTCCCAAACAAATTAAAAAAAAAAAAAACTTGGGAATATATAACTCAAGAAAAAGCTGTTGTTGCATTTATTTATTTATTTATTTATTTATTTATTTATTTATTTATTTAATTATTTATGTTTTCAATAAAGCCAAATTGCCGTTTTCTCTCCCTCCACCCTCCATCTGTTTCATCACCCAGCACTTCCCCACTCCCCGGGATCTATTCCTCCTCTCTTTCCTTTTAGAAAGGAGCAGACCTCCCAAGAGTATCCATTGAAAAGGCATAACAGCGTACAAGACCAGGCATAGACCCTTATATCAAGGCTTGGCGAGGGAACCCACCATCCTAATATTTGACAAAATAGTCTTCAAAGCAAAAGTCATCAGAGATAAAACGGTCACTTCATTCTCATCAATGTAATAACCTATCAAGAGAACATCACAAGTATAAATATATGTGCAATAACTGTAAGGTACCCAGTTTGATAAAACATACTGCTAGATGAGAAGGTACACATTAATTCCAACAAGTAATAATGGGTGAACTGAATACCCAGCACTCATCAACAGATAAGTCATATGGAGAAAAAAAAATACTAATCAATGAAACACTACAGCTGAATGACACCATAAGTTAAATGGACATAACAAGCATCTACAGAACATTCCATTCTTTTCAGCAACCCATGTAACTTTCCACAAAACTAATCACATATAACAACACAAAGCAAGTCTCAAAGACATAATATTCTGCCTTCTGCCTTAACATGTCAAAGAAAACTAGATATCAACAATAAAAGAAGCTAAACAAAGAACAAAAACTCATAACAATTAAGCAACAAACTATTAAATGACTTACAGATATGGAAGAAAAGAAGGAAATAGAAAACTCCCTCGAGTTCAATACAAATGAAAATACAACTTGTAAAAATGTATGGTATGTAATAAAAGCAGTCCTAACAGGTAAGTTATAGGTACAACTGTATGTATAGTTATACAACAGCTAACTGTTAGGGCAAGTTATACTAGTATTGTGTACATCATAAACTTAAAGATCTGAAATTAATGAATTTCTGATATCTTTTTTTCTTTTTTTATTCGATATATTCTTCCCCTTTCCTGGATCTCCCTCCATGAAAGTACCATAAGCCCTCTTCCCTCCCCCTGTTCCCCAATAACCCCCTTCCCATTTCGCTGTCCTGATATTCCCCTACACTGCTGCACTGAGCCTTTCCAGGACCAGGGCCCTCTGCTTCCTTCTTCTTGGCCATCATTTGATATGTGAATTGTTTCTTGGATATTCCCAGCTGCTAGGCTAATATCCACTTATCAGTAAGTGCATACCATGTGTCTTCTTTTGTGATTGGGTCGCCTCACTCAGGGTGACATTCTCGAGTTCCACCCACTTGCCTAAGAATTTCATGAATTCATTGTTTTTAATAGCTGAGTAGTATTCCAGCATGCAAATATACCACATTTTCTGTATCCATTCCTCCGTTGAGGGACATCTCAGTTCTTTCTAGCTTCTGACTATTATAAATATGGCTACTATGAACATAGTGGAGCATGTGTCCCTATTACATGCTGGGGAATCCTTTGGGTATATACCCAGGAGTGGTATAGCAGGGTCCTCCTGTAGTATCATGCTCAGTTTTCTGAGAAACCGCTAGACTGATTTCCAGAGTGGTTGTACCAGCTTGCAACACAGCTTTGAAAAAACAAAAACAAAAACAAAAAAAGATTTCCTAAAACTTTAAACAGGAATAATGAAGAACAGAGATGAAGTGTAGGTCTACAGCATGTGTTAGTTTCTTTCTTTAGATCTTCTTTGTTCTCAGAAGTCCTGGACATCTATGCTATTACAGATATTACCATAACTTTTAGCTAAGAGAGCTTACTCACGGCCTACAAAATGAGAACATTGGATATGTGCTACTGTTCCTTTCTCTCTGAGAGAAGCTCAGTTTAGGGCTTCCTCCCAATTCATTGATGGTAGCTGAAGTAGCCTTCTGGTGAGAAAGTGTCTTGAGATTTTCTGCCAGTCTGATTTTATGATTCTATGAGATGAAGAATCGTCTCAGTTAATTCTTAAATTTTTCACAATGGGCTGAGTTTACTTTGCTGATTGGCATATGAATTTGTATATCCATGGCCAGGACTCATTTAACCATCTGGCACGTGGTACCTTTCTCTATCACTTTCTTGGGTTGTTATAAACAAAGACCAGATTACACAGCTAAGTAATCAACTTGAGAACTGATTTTAAATTTATCTTTGGTCTATATAGGGCTTTAGTTCTCCCTGCTCATCACAAACGTGAATCATACTTGTCATTATTAGTCATAAATAATATTGATATATTTCCTGCGTATGATATTCTTATTTACATCTACTGAATTGAGCAACGTTACTACTTTTCTAGTTTTGTTGTTTCTTGTGGGACAGTAGAAGGCAGCCTGTTTTCTATTTGATCACGCTTTCAAATGCTGCTGTAGTTGAGCTAGGCACAAATGCTGGTGCCAGCGCAGGTGATCCTGCAAGGAACAGTAGGCCTTTGCCATGCTCCTAGGAACCAGGCTCCTGACACGAGGCCTCAGCTCTCCATAATTCTGCTGCCATCAGTCAGGTAAGGCCAATGCCCAAAGCCCCTCCACAGGTAAAGGATGTGACCACAGATCACTTAGCCTCAAGACAGATTTCCATTTTAATGAGGTACCTAAAGGCCTGAAGGGCATAGCCAATCAAGCTCTCCTTCCCAGACTCTCCTCCTGTCAAAGGGTATTTAACCTCAGGCCCCGCCTGAGAAATTGGGGTACCTTTTCACTCATCACAACTCTGCCATGAAAATGAATGCATGGATTGCCTCTTCTCATCGTGATCCACCAGGCTCTAAATGCTGCATCTAATCTCAGGCAGAAGCCTCGCTGAATTCGCAGAAATGGTTTCCACCAAGACAAGACACCTGCCAGAACAAACCAATGGACACTCTCTTTCCTGAGGGACCCAGTCAGAATGCTCTCCTCCCCTCTCTTCCCTTCGGCCCCAGCTAGTGTCAGCCAGTGGGCCCCACTCCGTCCTCAGCTCTTCTGCAGCATCCAGCTGCATCTGTGGTGTCCAAGAGTTAGAACCTGCTGTCCCAGGCCTCTGAGCAGCATGGGGATCAAGGAGCCTGATGCTGCCAGTCCTGTGGACACCTCAGACTGTGTTTCCTTATCCCCAGAGCTGGGTCAGCTTCTCACAGCAAGAGGCCCGCCGCCTTGAGGTGATATGGGGCGCAGGCAGTCAAAACTTCCTGCATCCTGCCTCACAGAGCTGCTCAAACCCTGAGTGTCACAAGATACCATTTTAATCCAGTTTCTTGTCATGTTCTTACTTCAGCATATATAGTCTTACGTAATTATCTATTATCCACTATTCCAGTAGTGGGTGCTACTGGAATCTCATTTCCACAGGTGATCTATGAGTGTTTCCTATTGAATACTTTGGAAGTCCATAGCATTGTGGGCAATCTTAAATCTTGAAGATGGATGAGGATACAGAACATATTTTCATCTTCCAAAAGACTAAGGACAAATAAACAGGGACTTAATTTTAATCAGACAGTGGAGAATAAAAACACATATATAATGGCCATTGGTGCTTATAAATCCTCTCCTTCCTGTAGTGTGTGTGTATGTGTGTGTGTATGTGTGTGCTACATGTGCATATAGGGGTACATTTACATGTGAATAGTATGTGTAAATGCAGGGCAGTGTGGAAGATCTATTTTCAGTTGTTATCCATCTTATTTTTTGAGACAGGGTTGCTCACTGAACTTGGAGTTCATTAATTCAGCTGGGCTGGCTGACCACTGAGCTTTAAGATTCTACCTCCTTGAACGTACCCTCATTCTCCACTGTGGTCATGGACTTGGGAAACTATGCCTGGCTTTTTATGTAGATTCTGTGTAGAATTTATGTAGATTCTATGTAGAATATGTTTGCAAGTCCTGTGTTTGCTTGGCAGTAAACTACCCATTGAGCCCTCTTTCCATCTCCTTATATATTCTTATAAGAGACTGTTTTATTTTACTTCTCCTTATTTCACTGTACTTAGAACCTTGGTTTCTAATCATGAAAATTTCTTGGCTCTTTCTGAGAAGTTAATTTACAGACCTATCACAGCTCTCTGATCCTATATTTGTGGTGGCCATTTCCTTTTAGCTATATAACTTGGTCAGGTCTATAACTTTTTGCCTTACTTCTGTCTGAAATACATGAGAAAGTAATATTGGAGACTTGTCAATTATGGCACATTTTCACAGGTGGCAATCAACATTAGCAGTGCTTTGTTCATGTGTCCATGAACAAAGTGCACGCTGTGTTATCTCACCTTTGTCTTTCTCAAACCTGGGATTTAAATTACATCTCTTGGATCACACACCAGCTCAATCCCTAGCTTTAACCAATGAATCTGGCTCACTGAAGAGCTTGTGTTTTGTGTAATTGTCAGATGCTTTTCCTCGCATTGGTCCTCACATAGACTGTAGATGCGTTTTAGCTTGTCCTTATTGAGACTATAAATACAAAAATAGTATGTTCACACTTATCTGTATGTTTATAGAGACAAATAAGTACACATTGAAATATCTATTGCTTGTCAACATTTCTTGTTTTATAATTTACATCTGATTTCTAGTTACTTTGTTGAAGAAATGCTTTGTAAATATGAAATTATAGAAAGATGCTGAAAGCAGTCTCTATTCTCAGGAGCTGCTATATTTCAAAGAATATTTTTAAAAAAAAGTTCCTAAAAGAAAAACTCAACTATAATTTGAAGATAAAATACCAGATCAAAATATATTTCAAATAATATTTATGTAACTTGAAGACATCATTGGAAAGCAAAGATTTATTACCTGCTGTTTAAAACCACTTTTTTAAAATTAATATTAGAGGTCAAGAATAAGGAGGAGATTAAAACAACTAAAAAAAATGGTGATTACTAAAATAATACATGCAGATGTTAAAAGTGTTTTCAAGTGATTTCAAGATGTGATATGAACTGAACAATGATGTTCTTATTTGAGTATGTATAGAGTAACCTGTAATAATGGCAAGACTTAGCTGAATATTCTTAGCCTGTGCTCCCTATGAAGTAAATTTAAGTGATACTTGTTGAGGAGAGATTGAAGTTATCTACAAGACTTGGATTAAAATATAGCAATGTAAGAAGAAAGATGTTAGGGTCAAGTAGGTATTCTATAAATGCTGGGAATACTTCAGGTGGATTTTAATTTATTATATATGATACTAGACTAAACCAAACAGGTATGGTCCTCATACCTCTTTACTCTATAAACCTCCTTATTACATTTGTTTAAAGATTACTTACAGAGGTTCAAATTTTCTCTGTGCACACTTACTGTTGATATTTCTTCATCTTTGATAAAACAAAGATTATTTGTGGAAAATACATGTCTTCTACCAATTTTAATGAAAGCTTTGCATGTGTTAAAAATGTACAAAGGAGCATGTGTCCTTATTACATTTTGGAGCATCTTCTGGGTATATGCCCAGGAATGGTATAGCTAGGTCCTCAGGTAATATTATGTCTAATTTTCTGAGTAACTGCCAAACTGATTTCCAGAGTGGTTTTACCAGCTTGCAATCCGGCCAACAATGGAGAAGTGTTCCTCTTTCTCCACATCCTCTCCAGCATCTGCTGTAACTTGAGTATTTCATCTTAGGCATTCTGACTGGTGTGAAGTGGAATCTCAGTGTTGTTTTGATTTCATTTCCCTGATAAATAAAGATGCTGAACATTTCTTTAGGTGCTTCAGAGCCATTCGGGTTTCCTCAGTTGAGAATTCCCTGTTTAGTTCTGTACACCATTTTTTTAGGGTTAGTTGACTCTCTGGAGTCGAACTTTTTGAGTTCTTTGTATACCTTAGATATTAGCCCTCTATCAGAAGTAGGATTGGAAAAGATCTTTTCCCAATTTGTTGGTTGCCGTTTTGTCTTATTGGCTGTGTCTTTTGCTTTACAAAAGCTTTGCAGTTTTATGAGGCCCAATTTGTCGATTATTGTTCTTAGAGCATAAGCCATTGGTTTTCAATTCAGGAAATTTTTTTTCCCTGTGCCCATGTGTTCAAGGTTCTTCCCCACTTTCTTCTCTATAAACTTCAGTGTGTCTGGTTTTATTCATAGGTCCTTGGACTTGAGCTTTGTACCTGGATATAAGAATGGCACATGCTCTACTATGTTTATAGCAGCCTTATTTATAATAGCCAGAAGCTGGAAAGAATCCAGATGTCCTTCAACAGAGGAATGGATACAGAAATTGTGGTATGTATACAAAATGGAGTACTATTCAGCTATTAAAAACAATGAATTCATGAAACTCTTAGGGAAATTGATAGAACAAGAAAGTGTCATCCTGAGCGAGGTAACCCAATCACAAAAGCACACACATGCTATGCACTCACTGATAAGTGGAGAATAGCTCAAAAGCTCAAAATAAACAAGTTACAATTCACAGGAAGCTCAAGAAGAAGGAGGACTGAAGTGGGCATGTTTGGTTCCTCTGAGAAAGGGAACAAAATACAAGAGCAATAAAGAAGACAAAGTGTGGAGCAGAGAATGAAGGAAAGGCCACTCAGAGACTACCCTACCTGCAGATTCATCCTATAAACAGTCACCAAACCCCGACACTATTATGGACGACAAGAAGTGTGTACCAAAAGGAGCATGTCATGGTTGTCTCTGGAGGGACCCTGTCAGAGTCTTACAAATACAAAGGCAGATGCTAGCATCCAACCATTGGACTGGGCATGGGGTCCCAAATGGAGAAGTTGGAGAGTGGTCTGAAGGAGCTGAAAGAGTTTACAGCCACATGGGAAAAACAATGATGTTGGACACCCAGATGCCCCAGGACTCCCAAGGACTAAACCATCAACCAAGGGGAACACATGGTTATAGCCAAAAATGTGGCAGAGGAATGTCTTGTTGGGCATCAGTGGGAAGAATGGTACTTTGTCCGGTGAAGGCTAAATAAATGCCCCAACAAAGGGAAAAGGGAGTGGGGGGAAGGTGAGTGTGGGTCTGGTGGAGGGGCATATACTTGGAGGTAGGGGGAGGGAGGAGGAGTTAGGGCCTTTGGGGGAGGGGGAAACTGGGAAAGGTTTTACCATTTGAAATGTAAATGAAGATTATATTCAATAAAAAATGTACAGAGGAGTAAATAAGAAAGCCTGCTGCATAGTTTGTCTTGTTTTGCTTTAGACTCTAAAATTAGCATCCATGGTTGTGATATCATGATTAATCACAAAATATAAAAGACACTTTCTCAATATATAAAGACTGTAATACAAAAGGCTTTGTTAGAGGAAAGACTGTTGGTGATTTATAAGAAAGCTAGGTGAGACCACATTCATTAAATTTGTCTAAATATCATCTTTGTTACTACATATAGTATATTTATGTAAGTCTTATGTGAAGGCATTTTCTAAATAATTTGTTAGGGATTAGAAAAGAGGACAAGGAGAAAGCAGCATTTCACCCAAAGAAATATTATTAGATGATACAGAAATATTAGTTTCCAGGCCACTGTATTAAATATTGATTTGCTACAAAGAGTATACATTACCTATTGATTTTAAAAGAATAAAAAAATGTAAAATAAATCTATGAACTACCATACATTTGAAAAAAGCATTTCCTAATTTAAATTAAAGAATTTTTTCTTTTTTCTAGCCTAATTCATTTCCATTCCCAGAGGCAAAACTGCTTTTCTTGATTTTGTGATATGAATTTATATTATTAAACAATGATATTATTTACTTTGCCTCAGAACTAAGTTTTTCTCCAGTAGTGTATTCTTTAAATGTAACTGTGAACCAATAATGTACTTGTTACTGTTTCTTTCTTGAATACAACACAATTTATCATCCACTTTTTCTAATGATCTTTATGTTTCTTTTTATATGTAGATATATTATTGTATTATATTATATAGAACTGAGTGTTTTCTAGTAGTGTATTCTTTAAATGTATCTGTGAACCAATAATTTACTTGTTACTGTTTCTTTCTTGAATGCAAAACAATTTATCATCCAATTTTTTCTAATGATTTTTATCTTTCTTGTTATATGTAGATTTATTATTGTATCATGTTATATAGGATTAGATATATTAAATTATATGTAGAGATATTTTATTATATAGTATTAGACATACTGTTATTAACATGATTTTGAATGTTTGTATTTAAGTCTCTGTGTTGTATATATCCTAAAAATAGAGGACAATGAATTCCTGGATTCTTGAACTTTCTGTCCTATGACATAGATGAACTCAATCAACCAACAGAAATCCTGTGGACTCCACCTGCCAACAGTTGGTATTGCCCGCTTCAGTCATTGTAACCAAGCATGTGTGTGACTAATGATTTCATAATAGGATTTTAATTTCCCTTTCCCTGAAACCACTTAGATATATCTTGTTTGCTTGTCATAGATACCTATTCAAGCAAACTCTACCCAATTTGTAATTTTTAATTAATTTGTATTAATTCCTTGTATTTTCCATTTGTTTTTACTTGTTAAACATGTTTTTTTTTCTCATTACATTACCCTTTTCCCTCTTAATCACATCTTTAGATATTTTTTCATGTAATCTAAACTAATGTTTATTTTTCTCATAGCCATAACTTGTCCATTTGATAATAAATACTTATGGTCATAAAGGCCATGAACATAGACACTCATTTTCTCATAAAACAGTAATTATTCTTGCACTTGACACTAAGATTTATACTTCATTAGAGGAAATATGTATGGTCTAAGAAGGAAGTCATATTTTAAGTTTAAGATTATTAAATTATGTTAAATAATTTAAAATTTGCCATAACTATTTATTAAAAGCATTCTTTTTGCTCCACTTTCTACAGGACCACTGCTGTCATAAATCATTCAGACCATTAAGGCATCTGTTTTGACACTGCATCCATGCCATTTTTTTTTTTGCCTTTTTTTTTATTCGATATATTTTTTTATTTACATTTCAAATGATTTCCCCTTTTCTAGCCCCCCACTCCCCAAAAGTCCCGCAAGTCCCCTTCTCTCCCCCTGTACTCCCACCCACAGCTTCCCACTTCCTCCTTCTGGTTTTGCAGAATACTTTTTCACTGAGTCTTTCCAGGACAGGGTGCCACTCTTCCTTTTTTCTTGTACCTCATTTGATGTGTGGATTGTGTTTTGGGAATTCCAGTTTTCTAGGTTAATATCCACTTATTAGTGAGTGCATACCATGATTCACCTTTTGAGTCTGGGTTACCTCACTTAGTATGATGTTCTCTAGCTCCATCCATTTGCCTAAGAATTTCATGAATTCATTGTTTCTAATGGCTGAATAGTACTCCATTGTGTAGATATACCACATTTTTTGCATCCACTCTTCTGTTGAGGGATACCTGGGTTCTTTCCAGCATCTGGCAATTATAAATAGAGCTGCTATGAACATAGTAGAACATGTATTCTTATTACATGGTGGGGAATCCTCTGGGTATATGCCCAGGGATTATTAAATGTACCCCATTTTTTAATAGGGTTGTTTGGTTTTCTGGAGTCTAACTTCTTGAGTTCTTTATATATATTGGATATTAGCCATCTATAAGATATAGGATTGGTGAAGATCTTTTCCCAATTTGTTGGTTGCCGATTTGTCCTTTTGATGGTATCCTTTGCCTTACAGAAACTTTGTAATTTTATGAGGTCCCATTTGTCAATTCTTGATCTTAGAGCATATGCTATTGGTGTTCTGTTCAGAAACTTTCTCCCTGTACCTATGTCCTCAAGGGTCTTCCCCAGTTTCTTTTCTATTAGCTTCAGAGTGTCTGGCTTTATGTAGAGGTCCTTGATCCATTTGGATTTGAGCTTAGTACAAGGAGACAAGGATGGATCAATTTGCATTCTTTTGCATGCTGACCTCCAGTTGAACCAGTACCATTTGTTGAAAAGGCTATCTTTTTTCCATTGGATGTTTTCAGCCTCATTGACAAGGATCAAATGGCCATAGGTGTGTGGGTTCATTTCTGTATCTTCAATCCTGTTCCATTGATCCTCCTGCCTGTCACTGTACCAATACCATGCAGTTTTTAACACTATTGTTCTGTAGTATTGCTTGAGGTCAGGGATACTGATTCCCCCAGACTTTCTTTTGTTGCTGAGAATAGTTTTAGCTATCCTGGGTTTTTTGTTATTCCAGATGAATTTGATAATTGCTCTTTCTAACTCTGTGAAGAATTGAGTTGGGATTTTGATGGGTATTGCATTGAATCTGTATATTGCTTTTGGCAAAATGGCCATTTTAACTATATTGATTCTACCGATCCATGAGAATGGGAGGTTTTCCAATTTTTTGAGGTCTTCTTCCATTTCCTTCTTCAGAGTCTTGAAGTTCTTGTCATACAGATCTTTCATATGTTTGGAAAGAGTCACCCCAAGATACTTTATACTATTTGTGGCTATTGTGAAGGGGGTCATTTCCCTAATTTCTTTCTCAGCCTGCTTATCCTTTGAGTATAGGAAGGGCACTGATTTGCTTGAGTTGATTTTTTAACCTGCAACTTTGCTGAAGTTGTTTATCAGCTGTAGGAGTGATCTAGTGGAGTTTTTTGGGTCACTAAGGAAGACTATCATGTCATCTGAAAATAATGATAGTTTGACTTCTTCCTTTCCAATTTGTATCCCTTTGACCTCCTTATGTTGTCGAATTGCCAGATCTAGTACCTCAAGTACAATATTGAAAACATAAGGAGAAAGGGGGCAGCCCTGTCTAGTCCCTGATTTTAGTGGGATTGCTTCAAGTTTCTCTCCATTTAGTTTGATGCTTGCTACCGGTTTGCTGTATATTGCTTTTAATATGTTTAGGTATGGGCCTTGAATTCCTGTTCTTTAAAAGACTTTAAGCATGAAAGGATGCTAAATTCTTTCAAATGCTTTTTCAGCATCCAATGAAATGACCATGTGGTTTTTTTCGTTGAGTTTGCTTATGTAGTGGATTGCACTGATGGATTTCCGTATATTGAACCAACCCTGCATTCCCAGGATAAAGCCTACTTGATCATGGTAGATGATCGTTTTGATGTGTTCTTGGATTCGGTTGGCAAGAATTTTATTGAGTATTTTTGCATCGATGTTCATAAGGAAAATTGGTCTGAAGTTCTCTTTCTTTGTTGGATCTTTGTGTGGTTTTGGTTTCAGCCTAATTGTGGCTTCGTAGAAGGATTTGGGTAGTGTTCCTTCTGTTTCTATTTTGTGGAATAGTTTGAAGAGTATTGATGTTAACTCTTCTTTGAAGGTCTGGTAGAATTCTGCACTGAAACCATCTGGTCCTGTGCTTTTTTTGGTTGGAACACTTTCTATGACTCCTTCTATTTCTTTAGGCATTATGGGACTGTTTAGATGATCTATTTGGTCCTGATTTAATTTTGGTATTTGGTATCTGTCAAGGAAATTGTCCATTTCCTCCAGATTCTCCAGTTGTTTTGAGTACAGGCTCTTGTAGTAGGATCTGATGATTTTTTGGATTTCCTCAGTTTCCGTTGTTATATCTCCCTTTTCAGTTCTAAGTTTGTTAATTTGGATACTTTCTCTGTGCCCTTTGGTCAGTCTAGCTAAGAGTTTATCTATCTTGTTGATTTTCTCAAAGAACCAGCTCCTGGTTTTGTTGATTCTTTGTATGGTTCTTTGTTTCTACTTGATTGATTTCAGCCCCGAGTTTGATGATTTCCTGCCGTCTACTCCTCCTGGGTGAAATAGCTTCTTTTTGTTCTAGGGCTTTCAGGTGTGTCATTAAGCTGGTAATGTATGCTCTCTCCATTTTCTTTTTGGAGGCACTCAGGGCTATGAGTTTTCCTCTTAGCACTGCTTTCATTGTGTCCCATAGATTTGGGTCTGTTGTGTCTTCATTTTCATTGTGTTCTAAAAAGTCTTTAATTTCTTTCTTTATTTCTTAATTGACCAAGGTATCATTGAGTAGAATATTGTTCATTTTCCACGTGTATGTGGGTTTTCTGTTGTTTTTGTTGCTATTGAAGATCACTTTTACTCCATAGTGATCTGATAGGAGGCATGGGATTAGTTCTATCTTCTTATATATGTTGAGGTCTGTCTTGTGACCAATTATATGGTCGATTTTGGAGAAGGTACCATGAGGTACTGAGAAAAAGGTATATTCTTTTGCTTTAGGATAGAATGTTCTATATATATCTGTTAAATCTAATTGGTCCAAAGCTTCAATTAATTTCATTATGTCCCTGTTTAGTTTCTGTTTTCCTGATCGGTCCATTGAGGAAAGTGCAGTGTTGAAGTCACCCACAATTATTGTCTTAGGTGCAATGTGTGCTTTGAGCTTTAATAAAGTTTCTTTTACGAAAGAGTGTGCCCTTGCATTTGGAGCATAGATGTTCAGGATTGAGAGTTCTTCATGTTGTATTTTTCATTTTACCAGCAAGAAGTGTCCCTCAGAGTCTCTTTTGATGACTTTGGGTTGAAAGTCAATTTTATCTGATATTAGAATGGCTACTCCAGCTTGTTTCCTGAGACCATTTGCTTGTAAAATTGTCTTCCAGCCTTTTACTCTAAGGTAGTGTTTGTCTTTGACCCTTAGGTGTGTTTCCTGTAAGCAGCAAAATGTAGGGTCCTGTTTACGTATCCAGTCAGTTAGTCTATGTCTTTTTATTCGGGCATTGAGTCCATTGATGTTAAGAGATATTAAGGAATAGTGATTGTTACTTCCTGTCATTTTTGACGTTATTTTTAAAATTTGATTGGTTAACTTCTTTTGGGTTTGATGAAAGGTTACTATCTTGCTTTTTCCAGGGTGAAGTTTCCCTCCTTGTATTGGTGTTTTCCTCCTATTATCCTTTGTAGGGCTGGGTTTGTGGATAGATATTGGGTAAACTTGGTTTTGTCATGGAATATCTTAGTTTCTCCATCTAAGGTGATTGATAGTTTTGCTGGATATAGTTTTGGCTGGCATTTGTGTTCTCTTAGAGTCTGCATGAGATCTTCCCAGGATCTTCTAGCCTTCATAGTCTCAGGTGAAAAGTCTGCTGTGATTCTGATAGGTCTTCCTTTATATGTTACTTGGCCTTTTTCTCTTACTGCCTTTAATATTCTTTCTTTGTTTAGTACATTTGGTGTTTTCATTATTATGTGACAGGAAGTATTTCTGTTCTGGTCGAACCCTGTTTCGAGTTCATGGACATCTCTCTCTTTAGGTTAGGGAACTTTTCTTCCATAATTTTATTGAAGATATTTGCTGGCCCTTTAAGTTGTAAATCTTCACTCTCATCTATGCATATAATCCTTAGGTTTGGTCTTCTCATTGTGTCCTGGATTTCCTGGATATTTTGGGTTACAAGCTTTTTGCATTTTGCATTTTCTTTAACTGTTGAGTCCATGGTTTCTATGGAATCTTCAGCATCTGAGATTCTTTCTTCTATCTCTTGTATTCTGTTGTTGATATTTGCATCTATGTGCCCTGATTTCTTCCCAAGGCTTTCTATCTCCAATGTTGTCTCCCTTTGAGTTTTCTTAGTTGTTTCTACTTCTGATTTTAGATCCTGGATGGTTTTTCTTAGCTCCTTCACTTGATTGTTTGTGCTTTCCTGTAATTCTTTAAGAGATTTTTGTGTTTCCTCTTTCATGACCTCAGCCTGTTGACCAAAGTTCTCCTGTATTTCTTTAAGTTTTTTTGGCGTTTCCTCATTATTGGGTTTTGTATTCTCCTGGATTTCTTTCAATGATTTTTGTGTTTCCCTTGCAAGGGTTTCTAACTTTTGATCCATTTTCTCCTGAATTTCTTTAAGTATGTCCTTCATGTGTTCCTGTACCAGCATCATGACCAGTTATTTTAAATCCAAATCTTGTTTTACTGGTGTGATGGGGTATCCAGGACATGCTGGTAAAGGAGAATTGGGTTCAGATGTTGCCATATTGCCTTGATTTCTGTTAGTGACGTTCCTGCATTTGCCTTTTGCCATCTAGTTCTCACTGGTGTTAGTTGGTCTTGTCAGTGCTGGACTCACCAGTGCAAGCTGCCCCTTCCCAGGTGGCCTCTGGTGCACAGCTTACCTCCTGCACTGCCTGGAGACAAGGTGCTGTTGCCCAGGCTGTTCAGATCCCGATGCAGACACCTTAAGGCTCCTGCTGGGGCCCACTGGATTCACAGGAGCACACAGACTTCTCCCAGCTGGCCGCCCGGAAGCCCCTCTTGCCTCTTGCAGGACCTGTTGATGTGGTGTTGCTGCCCAGGATGATCTGGATCCGGAATTGGAAAGGTCTGAGGGCTACTGCCAGAGGCCTCCAGACTGGAGCCTAAGCTCTGTGCCACAGGAGCAAGCTGTGCTCTGAGATCCCGCACACCAGGTGTCCCGCACTTCCTGGAGACCGAGTGCTGTGGCCCAGGCTGTTCAGATCCCAAAGCAGGCACCTGAAGGCACACTGACTTCTCCCAGCTGGCCGCCTGGAAGCCCATCCATGCCATTTTTAAATTTACATACCAGTCCTTCAACATCTTGGCAATCTCCTCTGCAGCCATTTTGTTTCTGACAGTGAATCTGTCAAGAGTATAGAAATGGGCTCTAAAAATTCACACCAAAGAAATCTTGGATTTTATACAACATATCAATCAACATAGAAATTAATTATGAGATGTGTAACCTACTTAAGGAGCAGGCTGTAAGTCTAAAAACCCAGTTTTGCTTTATATGCTTATTTGCAAAACATAATGAAAAGTGATCCTTGAACATGCAAATCAATAGAAGAACAAACTCTTGGTGTCAAGTTTGGTTTTGTTCTTGCATTCCTTTTAAAACATATATATTAATTGCTACCCTTCTCAGTATTATGTCTGCTCACATGGGGTGTAATTTGAATTTGAGTTTCATTATTAAGGTGGAAATCTTTATCAAATATTTTAAGAATGTGTTTCTTTATACCAGAAATCAATCTATAAATGGTCTCTTGGAACTGCTTTGGCCATTTTCTACAAATTTTGAAGTGCCTTGTTTTAATTTCATTCAACCATGGTTTAGAAATTCTTTTGATACCTTTCTCAGAGGAACCATAGCACCCTCACTTAAGTCCTCATTCATCTTGAGCTTCCTGTGCTGGGTGAATTGTAACTTGTTTATTTTGAGCTTTTGAACTAGCATCCGCTTATTAGTGAGTGCATACCATGTACGTTCTTTTGTGAATGGGTTATTTCATTCAGGATGACACTTTCTAGTTCCATCCATTTGCCTAAGAATTTCATGAATTCATTGTTTTTAATAGCTGAATAGTACTCCATAGTTTCTTCATCCATTCCTCTGTTGAGGGACATCTGGGTTCTTTCCAGCTTCTGGCTATTATAAATAAGGCTGCTATGAACATAGTGAAGCATGTGTCCTTCTTACATGTGGGAGCATCTTCTGGGTATATACCCAGGAGTGGTATAGCTGAGTCCACAGGTAATATTATGTCTAATTTTATGAGGAATTGCCAAACTGATTTCTAGAGTGGTTTTACCAGCTTGCAATCCCACCAACAATGGAGAAGTGTTCCTCTTTCCCCAATTCCCTCCAAATGGTTCCTCTGAGAAAGGGAACAAAATTCTTACAGAAGCAACAAGGGAGGCAATGTGTGGAGCAGAGTCTGAAGTAAAGGCCACCCAGCAGTGCCCTACCTGGGGATTCATCCTATAAATAGTCAGCAAACCCCGACACTAAGCATGTACTAAAAGGAACATGCCATGGCTGTCTCCAGAGGGGCTCTGTTAGAGCCTTACAAATTCAGAGGCAGAAACTAGCAACCAACAATTGGACTGGGCATGGGGTTCCCAATGGAGGATCTGGAGAGTGGTCCAGAGGAGTTGAAGGGGTATATAGCCCCATGGGAAGAACAATGACTCCGGACACCCAGACACCCCAAGACTCCCAGTGACTGAACCATCAACCAAGGGGTATACATGGTTCCAGCCAAAAATGTGGCAGAGGAATGCCTTTTTAGGCATCAGTAGGAGGAGTGGTCTTTGGCCAGGTAAAGGCTCAATAGAGGGCAAAACAATGGGAAACGGATGGGGGGGGGAGTTGGTAGGGGGTGGGAGGTGGGACTGTGTCAGGTAGAGGGGCATATACATGGAGGTAGAGGGTGGGAGGAGGGGTAGGGAATTGTTGGGGAGGGGGCTTTTGGGAGGGGGGAAATTGGGAAAGGTTTTACCATTGGCAATGTAAATGAAGAAGATACTCAATTTAAAAAAATGAAAAAAAAAAAGAAATTCTTTTGAGCTGAGTAGTGGTGGTGTATGCCTTTAATCCCAGCACTTGGGAGGCAGAGGCAGGCAGATTTCTGAGTTCAAGGCCAGCCTGGTCTACAGAGTTAGTTCCAGGACAACCAGGGCTACACAGAGAAACCCTGTCTCAAAAAACCAAAAACCATTAATCAAAAACCAAAACCAAAACAAAAACAAAATCCTTTGATTCTTTTCATTGATGAGTATGTATACCCAGTGAAGAAGCACAGTTTTCTGTTTCAACAATGTGCTTTAGAGTACACAGTTAGCAATTTTTCAAAACTGTTTTGGACTTTAACTTTTTTTTAATTTTTATTTATTTATTTACTTATTTACACTCCAGATTTTTTTCACCCCCTCCCCATTCCACCCTCTGACTGTTCCACATACCATACCTCCACATACCATACCATCCTCTCCACAAGGATGTCCCCACCATGCACCACCCACCCAACCAGACCTCTTAAATTCCCTGGGGCCTCTAGTCCCTTGAAGGTTAGGTACATCTTCTCTGACTAAACCCAGACCTAGCAGTCTCCTACTGTATATGTGTTGAGGGCCTCATATCAGCTGGTGTATGCTACCTGGTTAGTGTTCCAGTATCTGAGAGATCTCAAGGGTCCAGGTTAATTGAGACTGCTGGTCTTCCTACAGGGTCACTCTCCTCAGCTTCTTCTAGCTTTCCCCTAACTCAACCACAGGGGTCAGCAACTTCTGTCCATTGATTGGGTGCAAATATCTGCATCTGACTTTTTCAGCTGCTTGTTGGGTCTTTTGGAGGGCAGTCATGATAGGTCCCTTTTTGTGAGCACTCCATAGCCTCCGTAATACTGTCAGGTCTTTTTTTAAATTGAGAACATACACTGTATCATCTTTTCAATTATTCTATGCATATTGTCAATCTTTTTAATATTTTTGATAGTTAAAAGGAAAGCCACTTTTCTCTCACTTTGCAGCTAATCTTCTTCAGACATTGAGAGTTACAGACATTTTCTTTTCTTTTTAGAAACTTTCATTCAAATTATTTAAATGTAATAATTCAGAGAAATTTCTTTCCAATAAAATACAGAATATTTGCAAGTATATGATAATATAATATAGAAATGTTTCTTATTATTTAGCATTTTCTAAATGTAAAATGTTTTACATTTTTAAAATGTTATTTAAAGCTGAATTGTTTTGAAAGACCTATATAACAAGAACTTCAGATCTCTGAAAAAGGAAATCGAAGAAGACATCAGAAAATGGACAAATCTTCCATGCTCGTTGATTAGCAGGATTAATATAGTTAAAATGGCCATCTTGCCACAAGCAATCTACAGATTCAACTCAATCCCCATCAAGATCCCAACTCAGTTCTTCATAGCATTAGAAAGAGCAATTCTCAAATTCATCTGGAATAACAAAAAACCCCAGATAGCTAAAACTATTCTAAACAGTAAAAGAATTTCATGGGGATTCAGTATCCCAGACCTCAAGCAATACTACAGAGCAATAGTGTTAAAAACTGCATGGTATTGGTACAGTGATAGGCAGGTAGATCAGTGGAATAAGATTGAAGACCCAGAAATGAACACACACACACCTATGGTAACTTGATCTTCGACAAAGGAGTGGAAAACATTCAGTGGAAAAAAGATAGCTTTTTCAAGAAATGGTACTGGTTCAATTGGAGGTTAGCATGCAGAAGAATGCAAATTGATCCGTTCTTATCTCCTTGTACTAAACTCAACTCCAAGTGGATCAAGGACCTCCACATAAAACCTGACACACTGAAACTAATAGAAAAGAAACTGGGGAAAACCCTTGAGGATATGGGCACAGGGTAAACGTTCCTGAACAGAACACCAATAGCTTATGCTCTAAGATCAAGAATTGACAAATAGGACCTCATAAAATTACAAAGTTTCTATAAGGCAAAGGACAAAACCAGCAGATTGGGAAAGGATCTTCACCAACCCTAAATCTGACAGAGGGCTAATATCCAATATATACAAAGAACTCAAGAATTTAGACCCCAGAGAACCAAATAATCCTATTAAAAACTTGGGGTACAGAGCTATAAAAGAATTTTCACCTGAAGAACTTCGGATGGCTGAGAAGCACCTTAAGAAATGTTCAACATCATAAATCATTAGAGAAATGCAAATCAAAACAACCCTGAGATTTCACCTCACACCAGTCAGAATGGCTAAGGTTAAAAACTCAGGAGACAGCAGGTGTTGGCAAGGATGTGGAAAAAGAGGAATACTCCTCCACTGATGGTGGGATTGCAAGATTGTACAACCACTTTGGAAATCAGTCTGGCAGTTTCTCAGAAAACTGGACATGACACTTCCGGAGGACCCTGCTATACCTCACCTGGGCATATACCCAGAGGATTCCCAGGCATGTAATAAGGACACATGCTCCATTAAGTTTATAGCAGTCTTATTTATAATAGCCAGAAGCTAGAATGAACCGAGTTGACCCTCAATGGAGGAATGAATACAGAAAATGTGGTATATTTTCTGTAATAGACTGCTACTCAGCAATTAAAAACAATACATTCATGAAATTCTTAGGCAAATGGTTGGAACTGGAAAATATCATCCTAAGTGAGGTAACCCAATCACAAAAGAATATACATGGAATTCAATCACTGAGAAGTAGATATTAATTAGCCCATAAGCTTTGAATTCTCAAGACACAGTTAGCATATCAAATGATACCCAAGAAGAGGGAAAGAGAGGGGCCTGCTTCTGAACAGACTTGATCCAACATTGTAGGGGACTATCAGGACAGGGAAATGCGAGGGAGTGAATGGGAAATGGGCAGAGGGAAGAGGGCTTATGAGACCAATGGGGAGGGGGAAACCGGGAAAGGAGAAAGCATTTGGAATGCAAACAAAGAATATAGAAAATAAAAAAAAAACTTAATTAAATTACCTTAAACTTCTGATTATTTTCCTTTAAAAATTATTTGAATATTATGAAAGAAATGCATTCTGAACACCTGTAGTATATTTGGCACTGTCCTCAATAATATCACTGAAGGTGAATCCAGGGAAAAAGAAAACATCTCTGCACTAATGAATCTACAGCTTGCTAAGAATTTGCACTAAAATCATCCACCATAGGTTCCAGGAATGGAACTTAAGCCACTAGGGTGCCACTGCAAGTTCTTTTACTATTGAGCCATCTCAGTACCTCATGCTCTAACTTCTGTAACCATTATTCTCTTTGCTATCACTTAGTAATGATCTTCTTTTTTTAATTTGTTCTTTATTGATATATTTTTTATTTACATTTCAAATGATTTCCCCTTTTATGGGTCCCCACTGTTCCTCCATCTACCCCTTCCCACTTCCCTGTTCTGGTATTCCCCTATACTGTTGCACTGAGTCTTTCCAGAACCAGGGGCCACTCCTCCATTCTTTTTGGACCTCATTTAATATGTGGATTGTGTCCTGGGTATTCAAAGTTTCTAGGCTATTATCTACTTATCAGTGAGTGCATACTATGATTGATCTTTGGAGACTGGGTTACCCCACTTAGTATGATGTTCTCCAGCTCCATCCATTTGTCAAAGAATTTCATGAATTCATTGTTTCTAATGGCTGAATAGTACTCCATTGTGTAAATATACCACATTTTTTGTATCCATTCCTCCGTTGAGGGACACCTGGGTTCTTTCCAGCTTCTGGCTACTACAAATAGGGCTGCTATGAACATAGTGGAGCATGTGTCCTTATTGTATGCTGAAAAATCCTCTGGGTATATGCCCAGGAGTGGTATAACCGGGTCCTCAGGAAGTGACATGCCCAGTTTTCTGAGGAACCACCAGACTGATTTCCAAAGTGGTTGCACCATCTTGCAATCCAACCAGCAGTGGAGGAGTGTTCCTCTTTCTCCACATCCTCACCAACACCTGCTGTCTCCTGAGATTTTGGCCTTAGCCATTCTGACTAGTGTGAGGTGAAATCTCAGGGTTGTTTTGATTTGCATTTCCCTAATGATTAATGATGTTGAACATTTCTTAAGGTGTTTCTCAGCCCTCCAAAGTTCTTCATGTGAAAATTCTTTGTTTAGCTCCGTACCCCACTTTTTAATGGGGATATTTGGTTCTCTGGGTTCTGCCTTCTTGAGTTCTTTGTATTTATTAGTTATTAGCCCTCTGTCGGATTTAGGCTTGGTGAAGATCCTTTCCCAATCTGTTGGTTGATGTTTTGTCCTTTTGACGGTGTCCTTTGCCTTACAGAAACTTTGTAGTTTTATGAGGTCTCATTTGTCAATTCTTGATCTTAGAGCGTAAGCTAGCTAGAACAATTAGACAACATAAGGAGGTCAAAGGGATACAAATTAGAAAGGAAGAAGTAAAACTATCTCTCTTTGCAGATGATATGATAGTATACTTAAGTGACCCAAAAAACACTACTAGAGAACTTCTAAAGCTGATAAAAAAAACTTCAGCAAAGTGGCTGGCTACAAAATCAATGCAAGCAAATCAGTAGCCTTTATATACTCAAAGGATAAGCAGACTGAGAAAGAAATTAGGGAAATGACACCCTTCATAATAGCCACAAACAGCATAAAGTATCTTGGGGTGACTCTAACCAAACAAGTGAAAGACCTATATGACAAGAACTTCAGATCTCTGAAGAAGGAAATTGAAGATCTCAGAAAACAAAAAAATCTTCCATGCTTGTCGATTGGCAGGATTAATATATTTAAAATGGCCATCTTGCCAAAGGCAATCTACAGATTCAATGCTATCCCCATAACAATCCCAACCCATAGAGCTGGAAAGAGCAATTCTCAAATTCATCTGGAATAACAAAAAACCCAGGATAGGTAAAACTATTCTCAACAGTAAAAGAACTTCAGGGGGATTCAGTATCCCAGACCTCAAATTTTACTGCAGAGCAATAGTGATAAAAACTGCATGGTATTGGTACAATGTCAGGCAAGCGGATCAATGGAATAGGACTGAAGACCCAGAAATGAACCCACATACCTATGGTCACTTGATCTTCGACAAAGGAGCTGAAAGCATCCAGTGGAAAAAAGATAGTCTTTTCAACAAATGGTACCCGTTCAATTGGAGGTCAGCATGCAGAAGAACGTGAATCGATCCATTCTTATCTCCTTGTACTAAACTCAACTCCAAGTGGATCAAGGACCTCCACATAAAACCTGACACACTGAAACTAATAGAAAAGAAACTGGGGTAGACCATTGAGGACATGGGCACAGGGGAAAGTTCCTGAATAGTAATGATCTTCTCATCATCTTTGTCTAAGCTTTCACTGAGCTTCCAATGTACTAACATCATTCTCAAATGCAATGCTATGAGAAAACAACCAAGAATGCCCATTTCATATGCCAGAACTTTTATTTTAAATAGGTTTTAGTCCTTGAAGTTTTTTAAATTTTCCTCCAAATTTTAAAGTTATAATTCTTTGTTTTTTTTTCTTTTCTTCATCTTTCAAGTCTTTTCACCAGATATTTACCTGACTTTCTATATTCCTAGATAAACAAATAAAGGATTTGGAGGCAATATGGTATACAGCATACTTCTACCTGTTGAAAAGAATCTGGAGGATTTAAAGCCAATATCAGGCTGGGATTCGTTGTAAAGTCCTGTCTCAAGAACATCCAAATTATTTTATATTTTACATTTTATATGTTACATTATGCTTCTTTCCACAGTCTATCCTGAGCAACACACACACACACACACACAGAGAGAGAGAGAGAGAGAGAGAGAGAGAGAGAGAGAGAGAGAGATCATTATCTGTACATCGTACCATCTGTTAGATAGTAAAGTGAAATTTCACCACTAAATTTTATTAAGTAAAAAGATTAATAAATATTTAAATTCTGACTTGGGCAATCCATTTGCCAAGAAACAAAATGTTACTGTAAGTTTGAGACATAAAATAATTTGTAAAATAAGTATAACTGCAGAAATGATTTGATTATACACTCCTTCATTCTAAACTTCACTGCATCTGTCTATTCACATGTAAAGACAATTACTGTAGGTATTTAGAGTGTTAGCTTTCATGAGCAATGGAAGTGTGGCATAGGCAAACATTACCAGGTGTTAAAGGAAAGAATATGTCCCATCACAGTTGCTTTGTTCCCAGTCTTCCATATGAAAATCCAGCACCTACTACCTACCCATCTACCGCACTTGGCCCCAATCTTCTAGTGAACAAAATTATCATTTCCTAAAATTTATTTTACATAGTGCATTACTTGTCACCAATATTTGATTTCCTGGTCTTTCTCCATTAATCTGTTTTCAAGCTCAATACATTTCTGAAACCATTTTATTTAATGAGAGTCTCCTGAGATCTGCATTTCCAGTAGGAGAAAGTTCATATACTGACCTGGTAAGATAGACTTCTGCATGTCATCCATGAAAATATATTCCATGTCTCATCACTCTGTAGTTTGTGTGTGTGTGTGTGTTTGTGTGTGTGTGACTGTCTGCGTGTGTGTGTCTGTTTTTGTGTGTCTCTGTGTGTGTGCATGTGTGTGAATAAGTGATGGTTGACTGACTACATATGTATTGTTACTCTATTGTGGTTTTATTGTTGATGGACCTTCTTTTATCAGAAAAATACAGAGAATGGTTAGGTGATCAAATGAGTGAAGCATGAATTCTCAGCTAGCTTTGCAAAGAGAGAAGAGAGGGGATAGTATTAGTAACACTGTGCTTAAAGGATGCATAATTTTAAATGGTGTGTGGATCGGACGTTTTGATAAAAGTTATCATTTTAAGGCAAGGGATGTTTGAATGACTTATCTGTCACCCATACCTAAGGAAAACCTTTGTAGAGTAAAAAATTCTCTGAGATGACATTTCTCTGGTCAAAACCTTTCAACTTGAGAAAATGTTCCTGCCAAAGTTAAATCAACTTTCAGCATTTTCTAAATGTCAGCCATTCACTTAGTAGTCCTATAGCAGTGGGTGCACTAATGATGTCTCCATCTTATGGGACATTATTTTGCTTTTGCTTCTTTGTAATTTATACTAGTATGCATTGAATTAAATTTGCTAATTACTTTCTGCTTAATTAGAAATTTCTGATTATGAGAACAGTCTCAGAAAGTCATTAGGGCAGCCAACTTGGTTATTTTATTGAACTAAAGCCCAGTTTTTGCTGGTTAGACAGTTCTGCTCAAAATAGTATTTAGTAAATGGAGTTCCTGGCTAAATTTTCTAGAATTAAATTTGAATATATTGGTCTAACATTCAGACTCCTATAAATAGCATATAATTATACATGTGTATAGATGAAAAATGAAGACAAATTCCATATTGATAACATTCCTAGAAGGTCAGAAAGGAAAATTTGTAGGTGATGTAACATTTCCTTAATTGTCAGCCACAGATGGACTGATATACTTTTATATCGCTGACATTCTGTAGTAATAAAAAAGTATACTAAAATTTTCACTAAGAAATGCTTTCTGCTTATATATTCTTTCCAATAAATCCAATGTTTACTTTGGATCTCCAGCTGTCTTTATCATCTAATTTTTATACAAATATTTCATGAATCTTACATAACCCCTTTTTATTTATTGTCAACTTTCAACATGACTTTAAAAGACTGATTTTTTACAAGGCTAATGAGGAAAACCACCCAGATTAGCAAGTACAGGGGAAAAGAGTGGAGCAGAGACTGAAGGAAAGACCATCCAGAGACTGTCCCACCTGTGGATCCATTCCACCTGCAGACACCAAAACCAGACGCTATTGCTGATGCCAGGAAGGACTTGCTGACAGGAGCCTGATACAGCTGTCTCCTGAGAGGTTCTGCCAGAATCTGACCAATACATATGCTGATGCTCATAGCCAACCATCTGACTGAGCACAGGGACCTGGATGGTGGAGTTAGGGGAAGGACTGAAAAAGCCTAAGGAGCAATATCTGGCATCAGTGGGAGGGGAGAGCCTTGGTCCTGTGAAGGCTTGTTTCCCCAGTGTAGAGGAATGCTAGGGTGGTGAGACAGGAGTAGGTAGGTAGATGGGGGAACACCCTCATAGAAGGAGGGTAAGGGGGGATGAGATAGGAAGTTTGCAGATGGGAAACTTGGAAAGGGGATAACATTTGAAATGTAAATATATTTTTAAAATTGTTCCAATAAAAGGGTTTTACAGTAGCATAAGAGGTATACCAAGTAGACATGAAGAGAGCATTCATCAGTGCAGAGTCCATTTTCAAGTAAGCAGGGAGCGTTCTCCAGAACAGTCTACATGTCAGACAATGAGGTGATCTTCAAAATAAAGATTTGGGGCCACTGAGATAGCTTACTGGCTAGAAAAGCTTCTTGTGCAAGCTTGAAGACCTGAGCTCCATCCCCTTATCCCCTGCAAAGGGGGAGAGTCATCCCCACAAAGTTGTGCACATCTTCATCTCACATACATCTAATATACTAAATAAACATGAATATTTATTATTGAAGTAAAGTCATTAAAAGAATAGCCTCTGACTGCAATTTACTTAAATTAGAATAATTACCATAGAGAAAAATGCAACTCAAATGTCTGAAAAGATAGTGGATAGTTCTTAATAACCACAGGATTTTTAAAATGAAGTGGGAATAAGAGAATTCAAAGTGATGAGTGAAAAATAAAATTTAACACCATAAACCTTCAGACAGACAGCCAAGCAAATCCCTAAGGAAAAAACTGTCTAGTACTAAATTCTAATATTCTTGAAACAAAAAAGTCCTCAAAGTTCTTACTCAGCTCTCTGAACTAAGTAAATAAAAGCATTGAATCCTAAATTCAAAAGATTGGTAGAAGAAACAATTAAAGTGAATACATGAGATAAACTATAAAAATCATGAAAGGAAAAGAATCTATGAAATAAAAATGCAGCTTGGCAGCAAGACCATGTAGCAAACTTTGGAATTGGGTTCCCCCAATTCAGAGTATATTGTCGCCCCAGCCTTGGGCTTTTGACAAGGTTCTCAGTACTGGGAATAAATTCTTTCATGTGGAATAGGTCTCAGATTCAGCAGGAAAGATGCTGATTATTCCATGATACTCATGCCACTACTTCACTGAATCATTTCTAATAGAATGCAAATTTAATATAATGTATTTGAACACTATTCTGTAGAAACTCCAGTTATCTAGATGGCAGTGGAGGTATCACTTGTTTAATACTTTCAGACATTTAGCCTTAATGGTTACAATCAGCTATTGATGGCAAATGCTTTCTGTTTCTTTTAACCCAGACTCAAAAGGTGAATCATGGTATGCACTCACTAATAAGTGGATATTAACCTAGAAAACTGGAATACCCAAAACATAATCCACACATCAAATGAGGTACAAGAAGAACGGAGGAGTGGCCCCTAGTTCTGGAAAGACTCAGTGAAGCAGTATAAAACAAAATCAGAACAGGGAAGTGGGAAGGGTTGGGTGGGAAGACAGGGGGAGGGAAGGGGACTGATGGGACTTTTGGGGAGTGGGGGTCCAGAAAAGGGGAAATCATTTGAAATGTAAATAAATATATCAATAAACTAAAAAAAGTCTAAATTCAAGTATATTTTACACTTGTACCATGAGATTGCCAGGGATTTGGTATTTTTTCAGTTCTTTTATATTTGGCCACCTAGCTTCTAATTATTTGAACCTTAATTTGAAGTGACTAGAAACATAAAGCTGTGCTACATATCAAACTTATTCCTCTGCAATGGTCTTCTCTTTCAGATCTTTCCCTTTTATTATTCCTGCAGTCTTGAATATAATTTGTTCTAAAGGTCCACGTCATTCCTGAAAATGAAATTGCCTTCTCATTTTTACCTAATTCCTCATTTTTCTGCCCATTTCAAGATATAGAAAATGTCTTGAGAGGTTTGCAATGTCCTTTGGAAATGTGTTTTTATTCAAGGGTAAATCTCCAGTATATGACCTTTCTAGTATTTGCTGCCTTGCCAGCTAAACGCTCATATATTCCAATATGATGTTTTTACAACAAATCAAATAGAATCTATTTTACATTACGTTTCTGTCATCATCAGGAGCATTATTTTCTCCTAATCTAAAACAGTATACTTTAACATTATATTTCATGACTGGAGATATGGCTCAGTAGATAAGAGTGCATACTGCTCTTGCTCAGATCCTGAGTTCAGTTTCCAGCACTTTTATCAGGTAACTCACAACCACCTGTAGCTTCAGTCTTCTTCTTGCTTCCATGGGCACAGGCACACACTAGCAGTCAGACACAAACACATATACAAGTCAAAAAATAAACCTTTAAAAAATAAAATAATGTTGTAATTCTAGATAAATGTATGAGGAGAAATTCTAACTGATATGTCAATATAAAGTAATTAAAATAATATATTTTAAGACTATTCTAAAAAAATATGATACATGTAGATAAACACAAGTACTGGGAAAAAGTAAAGTGGAGCAAAAAATCAAAACAAAACAAAACTCCACAATAAAACAAAACAGCAAACCATAATGGAAGACTGTGCAAATTTTTATTCTGGAAGTTGTCCTCGGGGGGTTAAATATAAAAATTACAGAAAAATGGGTTATTCTACTTTTCAGAGTTTTCTTAATCTGAACATATTTTTGGAGGCAATATTTTTCAGTGCAGCAATACTCATACAACTAGTAAATTTGAAAGATACATTTTATCAAAGGGGTGTTTTCTAAATTGTCAATGAAGAATATCTCTTGAATACCAGATGGCCTGCATTACATTCTATGTCACTTAATTATTTAATTATTAATTTTGTCTTTAATTATTTCTGTTATATTTACCCAAGCAGCTATTATTGCTCATTAATACATTGTTGACTCAAGCCAAGTAAGTTCATGTTCAGCTTGGAATTAAAATATTCTGGTTCATTATATTCATTCAAGGACTTAATAGACTTGTTTCTTCATCACAAATAATTTTTAAACCAATCATCTTCTATTTCTTAATATTTGAATAAGTGTTAATAACAGAAATAATACAACTTATTAATAATAAATTCAGAAAAGTTCCAGCAATTTCCTCAAACAAAATTGGTCTTCATATTTAAACTTCTTCCCAAAGTCTTCAAAGCATTGACAATTTATTGATGCACCATGTCCCATCAAGTTGTTGCCTGTTCGTTTACTTAAGAGCTGCCTTTCCTGTGCTTAATGTCACCCTGTAACTTTTATAATACCTCAGTGATTTCAGAGCAGCATATATAAAAAATAAAACTTCAAGTTGTTTACATGTGCCTCTGTTAGGAAGAGGAACTCTCCCTAACACTATTTTTTTCTATATTATTCTTCTTATAATATGACATTGAAATGAGGAATGGACATTTTTGTTGCACCTCAGCAATGTGATCAACATATAGAAGACAGTATGTATTCAGTAGCAGTAGAAACTACTAATCACAGCTATGTGTTCTTGACAACATTTACTGGTCTATATATAGCTAAGTGTAACTTACATGCAATGATATGTGTATCTTCATTCTGATATATCTTATTTTTATTCATATTTTGGACTTCATTTATTTTATTACAGTAAAATACACACAACTAAATACCCATTCTTGACAATTTTTTGGCCATTCAATGGTACTGAGAACAAGCACATCATCACTATCTGTACTGGCTGATTTTGTGTGTCAACTTGACACAAGCTGGAGTTATCACAGAGAAAGAAGCATCCCTGGAGAAAATGCATTAGGCATTTTCTCAATTAGTGATCAAGAGTGGAAGTGCCCATTGTGGGTGGTCCCATTCCTGGATTCTATAAGAAATCGAGCTGAGCAAGCCAGGGGAAGCATGCCAGTAAGTAACATCCTCCCATGGTCTCTGCAGCAGCTCCTGCCTCCTGTTCTATGTGAGTTCCAGTCCTGACTTCCTTTGGTGATAAAAAATAATGTGGAAGTATAAGCTACATAAAGCCTTTCCCACCCAACTTGATTTTTGGTTATGATGCTTGTGCTGGAATAGAATCCCTGACTAAGACAATAACTTTTTCACAACTTTTTCTTTTTTTTTTAATTTTTTTATTCGATATAATTTATTTACATTTCAAATGATTTCCCCTTTTCTAGCCCCCCCACTCCCCAAAAGTCCCGTAAGCCCCCTTATCTTCCCCTGTCCTCCCTCCCACCCCTTCCCACTTCCCCGTTCTGGTTTTGCCGAATACTGTTTCACTGAGTCTTTCCAGAACCAAGGCCCACCCTACTTTTTGTCTTGATAGATTTGATTTTTCTCAATAGCTTTCACACACAAAATGTCATTTTGAATATCCTTCTATCATACTGAATATTGTTTTCAATGATTATCCATGCTGTAGTATGTATCACAGAAACATTCATTTATCTAAAGATGAAGTTGTGTTCATATCTGAATTAAATTTATTGAGGTGTCCCTTTTAGCCTGCACCTTCTACTGGAACAGATCATCAGTTTGTCTGCTACTATGAAGAACCCTCATTTTGAAGGCCTCACAGAATAACTGCTACAACCAGGGCTAAAGTCCTCCCAGTAGACCTGCAATAACCCAGGGACAGAAAAGGCTAGGTCCAGACAGAGACATCCAGCCACTTAACACCAGAGATAACCAGATCAAGCACAAGACCATAAATAACAGAAGCCAATGTACTGTGGTACCCTCAGGGGCCAGTATCCCACCACAACAAGCCCTGAATGCACCTGAAAACCAGAATACTGACCTAAAATCCTATCTCATGAAGATAATAGAGTCCTTTAAGTAGGATATAAATAACTCAATGAAAGAAATACAGGTGAAAAGGTAGAAGCCATTAAGGAGGAAAGAAATAAATCCCTTAAAGAAATACAGGAAAACACAATCAAACAGTTGAAGAAATTGAATGAAGTGTTTCAAGACTTAAAAATAGAAGTAAGAACAATAAAGCAAACACAATGGAGGCAACCCTGTAGATCAAAAACCTAGGTCAGAGTTCTGGAGCTACAGATGAAAGCATCAACAACAGAATGCAAAAGATAGTAGAAACTGACACAACTGTCAATGAAAATACAAAACATAAAAATCTACTAACCCAAAACATCTAGGAAATGTAGAACACAATGAAAAGACCAAACCTAAGAATAATAGGAATAGAAGACAGTGTAGGTTCCCAGCTCAGAGGACCCCAAAATGTCTTCAACAAAATAATAGAAGAAACCTTCCCCAACCTTACGAAGAAGATGGCCATAAATGTGCAAGAAGCCTATAGAACACCAAATAAATAGGACCAGAAAAGAAAATCATCTCATCACATAATAACCAAAACACTAAATGCACAGAACAAATAAAGAAAATTAATTGTTATAATCAAAAAAGACCAAGTAACATATAAAGGCAGACTTATCAAAATTACACCAGATTTCTCAACAGAGACCCTAGAGCCAGAAGATCCCTGAAAGGGGTCATGCAGACCCTAAGAGAACAGAAATTCCAGCCCAGGCAATACCTGAAAAACTCTCAATCATCAGAGATGGAGAAGCCAAACAATTTCAGGACGAAACCAAATTTAAACAATATATATCTACCAATCTAGCCGTACAGAGGATTATTGAAGAAAGTCCAACACAAGGAGGGCACCTACACCAAAGGAAAAGTAAGAAATTAATTGTCTCACAAGAAAGCCAAAAGGAGAGAATCACAACACAGAATGCCACCTACAACAAAAAATATAATAGGAAATAATAATCATCTGTCTTAATATCAACAGACTCAATTCCCTAATTAAAAAAAAAAGACATAAACTAACAGACTGGATACACAAACAGCATCCAGAATTTTGATGCATACATGAAACACACCTCAATGACCAAAATAGACACTACATCAGAGTACAAGGCTGAAAAAAGTCTTCCAGGCAAATGGTTCCACGAAACAAGCTGATTTTGCCATTCTAATTTCCAATAAAATAGACTTCAACCAAAACTTATCAAGTGAGATGGGAAAGGACACTTCATATTTATCAAAGGAAAAAATCTACCAAAAGAAAGTCTCAATTTTCAACATCTATGTTCCCAATACAAAGGCACCCACATTTATTAAAGAAACTTTACTAAAACTCAAAGCACACATTGAACCCCACACCATAATAGTGGGAAGCTTCAACAGCTCACTCTCACCATCAGACATCTCATTGAAACAGAAATTAAAGTGAGATACAGTGAAACTAACAGGTTTTAACAGATAAATACAAAACATTTCACCCTAAAATAAACGAATATACCTTCTTTCTCAGCACCTCATGGTACCTTCTTCAAAATTGTCCATGTAATTGGTCACAAAACAAGTCTCAACAGATAAAAGATGATTGAAATTATCTCATATCAGATCAATATGTACTGAGGCTAAACTTAAACAACAACAACAACAAATAAAAATATCATAAAACCCACATACTCCTGGAAACTGAACAACTTGCTACTCAATGATAACTTGGTCAGGGAAGAAATAAAGAAAGAAATTAAAGACATCCTAAAATTCAATGAAAATTATAATACAACATACCCAAACTTATAGGACACAATGAAAGCAATGCTAAGAGGAAAATTCACAGCACAAAATGTCCTCTTTAAGAAACTGGACCAGAAACCAAATGGTACACCTGAAAGCCCTAGGATAAAAAGAAGCAAACACAAAAGGCTTGTAGTTCTATTGCCTTCTAGGAAGTTTAGAGTTCCTACAGAACCTGTCCCAGATGTCTTAAAACAGTATGCCATGCCAAAAGAGAAAAGGTATATGACATGGTAACATCAGAGTCAGGGTAGTTGAAAAAAGAGGCGGTGACATGATTTGATAGTATCACTGAAGATGCTATTAGTGACAATTGTAAGGTAGTTCCAGAGGGTACATATAGCTACCACTCTAAAGCAAAGAGGTTGAGTTATATTAAGGAATTAGTACAGGTCAGGGTCTGAAGCAAGAGGTGAAATGACAATTTAGTGCCATTTATGAGGGGGAGAGATGTCAAGGAGGTAAGGACATTGAAGTAATATTTGATTACTTCCTGTATTTTTCTGACATCTAGAGGTTGGGCAATCGAGACATAATTTCTCTGGATATGGATAGTGCTTCCTAGGGACCTGGTATGATTTTTATGGTAGAGCTTACCAACAACTCCTGTCTTCCACCTGGGGTTCCATGGGTCTTGTATGTAGAAGAAGAAGGTCTTGAAGTTTTAATAGAAGTGATTGGTCTGTGATCCTAGCATATGTATATGGCAAGACCAATATGGGCAGACCCCATATTCATCTGGCTGTTTTTAAAAAATCATCTTTTGTCTGGCCAAAAAGAAAGTAAGCAAAGAGATCATAATATTTAGATGGAATAACACATATAAGGATGACAGCAATTTGGATTGGTCCTGGCAGCTGACTATGAAGCAGTTTCCTGACCTTCTTTGGAAAGACTGTTATCAGTGGGTGTTTCTTGAACGTCAAAAATCTTCAGATGTAGGGGCCACCCTGGATGGAAATGAACAGCATGGGGAGGATGGAAGGCCCATGTCTAATCTAGTGGAGCTGAGTGTAGTTGCCAGAGTGGAGTCTCATTTTCTGGGACTGGGGACAAGTTGGATGGCTTCCACATCTCCTTGAGCTTGAGAGAGTGGGGTCCTGTTGCGGGTCAATGTGTAGTAAGAACAGTAATTTTGAGGCAGAGGGGTGAAGGGTTTGAAGTGAGACAGATGGACCCAATGATAGAGTCCCTCGAGTTTAGCAGCTGTAGAAGTCACAAGAATCACCTTGAAAAGACCCTGCTATTTAGGAGAGAGAAGTGAGGGCTGATGGTCTGGAGTTGATAGAAAAACCTGGTCTCCAATGTTCACAGGCAGTGGACAGGGAACAGCATGCGGCCTTGGTAGATGATGTCAGCAAAGTTCCATAGGAGAAATAAGAAGTGGCAAAGCAATGTGTGGGTGGGGTAGTGATCTGTGATAGATAGCCTGGTACCTGGTCAAGCTCAGTCTCAAAACGCAGGTGACCCAGCAGGTGACTGTTGCCTGCAAGGGACTGTAGGCATTTGGTCACATTTCTTGGGTTCCAAGCCCCTGTCAAGTGACTAAAGACCCCCTATCCCCTGTAGATAAGTCTGTGGCCATCAGTCATGAAGGAGCAGCACCCCAAGCTCTCCCACATGCAGATAAGGCATCTCCAAGCTCTCAGACCAAGCCAATGAGAAGTACCTGTTGTCAGACCCTGACCCATCCCAAAACTGTATATAAGAATCCTACCCAGAAGGAATAAGTGTGTGAGAACTACTTCATCATCTGAGATCTTCTGTCATAATAGGTGTAACACTGCCACTTAGGAAGAGGTCTGCTCTCCAGAAATGCCACCAGAAGCTCTCTCACACTCCTCACTGGCTAGTCAGCCTTTCATGGGCCCACCCAACCCCTACTCAGTGCAGGGTGACAGAGCAACTAAGAAGGCAATGGGGAAGACTGAGGTGGAGCCAGTTGCAGCAGCAGGGGCAGCAGAGATGAATTCTCCTTTCTACTCATACTCTCACCCCTTTGCCTGAACCCTCACACACAGCTGGGCCAGAGATCTCCATGGAAAGCCTCCCGTATACAAGCCCACAGTAATGGGGTAAGTAGATGATTACGGAAGGGAGAGAATTTAGGTGAAAGACCAGGAGTCAGGACTGGACATCTATACATGAGTACAAAAAGTGAGATGAGGAGAAATCACTTGGAGAAAGCTTATATCCTGAAAAGAGTCACAAATAGGAGTTTTTCCTAATCGAGGTGAAGTTCCTGTGAACCTCGGAACCTGTAAGTCAGACACAAATAAATCTTGTCCTTTATAAAAGTGACCTTAGTCATGCTGTCTCTTCACAGCAATGGAAACCAAAGGCAGTGCCTGTTGATGCTAGTACACTTGTAGATAGCACATGGTTATGAGTGCTGGTAAATGAGCCTTTCAGCTATGAAAAGTTGTGCTTTCGTTGGAAGCCATGATGAACACACACACCCCATTTAGGACTGAGGTGGAAGGATAATCAAGATTTGAATTGATGGAAGGGAAAGGAGTATTAGAGATGGAATTACACAAGTAAAACATATCCTCAATGGAGCTTAGTGGTATAACCATAAGCAGGGATTTTTGAAGGGTCAGGGACAGGAATCTGGCAGAAGACAGACCAGGAAAGGCCATGAATTCAGAATGTGATATTTGCAACTCTTTTTCTGTCAATAGGGAATAAAGACAACAGCACATTCTGTGGGGGAACTGGGTAGAATTACACCTGTAAGTAGAGTTGACGGATCTGAGATACATTCACGTATGGAGATTTTAAACACCTGAAATGAAGCCAACCAGTTTTAGAATATAAAGCAATTTAATTCAATAAAAAGAACTCAAACTCCTGTACAAACACATCAGAACCTATTCTATCTAACTTTAGCAAACCTCTAAAACAGAGTTTACCATCTCTCCAAATTCTGGACCTGTATGTATTTAGTCTCAGAAACACATAGGAATAGGAAATGAATGAGACCTGGGATTTTCCACCCCCATTCTTTTCAGCTTCACCTTTTCTTTCTGAGACATTAGGAGATTCATTCATTCATTAAACAGTTTTGCGTACTGGCTTGTACAGTCTTCATTCCCCACTTTACTGCCTTCAGTGTTGCCTTCAGCATGATTTCTTAATAACCCCTAGTTTCGTGCTATTGTCTCCTGAGCTTCTGACATCATTTGCATTCTGATCCTATTATCAACAGATATCTTTCTTTTTGTTGGCCTAAACTTGATTACTCATTAATTAAAATTTGAGAATTAAAAACTATAGATTCCTCAGAGTGACTGACTAGTAAATTGTCTAGTAGACAGAATGTATCTATGATACCCATAGATTCCTGAAATCTGTACAAGCCACCCATTCTCATAGGGTCTCTTTGAATATCTTGACTGGGTAGAAAGCTTGATATCATCTCCAAAACACATGAAGTCCTTTCAATACCACTATTCATAGAGTCTAGCTGATACCTTAAGCCAAAGCAAAGCAATTAAATATCTTCATTGTGTTTATATCTTTTTATGAACAAATCAAATATTTTAAGTTAAATAAGCAGAAAATCCATATTTTCTGAATCTGAGAACTTATTAATTTGAGGTATAATAATAGTATTACTATTATGTTTCTTTTTTGTTTTTACTTCTTATTAATTTATTATTATTTTCTCCACCATTGGCTTTTTTAAAAGCATTATCTTTTTTTGAAAAAGGAAGTGAAAATATTTTATGATAAAATTGAAGAATTACATGAAAAATATTTCTGATAAAATAGAAAAGATATATAGAAAACCACATTAAAATTGACAATTTTCATGGAAAATTAAAGAGTAAAATGGTAGATAAAAACATTGCTAAATTAATTGAAAAAGGAAGTAGAAACATTTTATGATAGAATTGAAGATTTATGTGGAAAATATTTCTGATAAAATTGTAGAAAAATGCAGAAAAACATGCTAAAATTTAAGATGATGGAAAATTTCATATAGATATAATAATGGTAGGGATAAAAGCATTCCTAAGTTGATTGAAAGTGGAATTATAAACATTTTCTGATAAAGCTGAAGATTTACATGGAAAATTTCTGATAAAATTAAAGACACATAGAAAAACATGTTAGAATTGAAGATTATCATGGAAAATTATACAGATAAAATGGTAGGCATAAAAATAATTCTAAGGTGATTGAATGTGGAATTATAAACACTTTCAGGTAAAGTTGAAGATTTACATGGAAAATATTTCTGATAAAATTCAAGAAATATATACAAACATGATTAAAAGTCAATATTTCATGGAAAATTGTACAGATAAAGGGGTAGACATAAAAAACTTTTCTAAATTAATTAAAGGTGGAATTAAAAATATTTGTGATAAAATCAGAGATTTACATGAAAACATTTATGATAAAATAGAAGAAATATGTAGAAAAACGTTAAAATTGAAGATTATTATGAAAAATAATGCAGATAAAATGGCAGACAAAAATTACTAAATTAATTGAAAGAGGAATTACAAACATTTTCTGATAAAGTTGAAGATTTACATGAAAAATATTTCTATTAGTCCAAGTCTTTTAATTGGGAAATTGAGTCCATTGATATTAAGAGATACTAAGGAATAGTGATTGTTGCTTCCTGTTATTTTTGATGTTATTTTTATGCTTGTGTGGATATCTTCTTCTGGGTTTGTTGGCAGAAGATTACTTTCTTGTTTTTTGGGGGTTTAGTTTCCCCTCCTTGTGTTGGCGTTTTCCATCTATTATCCTTTGTAGGGCAGAATTTGTGGACAGATATTGTGTAAATTAGGTTTTATCATGGAATATCTTGGTTTCTGCATCTATTGTGATGGAGAGTTTTGCGGGGTATAGTAATCTGGGCTGGCATTTGTATTCTTCTAGTGTGTGTATGAGGTCTGCCCAGGATCTTCTAGCTTTCATCATCTCTGGTGAGAAGTCTGGTGTAATTCTTATAGGTCTGCCTTTATAAGTTACTTGCCGTTTTTCACAATTATTATGTTAGGTGCAATGTGTGCTTTGAGCTTCAGTAAAGTTTCTTTTATGAATGAGGGTGCCCTTGCATTTGGAGCATAGATGTTCAGGATTTAGAGTTCTTCATGGTGTATTTTTCCTTTGACCAGCAAGAAGTATCCCTCAGAGTCTCTTTTGATGATTTTGGGTTGAAAGTCAATTTTATCTGATATTAGAATGGCTACTCCCGCTTGTTTGCTGAGACCATTTGCTTGTAAAATTGTCTTGAGCCTTTTACTCTAAGGTAGTGTTTGTCTTTCACACTGAGGTGTGTTTCCTGTATGCAGCAAAATGTACAGTCCTATTTAATGATCCAGACTGTTAGTCTATTTCTTTTTATTGGGGAATTGAGTCCATTGATGTTAAGAGATATTAAGGAATAGTGATTATTACTTCCTGTCATTTTTTATGTTATTTTTTTTGCATATCAGTATTAATTATAAAACTATTTACACATCGTAAATTATGCAACCAACCTACTTGTCTGCAATATGCAAATCTTTTCTGCCAACAAATACTCATAAGAAAAATGAGGCTGTAGAAATAGGCAATTACTGAGCCTCTCCATCTCCCTGGGACTTCCCACTGCTGTTCCTCTCCCTCTGTTCTTTTTTTTTTTTTTTTTTTTTTTGATTTTTTTTATTCGATATAATTTTTTATTTACATTTCAAATGATTTCCCCTTTTCTAGCCCCTCACTCCCCGAAAGTCCCGTAAGCCCACTTCTCTCTCCCTGTCCTCCCACCCACCCCTTCCCACTTCCCCGTTCTGGTTTTGCCGAATACTGCTTCACTGAGTCTTTCCAGAACAAGGGGCCACTCCTCCTTTCTTCTTGTACCTCATTTGATGTGTGGATTATGTTTTGGGTATTCCAGTATTCTAGGTTAATATCCACTTATTAGTGAGTGCATACCATGATTCATCTTTTGAGTCTGGGTTACCTCACTTAGTATGATGTTTTCTAGCTCCATCCATTTGCCTAAGAATTTCATGAATTCATTGTTTCTAATGGCTGAATAGTACTCCATTGTGTAGATATACCACATTTTTTGCATCCACTCTTCTGTTGAGGGATACCTGGGTTCTTTCCAGCATCTGGCAATTATAAATAGGGCTGCTATGAACATAGTAGAGCATGTATCCTTATTACATGGTGGGGAGACCTCTGGGTATATGCCCAGGAGTGGTAGAGCAGGATCTTCTGGAAGTGAGGTGCCCAGTTTTCAGAGGAACCGCCAGATTGATTTCCACAGTGGTTGTACCAATTTGCAACTCCACCAGCAGTGGAGGAGTGTTCCTCTTTCTCCACACCCTCTCTGACTGGTGTAAGATGAAATCTCAGGGTTGTTTTGATTTGCTTTTCCCTAATGACTAATGAAGTCATCCGAAGTTCTTCGGGTGAGAATTCTTTGTTTAACACTGCACCTCATTTTTTAATAGGGTTGTTTGGTTTTCTGAAGTCTAACTTCTTGAGTTCTTTATATATATTGGATATTAGCCCTCTTTCTGATATAGGATTGGTGAAGATCTTTTCCCAATTTGTTGGTTGCCGATTTGTCCTCTTGATGGTGTCCTTTGCTCAACAGAAACTTTGTAATTTTATGAGGTCCCATTTGTCAATTCTTGATCTTAGAGAATACGCTATTGGTGTTCTGTTCAGAAACTTTGTCCCTGTACCAATGTCCTCAAGGATCTTCCCCAGTTTCTTTTCTATTAGTTTCAAAGTGTCTGGCTTTATGTGAAGGTCCTTGATCCATTTGGATTTGAGCTTAGTACAAGGAGACAAGGATGGATCAATTCACATTCTTCTGCATGCTGACCTCCAGTTGAACTAGCACAATTTGTTGAAAAGGCTATCTTTTTTCCATTGGATGTTTTCAGCCTCTTTGTCGAGGATCAAGTGGCCATAGGTGTGTGGGTTCATTTCTGGATCTTCAATCCTGTTCCATTGATCCTCCTGCCTGTCACTGTGCCAATACCATGCAGTTTTTAACACTATTGCTCTGGAGTATTGCTTGAGGTCAGAGATACTGATTCCCACAGAATTTCTTTTGTTGCTGAGAAGAGTTTTAGCTATCCTGGGTTTTTTGTTATTCCAGATGAATTTGATAATTGCTCATTCTAACTCTGTGAAGAATTGAGTTGGGATTTTGATGGGTATTGCATTGAATCTGTATATTGCTTTTGGCAAAATGGCCATTTTAACTATATTGATTCTACCGATCCATGAGAATGGGAGGTTTTCCAATTTTTTGAGGTCTTCTTCCATTTCCTTCTTCAGAGTCTTGAAGTTCTTGTCATACAGATATTTTACATGTTTGGTAAGAGTCACCCCAAGATACTTTATACTGTTTGTGGCTATTGTGAAGGGGGTCATTTCCCTAATTTCCTCTCAGCCTGCTTATCATTTGAGTGTAGGAAGGCCACTGATTTGCTTGAGATGATTTTATAACCTGCCACTTTGCTGAAGTTCTTTATCAGCTGTAGGAGCTCTCTAGTGGAGTTTTTTGGGTCACTTAGGTAGACTATCATGTCATCTGCAAATAATGATAGTTTGACTACTTCCTTTCCAATTTGTATCCCTTTGACCTCATTATGTTGTCGAATTGTCTGAGCTAGTACCTCAAGTACAATATTGAAAAGATAAGGAGAAAGGGGGCAGCCTTGTCTGGTCCCTGATTTCAGTGGGATTGCTTCAAGTTTCTCTCCATTTAGTTTGATGCTGGCTACCGGTTTGCTGTATATTGCTTTTACTATGTTTAGGTATGGGCCTTGAATTCCTGTTCTCTCCAAGACTTTAAGCATGAAGGGATGCTGAATTTTGTCAAATGCTTTTTCAGCATCCAATGAAATGACCATGTGGTTTTGTTCTTTGAGTTTGTTTATGGAGTGGATTGCATTGATGGATTTCCGTACATTGAACCAATCCTGCATTCCCGGGATAAAGCCTACTTGATCATGGTGGATGGTCGTTTTGATGTGTTTTTGGATTCGGTTGGCAAGAATTTTATTGAGTATTTTTGCATCGATGTTCATAAGGGAAATTGGTCTGAAGTTCTCTTACTTTGTTGGATCTTTGTGTGGTTTTGGTATCAGCCTAATTGTGGCTTCGTAGAAGGAATTGGGTAGTGTTCCTTCTGTTTCTATTTTGTGGAATAGTTTGAAGAGTATTGGTGTTAACTCTTCTTTGAAGGTCTGATAGAATTCTGTACTGAAACCATCCGGTCCTCTACTTTTTTTTCGTTGGAAGACTTTCTATGTCTCCTTCTATTCCTTTAGGCATTATGGGACTGTTTAGATGGTCTATTTGGTCCTGATTTAATTTTGGTATTTGGTATCTGTCAAGGAAATTGTCCATTTCCTCCAGATTCTCCAGTTGTGTTGAGTACAGGCTCTTGTAGTAGGATCTGATGATTTTTTGGATTTCCTCAGTTTCCGTTGTTATATCTCCCTTTTCAGTTCTAAGTTTGTTAACTTGGATACTTTCTCTGTGTCCTTTGGTCAGTCTGGCTAAGGGTTTATCTATCTTGTTGATTTTCTCAAAGAATCAGCTCCTGGTTTTGTTGATTCTTTGTATGGTTCTCTTTGTTTCTACTTGATTGATTTCGGCCCTTAGTTTGATGATATCTTGCCTTCTACTCCTCCTTGGTGAAATAGCTTCTTTTTGTTCCAGGGCTTTCAGGTGTGTCATTAAGCTGGTAATGTATGCTCTCTCCATTTTCTTTTTGGAGGCACTCAGGGCTATGAGTTTTCCTCTTAGCACGGCTTTCATTGTGTCCCATAGATTTGGGTCTGTTGTGTCTTCATTTTCATTGTGTTCTAAAAAGTCTTTAATTTCTTTCTTTATTTCTTCCTTGACCAAGGTATCACTGAGTAGAATATTGTTCAGTTTCCACGTGTATGTGGGTTTTCTGTTGTTTTTGTTGCTATTGAAGACCACTTTTACTCCATAGTGATCTGATAGTAGGCATGGGATTAGTTTGATCTTCTTATATTTGTTGAGGTCTGTCTTGTGACCAATTATATGGTCAATTTTGGAGAAGGTACCATGAGGTGCTGAGAAAATGGTATATTCTTTTGCTTTAGGATAGAATGTTCTATATACAACTGTTAAATCTAATTGGTCCAAAGTTTCAATTAGTTTCATTGTGTCCCTGTTTAGTTTGATTTCCTGATCGGTCCCTTGAGGAAAGTGCAGTGTTGAAGTCACCCACAATTATTGTGTTAGGTGCAATGTGTGCTTTGAGTTTTAATAAAATTTCTTTTACAAAAGAGGGTGCCCTTGCATTTGGAGCATAGATGTTCAGGATTGAGAGTTCTTCTTGTTGTATTTTTCCTTTGACCAGCAAGAAGTGTCCCTCAGAGTCTCTTTTGATGACTTTGGGTTGAAAGTCAATTTTATCTGATATTAAAATGGATACTCCAGCTTGTTTCCTGAGACCATTTGCTTGTAAAATTGTCTTCCAGCCTTTTACTCTAAGGTAGTGTTTGTCTTTGACCCTGAGGTGTGTTTCCTGTAAGCAGCAAAATGTAGGGTCCTGTTTATGTATCCAGTCAGTTAGTCTGTGTCTTTTTATTGGGGCATTAAGTCCATTGATGTTAAGAGATATTAAGGAATAGTGATTGTTACTTCCTGTCATTTTTTACGTTATTTTTTTTATTATTTTTTTTATTCGATATAATTTATTTACATTTCAAATGATTTCCCCTTTTCTAGCCCCCCCACTCCCCGAAAGTCCCGCAAACCCCCTTCTCTTCCCCTGTCCTCCCACCCACCCCTTCCCACTTCCCCGTTCTGGTTTTGCTGAATACTGTTTCACTGAGTCTTTCCAGAACCAGGGGCCACTCCTCCTTTCTTCTTGTACCTCATTTGATGTGTGGATTATGTTTTGGGTATTCCAGTTTTCTAGGTTAATATCCACTTATTAGTGAGTGCATACCATGATTCACCTTTTGAGTCTGGGTTATCTCACTTAGTATGATGGTCTCCAGCTCCATCCATTTGCCTAAGAATTTCATGAATTCATTGTTTCTAATGGCTGAATAGTACTCCATTGTGTAGATATACCACATTTTTTGCATCCACTCTTCTGTTGAGGGATACCTGGGTTCTTTCCAGCATCTGGCAATTACAAATAGGGCTGCTATGAACATAGTAGAACATGTATCCTTATTACATGGTGGGGAGTCTTCTGGGTATATGACCAGGAGTTGTATAGCAGGATCTTCTGGAAGTAAGGTACCCAGTTTTCGGAGGAACCGCCAGACTGATTTCCAGAGTGGTTGTACCAATTTGCAACCCCACCAGCAGTGGAGGAGTGTTCCTCTTTCTCCACACCCTCTCCAACACCTGCTGTCTCCTGAATTTTTAATCTTAGCCATTCTGAGTGGTGTAAGATGAAATCTTAGGGTTGTTTTGATTTGCATTTCCCTAATGACTAATGAAGTTGAGCATTTTTTAAGATGTTTCTCCGCCATCCGAAGTTCTTCAGGTGAGAATTCTTTGTTTAACTCTGTACTCCATTTTTTAATAGGGTTGTTTGGTTTTCTGGAGTCTAACTTCTTGAGTTCTTTATATATATTGGATATTAGCCCTCTATCTGATGTAGGATTGGTGAAGATCTTTTCCCAATTTGTTGGTTGCCGATTTGTGCTCTTGATGGTGTCCTTTGCCTTACAGAAACTTTGTAATTTTATGAGGTCCCATTTGTCAATTCTTGCTCTTAGAGCATACGCTATTGGTGCTCTGTTCAGAAACTTTCTCCCTGTACCGATGTCCTCAAGGGTCTTCCCCTATTTCTTTTCTATTAGCTTCAGAGTGTCTGGCTTTATGTGGAGGTCCTTGATCCATTTGGATTTGAGCTTAGTACAAGGAGACAAGGATGGATCAATTCCCATTCTTCTGCATGCTGACCTCCAGTTGAACCAGCACCATTTGTTGAAAAGGCTATCTTTTTTCCATTGGATGTTTTCAGCCACTTTGTCGAGGATCAAGTGGCCATAGGTGTGTGGGTTCATTTCTGGACCTTCAATCCTGTTCCATTGATCCTCCTGCCTGTCACTGTACCAATACCATGCAGTTTTTAACACTATTGCTCTGTAGTATTGCTTGAGGTCAGGGATACTGATTCCCCCAGATTTTCTTTTGTTGCTGAGAAGAGTTTTAGCTATCCTGGGTTTTTTGTTGTTCCAGATGAATTTGAGAATTGCTCTTTCTAACTCTGTGAAGAATTGAGTTGGGATTTTGATGGGTATTGCATTGAATCTGTATAGTGCTTTAGGCAAAATGGCCATTTTAACTATATTGATTCTACCGATCCATGAGAATGGGAGGTTTTCCAATTTTTTGAGGTCTTCTTCCATTTCCTTCTTCAGAGTCTTGAAGTTCTTGTCATACAGATCTTTCACATGTTTGGTAAGAGTCACCCCAAGATACTTTATACTGTTTGTGGCTATTGTGAAGGGGGTCATTTCCCTAATTTCTTTCTCAGCCTGCTTATCCTTTGAGTATAGGAAGGCCACTGATTTGCTTGAGTTGATTTTATAACCTGCCACTTTGCTGAAGTTGTTTATCAGCTGTAGGAGCTCTCTAGTGGAGTTCTTTGGGTCACTTAGGTAGAGGATCATGTCGTCTGCAAATAATGATAGTTTGACTTCTTCCTTTCCAATTTGTATCCCTTTGACCTCCTTATGTTGTCGAATTGCCCGAGCTAGTACCTCAAGTACAATATTGAAAAGATAAGGAGAAAGGGGGCAGCCTTGTCTGGTCCCTGATTTCAGTGGGATTGCTTCAAGTTTCTCTCCATTTAGTTTGATGCTGGCTACCGGTTTGCTGTATATTGCTTTTACTATGTTTAGGTATGGGCCTTGAATTCCTGTTCTCTCCAAGACTTTAAGCATGAAGGGATGCTGAATTTTGTCAAATGCTTTTTCAGCATCCAATGAAATGACCATGTGGTTTTGTTCTTTGAGTTTGTTTATGTAGTGGATTATATTGATGGATTTCCGTATATTGAACCAACCCTGCATTCCCGGGATAAAGCCTACTTGATCATGGTGGATGATCATTTTGATGTGTTCTTGGATTCGGTTGGCAAGAATTTTATTGAGTATTTTTGCATCGATGTTCATAAGGGAAATTGGTCTGAAGTTCTCTTTCTTTGTTGGATCTTTGTGTGGCTTTGGTATCAGCGTAATTGTGGCTTCGTAGAAGGAATTGGGTAGTGTTCCTTCTGTTTCTATTTTGTGGAATAGTTTGAAGAGTATTGGTGTTAACTCTTCTTTGAAGGTCTGGTAGAATTCTGCACTGAAGCCATCTGGTCCTGTGCTTTTTTTGGTTGGAAGACTTTCTATGACTCCTTCTATTTCTTTAGGCATTATGGGACTGTTTAGATGGTCTAGTTGTTCCTGATTTAATTTTGGTATTTGGTATCTGTCAAGGAAATTGTCCATTTCCTCCAGATTCTCCAGTTGTGTTGAGTATAGGCTCTTGTAGTAGGATCTGATGATTTTTTGGATTTCCTCAGTTTCCGTTGTTATATCTCCCTTTTCATTTCTAAGTTTGTTAATTTGGATACTTTCTCTGTGCCCTTTGGTCAGTCTGGCTAAGGGTTTATCTATCTTGTTGATTTTCTCAAAGAACCAGCTCCTGGTATTGTTGATTTTTTGTATGGTTCTCTTTGTTTCTACTTGATTGATTTCGGCCCTGAGTTTGATGATTTCCTGCCTTCTACTCCTCCTGGGCGAAATAGCTTCTTTTTGTTCTAAGGCTTTCAGGTGTGTCATTAAGCTGGTAATGTATGCTCTCTCCATTTTCTTTTTGGAGGCACTCAGGGCTATGAGTTTTCCTCTTAGCACTGCTTTCATTGTGTCCCATAGGTTTGGGTATGTTGTGTTTTCATTTTCATTGTGTTCTAAAAAGTCTTTAATTTCTTTCTTTATTTCTTCCTTGACCAAGGTATCATTGAGTAGAGTATTGTTCAGTTTCCACGTGTATGTGGGCTTTCTGTTGTTTCTGTTGCTATTGAAGACCACTTTTACTCCATAGTGATCAGATAGGAGGCATGGGATTAGTTCGATCTTCTTATATTTGTTGAGGTCTGTCTTGTGACCGATTATATGGTCGATTTTGGAGAAGGTACCATGAGGTGCTGAGAAAAAGGTATATTCTTTTGTTTTAGGATAGAATGTTCTATATATATCTGTTAAATCTAATTGGTCCAAAGCTTCAATTAGTTTCATTGTGTCCCTGTTTAGTTTCTGTTTTCCTGATCGGTCCATTGAGGAAAGTGCAGTGTTGAAGTCACCCACAATTATTGTGTTAGGTGCAATGTGTGCTTTTAGTTTTAATAAAGTTTCTTTTTTAAATTTGATTGCTTAACTTCTTTTGGGTTTGATGAAATGTTACTATCTTGCTTTTTCCAGGGTGAAGTTTCTCTCCTTGTATTGGTGTTTTCCTCCTATTATCCGTTGTAGTGCTGGGTTTGTGGATAGATATTGGGTAAACTTGTTTTTGTCATGGAATATCTTAGTTTCTCCATCTATGGTGATTGAGAGTTTGGCTGGGTATAGTAGTTTTGGCTGGCATTTGTGTTCTCTTAGAGTCTGCATGAGATCTGCCCAGGATCTTCTAGCTTTCATGGTCTCAGGTGAGAAGTCTGGTGTGATTCTGATAGGTCTTCCTTTATATGTTACTTGGCCTTTTTCTCCTACTGCCTTTAATATTCTTTCTTTGTTTAGTATATTTGGTGTTTTGATAATTATGTGCCAGGAGGACTTTCTGGTCTGGTCCAATCTGTTTGGAGTTCTGCAGGCTTCTTGTGTAGTCATGGGCATCTCTTTTTTCAGGTTAGGGAAGTTTTCTTCTATAATTTTGTTGAAGATATTTACTGGCCCCTTAAGCTGGAAATTTTCACTCTCTTCTATACCTATAATCCTTAGGTTTGGTGTTGTCATTGTGTCCTGGATTTTCTGGGTGTTTTGGGTTTCCAGCTTTTTGCATTTTGCATTTTCTTTGACAGTTGTGTTAATGCTTTCTATGGTATCTTCAGCACCTGAGATTCTTTCTTCTAAGTCTTATATTCTGTTATGAATGCTTGCATCTATGCCTCCTGAATTCTTTCCAAGGTTTTATTTTTTTTCTTTTTGATATTTCTTTTTTATTGATTTTTTTAAATTTATTGATATATTTATTTACATTTCAAATGATTTCCTCCTTTTCTGGACCCCCACTCCCTGAAATTCCCATCAGTCCCCTTCCCTCCCCCTGTTTTCCCACCCAATCCTTCCCACTTCCCTGTTCTGATTTTGCTCTATACTGCTTCACTGAGTCTTTTCAGAACAAGGGGCCACTCCTCCTTTCTTCTTGTACCTCATTTGATGTGTGGATTATGTTTTGGGTATTCCAGTTTTCTAGGTTAATATCCACTTATTAGTGAGTGCATACCATGATTCATCTTTTGAGTCTGGGTTACCTCACTTAGTATGATATTCTCCAGCTCCAAACATTTGCCTATGAATTTCATGAATTCATTGTTTCTAATGGCTGAATAGTACTCCATTGTGTAGATATACCACATTTTTTGCATCCACTCTTCTGTTGAGGGTTTCCTGGGTTCTTTCCAACTTCTGGCAATTATACATAGGGCTACTATGAACATAGTGGAACATGTATCCTTATTACATACTGGGGAATCTTTTGGGTATAAGCCCAGGAGTGGTATAACAGGATCTTCTGGAAGTGAGGTGCCCAGTTTTCGGAGGAACCGCCAGACAGATTTCCAGAGTGTTTGTACCAATTTGCAACCCCACCAGCAGTGGAGGAGTGTTCGTCTTTCTCCACACCCTCTCCAACACCTGCTGTCTCCTGAAATTTTAATCTTAGCCATTCTGACTGGTGTAAGGTGAAATCTTAGGGTTGCTTTGATTTGCATTTCCCTAATGACTAATGAAGTTGAGCATTTTTTAAGGTGTTTCTCTGCCATCCGAAGTTCTTCAGGTGAGAATTCTTTGTTTAACTCTGTACCCCATTTTGTAATAGTGTTGTTTGGTTTTCTGGAGTCTAACTTCTTGAGTTCTTTATATTTATTGGATATTAGCCCTCTATCTGATATAGGATTGGTGAAGATCTTTTCCCAATTTGTTGGTTGCCGATTTGTCCTCTTGATGATGTCCTTTGCCTTACAGAAACTTTGTAATTTTATGAGGTCCCATTTGTCGATTCTTGATCTTAGAGCATATGCTATTGGTGTTCTGTTCAAAAACTTTCTCCCTGTACCGATGTCCTCAAGGGTCTTCCCCAGTTTCTTTTATATTAGTTTCAGAGTGTCTGGTTTTATGTGGAGGTCCTTGATCGTTTGGATTTGAGCTTAGTACAAGGAGACAAGGATGGATCAATTCGCATTCTTCTGCATGCTGACCTCCAGTTGAACTAGCACAATTTGTTGAAAAGGCTATCTTTTTTCCATTGGATGTTTTCAGCCTCTTTGTTGAGGATCAAGTGGCCATAGGTGTGTGGGTTCATTTCTGGATCTTCAATCCTGTTCCATTGATCCTCCTGCCTGTCACTGTGCCAATACCATGCAGTTTTTAACACTATTGCTCTGTAGTATTGCTTGAGGTCAGAGATACTGATTCCCACAGAATTTCTTTTGTTGCTGAGAAGAGTTTTAGCTATCCTGGGTTTTTTGTTATTCCAGATGAATTTGATAATTGCTCATTCTAACTCTGTGAAGAATTGAGTTGGGATTTTGATGGGTATTGCATTGAATCTGTATATAGCTTTCATGGTCTCTGGTGAGAAGTCTGGTGTGATTCTGATAGGTCTTCCTTTATATGTTACTTGGCCTTTTTCTCTTACTGCCTTTAATATTCTTTCTTTGTTTAGTGCATTTGGGGTTTTAATTATTTTGTGGCAAGAGGTATTTCTGCTCAGATCCAGTCTGTTTGGAGTTCTGTAGGCTTCTTGTATATTCATAGGCATCTCTCTCTTTAAGTTGGGACAGTTTTCTTCCATAATTTTGTTAAAGATATTTCTGGCCCTTTCAGTTGTAAATCTTCACTCTCATCTATACCTATAATCCTTAGGTTTGGTCTTCTCATTGTATCCTGGATTTCCTGGATGTTCTGGGATACAAGCTTTTTGCATTTTGCATTTTCTTTGACTATTGAGTCAATGGTTTCTATGGTATCTTCGGTATCTGAAATTCTTTCTTCCATCTCTTGTATTCTGTTGCTTATATTTGCATCTATGGTCCCTGATTTCTTCTCAAGGTTTTCTATCTCCAAAGTTGTCTCCCTTTGTGATTTCTTAGTTGTTTCTACTTCTGTTTTTAGATCCAGGATGGTTTTGCTCAGTTCCATCATTTGTTTGTTTGTGTTTTTCTGTAAGTCTTTAAGAGATTTTTGTGTTTCCTCTTTCATGACTTCTGCCTCTTGACTCAAGTTCTCCTGCATTTCTTTTTTTTTTTTTTTTTTTTTTTTTTTTTTTTTTTTTTTTTTTTTTTTGCCTTTCTTCTTTATTGGCTTCTATCTTTTGAGCCTTATTCTCCTGCATTTCTTTAATTGATTTTTCTGTTTCCATATATGGGTTTCTAGCTTATTCATGTTCCCCTGTATTTCTTTAAGAGATTCATTTATGTCCTTTTTGTGTTCTTCTAGCAGCATCATGAACAGTGATTTTAAATCTAAATCTTGTTTCTCTGGTGAGTTGGCATAACCAGGACTTGCTGATGTTGGGTGAGTTTGGTTCAGATGCTGCCATATTGCCTAGATTTCTGTTAGTAGCGTTCCTGCATTTGCCCTTTGCCATCTTGTTCTCTGGAGATATTTGGTCTTGTCCCTGGCTGGTGTTTGTGCCTCCTGAGGGGCTCTGGGGCTATTACTGCAATACTATATGGCTGGGTTTCCCCTGTAGTAGATTGCTGATGTGGTGTCCTCCTCTTGGGTGCCCTTGCAGCTCTAGTGTGCTTTGCCCCAGATTGTGTTTGTGAACCAGATGGAGCCCGTTTGCACCCCCAGGGAGCACCAATGGTGTATGCTGCTGGGACCTCCCTGCATGCTGATCACTCCGCTGGGCAGCCGATCCCCCAATGGGGCTGGCACACACAAGGCTAGCCTGGCCGCCCAGGCCCTGGATCTAGGCAAAAGCCTGGGAGGCCAAGAACCGAGCAAAGTTCCCCTTGGGCTATGACTGTTAATTGGGTCCGCCAGGTGACCAGGATGGTGGGCGTGCATGCTCGTGCTCCCTGAAAGCTCCGGGAGAGTCTGCTGGGCTAACAACCTCCTGGGCAGGTTGACACACAGATGGCCCACCAAGCCGCCCAGTTCTTGGGGTCAGTCCAGGGCCTGTTGGGGTCTAGACCCCCGCTTTGTTAGCCTCAGGCTATGCCTGTTAGCCGGCTCTGCCTGCCAGAGCTCTCTGGTGTCCTGTAGGCAAAATGGTGGTGCGCGTGACAGCTCGGGCAAAAAAAACCTCCTGGCTGGGTTGGCACCCCGATGGCCCCCCGAACAGCCCAGGGCCTGGGTGTAGGCCAATGCCCGTCGGGCTCAGACCACCATGATGTTGGCCTTAGGTTATGTTTGTGTACCTCAGTCTGTCTGATCTCTCTGGAGTCCGAAACCAAGATGGAGGTGGGCCTCTCCTGACTGGCGGGAGGCCGAGTTCTGAAGTGGCTTCCGTGTGGCAAAAGGCACTGCAAATCCACAGCTGCTTACAGCCCGGCTAGCCAGCGAAGGTCAGTGGTCGTGGGTGCATGGCCTAACTGGTCCCTGTGTCGCCTTGGTTCCACTGCTGATGGCCCTTGGGCTGGACCAGCCACTGCTGCACTGCGGCCGCCTCTGCCACCCTTTCTAAGGTTTTATATCTTCAGAGATGTCTCACTTTGTGATTTCTTTATTGTTTCTACTTCTACTTCTATATTCTGGATGGTTTTGTTCAGTTTCTTCACTTGTTTGTTTGTGTTTTCCTTTAATTCTTTAAAGAATTTTGTGTTTCCTCTTTAAGGGCTCTTACCTGTTTTCCCATGTTCTCCTGTATTTCTTTAAGGGAGTTATTTAAGTCCTTTTTGAAGCCCTCTATCAGTATCATGAGATGAGATTTTAAATCCAACTCTTGCTTTTATGGTGTGTTGGGGTATCCGGGACTTGCTGTGGTAGGAGAATTGGGTTCTGATGCTGCCAAGTAGCCTTGATTTCTCTTGGTATGGTTATTGTGTTTGCCTTTCACCATCTGACTATCTCTGGTGCTAGTTGGTCTTGTTGTCTCTAGCTGGAGCTTGTCCCTCCTGTGGGCCTATAAGACTTTGTACTCCTGGGAGACCAATTCTCTTCTGGAAAGGTCTGTGTACAGAAGTCTGTGGAGCTGCCTGGTTCCCTGGTACAAATGTCAGCCTGAAAACCTCTGCTCCAGCTGCTCCACTGATCATATTTCCCATGAGCTCCAAGCTGTTCCCCTCCAGAGATAAGGTGTAGATCTCTCCTCTGTGCTCAGAAATGAAAGTGCTCCTGGGAGATCACTCTCTCCTGTTGGGCTGTGCACAGAAGGCCTTGGAACTGCCTGGCTCCCTAGTGTTGATGACAGCAGGAAATACTTCTGTCTCAGCTGCTCCGATGATTGTATGTCCCATATACTCTTAGCTGTTCCCCTCCAGAGAGAAGGTGAAGATCTCACCTCTGCACTCATGCTGCTCAGAAGTGAAAGCACTGCTAGGAGATCACTCTCTCCTGGCAGGCTATGCACAGAAGGTTGTGGAGCTGCCCAGCTCCCTGGTTCAAATGGTGGTGGGAAGACCTACCATTATGTTTCTAAAGGACTGATTAGCTTTTAGTGGTATATAACCAAAAAATTTTTATATGTGTATGTGTATATGGTTTACCTGTGTATATATCTGCTTATGTGTATGGTGATACACATGTATGTATACATGTAAGTCCAAAGTTTGCAAATGTCTTCTTAGAGAATTCTCTACTTTATTGAGACAGGGTCTGTCAATGACCTGGTGCTCACTGATTCTAGCTAGTCTAGCTAGCCATCATTCCTTAAGATACTATGACTCTTCCTTCAGAAAGCTGGGATCAAATGTGGGCAAAATATGTGTCTGGCTTTTATGTGGATTCTGAGAAAATAACCTCCTATCTTCATATACCAGCAAACATTTTAACCAAGGAGCTATCTCCTATGCCAAAATATGAAAATTTTAATGAAATTATATGACATTTGAAAAATGATTTAAGAATACCAACAAGGGTGACAGAGGAGTGTGCATATTACTAAAACTCGATTTGCTAATGTTTATAATACTTGAACCTGAAAAAGTACAATTATAACATATTTTTCCATTTTCAATACCAATATTATTTGTGAAACCAGTTTCATTTCATGGCTGCATTCTTTCCCACATATAGTATCCATTTCTTCCTAGCTTAATTATTTGGGCCTGTAAAATTTTACTGGCAGCATCATTATCTACAAAAATGAGTTTGCTTTATGATTCCAGTGACATCAAATCCTAAGAATCTCCACAGTGCATGTGAGTCCTGTCCCTAGAATCAAGCACCCAATCTTAAACCCTCTGTCCAATAACTGGCTATGAGTGCTGAGGAAATTTGTTTGACTGTTATATGCTCATATTTAAAAGATTATATTTATATAACCCTAATATATGGCTACTATTATAATCAAATAGTTTACTAAATATAAGGTGTTTTGCATAACAGCATGAACATAGAAAATTCTAATCAAATGTTAAAAATCAAGTTGAATAATTATTTCTATATTTGTAAAAGTCCATCATTCTATTCATCATGGTGTGTGTGATATTCTAGCTTCCCAGTCAGGATAAAAATCTTCTCTAAATACAGTGCATTTCTATTCAATGATAGAAATGGCACAGCTGGATATAAAAGTCATTGCAGCTCACCTTTCCTGAAAATTTTGTGTTTTCTGATTTGGATGTCTTGAGCTCCATCTCCTAAACAAGAACATATATGTACACATTTTTTAGAAATAGATGCAAGGAAGGCTTAGAGAGATTTTCCTCAGGGTTATGGGAATGTTTAGAAGGTTTACCTAACCCTGATTTAACTGTGGTATTTGGTATCTGTCTAGAAAATTAACAATTTTATCTATCTTTTCCAGTTTGGTTGAGTATAGGCTTTTGGAATAAGATCTGATTTTTTTTAAATTTTTTTCAGTTTCTGTTGTTATGTCTCTCTTTTTGTTTCTGATTTTGTTAATTTGGATACTGACTTTCCAGTAAATATGCACTGCTCTCATTTGAGAGACAGGGCCACCCACCCATCTCAATGAGCTGATGAAAGAACTTTTCTCAAGTAAACTATAATTGAAATGGATTCAGAAATGCATAAATCATATATTACTACTTCATAATCAGTTCACAGGCTGTGATGGAATTATTCCTTATTTAAGACCAACACATGTTTCACTTGCTTGGTTAGAGTCATATCAAGATATTTTATATTATTTGTGACTATTGTGAAGGGTGTTGCTCCCATAATTTATTTCTCAGCCCATTTATCCTTTGAGTAGAGGAAGGATACTGGTTAGTTTGAGTTAATTTTATATCCACCCACTTTGCTGAAGTTCTTCAATACGGGTTCTCTGGTGAAATTTTTGGGCTTGCTTATGAATACTATTGTAGCATCTGAAAGTAGTGATATCTTGACTTCTTGCTTCCCAATTTGCATACTTTGACCTCCTTTCGTTGTTCTCTGGCTAGACCTTTGAGCACTATATTGAACAAATAGGGAGAGAGTGCACAGCCTTGACTTACCCCTGATTTTAGTGGGATTGCTTCAAGTTTCTCTCCATTTAGTTTGATGTTGGCTATTGGTTTGCTGTATATTGTTTATTATTATTATTATTATTATTATTATGTTTATGTATGAGGCTTGAAATCCAGATGTTTCCAAGATTTAACATGAAGGGGTGTTGTATTTTGTCAAATGCTTTTTCAGCATACGAAGAGATGATCATGTGATTTTTTTTCCCTTTGAGTTTGTTTATATAGTGGATAATGTTGAAAATTGTCTGTATATTGATCCACCCCTACATCCCTGGAATGAAGCCTACTTGATCATAGTGAATGACCATTTTGATGTTCCTCCATATGGATTGGGAAATTTTTATTGAATTTTTTGCATTGATATTCATAATGGAAATTGATCTAAAGTTCTCTTTCTTTCTTTAGTTTAGGTAGCAGCTTAAATTTGTCTTGATTGAACAAAGTAGGAAGTGTTCCTTCTATTTCTATTTTGTGGAGTAGTTTGAGAAGTATTGGTATTATGACTTCTTTGAAGGTCTGAGAGAATTATGCACTAAAACCATCGGCTCTGGGCTTTTTGTAATTGGGAGAATTTATGACTGCTTCTGTTTACTTAGGGGTTATGGGAATGTTTAGATGGTTTATCTAATTCTGATTTAGCTTTGTTATCTGGTATCTGTCTAGAAAACCACCCATTTCATCAAGATTTTCCAGTTTTATTGAGTATATACTTTTGTAACAAGATGCAATGATTTTTTAATTTCCTCAATTTCTGTTGTTATGCCTCCCTTTTCATCTCTGAATTGGTAAATTTGCATACTGTCTTTCCAGTATACAGACACTGCCCCCAAGTTGAGAAATGGGACCACTCACTCATCTCAAAATTTTTAACCCAGAATGATCCTTTCTAAAGGAAATACAGGAACACAAAATAAAGCAGAAACTTAAGGAAAGGCAATCAAGAGACTGCCCAACTTAGGGATTGATCCTGTCTGCAGACACCAAACCACAACACTATTGCTGGTGATAAGAATCGGGAGACTGCCCAACCTAGGTATTGATCCTCTCTGCAGACACCAAACCCCAACACTATTGCTGGTGTACTTGTGGACAGGAGCCTGGTACATCTGTCCCCTGAGAGGCTCTGACAGCACCTGGTTAAGACAGATGCAGATACTCACAGACAACTATTGGACTGAGCCTATGGACCACAATAGAGGAGTTTTGGGAAGGACTGAAGAAGCTAAAGTGGATTGCAACCCCATAAGAAGAACAACAATATCAACTAACCAGACTATGCAGAGTTCCCAGGAACTAAACCATCAACAAGAGTATACATGTAGTAACCCATGTCTTCAGATACATATTTATCAGAGGAATGCCTTATCTGGCATCAGTGGAATGGGAGGCCCTTGGTGCTGTGGAGGCTTGATGCCCCAGCATAAGGGATTACTAGAGCTGTGAGGCATGAGTGGTTGGTGGGGGAGCACCCTCATAAAGGCAAATAGGAGGCAGTGGAATGGGGATTTGCAGAAGGGAAACTAGAAAGGGGACAACATTTGAAATATAAATAAATAAAATAACCAATAAAAACGTAAATAAGTATTTAAAAAGAACAAAGTGGCCACTTTCAGGCTGCTACCTTCTGGTGGGGCAGGCTGCCAGCTAGTCCATTCCCCTAGATACCATAAAAGAGACTGAAATAACTCTCAAAGATAATTCAAAACATAAAAATCTTCTAACCCAGAACATTCAGGAAATCCAGTACACAATGAAAAGATCAAATCTAAGAAAAATTAGAATAGAGGAGAACGAAGATTCCCAGCTCAAAGAAACTGAAAAAGGTCTTCAACAAGATCATAGAAGAAAACTTCCTCAACCTAAAGAAAGAGATGGCTATAAATATACAAGAAACTTATAGAACACCAAATAAATGGAACCAGAATAGAAAAGCCTCTCATCAGATAATAATCAAAAACCTAATTGCACAGAACAAATAAAGAAAATTAAAAGTTATAATGGAAAAAGTCCAAGTAACATATAAAAGCAGACCTATCAGAATTACACCAGACTTCTCAACAGAGGTATTAGAAGGCAGAAGAGTCTGGTCAGATATCATGCAGACTCTAAGAGAACACACATGCCAACTCAGGCTACAATACCGAGCAAAACTATCAATCAACATAGACAGAGAAACCAAAATATTCCAAGACAAAACTAAATTCAGTTTCTAACAACCAATCCAGCCCTCCAGAGGATTCCTGAAGGAAAACTCCAACACAAGGTGGGTACTTACACCAAAGAAAGACAAGATATCAATCATCTCACAACAAAGCCAAAAATAGAGAACCACATGCATATAATGCCACATATAAAAACAAACATAACAGGACCCAACAATCATTTGTCTTTAATATGTCTCAATATTAATGGACTCAATTCACCTATAAAAAGACATAAGCTAACAGACTGATATACAAAAAGGATGGAGCATTTTGCTGCATACATGAACCACACCTCAAAAACAAAGGCAAAGTGTCTACTACCTCAGAGAAAAAGACTAGAAAAAGGGCCTTCCTAGAAAATGGTTTGAAGAAACAAGCTAGAGTTGCCATTCTAATATCCAATAAAATTGACATTCAACCAAAAGTTTTCAAACAAGATAAGAAAGGACACTTCATGTTCATCAAAGAAAAAAATTTACCAGGAGAAATTATCAATTCTGAACATCTATGCCCCAAATGCAATGACACCCACATTCATAAAAGAAACTTTACTGAAGCTCAAAACACACATTAAACCTCACACAATAATAGTGGGAGACTTCAACACCCCATTCTCTGTAGTGTACAGGTCATTGAAACAGAAACTAAACATAGACACAGTGAAACTAATAGAGGTTATGAGTCAATTGGACTTAACAGTTATCTACAGAAGATTTCACCTTAAAACTAAAGAATACACAGTTTGCTCAGCACATTATGGTACCTTCTCCAAATTTGACCATATAATTGGACATAAATCAAGTCTCAACTGATACAAGAAGACTTAAATAATCCAAGCATCCTATCAGATCACCATGACCAAGGCTTGTCTTCAATAACAACAAAACCAACAGAAAGCCCACTTAGGAATGGAAACTGAACGACTCTCTACTCAATGATAACTTGGTAAGGGAAGAAATAAAGAAAGAAATTAAAGACATTCTGGAATTGAATGAACAGGATGACACAACATACCCAAACTTATGAAACACAATGAAAGCAGTGCTAAGAGATAAATTCATAGCACTAAGTGCCTTGGTAAGGAAAATTGGAGAGATCTTACTTCAGCAACTTAACAACACACATAAGAGCTCTAGAACAAAAAAAGCAATCACACCTGAGAGGAGTAGAAAACAGGAAATGATCAAACTCAGGGCCAAAATCAACCAATTAGAAACAAAGAAAATCAACCAAATCAAAAGCTGGTTTGTTGAGAGAATCAACAAGATAGATAAATGCCTAACCAAACTAACTAAAGGACCCAGAGGCAGTATCCAAATTAGCAAAATCAGAAATGAAAAGGGGAAACATAACAACAAAACAGAAGAAATTCAAAAAACATCAGATCCTACTGCAAAATTTTATACTCAACAAAACTGGAAAATCTAGATGTAATGGATGGTTTTGTAGGCAGATAACAGATACCACATACCAAAGTTAAATCAAAAGAAGGTAAACTGTTGAAACAGGCCAATATCCCCTAAGAAAATAAAAGAAGTCATTAAAACCACCCAACTATTAAAATAAAAAAGCATAGGACCAGAGGGATTTAGTGGAGAATTCTACCCGACATTCAAAGAAGACCTAATACCAATATTTCTCAAACTATCCATAAAATAGAAATAGAAGGAACACTACACAACTCATTCTGTGAAGCCACAAATATCAAGGGAATGCAAACTGACAAAGAAGAAGTAAAGTTATCAGTATTTGCAGATGATATAATAGTATACATAAGCGACTGAAAAAATTCAGAGAACTTCTTTGCTGATAAACAAATTCAGCATACTGGCCAGATACAAAATTAACTCAAATAAATCAGTATCCTTCCTTTATACAATTGATAAAGTAGCTAAGAAGGAAATTGGGGAAATAACTCCCATTACAATAGCCACAAATAATAACAAATTATCTTGGGCTAATTCTAACAAAACAAGTGAAAGACCTGTTTGACAATAACTTCAAGTCTCTCAAGAAAAAAGCTGAAGAACTCAGAAATTAGAGAAATCTCCCATGCACATGGATAGGCAGAATCAACATATTAAAACTGTCCATGCTAGCCAGGTAGCAGTAGCACATGCCTTTAATCCTAGCACTTGGGAGGCAGAGGCAAGTGGATTTCAGGGTTCAAAGCCAGCCTGGTCTACAAAGAGAGTTCCAGGACAATCAGAGCTACACAAAGAAACCCTCTTTCAACAAAAAAACAAACAAACAAACAAATGGTCATCCTACCAATGCCTATCTACAGATTCAATGCAATTGCCATCAAAATCCCAACACAATTCTTCAAAGACATGAAAAGAGCAATTCTCAAATTCATCTGGAAAATCAAAACACCTAGAATATTGAAAACAACTCTTAAAAATAAAAGAATTTCTGGAGGAATCACCATACATTACCTCAAGCCATACTATAAAGCAATAGTGAAAAAACCTGCATGGAATTGGTACAGAGACAATCAGGTTGATAAATGGAATAGAATTAAAGACCTAGAAATAAAACCACACACATGTGGACACTTGAGTTTTGACAAAGAAATAAAAAATATACAATGGAAAAAGAGCATCTTTAATATATGGTGCTGGTCTAATTGACAGTCAGTACATAGAAAAATGAAAATGGATTCATATCTGTCACATTGCACAAAGCTCAAGTCCAAGTAGATTAAGCACCACACAACATGAAACCAGATACATTGAATCTACAAAAAGAGAAAATGGGAAAAAATCTTGAATTCATTATCACAAGGAGAAATTCCCTAAACAGAACTCTCTCTCTAAACAGAAGCTCACTCTCTAAGATCAAGAATTGATAAGTGGGACCTCAGGTAACTAGAAAGCTTCTGTAAGGCAAAGGGCAGAGTCAAAAGGACAAATCAACAACCTAGAAATTAGGAAAAAAAAGTCTTTACTAATCCCACATTGGATAGAGGGCCAGTATCCAAAATATATAAGGAACTCAAGAAGTTAACCGTCAAAACACCAAAAAAAAAAAAAAAAAAAAAAAAAAACCAATTAACAAAAATGGGGTATAGAATAAAACAGAGCGTTCACAACAGAGGTATCTAGAATGGCTGAGAAATACTTAAAGAAATGTTCAAAGTCCTTAGTGATTAGGGAAATGCAAATCAAAAGGACCCTGAGATTCCACCTTACACCAATCAGAATGGCTAAGATCAAAACCTCAAATGACAACACATGTTGGAGAGGATGTGGAGAAAGAGGAACACTCCTCCATTGCTGGTGGGATTGCAAACTGGTACAACTACTCTGAAAATCAATCTGGAGGTTCCTCAGAAAATTGGAAATAGGTCTATCTGAAAACTCAGCTATATTGCTCTTGGCAATATAACCAAAAGATGTTCCACCATGCCACAGGGACAAATCTTCCACTGTGTTCATAGTGGCCTTATTTGTGATAGAAACTGCAAACAAACTAGATGTCTCATGACAGAAGAACAGATGAGGAAAATGTGGAGGGATAGATGGAGGGAAAATGGTAATCAGGATATATTCTATGAAAAAAGACTGTTTTCACTGAAAAGCAAAGAAAGAAAAGAGGAAACTCAGGAACCTAGTATGAGCATTTTTAGGTGTTCTACATTTTTAATCTACTTTGAATCATTGTTTATTATATTAATTTTATTTTATTAATTATATTAATTATTTATTCAGGACAGAGTTTCTCTATGTAACAACCCCTCTGGCTGTCCTGGAATGTGCTTTGTAGATCAGGGTGGCCTGTAACATACAGAGTTCAATTGCATTTGCCTCACTAGTGCTGGGATTAAAAAATTTACCACCATGACCAGGGTTTGAAGGTCTTAAGCTAATATGTCAACTAAAGCTAAAGCTCAGCTTGATTATTTTCTCTTCAATTATCCACCATAAGCTTTTTATTAACATCATAATCTCAGGCATCATTGACATAGATATATTTTCCCTGAACTCTCCTTTACTGCCTTTGTATATTTTCTGAGACTCTGCTTTTTCACAAAGCTATTCTTCATAGATAGATAGATAGATAGATAGATAGATAGATAGATAGATAGATAGATAATCATTAAACAAATAGGAAATAAACTTATAAATGAGGGATAGTGTAGTTGCGTGATAAAAGACAAAATATATAAGATATGGACAATGAAATAACACACACATTTATACATACATACATATATACATACATACATACATACATACATACATAAAGAAACTTGTTAAGTTCACATTGTTTAACTTTGTATGAATTATCAAATCATATTTTCATCAGTGACCACTGAAAATTTTTAATTCTTTAATATATGATCATTCTAAAAGCCTGAGAAGATTCAAACTTCTTTGAATTCTTTTAGATTCAAAGTCTCTCATTTTTAAAGGTACTCCTCTATCAAAAGAACGCATTGCTTATTGCTAAAGAAGAAACTACTTCACAATAGAGAAAAGAACCTTATAGCTGTCTAATTGCTCTAGCTAGAACTTCAAGTACTATATTGAAAAGATATGGAGAGAGAGGAGAGCCTTGTCTAGTCCCTGATTTTAGTGGGATTACTTCAAGTTTCTCTCCATTTAGTTTGATGTTGGCTACCAGTTTGCTGTATATTGCTTTAATGATGTTTAGGTATGGGCCTTGAATTCCTGTTCTTTCCAAGACTTTTAGCATGAAAGGATGCTGAATTTTGTCAAATGCTTTTTCTGCATCTAATGAGATGATAATATGGTTTTTTTCTTTGAGTTTGTTTATGTAGTAGATAGCATTGATGGATTTTCTTATATTGAACCATCCCTGCATCCCTGGGATGAAGCCTACTTGATCATGGTGCATGATCGTTTTGATGTGTTCTTGGATTCAGTTGGCAAGAATTTTATTAAGTATTTTTGCATCAATATTCATAAGAGAAATTGGCCTGAAGTTCTCTTTCTTTGTTGGATCTTTGTGTGGTTTTGGTATCAGCGTAATTGTGGCTTCATAGAACAAGTTGGGTAGAGTTCCTTCTGTTTCTATTTTGTGGAATAGTTTAAAGAGTATTGGTGTTAGGTCTTCTATGAAGGTCTGATAGAATTCTGCACTGAAACCATCTGGTCCTGTGCTTTTTTTAATTGGGAGACTTTCTATGACCCTTTTTATTTCTTCAGGTGTTATGGGACTATTTAGATGACCTATTTGATACTGATTTAGCTTTGGTGTCTGATATCTGTCTAGGAAACTGTCCATTTCCTCCAGATTCTCCAGTTGTGTTGAGTATAGGCTTTTGTAGTAGGACCTAATGATTTTTTTAATTTCCTCAGTTTCTGTTGTTATATCTCCCTTTTCATTTCTAAGTTTGTTAATCTGGATACTGTCTCTGTGCCCTTTGGTTAGTCTGTCTAAGGGTTTATCTATCTTGTTGATTTTCTCAAAGAACCAGCTCCTGGTTTTGTTGATTCTTTGTATGGTTCTCTTTGTTTCTACTTGATTGATTTAGACCCTGAGTTTGATGATTTCCAGCCTTCTCCTCCTCCTGGGTAAAATAGCTTCTTTTTGTTCCAAAAGGAGGTCAAGGGAATACAAATTGGAAAGGAAGAAGTGAAATTATCACTATTTGCAGATGACATGATAGTCTACTTAAGTGACCTGAAAACCTCCACCAGAGAACTCCTACAGATGATAAACAACTTCAGCAAAGTGGCTGGTTATAAAATCAGCTCAAGCACATCAGTTGCCTTCCTATACTCAAAGAATAAGCAGGCTGAGAAAGAAGTTAGAGAAATGACACCCTTCACAATAGCCACAAACAATATAAAGTATCTTGGTGTGACTCTAACCAAACAAGTGAAAGATCTATATGACAAGAACTTCAGGTCTCTGAAGAAGTCAAATCGAAGAAGACCTCAGAAAATGGAAAAATCTGCCATGCTCATGGATCGGCAGGATTAATATAGTTAAAATGGCCATCTTGCCAAAAGCAATCTACAGATTCAATGCAATCCCCATCAAAATCCCAACTCAGTTCTTCACAGAGTTAGAAAAAGCAATTCTCAAATTCAGCCAGAATAACAAAAAACCCAGGATAGCTAAAACTATTCTCAACAACAAAAGAAATTCTGGGGCAATCAGTATCCCTGACTTCAGGCAATACTACAGAGCAATAGTGTTAAAAATTGCATGGTATTGATACAGTTACAGACAAGTGGACCAATGGAATAGAACTGAAGATCCAGAAATGAACCCACACACCTATGGTCACTTGATCTTCAACAAAGGAGCCAAAAACATCCAGTGGAAAAAAGATAGCCTTTTCAACAAATGGTGCTGGTTCAATTGGAGGTCAGCATGCAGAAGAATGCGAATTGACCATTCTTATCTCCATGTACTTAACTTCACACCAAATGGATCAAGGACCTCCACATAAAACCTGACACACTGAAACTAATAGAAAAGAAACTGGGGAAGACCATTGAGTATATGGGCACAGGGGAAAAGTTCCTGAACATATCACCAATAGCTTATGCTCTAAGATCAAGAATTGACAAATGGGACCTCATAAAATTACAAAGTTTCTGTAAGGAAAAGAACACTCTTAAAAGGACAAACCGGAAACCATCAAATTGGGAAAGGATATTCACCAACCCTACATCTGATAGAGGGCTAATATCCAATATATACAAAGAACTCAAGAAGTTAGATCCCAGGGAACCAAATAACCCTATTAAAAAATGGGGTACAGATCTAAACAAAGAATTTTCACCTGAAGAAATTAGGATGCCTGAGAGGCACCTTAAGAAGTGCTCAACATCATTAGTCATTAGGGAAATGCAAATCAAAACAACCCTGAGATTTCACCTTACACTAGTCAGAATGGCTAAGGTCAAAAACTCAGGAGACAGCAGATGTTAGAGAGGATGTGGAGAAAGAGGAACAGTCCTCCACTGCTGGTGGGGCTGTAAGATGGTACAACCACTTTGGAAATCAGTCTGGCGGTTCCTCAGAAAACTGGACATGACACTTCCAGAGGACCCTGCTATACCTCTCCTGGGCATATACCCAAAGGATTCCCTGGTATGCAATAAAGACACATGCTCCATTATGTTCATAGCAGCCTTATTTATAATAACCAGAAGCTGGAAAGAACCCAGATGCCCCTCAAAGGAGGAATGGATACAGAAAATGTGGTATATTTACACAATGGAATACTACTCAGCAATTAGAAACAATGAATTCACAAAATTTTTAGTCAAATGGTTTGATCTGGAAAAAAATCATCCTAAGTGAGGTGACCCAGTCACAAAAGAATACACATGGAATGCAATCTCTGATATGTGGATATTAATTAGCCCAGAAGCCCTGAATACCCAAGGCACAAATCGCATAACAAATGACTCCCATGAAGAAGTATGGAGAAGATCCTGATCCTAGAAAGGATTGATCCAGCATTTGGAGGGGAATATAAGGACAGAGAAAAAAGGGAGGAAGGTCATTGGAGAATGGCTGGAGAGAAGAAGTTTTATGGTACATATGGGGAGGGGGGATCCGGGAAAGGGGAAATCTTTTGGAATGTAAACAAAGAATATAGAAAATAAAAATATTTTTAAAAAGAACCTTATAGCTTTTCTGTACATGAGTGACTGTCACAGCTGAGCAGAAACAGAGGTTTTGTGAAGAAATGGTGGCCAAGCTTCAGCCAGTATTCTTTAACTTACTTGAAACTTATAATGGTCAAATGTGTGATTTGTATGTGATTAGTATCAGACTCATCTCTTCTGAACATTTTTTAAATTGCTAAGTGTAAATATTTCCCAGGTACGGCCATGAGCATAGAAGAACTCAGAACTTCAAACTCACAATACAGATATACACATTATAATAGCTACTAAATCACATAGGAATATTAATTTCATAATATGACTTATACATATAAACCTTGCATAGCTAAAATCACAATCCATAAACCCATCCTTATTATTATATATTCAGTTATATATAAGCAATATGCAATTGTTGTGAGTGATAACCCACAAACAGCCAAAAGAAGTAGGGAAAGAAATGAAATAAGGTGAGGAATTTATCCTTGGTATAACAGCATATTGTAATTCTTCATCTCAGTTCTTCTCTAGTGTGATTCTGTCTCCTAATGGCATAAAAGATAAACAAATGAAATGAAGTAAATAACCTAGAAAAAGGATTATATATGGTAAATACTGAATATATGACAGAAATAACACAAAAATGGGGACAATGTGAGATGCTTCAATGACTTTTTAAACACAGAAATACCGGAAAGAATACCGTTATATCTCTTAAAAATTTAGAACTGTGACAACAAAGATGATAGAAGAATGCTTTCAAAAGCAGAGGAAAGGGAATAATTTATATAAACACGTAAGGAAATGAATTTAACTACATTAGCTCAGAAACATGTAATTCAACAGCAAATACCAGACACAGTTATATATTGAACAACACATTTAGAGAAGATACCTTGGTGTTTGAAACTAACATGAAATAAAATGCTCATACCCTTACATACATCATGAAAGATGAATTATGTGGAAATAACAGGCAGAATAATGCAGAAATGTCAAGATATGGCATTCCAAAGGGTAATGATCATATTTCATCTTTATTAACATAGAATCAGAAACTAAAGTCAAGAATACAGAGAATTTACAACTTTGATAGTGGCCAAAAAAAATTAGAAAAAAATATAATATTGTTTAAAGGGACAGAAAGACTATAAAGCTAGGGAACTAAGTATCTACTATGAGATTGTATCATCACAGTATGTCAAGAAAGATGATGATTATTTAAACCAAACCTGAAAACATATTAAAAGGAATTATTCACTATGAAAAGGAAGAATTTATCCCATAAGTTCATCCATGAAAAACGACACTAATCAACACATGAATATGCTGGAATCTCACAGGACCCTACACCTTGATGAAGAGCTACAGTAGCTGATGAAAGAGAGATAATCTGTCTGTTGCAGGGATTAGGCTCCCGGCCAATTATTTAATCTCTACTGACTACATATATGAGAAACACTGAATAGATTTTGCAGCTGGCGTGTGTGTGTGTGTGTGTGTGTGTGTGTGTGTGAGAGAGAGAGAGAGAGAGAGAGAGAGAGAGAGAGAGAGAGAGAGAGAGAGAGAGAGAAAGAGAGAGAGAGAATAATAGTGAAAGGACAAGAGGTTATGAGTTTGAGATGGAGTGGATGTAATATGGAGGATTTGGCAGGGAGAGAAATACCCTTCAATTTTGCAAACAGTTTCTCTTGTAGGTGTTCTCCAAAAGCCCAAATAGTAAGGTTTGGTTTCAACCTTAGCACTGTTGGGCGCTAGAGCCGAATGGAGGGAGGAAGGGCACTAGAACCTGTTCTTCACATAATTTTTCACCTTCTGGCCATGCAGTGGGTGATTTTACTCTAGCTCATTCTCCCACTGGGTGTGTTGCCTTGCAACAGGCCCAAAGCAACGTGCTCAAGCAACCAAATATTCTACCTCTCCAGGCAAAATAAGCCTTTCCTTGTATTTTCATTATTTCTGGTGTTATACAAATAGTGACAGAAAAAAATACCTTGTTAATCAAATAGGAGGGCACAGGAATTGGCGTGCACTTTTATAGGGCTATAAATGGACACGGGATAGTCAGTACTTCCTAATGACAGCTGTTCCTGCCCCTCTCCTCAGATTAGCGTGGCTATGACAAACTAGAAAGCAGCCTGAGAATGCAAAACAGGAACTGTACAAGGAGGGAACGTGAAGTAAAGGGACATATAAAAAGTGGCCTAATTTTGGGTTTTGGCTTTGCATTTTTGCTTTGTTATTTTTTCTCTTTTTAAAGTTATTTTATTCATTTACATTCCAAATGCTGTCCCCTTCCTAGACCTTCCTCTTTACTTCTGAGAAGATGCTCCTCACACACCCTCTGCCTCCCACCTCACCCCTCAGCATCAGCCTTCCCACATCATGTTTCTACAGGATTAAACATCCTTTCCCACTGAGGTCAAAGACAGTCCTCTGCTACATATGTGGCATGTAGCATGGCCATGGTCCATGTATGCTCTTTGGTTGGTATCTTAGTCTCAGGTATTTCTTAGGAGCTGGAGTTAGTTGATACTGTTGCTTTTCCTATGTAGTTGTAATCTCCTTTTTTTCTTTATTCATATATTTTTATTTACATTTCAAATGATTTTCCCTTTTCTGGGTCCCTACTCCCCGCAAGTCCCATAAGCCTTCTTCCGTCCCCCTGTTCCTCCATCCACCCCATCCTACTTCCCTGTTCTGGAATTCCCCTATACTGTTGCACTGAGTCTTTCCAGAACCAGGGGCCACTCCTCCATTCTTTTTGGACATCATTTAATATGTGGATTATGACTTGGGTATTCAAAGTTTTTAAGCTAATATCCACTTATCAGTGAGTGCATACCATGATTGATCTTTTGAGACTGTGTTACCTCACTTAGTATGATGTTCTCCAGCTCCATCCATTTGTCTAAAAATTTCATGAATTCATTGTTTCTAATGGCTGAATAGTACTCCATTGTGTAAATATACCACATTTTTTGTATCCATTCCTCCATTGAGGGACACCTGAGTTCTTTCCAGCTTCTGGCTACTACAAATAGGGCTGCTATGAACATAGTGGAGCATGTGTCCTTATTGCATGCTGAAGAATCCTCTGGGTATATGCCCAGGAGTGGTATAGCAGAGTCCTCAGGAAGTGTCATGCCCAGTTTTCTGAGGAACTGCCAGACTGATTTCCAAAATGGTTGCACAATCTTGCAGTCCCACCAGCAGTGGAGGAGTGTTCCTCTTTCTCAACATTCTCGTCAACACCTGCTGTCTCCTGAGATTTTGACCTTAGCCATTCTGACTGGTGTGAGGTGAAACCTCAGGGTCATTTTCGTTTGCATTTCCCTAATGATTAATGATGTTGAACATTTCTTAAGGTGTTTCTCAGGCCTCCCAAGTTCTTCATGTGAAAATTCTTTGTTTAGCTCCGTACCCCACTTTTTAATGGGGTTATTTGGTTCTCTGGGTTCTACCTTCTTGAGTTCTTTGTATATATTAGATATTAGCCCTCTGTCGGATTTAGGCTTGGTGAAGATCCTTTCCCAATCTGTTGGTTGACGGTTTGTCCTTCTGAAAGTGTCCTTTGCCTTACAGAAACTTTGTAGTTTTATGAGGTCCCATTTGTCAATTCTTGATCTTAGAGTGTAAGCTATTGGTGTTCTATTCAGGAACTTTCCCCCTGTGCCCATGTCCTCAAGGGTCTTCCCCAGTTTCTTTTCTATTAGTTTGCAATCTCCTTTAACTCCTTCAGTCCTTCTCCTAACTCTTCCATAGAGGTCCCTGACTTCAGTCCAATGTATCTGCCTCTGTCTCAGTCAGCTGGTGGTAAAGCCTCTCAGAGGACTCCTGTATTTCCTTTACATGGGATCAATTTGGGGTCAAGAATTTTGAAGATGGTTGGGTGGCATTATGCCTCAAATGGTGGCCATGTCTATCTACTGAAGGTTGTTTCTTTAGATTCCATCTTTTCACTGTTGGTCATTTCGGTTAAAGTCACCCCCTTTGGGTCCTGGGAACCTATCACATCATTGGTGTCTTGGACTTTCTAGAGGTTCTCCCTGCCCTCTATCTCCAGCAGCTGCATATTTCCATTCATTCTCCTGGCCCTCTAGGCTTCTCTTATATCTCCCCACCTTATGGGATCCTGTCACCCTTTATCCCTCCCCTACCCCTCTCCTACCCATGTCACCCTCCCTCCCTTCATCCCTCCCTTCCTCCCTCTGCATTTTGTGATTATTTTTCTCCCCCTTCTAAATGGAATTGAAGTAGCTACACTTGGGCCTTTCTTCTTGTTAAGCTTCATATGGTCTTTGAGTTGTAGCATGGGTATTCTCAACATTTTGACTAATATACTTTTATCAGTGAGAACATACCATGTATGTCCTTTGGGGTCTGGATTACTTCACTCAGGATGATATTTTCTAGTTCTATCCAGTTACCTGCAAAATTCACAATATCCTCATTTTTAATAGGTGCATAGTACTCCATTATGTAAATGAATCATCTTTTCTGTATCAGTTTTTTGGTTGAGTGATATCTGGATTGTTTCCAGCTTCTGGCCAATACAAATAAGGCTGCTATGAACATAGTGGATCATGTGTCCTTGCGATATGTTAAAGCATCTTTTGGGTATATGCTCAGGAGTGCTATAGCTGAGTCTTCAGGTAGAACTATTTCCAATTTTCTGAGGAACTGTCAGATTGATTTCCAGAATAGTTGTATCAGCTTGCAATCCTACCAGCAATAGAGAAGTTTTCCTTTTTCCTTTACAACCTCACAGCATATGCTGTTGCTTGAATTTTTGACTGTACAGGAGCAATCCAGATCCATGCACAATGGATGTGTTTTGGTATTTAAGAGCTTGAGTTGAGTTTATAAAACAAAAGAAAAATATCTTTAACAAATCTTGTGAAATTATACACACATACATATTTAGAAATGACACTACAAAAAGAATTTCAGAAGAGCATTATTATAAATGCAGATAGAATAATTTCCCCCTAACCAAAAACCCTAACAAATACAATTTCAAACCACATTAAAAGCGATTGTTCATTATTTCCAAGAGACATTTACCTTAAGGATGCAACACATAGAGGTTGCTTTAGATAGTATAGCCTTAGTAGACTAAGGGGCAAATACTGTTTATGACTAAGTAGATGTTAATGTAGCACTAGGCAAACAATAGTGAAAAATCTTTCACAATAAAAGTACTGAACAAAATAAGAAGAGACAATGTTCTCAAGCTTTTAAGCATTTCTGTTTTAAGCATAAACAGTGTTAATATAACAAACATTGAAAGGTGAGTGCTGAGATCTGAAGATGAAAAACCAGGAACACATTCGGTATACTAACTTCAATCATGGCAATGATAGGGGGCAATAAATAAATTGCATTTGTATTGAAGAATAGGAAGGAAAATAATCTTTGTTAAAAGATGCCAAGATATTATATAAAAAAAACTCCTAACAAAACCAAACAGAATAAGGGAGTTTGGGAATATGGCAAATTAGAGAATCAAGGTAGAGGATACTGTCTTAGTTACTATTGCTAAAAAGAGACATCAAAACCAAAGGTAACTCTTATAAAAGAAAGCATCTGATTGAAGATTGTTATCAACATTGTGGGAAGGAGAAGGCATGCACCTGGATCAGTAGCCAAGACATTAACACCTATTTTCAGGCAGCAGTAAGAGACACTGGCCCCGGCATGGGATTTTAAAATCTCAAAGCTATGTCCCAGTGGCATGCCTCCTCCAATATGTTTATACCTCCTCTGACAAAACCACATCTCCTAATCATTTCCAAACATGTCATAAACTAGTAAATAAGTAAGCAAATTTATCTGGTCCATTTTTCATTGATGCCATAACAGATCCATGGCAATAAATCATTTAAAATTATAATCAAGACACTATTCAATTTAAAACAGCAAAGGAACACTTTGGACAAGATTAACAAAGGAAGCATCATACTTAAAAAAAAAAAGAGTGTTGAGGAGAAATATTCTGCCTGCAAGGCTAGGAAGATCAAATATTGACAAGATAGTGTGTGGTATGAATTTCAGACAGCACCCAATAGTAATCACATCTCCAGCTAGCTCTACCTAAACTGACAGTGTTGTTGAAGTCCTAATGGAAACACATAGGAATGATATCACAAGCTAGAAGAGGAACACAGTTGAGGATATATAGTTCCTGATAATAAAGCTTGCTATATGCTACATTAATAAAGATGGCGCTATTCTGTTGTAAGGAATATGTGTACTCCTGAAATCAACACATCCATTTGTTAGCATCTACATATATTATACATGTTGAACATATTCCCTTTCTTTATTATAACCATTCTTACTAGAATAAAAGGTGATCCCAAAGCAGTTTTGATTTGCCTATTTTGAAAGAGGGTTCTGCAGAGAGGAAGAAAAAGAACCAAGTATAATTGTGGGCAGACACAGTGGCACCACCCTTTTGTTTTGTATGGTTAAGCCTTAAAATACTTTTAAGAAGCCACCATTGGATATTCTTTTCAGGTCTATTTGTGTGGCTAGACAACATGGACTAACAAGGTCTGAATAAATTAGAATTCCAATCTACTGCTGGCAGGAATGAGAATCTGAGAGCCATGCTGTTGAACAGCTGGTCAGTTCTAAAGACTGAACACAGTTATCACATTATCTAGAAATTTAACTTCTGAATGCCACTTGAAATAGATAAAGAAAATTTATTTAAACTTGTACAGTGAGTACTTAGAAGAATAGTATTTTATAATGGACTAACAGATATATCCTAATGGATAAACAATGTGTAGTGGTTTCAGGAAAATATTATTTATTCCTAAAAGAGAAATAAGGAGATAATATAGGCATGGCAAGTATGATCCTTAATATATTATACCAAAGAATATATAAAAGATATAAGACACAAAATTGTGTCATGATATTTGAAATTAAACATCAGTGACAGACAAATCCATAAGAACAACCACAAAACAAAACTGTCAGAAGCTGCCAGGGACAAGTGAGAAGCAAACAGAATGGTTGCTGTACTCAGGTCTTCCCTATGAGAACCTGAATGACCAACCTTAAGGACTTATTTTAAAACAATCATGGACTTTTGAGAAAAAGAAATTTTGTACCCTGAAATTACTATGAGCTACATATCTCAAACGAAACTATAGATCTTCTCAAACTTAAAAGGAAGTAAGGGAAAGGGGAAATCACTTGGAATGTAAATAAAGAATATAGAAAATAAAAATATTAAAAAATATATAAAGGATTGGTTGGAGGAGCGGCAGCGGCAGCAGCAACAGCAGCAGCGGCTGGTCCAGAGGAAGGGCCATCAGCAGTAGAACCAAGCTGACAGGGTCCAGGCAGACCCTGTGCCCACGACCACTGGCCATCGCTGGCCAGCTGGGCTGCAAGCAGCTGAGGATTTATGGTGCCTTTCACCACACAGAAGCCACATCAGAACTCTGCCTCCCACCAGTCAGAAAAGAGGCCTCCATATTGGTTCTCGGATGCCAGAGAAATCAGACAGACTGAGGTACGCAAATACAACCCGAGATCAACATCGCAGGGGTCTAAGCCCGATGGGCGTTGGCCTGCACCCAGGCACTGAGCTAGTCGGGAGGCCACCTGTGTGCAAACCCGGCCAGGAGGTTGTTTGCCCAGGCCGGCGCACGCACGCACCCCCTCCATTTTGCCTACGGGAAGCCAGAGGGACCTAGCAGGCAAAACCAAACCGGCTAACAGGCATAGCCCGAGGCAGACATAGCAGGGGTCTCAGACGGTCAGGCCCTGGACTGCCGCCAGGCCCTGGGCTGTTCGGTGGGCCATCTGTGTGCCAACCCGGCCAGGAGGGTGTTAGCCCAGGCCTGTGCGCGCTTGTGCGAGCACTGCCGCCATTTTGCCTACGGGAAGCCAGAGAGTCCTAGCAGGCAAAACCAGCTAACATGCTAGCCCGAGGCTGACATAGCTGGGGTCTAAGACGGTCAGGACCTAGACTGCCCCCAGGCCCTGGGCTGCTCAGTGGGCCATCTGTGTGTCGACCCAGCCAGGAGGTTGTTAGCCTAGCAGACTCTCCCAGCACACTCAGGGAGCTTGCACACGCCGCCATCCTGGCCACCTGACAGACCCAACAACACTCACAGCTGAGGGGAACTTTGCTCAGACATTGGCCTGCCAGGCTTTTGCCTAGACTCGGCCTGAGCAGCAAGGCTAGCCTTGTGTGCACTAACCTGGTTGGGAGTTCCTCTGGCCAGCAGAGTGATCAGCATGCAGAAAAGGTCCCTGCAGCATACACCCCTCAGCACTCCCTGAAGGAGCAAATGGGCACCATCTGGTTCACAGTCACAATCTGGGGCAAAACACACTAGGGCTGCAAAAGCACACAAGAGGAGGACAGCACATCAGCAATCTGCAACAGGGGAAACCCTGCCATCCAGTGTTGCAGAAATAGCCCTAGAGCCTCTCAGGAGGCTGAAACACCAGACAGAGACAAGACCAACTAGCTCCAGAGAACAAGATGGCAAAGGGCAAACGCAGGAACGCTACTAACAGAAATCTAGGCAACATGGCAGCATCTTAACCAAACTCTCCAACATCAGCAAGTCCTGGTTATGCCAACACACCAGAGAAACAAGATTTGGATTTAAAATCATCACTGTTCATGATGCTGCTAGAAGAACACAAAAAGGACATGAATGAATCTCTTAAAGAAATACAGGGGAACATGAATAAGATAGAAACCTGTATAATGGAAACACAAAAATCTCTTAAAGAAATGCAGGAGAATAAGGCCCAAGAGATAGAAGCCAATAAAGAAGAAAGGCAAAAAAAAAAAAAAAAAAAACTTAAAGAAATGCAGGAGAACTTGAGTCAACAGGCAGAAGTCATGAAAGAGGAAATACAAAAATCTCTTAAAGAATTACAGGAAAACACAAACAAACAAATGATGGAACTGAGCAAAACCATCCTGGATCTAAAAACAGAAGTAGAAACAACAAAGAAATCACAAAGGGAGACAACATTCTTGAGAAGAAATCAGGGGCCATAGATGCAAATATAAACAACAAAATACAAGAGATGGAAAAAGAATCTCAGATGCTGAAGATACCATAGAAACCATTGACTCAACTGTCAAAGAAAATGCAAAATGCAAAAAGCTTGTATCCCAGAACATCCAGGAAATCCAGGATACAATGAGAAGACCAAACCTAAGGATTATAGGTATAGATGAGAGTGAAGATTTACAACTGAAAGGGCCAGCAAATATCTTCAACAAAATTATGGAAGAAAACTTTCCTACCTTAAAGAGAGATGCCTATGAATATACAAGAAGCCTACAGAACTCCAAACAGACTGGACCTGAGCAGAAATACCTCCCATCACATAATAATCAAAACCCGAAATGCACTAAACAAAGAAAGAATATTAAAGGCAGTAAGAGAAAAAGGCCAAGTAACATATAAAGGAAGACCTATCAGAATCACACCAGACTTCTCACCAGAGACCATGAAAGCTAGAAGATCCTGGCCAGATCTCATGCAGACTCTTAAGAGAACACAAATGTCAGCCAAGACTACTATACCCAGCAAAACTCTCATTCACCATAGATGGAGAAACGAAGATATTCCATGACAAAACCAAATGTACACAATATCTTTCCACAAACCCAGCTCTGCAAAGAATAATAGGAGGAAAACTCCAATACAAGGAGGGAAACTACATCCTGGAAAAAGCAAGATAGTTACCTTCCTTCATCAAACCCAAAAGAAGATAACCACTCAAATATAAAAAGAACATCAAAAATGACAGGAAGTAATAATCACTATTCCTTAATATCTCTTAACATCAATGGTCTCAATTCCCCAATAAAAACACATAGACTAACAGACTGGATAAGGAAACAGGACCCTACAATTTGCTGCACACAGGAGACACACTTCTGTGTCAAAGATAAAAACTACCTTAGAGTAAAAGGCTGGAAGACAATCTTACAAGCCAATGACCACAGGAAATGAGCAGGAGTAGCCATTCTAATATCAGATAAAATTGACTTTGAACCTAAAGTCATCAAAAGAGACACAGAAGGACACTTCTTTCTGGTCAAAGGAAAAATCCACCAGGAATAACTTTCAATTCTGAACATCTATGCGCCAAATGCAAGGGCACCCTCATTCGTAAAAGAAACTTTACTAAAGCTCAAAGCACACATTGCACCTAACACAATAATTGTGTGGACTTCAACACTCCACTCTCCTCAATGGACCGATCGGGAAAACAGAAACTAAACAGGGACACAGTAAAACTAATTGAAGCTTTGGACCAATTGGATTTGACTGATATTTACAGAGCATTTCACCATAAAGCAAAAGAATATACCTTTTTCTCAGCACCTCATGGTTCCTTCTCCAAAATCAACCATATAATTGGTCACAAGACAGACCTCAACAAATATAAGAAGATCGAACTAATCCCATGCCTCTTATCAGATCACTATGGAGTAAGAGTGGTGTTCAACAGCAACAAAAACAACAGAAAGCCCACATACACATGGAGGCTGAACAATACTCAATGAGACCTTGGCCAAAGAAGAAATAAGGAAAGAAATCAGAGACTTTTAGGAATTTAATGAAAATGAAGGCACAACATACCCAAATCTTTGTGACACAATGAAAGCAGTGCTAAGAGGAAAAATCATAGCCCTGAGTGCCTCCAAAAAGAAAATGGAGAGAGCATACACTAGCAGCTTAATGACACAACTGAAAGTCCTGGAACAAAAAGAAGCCAATTCACCCAGGAGAAGCAGAAGACAGGAAATCATCCAACTCAGGGCTGAAATCATTCAATTGGAAACAAAGAGAACTGTACAAAGAATCAATGAATCCAGGAGCTGGTTCTTTGAGAAAATCAACATGATAGATAAACCATTAGCCAGACTGACCAAAGGGAACAGAGTAAGTATCCAAATTAACAAACTTAGAAATGAAAAGGGGGATATAACAATAGAAACTGAGGAAATCCAAAAAATCATCAGATGCTACTACAAGAGAATATATTCAACACAACTGGAGAATCTGGAGGAAATGGACAATTTCCTTGACAGATACCAAATACCAAAATTAATTCAGGACCAAATAGATCATCTAAACAGTCCCATAATGCCTAATGAAATAGAAGGAGGCATAGAAAGTGTTCCAACCAAAAAAAGCAAAGGACCAGATGGTTTCAGTGCAGAATTCTATCAGACCTTCAAAGAAGACTTAACACCAATACTCTTCAAACTATTCCACAAAATAGAAACAGAAGGAATACTACCCAATTCCTTCTACGAAGCCACAATTTCGCTGATACCAAAACCACACAAAGATCCAAAAAAGAAAGAGAACTTCAGGCCAATTTCCCTTATGAACATCGATGCAAAAATACTCAATAAAATTCTTGCCAACTGAATCCAAGAACACATCAAAATAATCATCCACCATGATCAAGTATGCTTTATTCTAGGGATGCAGGGTTGGTTCAATATATGGAAATCCATCAATGCAATCCACAACATAAACAAACTCAAAGAAAAAACCCACATTGTCATTTCATTGGATGCTGAAAAAGCATTTGACAAAATTCAGCACCCTTTCATGCTTAAAGTCTTGGAAAGAACAGGGATTCAAGGCCCATACCTAAACACAGTAAAAGCAATATAGCAAACCAGTAGCCAGCATCAAACTAAATGGAGAGAAACTTAAAGCAATCCCACTAAAATCAGGGACTAGACAGGGCTGCCCCCTTTCTCCTTATCTTTTCAATATTGTACTTGAGGTACTAGCTCGGGCAATTCGACAACATAAAGAGGTCAAAGGGCCACAAATTGGAAAGGAAGGAGTCAAACTATCATTATTTGCCGATGACATGATAGTCTACCTAAGCAACCCAAAAAACTCCACTAGAGAACTCCTACAGCTGATAAACAACTTCAGCAAAGTGGCAGGTTATAAAATCAACTCAAGCAAATAAGTGGCCTTCCTATACTCAAAGGATAAGCAGGCTGAGAAAGAAATTAGGGAAATGACCCCCTTCACAATAGCCACAAACAGTATAAAGTATCTTGGGGTGACTCTTACCAAACATGTGAAAGATCTTTATGACCAGAACTTCAAGACTCTGAAGAAGGAAATGGAAGAAGACCTCAAAAAATGGGAAAACCTCCCATGCTCATGGATCGGTAGAATCAATATAGTTAAAATGGCCATTTTACCAAAAGCAATATACAGATTCAATGGAATACCTATCAAAATCCCAACTCAATTCTTCACAGAGTTAGAAAGAGCAATTATCAAATTCATCTGGAATAACAAAAAACCCAGGATAGCTAAAACTATTCTTAGCAACAAAAGAAAGTCTGGGGGAATCAGTATCCCTGACCTCAAGCAATACTACAGAACAATAGTGTTAAAATCTGCATGGTATTGGTACAGTGACAGGCAGGCGGATCAATGAAACAGGATTGAAGATCCAGAAATGAACCCACACACCTATCGCCACTTGATCTTCAACAAAGGGGCTGAAAACATCCAATGGAAAAAAGATAGCCTTTTCAACAAATGGTGCTGGTTCAACTGGAGGTCAGCATGCAGAAGAATGCGAATTGATCCATCCTTGTCTCCTTGTACTAAGCTCAAATCCAAATGGATCAAGGACCTCCACATAAAGCCAGACACTCTGAAGCTAATAGAAAAGAAACTGGGGAAGACCCTTGAGGACATCGGTACAGGGAGAAAGTTTCTGAACAGAACACCAATAGCGTATGCTCTAAGATCAAAAATTGACAAATGGGACCTCATATAATTACAAAGTTTCTGTATGGCAGAGGACACCATCAAAAGGACAAATCAGCAGCCAACAAATTGGGAAAAGATCTTCACCAATCCTACATCAGATAGAGGGCTAATATCCAATATATATAAAGAACTCAACAAGTTAGACTCCAGAAAACCAAACAACCCTATTAAAAATGGGGTACAGAGTTAAACAAAGAATTCTCACCTGAAGAACTTCGGATGGCAGAGAAGCAACTTAAAAAATGCTCAACTTCATTAGTCATTAGGGAAATGCAAATCAAAACAACCCTAAGATTTCACCTTACACCAGTCAGAATGGCTAAGATTAAAAATTCAGGAGACAGCAGGTATTGGCAAGGATGTGGAGAAAGAGGAACACTTCTCCACTGCTGGTGGGGTTGCAAATTGGTACAACCACTCTGGAAATCAGTCTGGCGGTTCCTCTGAAAACTGGGCACCTCACTTCCAGAAGATCCTGCTATACCACTCCTGGGCATATACTCAGAGGATTCCCCACCATGTAATAAGGATACATGCGCTACTATTGTTCATAGCAGCCCTATTTATAATTGCCAGATGCTGGAAAGAACCCAGGTATCCCTCAACAGAAGAGTGGATGCAAAAAATGTGGTATATCTACACAATGGAGTACTATTCAGCCATTAGAAACAATGAATTCATGAAATTCTTAGGCAAATGGATGGAGCTAGAGAACATCATACTAAGTGAGGTAACCCAGACTCAAAAGGTGAATCATGGTATGCACTCACTAATAAGTGGATATTAACCTAGAAAATTGGAATACCCAAAACATAATCCACACATCAAATGAGGTACAAGAAGAAAGGAGGAATGGCCCCTTGTTCTGGAAAGACTCAGTGAAGCAGTATTTGACAAAACCAGAATGCGGAAGTGGGAAGGGGTGGGTGGGAGGACAAGGGGAGAGAAGGGGGCTTATGGGACTTTCTGGGAGTGAGGGGCTAGTAAATGGGAAATCATTTGAAATGTAAATAAAAAATATATTGAATTAAAAAAATAAAAAATAAAAAAAGACAAAAAAGAACAAAAGAAAATAATGACACATAATATATATATATATATATATATATATATATATATATATATATATATATATATATGTAAAAAAAAAAAGAAACCATGACAATTGTTATTCTCTTAGTCATAGGGACACAGAGAACAAGGCAGTATAAACTGTGCAAACAGCAAAAAACACAGTACAAATTAGGATCTTTTCTTCCATTAACCAGTTAATATTTAATTTATTCCATCAATTTATTTTTAGTTCTAATTATATCACAGCTCCATTTACTTTCTTATGCATACTTTCTATAGTGGCATTGAAAAAAATCAATCACATTTTCTTATTCTTGCGCTTAACCTCTACATCATTTATATTAATTTATTTTAATTTACTAAAGATGGATCTAACGGCATTAATTTGTCTGAAACTATATTTTAGCCTCATTTGATAATCATTAATAGTGTCTGATCTCATAAATATCTCAATATTTTAAATTCAGTTCATTATAGCCCCCTTGATATGTGTATTGATTTTAGATCTGTTTCAAGCACTATATTATTTCATAATTTTATTGAAAAAATTGCTAGTGTTGTTAGAAGATATAAATCACAAATAATATGATACCACTATACTCAGATAATGTGCCTTTTATATGCTTTTATTCTTTTCAGGGTGGCTGACACTTAGAAAGCTCCAATGCATTTGATTGCTGCTTTAAAAACAGGTATTTGTGCTTCTAGAATAGAAAAGCCATTAGAGTTATAGAAAAAAATCTTCCTGTATCATATACATCTCTGGGTTATATTCATATGTTTAGTCTTTCAACTTCTATTATGACAATATAATTATATTTAGTCAATTATTTATGTCTTTTTTCCCAAATATTTCCTTTTTATGAAATAAGATTTCCTATTTTATTGCCAGCAGATAGAACACACCCTCATAGCCACAATCTTTTGTGTGGTAGATAAGCCCTCTCTGCATGTCTGCCTTTTAGGTCCAGATCCACTTGTATATTAGTTTTCAAAAGGTCTGGCCAATTCCTATCCTGCCGTTCAGAGTCATATGTCACTTGACCTCTAGCCAGAGCCTCTTGTATACTCAGCTATTGATGCTTGATAAAAATTTGAGAATACTCAGTAATTTTATTGTTTGCTTTCCTTTAAAAAATTGGGAGAACCCATGATTTTGTTTATTACCTTAAAATGCAAGTGTACTCTTGATGTGAACATTCTGTGCAAGGCCTGATGCTCTGCACTCTTCCAGTACATCCTGCTGTGCACAATAGTGACTCAATTAGCAAATAGAAGCACAATTATAAAAAATAATGGATTGGAAACACGATTTTGAGCATTCTGGTTTTTAATGAGTTGGAATAGATTAATTCTTGGATGTACTTGGAGTACCAGGATCAAAAGTGCTATTAAGTGGGAAACCAGAAGTGAGACTGGGCGAGTAACAGCTGCAGGGACCACAGCAGGCCCCTCTTGCAGTTCCCCCTCAGTACAATCCAGCCAGCATTTTCTTGTTCATTTGCATCTCTGTCAGGAATCAATCATGCCTCATTAAAATGATGGGTTGCCAAAGAAAACGTTAGGATGACAGACAAGAAACCATAGGGTGACAGTTCTCTAAGCAATGAGTTCTGTGCTGCCTGAGCTCACAACACAAATCTCTTAGTAGCTGAAAGGAGGGGAAGACTATGATAACAAAAATACATTGTATAAAAGAATCAAAGAAAAAATAATTTTTAAAAGAGTTTTTCTTCCAAAGTAGCATGTTTGTGGAAATTCTAAGAAGTAAAAGGCCATACCATGAGTACAGCTGTTCAGGTACACTGTTTTTTTTTTTGTTGTTTTTTTTTTTATTCGGTATATTTTTTATTTACATTTCAAATGATTTCCCCCTTCCTAGCCCCCCCCCACTCCCAAAAAGTCCCGTAAGCCCCCTTCTCTGTTAAAGAAAGAGGAGACTGACCAATACAGATGCAGATGGTTGCAGCTAACCACCAGACTGAGCGTGGGGACCCCAGTGGAGGAGTTAGTACTGAAGGAGCTGAAGTGGTTTGCAACCGCATAGGAAGAACAACAATATATCAACCAACTCCCACTCCCCTGAAAGCTCCCAGGGACTATAGCACCAACCAAATACACATGAAGGGACCCATGGCTTCAGCTGCATATGTAGCAGAGGATGGCCTTATCTGGCATCAATGGAAGGAGAGGCCCTTGGTCCTGTGGAGGCTCAATGCCCCAGTGTAGGGAAATGTTAGGGCAGTGAGGTGGGAAGGTGTAGGTGGGTCAGGGAGCACCCTCATAGAAGCAGGAATGGGAATTTGCAGAATGGAAACCAGGAAAGGGAATAACACTTGCTGAGAAGCACCTTAAGAAATGTTCAACATCATTAATCATTAGAGAAATGCAAATCAAAACAACACTGAGATTTCACCTCACACCAGTCAGAATGGCTAAGGTTAAAACCTCAGGAGACAGCAGGTGTTGGCAAGGATGTGGAGAAAGAGGAAGACTCCTCCACTGCTGGTGGGATTGCAAGATGGTACAACCACTTTGGAAATCAGTCTCGCAGTTCCTCAGAAATCTGGGCATGACACTTCCAGAGGACCCTGCTATACCTATCCTGGGCATATACCCAGAGGATTCCCAGGCATGCAATAAGGACACATGCTCCACTAATTTCATAGCAGCCCTATTTATAATATCCAGAAGCTGGAAAGAACCCAGATGTCCCTCACTGGAGGAATGGATACAGAAAATGTGGTAGATTTTCTGTAATAGACTGCTACTCAGCAATTAAAAACAATGAATTCATGAAATTCTTAGGCAAATGGTTGGAACTGGAAAATATCATCGTGAGTGAGGTAACCTAATCACAAGAGAATACACATGGAATGCAGTCACTGATAAGTGGATATTAATTAGCCCAGAAGCTCTTGAATTCTCAAGACACAGTTAGCATATCAAATGATACCTAAGAAGAGGGAAAGAGAGGGCCCTGGCTCAGAAAAGAGTTGATTCACCATTGTAGGGGAGTACCAGGATAGGGAAATGGGCGGGGAGTGGGGGGTTGGGGGGTGATTAGGAAATAGTGAAGGGAAGAGGGCTTATGAGACCAATGGGGAGGGGGGAACCGGGAAAGGGGAAAGCATTTGGAATGTAAACAAAGAATATAGAAAATTTAAAAAAAAGAAATGTAAATAAATAAAATAACCAATAGAAAAGAAAAAAGAAAGAGTTGACTAACAGGCAAGTGTTTGCTTTAACTCCATGTTATTGTGTATTACTAGGGTACTCCTCACCAAGTTTGGTTTTTTTTTTTTAAATTCACACTGCTCATTTTTTAATTTGGAGGAAAGTAATTAAGCCAACCCTTTTTACAATGAGAAAATAAAGTTCCTGAAGAATATGAAAGCCTTTTGACAGGACAGAGTGGTGTGAAAACATCAGGTTGCACTCCTCTGTGTTTACATAACACCAGAGAAAACTGTTTACATAATGTCCTCATTAACCCAGGCACAGATGGCCCTTCCTGTCCAGGATATAACTTTTATAATGGTTGTCTTTGCTAACTCCAGCATTTCCACTATTTTTCTGGACTATCCCTTCCCAATACTTGGCTTCACAGCCCACAATAGGGTCGCTCTTGTAGGTATTTAATAAAAAGAGAAACTTTCTCTACATTCTCTTTGGTGATCTTTTCCCAGCTCTGGAAAATGAATTTGTTAAAGTTTTATGGGCTGTTAATGCAAAGTGGCAGTGAAGAAAAAGAAAACCATAAATCAACTCATGTTTATGTCATTTTTTTTTCTTACAGAATTCTGTAAGAGAACTTCTTAAGAAAATGCCCAAAACACAACTGACCAGTTTAGAATTTGAATGTATTTTGGATTAAATTAAACTACAAAATAAAAATATTTACTAGTTATTTGTACACATTATATATACAGACTCAGTACAAATATAATTTCTAGGATAAATATAATAAAGATATGTGGATGTTCAGAAATATGTAGTGTCAGGCCCAGCATAGCCTTGGCCTCTGTATCTGCAGATTTCTCCAACCTTGGACTGAAAACATTATGACAAAAGTGTCAAGGTGTAGGTAGTGGCTTACACTGCATATATTGTATCTGCCCTGATTAAGTTAACCTTTTTCTGCTCACTATTCCATAAACAGTAATGTTATAACATTGTTTGCAAAACATTGATGATATATTTGATTTTAAAAATTGGCAAGAGAGATTCAAACTATACAAGAGAATGTGTGTGTCGTATAAACCAACAGTTAGCTATTTTATCTAAAGAATTTCAGCATCCATGGATTTTGATATCTTCAGTGGTCTACCCTTCAATACATATGAATGTATTGGCTGCCTATGAGTACACACAGATCCATGAATATGTAACCATTGCCAACTTCTGTACACTGACTCTGTCAAATGACATTTACATAAAATGTGCTGGCTATGATGATTTTGTAAGCCAAGGATGACTAGGGAACAAAACAGACAAAATGTTCACAATTGTGGTGTTTTAAAATTAGTGAAAATGGAAATAAAAAATATTATCGATTATATATAACAGGAAGTTATGGGAAAAGGTGCAAGATATACAAGATGGGAGATACAATTTCAAATATGGAGATCAAATTAGCTCTTATTAGACTAATATTTTAAAATTAAGAAATCTTAATTTTGAGAGCTTTATATATCTACACAGTAAAAAATGAACATATTTATAGACAGTTTTTCATACCACTTCTCCTTTTCCCCAAAATGCCTCCTCTCAGCTTCATGTCATTCCTGTTTTGAATAATCCAATAAATCCAGTTAGTGCTGCTTATATGTATAAGAGTATGGGGCCATCCATAAGTGCATGGGAAATCTTCTAGTGGAACAGCCTCAAACAACAATCAAGCAGATTCTTCTTTCCCTAGCAACAAGTTGACAATGGTTTCCCCAGTAAGGGATGGGCCCTAGTGATCTGAATCCCAAATCAGCTGGAACTATGACAGATGTTATTTCATGCTGGGAACTAGTTGCTGTGAGTTTGTGAGTGCATGGCCATGCGATGTTCAGAAGACAATAGATCCATAACTCTCCACATCTTCTAACTCTTCCACTCTGCCCACTCCTCTTCTAGAAAGTTGCCTGGTCATTTGTGTGGGAAATTTAAACTAGAAGCACCAGTTTGGACTCTTCTGGATATCCTCAGTATCCTGAGCTCTTTAATATCGATCTTCCAATTAATTGCTGATTATTGCAAAATAACGCTTTACCCACCAAGTATGATCATAGCCTGGGTTTATGAGTATAGATATAAATATTTGGAAGGCAATTCAATAGCATGACACTTAACAATATTGTACTTTGTGTAATAAAGTTATGAAATCAAATACTTAGTCACTGAGGCTCACTCTAGGATCCACATTTAAACTAAGAGATTGCTATGAAGAGAGGGAGGGGCTGTTTTCCAGTTGCTCTCCACTTTTGCTTCTCCTGTTCTAGAGTTTCATTTCATGTATCTGTGATTTTTTGGATATATAAAATATATTTTAAACATCTAACTTTCCTTCCAATCTTTCTTTTGATTGTTTGATCATAATTAGTAGTTTTATAGTCTATTTTTCGTTAAAATGTTTTTTTTATTTTGAGATCAAATGTGCATCTTGATTCTCTACAAATACCTTTAATATGTATCTACATTTAAAAGTCAAAAAAAAAAAACCCTAGTTTTATTGGACACATTAGTGACCTTACCAAATGACTTTTTGTTTTGTATTAGTATAGATAAACAAGTTTTGAACATAAGACACTTTTCTATTGAGAAGGTTAAGTAAACCATTATGTAGGTAGGAAAATGTCTTTGCTTTATAACTCATGACTAATCAACAATACAAATATTCTCAGCACACACTGACCAGAACATACTTCATTCACAACAGTAATACTATGAAATACACTTTGGGAAAAGCCCAGTTTGGGCGAGGAATGGTGTCTTTTGCTTCTACCTGAATAAGAAGAGTATTTAATGAGGGAAACCGCAGATGGTAGCAACTGTAGTGTTCCTTCTTTAATAAAACTGCACATTCCATTAGGATGAATTTCCAAATCACTATGTGTCTGATTTGACATGTGTTTCAGAAATAATCAGCAAAATTAAAAGGAAGACATGAGTCTCTAATTTTTAGTCTGTGCATCTTCTTCAGGTGGTTCTCAATTAAAAGGGTATATTGTCCCAGCTTTCTGATTTCTGATGTCAGCTTTGAATATACCTGTGTATCCATGTAATCCTTGATCATTAGTTGACATTCAGAATCTGAGTAGTTCTCTTCCCTCATATATTATAGGCTGTATATCAGTAATTGATACAATTATTTTTTTTACCTCATTCTTAATCTGAACGTTATATTAGTGAACATAACTTCATAGATTTTTAAATAACCTATCTTGGCTCAACCTTGAGTTTGATCAGTTAGACTTGTCATTTGACCTTACTCCTTCCTTCCTTCCTTCCTTCCTTCCTTCCTTCCTTCCTTCCTTCCTTTCTTTCCTTCTCCCCTTCTTTGTTTATAGAATGTCAATAAAACAATTTATTTACACAAACGACTATCTAGGACACTTGACCCCTTCCTAGTTTTGTATTAGGATTAAAAAAAGGTTAAGTGAATATACTTGTTCATGCTACCTGGTAAATAATGCACACACACACACGAGAGAGAGAGAGAGAGAGAGAGAGAGAGAGAGAGAGAGAGAGAGAGAGAGAGAGAGAGAGAGGTTTCTATACAGTATCTGACACAGACAGTTTCTGCACCATATAATAATGTCACACTGGTTTGCCACATGCATCCAGAAAATGAGATTATCTGTACATTCTATCCATCATCTGATATTGTGAATGTTACTTGCTTCAATGTGATTCATAAAGAATTGTCATAAATAACATCACCAAATAATTTCCTATTACCAACAGCCTGTTCAAACCTTTGCTCCCTTCTTATATTGAACCATTTGTTCCTTTAAACTTAACTGATAAGATTTCTATCACTGTGATATTTTTGATGATTTATCATTCTTTGAAACTGGTTCTGTGTTTTACAATTGTATCTTTACCTTTAAAAAGCACTTTGAGACCTAACTTGCTTAACTGGTATAAAAATGATACTTGCAGTTTCAACACTATTTTACACATCCACTGAGCTGAAAATATATATCCATATTAATCTAATTTATTTCTTATCTGAAACCCTGCATTCCAACCATAATCTTAACCTCTAAACACATGCACTATGATTGCCACAGAGAACTTTTTGAGCAACTGGCATTATATACATAAGTAGATTTATGTATCTTTTATTATTTCAGGGTTTTTAAAATAATTATAAGAGCTTCAAAAGTGGATTTTTTTGTCATAGTAATAAGAAAAGTAGTTAACACAACATCCTTCTGCGCAGTTCTGGTCATGGGCACCTTACACATACAAAGAATCCTTAGAGTACTCTGTTGACAAAAGAAAGAGATTTTAACATGGTGAAGCCTATGAGAAAAGAGCATTTTCTACACAGTAATAATCTTAACTCACTTCATCATACTTACAGACAATTTTTATGTATCCTCTCTATATTTCTGTATATAAAAATATGTGCCATATCATGGTATTTTCCTTGAAATTTCTACTAACATATTTTTGTCAACAGTCACATGACACAGTTATACAGCAATCTCACCAAAAGTCCCAAGCTTTTTATCTGTGAAATGACAATTTATCTGAAGTTTATTATCAGGTATAAAGTTCCAGGAATCATCTAGAAAGCCTCCCAAAAGCATGTAGCAATTAAATTATTTTACTGTTGGTGAAAATGTTAGTAAGAATCAAACATGATGGAGAACAGGCACAGAAAGCCCTGAAAAAGTCTTCCGACAAGAGCAGGCAGAGGTCACATGGCAGGTCACTGGTGTGGGAGTAGAGCAGGTGGGATAATGGTATTGGGTGATTCTGAATCCTTTCTTAAAGAGAAAGAAATTGCCTCTCCTCCATACTCACAGAAAGCTTTTGCATACTTATGGAAATGTAAAGTGTAAAAGGAACCCCATACAGTTGCTAGCTGAATATACCAGATTGTGCAGGTCACTTTGGCTGTGTGAATTAGTCACCTGAAGTCATTGATTGCAGGTTTCTTTCTGAAAAACAAGGCTGTCATCTAGCAGTGGTGAAACTCTTTGAGTGCATAGTATTATGAAATAGAGCTAGTAGGAGGGAGGTTGTTTTATTAACAGAAATCAGGGATTCGGCATACAGAGCAGGCGTAATGAATGTAATTTTTTCTGCTGAGCAACACAGGGCAAAAGTTTCTCTGATATTTATGAGGTAGAATGATAAAGTCCAATCTATAAAATGTTAAATCTCTCTGTAATCTGAAAAGCAATATGCCTAACTATTTTTATATGCACCCTTAGGGAGATAGAGGCATAGTATATCTACTGGGAAATGTGTTAACTTCATGAGAACTACAGGGTATTTCCCAGGGGAAGAAGAAGCCTAATGTAGAACAACAACAGAGCCATGAGTAACATACAGAGATTCAAAATTTAGAAATATACAAGATAAATTTAGTAATAGTGACTACTAAACAACAATTATGTCATTTTATTTTTTGATATATGTGTGTACAGGGTTTGCATATGTTCATGAAGTTGTGTTCATGGGTGCTGGGGTGTAAGCATTAGTGTGCGTGAGTGCGTGCGTGCGTGTGTGTGTGTGTGTGTGTGTGTGTGTGTGTGTGTGTGTGTGTGTGTAGGCGAGAGGTGGATTACAGCTCTTTTCCACCTTACTTTTAAAACACAGTCTCTCACCTGATGTTAATTGTTCCTGCAGGCTGGCTGGTCAGCAGGCTACCACCATGCAGGCTGGCTGGTCAGAGCAGGCTACCACCATGCAGGCTGGCTGGTCAGAGCAGGCTACCACCATGCAGGCTGGCTGGTCAGAGCAGGCTATCACTATGCAGGCTGGCTGCTCAGCAGGCTACCACCATGCAGAATGGCTGGTCAACAGGCTACCACCATGCAGGCTGGCTGGTCAGCAGGCTACCACCATGCAGGCTGGCTGGTCAGCAGGCTACCACCATGCAGGATGTCTGGTCAGCAGGCTACCACCATGCAGGATGTCTGGTCAGCAGGCTACCACCATGCAGAATGGCTGGTCAGTAGACTACCACCATGCAGGATGTCTGGTCAGCAGGATACCACCATGAAGGATGGCTGGTCAGCAGCCTACCACCATGCAGAATGGCTGGTCAGCAGGCTACCACCATGCAGCATGTCTGGTCAGCAGGCTACCACCATGCAGGATGGCTGGTCATCAGGCTACCACCATGTAGTCTGGCTGGTCATCAGGCTACCACCATGCAGGATGTCTGGTCAGCAGGCTACCACCATGCAGGCTGGCTGGTCAGCAGGCTACCAGGATCTCCTCTGCCTTCCCAGTGCTGTAATTACATGCCTCCATCTGGCTTTCCATGTGGGTGCTAGTGATTAGAACCCAGGTCCTCATGGTCTATGATGAGCAGATTACTGACTACAAAGCACTGCAATCACATACACACGCACACACACACACACACACACACACATTCTTCTCATTTGAAAAACTGGATAACATTCCCTGATTCAATTAAAATATTCCCTATGAACTAACAGAAAATGTTTCAAAAAAAAAAAAAAGAGCTTACGCTTCCTGGCAAACACTTAACTAACTAAGGTATCTCCCCAACCTCAGGATGGCCTCTCTGTGATTCTTCATCAATATAACCAAAATGTATCAACATTTTCAGTTTTTGTAAAGAGTCATATCTTGAGCATCCTCTCCTATCTGTCTGTCTTCTAGATTGGGGCCAGTATTCTTCAAATTACAGGACAAAGCTGCCATGCTATCCATTATAAAATTGTGCTACAAAAGGAACACTCCCCACCGCTTATATGTGTCCTATATTCTCCTTCACATTATAACCAGAATGCTATAATCTTTACAGAGACAAAATCGTCCGTACAGCTTAAACTATCCACGACTTGGATTTTCCAGAAGTGGGCTGACCTCTGCTCGGAACTGGGACATCCACTGTGGCTTTTGTTATTTCCTACTTTTGAGCTCTTGTTTGGGTTTTTACTGCTGTGAGGTTTCAACTTTTTAAGATGGAAATGACCACAGTATTGACATATGTTTCTTATTTTGTAACTAAAAGCTGGTAATTACTTTTCAAGCACTTCACACTTTAATATGTAGTACTTTTGTGTCTATTTGAGTGTTTTCCAATTTTGTGATTCTGAGCACGACTGTTGTATCAGCTGTGATGTATCTGAATTTCCCATGCACTGGCTTGAGTAAGAAATTCCCCCGGAGTCTCCGGCACGTGAACAAGAAGTGCCCACTTGGAGAGATTGCTGGGAGGTTTATGGAATATGGCCCTGTGGATTTTAAATTCTGAAGTTCACTCTCTCTCTGCTTCCTGCTTGCAGTTCCCAGTGTGAGTTTTTGTTCTTCAGGCCTCTGATTTTGTTGCCCACTGCATATTTTCTGCAAGGAAGGATTCTCAACCCTGAAGTCATTAACTGAAGTAAACCCTTTCTTCAATAAATTGCTTTTGACTCTGGTGTATGAATGACAGGCATAGAAAATCAACCAAGGTATCACACATTTAGGAATTTCCAGGTATTTTTTAGTTACTGATTCTCCAAATCATTAGTGATTTCACAAACCTAATCTGTATTCTTCAAATAATGGTAAATTAATGAAGATTTGTTTGATATTCAAGCATGTTATCTGTCAGGGTTAGCTATTGCAGAGTACTATGTCTAATATATATTTTAAGTTGGCTAATAGCATCCATGTCTTCCACATCTAATCAACTGTGCTTGTTTGTTCTATACAGGACTCAAGAGATTAAGACAGGGTCTCTCTATGTAGAACAGGGGGTTTTCAGATCATGGTCCTCCTACCTCAGTCTCCCAAGAACTACAAGTTTAGCTGTATATGAGCTTGAATTTTGCTTTTTTACATAATAGTCTATGCTTATGGTAAATTTTGTTAGCCTAATCACATTTAGTGTAACTTTACATATATTTAGACTATGTTTATATATCGTTATTTATTTTACATATATCTCATTTCTCTCTGTATTTTGCTAACATCTTTGGGGGTTAAACAAATAAATTTAGTGTATCATGCAATTTTCTATAAAGATCTCTTTGCTTATTTCTTTGCATTCTTTCCCAGTAATTATCTAGAAATAACATTGTAAATTCTTAACCCATTTCGATCTATTTTAAATTAATACTAATTTTGCTTTTGGTAAATTCCAGACTCAATACTAAAACAGCTTAATTTTCTATCACATTTGATTTCAAATTTATTTTTAATTTTTTTATATAATAGTTTGGTCCTAGTCTTTCTTTTCCCTAACTTCTCCCAGATTCACTCTTCCTATCCTTTCATTTCATTTTCTTTCTCTTAAAAATATTCATAAAGCTACCATTCATAAAAATGTAAATATATTTAGAAAAGCAATAATAATATTTACTTATGAAGATCTGTATACACCTTCTTATAATCTTACCCAAATCACTTTATTAGTTTTGTGCCTGTCATAAACCCTGGCAACATACCACTTTTGCCATTTTCTCTTAAGAGTGATTGACTTTGTCTGCACTTTCCATAGTCCATGAATTTTTAGTTTTTACCTAAGCTTCTCTTAATTTGATTTTATTTTTAGAGGTAGTTTCATTGCCTATATAAACCTTGAAAGTTCTAATTTTCTCTCTAGTTTCTACATAGAGTAATCTATAACACAAAACCTACACATTTTAAATAATGTTTTAATGAACTTAAATTCTATCTTATTCTTCTGTGAATTATTTTTGTTATTGTTTCTTTAAATGCAAATTATCTTGCATGAAGCGTAAATGAAATGTTTTCTCTCTGTATAATAGTTACCAATATTAACACATAGCATTTTATTCATTTTGAAACACATGTAAGTGTGTACAAGTACATACATTCTCACTTTGACATGCCTTAGGGAGTCTCCCCTGAACCTATTGATTTCTGTTCTGAGTCAGTGATTAGCAAGAATTACATACTCCCAGCTCTCTAGTTTATGTGTAGGTTGATACCACATTATAAGTCACTACAAATGCCTCTGGGCTTTCTAACTTTGCTAGACTTCCTAACTCGCTTAACAGTCTGAGAGTATGTGTGTTGGGTCCATTAACTCTACTGGTCTATGGTTCTTCCACTTCTGGAACTGCCTTTTGGGAAGATGACAATAAACACTATTCATATCTAATACTCTAGCAGATTTCTTGGGGAGATGATTTATAAGTTTTTAAAACTTTTGAATATTTTCCACAAAAGTTTTCTTTCAGTAATTTTAGTTTAGTTAATGATTTGTTTTCTGTGGACAATACCCTTTTTGTGTTGCTTTTATCAAAACTATAATCAAGAAAATTTAAATTTTATTTCTGTTACATGAATCAAAGGTATAATTTTTAAGTTTTCAAATTTATGAATTTTAGTTCTCTAATAAAATGTTGCAATCAATTCTTGGTGTTTTAATGGAGAATTATGCTTACATTGATAATTCAAAAAATAGGGTCATATGTTGAGGGATCTCTGTGTTTACTTCCTACACCATATATATATATATATATATATATATATATATATATATATATATATATATTCTCTTCATATATGTTTAGAGAACTTTGTTCTTATAGGTGAAGGCACCAAGACTATCACAATCAAATTAAAGACTGACAGAAACTTCTATGCTGCTGCTTATAAATCCTGGCTTGATCTGCTTCTAGGAGGCAGCCACTGAAGACTCACAGTCTGCTTACATTTACTATTACTCTCTTCCTTGTACATTATGAACTCCAGTAGGAGTGTTCTCAGATTCTGGGAAACTTAAGGAAAATTTACTCTGGCTTTTCAAAGACTAGTCAACTGCTTGATCTCAGAACTGGACTTTTGTTTCCAAGGTGTTCATTGCTTACTTTTTCATGAAAGCTTGCAAGAACCGTAATTGTCAACTTTTAGGAAATTTGCCCAGAGAAGCATGTTGATATGTGAGGATAGTGCTGCGACCTGAGGCCATGTTGATACCCATGGCTTGTGCTACCACTGAGGACCATATTGGGGTCTGTGGTCCTGCTGCAGTCAGGGCCATGTTGATGTTAATAGTCCGTGCTACCATCACAGCCCAGGCTAATGTTCCTGGTCTGTGTTACCACCTGAAGCATGTTGATGTGCTGGGCCATGATATTGCCGGGGGCCCAGGTTGGTGTGAGTGGCATGTGTAGCCACTTGGGGCCAGGTTGATGTGAGTTGCCTGTGCTATAGCCAAGGGCCATGAACATCTTCATGTTATGGCTGATAACCAGATTGATGTCCATGATCTCAGCTTCCCTCAGAGACTATGTTGAGGTCTGTTGTCAACGCTTCTGAGTGAAGTCACATGTATGTCCATGTTCTGTACTGCTGCCTAAAACTATTTGTAGGAGTAGATTTTTCAAAACCTACTTTAATAATGGTTCCTAAATACTTCATCCTCCCTTCTAGCCCACTGTCCAAAGGCAGGGGAGAAATGAGCAACAATGGGATAAGGAGAAGTAGACTTATTTGAAAGAGGTTCTTCGGGGCAGTTTCAGTCTCTGTCATCAGGATATCAGCAGTACAGTTCAGTAGTGTCAGGATACCAACAATCTAGTTCAAAACTGTCACCAAACATTAATCAGCAGCAGCAGCAGTATGATCCAGTAGAAACTACCAGAACTCTGCCAAATCTGCACAAGTCAGCAGGAGTGACCAAGACAAACCCAATTGCCAGGAGTTCTCTGCTGTGCCTTTCTCAAGGAAGTGAAGATCAGCAAAGACACGAAACCAATAAAGCTTTGCACAGTTAGCTATGCAAGGGCACCACATCTTTAAACATCATGAGTCCTCTTACAGGTCTTGCCTAAACAAAACATCACTTGAGTCTGCAGCACATGACAATAATAAATTTCCATTTCATGTATTGGTGTGCTGGGTGGGGTGGGAACAGAGGAATGTTGGTATCTGTGGCCCATGTTGTCCCAGAGGCCATGTTGATATTCATGGTCTGTGCTGCACCAAAGGTCAGTCAGTGTTAATGTTTGTATTGTTATTAGAGACCATCCTGAGGACTCTGACATAAGTCGATGTTAGGGGCCATGTGGATGTCTGTGGTCCTTTCTGTGGCCAGAATTCATGTACATGTCATTATCTATGCTCCCACTTACTGTAATGGGCAAGGAAGCTACTTTTGCAGTTATAACAATGACTTCAAATTCATAGTTGGGAAAGAGGGACATAGAAAGCATTGTGACAATACTTACCTCCCACCCTACTCTTACCCCCAAAAGTATAACAGCCTAGACAGAAAGCCATGGAACTCTTAAAAATTACCATAAGGGTGCTGAAATGTACCTCTCCAGAACTGATGGTTTCTGGTAAGGAGGGTGGGTGGGGAAGGACTCAATTTTCTTTAAGGGGATGGATACTGAGTGTTTAAGAACATGGTCAACAAAAACACATTGGAAGTGTGTTTCTTTTTTCTTTCTTTCTCTGTTTCTTTTTTGTTCTTCTTTCTTCTTCCTTCTACCTTTTCATACTCCTTATTTCCCTTTTCTCCACCTCCTCTTCCTGCTTCTCCTCCTCCTCCTCTTTCTCCTCCTCCTCCTTCTTTGCACAGAGTGCAAGGGTTGAGGTTGCAGACTTAGGAGGACTGGAATGTAAGTGTGAACAAGGTGCACTATATGAAATTCCTAAATGATGAATAAAAATATTATGCTAGAAAAAAAGAAAAAATTAATTAACCTTCCTTGGGTGTTCTGAAATCCAGCTCTGAGTTTATCTGTGTAAGGGGGTTGTTGAAAACTACTCCGTTGATTATGATTTTCTGTCATATCTTTAGTTTGTTCACAGTAAAAATTTAACAACTACTATTCCTATTGTCTAGTAGATTGCTTATTTGATCCTCATACCTTCTTAAAACTTGAATATTAAGCCCTAACTACTTCAAAGGACCCAAAGTCAAATATTTAAATCCAAGTTGATGAGTCACTACTAGGCAAGCTGGTGGCTTATTCCCATCCTGGGAAAGTCCTCTGATTTGTTTTCAGCCTCTTGTCCGCACTCTAGACTGACATTTCCATAAAAAAAGAAGTTTAAAGAATGCCCCTTCCTGCCTTTCTCTTTAGGAATCTTGCTCCTCTTATTCTAGTTCCTCACCCATGTCCATGTTTTCAAAAAGATTCTATCATTTAAACTATTTTCTACTTTGTCTAAGATTTTACTAGTTCACACTGTGCTGTAATCTTCATAACTAACCAATAGACATGGTAATGTGGAAGGTAGAATGTATCATGAAGTCCCAGACCTAAACAAAGAACTATAGACAACTAATGACAGCTCAAGAGAGAAAATTCTCTTCCAGGGATGAGACACTTTTGTTAAATGCATAAGGGTCAGCTTTTAATCAAAACAGCATGAATGGACTCAGCATACTGTATCTATATATTTGTTCAAAATAACTAGTAATAGCTATAATAACTGTCCTTAATTGGAAGGAAATGTAACAAATTCTCACCAGTGTGATAATTACTATAATTTTCTAATATTTACTATTGGATTAAGAAATTCATGTTTATTTCAAGACTTCTACCTTCTATATTCTAATGTAAATAAATAGCAAAATTTTTCAAATTATTTTAATTAATCATATTCCATTATAATAACCTTTTGAATATATAGAAAATTTTGCATCTTTCAGAAAGGCATTTTTATTTCTGAAAAAGTTATATTCTTGAGATAGATAGATAGATAGATAGATAGATAGATAGATAGACACTTTAGAAATATATTTAAGATATTTCAACCTATATGCTTTAAGAGAATTTATCTCCTCTCTTCTTTTATGAAGGAATCAGGTCATCCAAAAAACTTAACTACCTGATCCTGATCATATTTTGTATTCTACACAAAGTTCAATGCAAAAAGTACTTTTCACTGCACTCTTCTATCTATCTATCTATCTATCTATCTATCTATCTATCTATCTATCTTCATGCATATATCTACCTATTTATTTATTATTGTTATTGTTTTTATTGAAAAGGGAAGCAAAAACATTTTATGATAAAATTAAATATTTACGGGGAAAATATTTCAGATAAAATAGAAGAGATAAATAGAAAAACTTGTTAATATTTTTGCATCGATATTTATAAGGGAAATTGGCCTGAAATTGTCTTTCTTAGTTGGATCTTTGTGTGGTTTTTGTATCAGCGTAATAGTGGCTTCAAAGAAGGAGTTGGGTAGTGTTCCTTCTGTTTCTATTTGGTGGAAAAGTTTGAAGAGTATTGGTGTTAAGTCTTCTTTGAAGGTCTGATAGAATTCTGCACTGAAACCATCTGGTCCTGTGCTTTTTTTTGGTCGAAAGGCAATCTATGACCCCTTCTATTTCTTTAGGGGTTATGGGTCTGTTTAGATGGTCTATTTGATCCTGGTTTAATTTTGGTAATTGGTATCTGTCTAAGAAAATGTCCATTTCCTCCAGATTCTCCAGTTGTGTTGAGTACAGATTTTTGTAGTAGGATCTGATGATTTTTTGAATTTCCTCAGTTTCTGTTGTAATATCTCTGTTTTCATTTCTAATTTTGTTAATTTAGATACATTCTCTGTGCCCTTTGGTTAGTCTGGCTAAGGCTATATCTATCTTGTTAATTTTTTCAATGAACCAGCTTTTGGTTTTGTTGATTCTTTGTATGGTTCTCTTGGTTTCTACTTGATTGATTTCAGCCCTGAGTTTGATGACTTCCTGTCTTCTTCTCCTCCTGGGTGAATTAGCTTCTCTTTGTTCCAGGGCTTTCAGTTGTTCCGTTAATCTTCTAGTGTATGCTCTCTCAAATTTCTTTTTGGAGGCACTCAAAGCAATGAGTTTTCCTCTTAGCACTACTTTCATTGTGTCCCATAGATTTGTGTATGTTGTGCCTTCATTTTCATTATATTCTAAGAAATATTTGATTTCTTTCTTTATTTCTTCCTTGATCAAGGTATCATTGAGTAGAGTACTGTTCAGTTTCCAAGTGTATGTGGACTTTCTTTTGTTTTTATTGTTATTAAAGACCACTTTTACTCCATAGTTAGCTGATAGGAGGTATGGGATTATTTCAATCTTCTTATATTTATTGAGGTCTGTCTTGTGACCAACTATATGATCTATTTTGGAGAAGGTACCATGAGGTGTTGAGAAAAAGGTATATTCTTTTGCTTTGGGATGAAAAGGTCTATATATGTCTGTTAACTCCAATTGGTCCAAAGCTTGAATTAGTTTCACCGTCTCCCTGTTTAGTTTCTGTTTTCCTGATCCATCCATTGGGGAGAGTGGAGTGTTGAAGTCACCCACAATTATTGTGTTAGGTGCAATGTGTGCTTCGAGCTTTAGTAAAGTTTCTTTTATGAATGAGGGCACCCTTGTATTTGGGGCATAGATGTTCAGGATTGAGAGTTCTTCTTGTTGGATTCTTTCTTTGACCACCAAGAAGTGACCTTCGATGTCTCTTTTGATGATATTAGGTTGAAAGTCAATTTTATCTGATATTAGAATGGCAACTCTGGCTTGTTTCCTGGGACTATTTGCTTGTAAAATTGTCTTCTAGCCTTTTACTCTAAGGTAGTTTTTGTCTTTGACACTGAGGTGTGTTTCCTGTATGCAACAAAATGTAGGGTCCTGTTTACATAACCAGTCTATTATTCTATGTCTCACTAAAATTCTTGCCCACCAAATCCAAGAACACATCAAAACGATCATTTACCATAATCAAGTAGGCTTCATCCCAGGGATGCAGGGATGGTTCAATATAAGGAAATCCATAAATGCTATCCACTACATAAACAAACTCAAAGAAAAAAAAAACACATGATCATTTCATTAGATGCTGAAAAAGCATTTGACAAAATTCAGCATTCTTTTATGCTAAAAGTCTTAGAAAGGACAGGAATTCAAGGTCTATATCTAAACAAAGTAAAAGCAATATACAGCAAACTGGTAGCCAACATCAAACTAAATGGAGAGAAACTTGAAGCAATCCCACTAAAATCAGGGACTAGACAAGGCTGGCCCTTTCTCCATATCTTTTCAATATAGTTCTTGAAGTCCTAGCTGGAGCAATTAGACAACATAAGGAGGCCAAAGGGATACAAATTGGAAAGGAGGAAGTCAAACTATCACTATTTGCAGATGATATGATAGTATACTTAAGTGACCCTAAAAACTCTACTAGAGAACTCCTACAGTTGATAAACAACTTCAGCAAAGTGGCTGGCTACAAAATCAACGCAAGCAAATTAGTAGCCTTTATATATTCAAAGGATAAGCAGACTGAGAAAGAAATTAGGGAAATGACTCCCTTCACAATAGCTATAAACAGCATAAAGTATCTTGGAGTGTCTCTAACCAAACAAGTGAAAGACCTATATGACAAAAACTTCAGATCTCTGAAGAAAGAAATCGAAGAAGATCTCAGAAAATAGAAAATCTTCCATGCTCCTGGATTGGCAGGATTAATATAGTTAAAATGGCCATCTTGCCAAAGGCAATCTACAGATTCAATGCTATCCCCATAAAAATCCCAACCCAGTTCGTCATAGAGCTATGAAGAGCAATTCTCAAATTCATCTGGAATAACAAAAAACCCAGGATAGCTGAAACTATTCTCAACAGTAAAAGAACTTCAGGGGGATTCAGTATCCCAGACTTTAAACTTTACTACAGAGCAATAGTATAAAAATTGCATGGTATTGGTACAATGTCAGGCAAGCGGATCAATGGAATAGGACTGAAGACCCAGAAATGCACCGACACACCTATGGTCACTTGATCTTCGACAAAGGAGCTGAAAGCATCCAGTAGAAACAAGATAGTCTTTTCAACAAATGGTGCTGGTTCAATTGGATGTCAGCATGCAGAAGAATGAGAATCGATCCATTCTTATCTCCTTGTACTAAGCTCAACTCCAAATGGATCAAGGACCTCCACTTAAAACCTGACACACTGAAACTAATAGAAAAGAAACTAGGGAAGACCCTTGAGGACATGGGCACAGGGGAAAAGTTCCTGAATAGAACACCAATAGCTTATGCTCTAAGATCAAGAATTGAGAAATGGGACTTCATAAAACTACAAAGTTTCTGTAAGTCAAAGGACACTGTCAAAAGGACAAACCATCAACCAACAGATTGGGAAAGGATCTTCACCAACCCTAAATCCGACAGAGGGCTAATATCTAATATATACAAAGAACTCAAGAAGGTAGAACACAGAGAACCAAATAGCCCCATTAAAAAGTGGGGTACGGAGCTAAACAAAGAATTTTCACATGAAGAACTTCGGAGGGCTGAGAAACGCCTTAAGAAGTATTCAACATCATTAATCATTAGGGAAATGCAAATCAAAACAACCCTGAGATTTCACCTCACACTAGTCAGAATGGCTAAGGTCAAAAACTCAGGAGACAGCAGGTGTTGGCGAGGATATAGAGAAAGAGCAACACTCCTCCACTGCTGGTGGGATTGCAAGATGGTGCAACCACTTTGGAACTCAGTTTGGTGGTTCCTCAGAAAACTGGGCATGACACTTCCTGAGGACCCTGTTATACCACTCCTGGGCATATATCCAGAGGATTCTTCAGCATGCAATAAGGACACATGCTCCACTATGTTCATAGCAGCCCTATTTGTAGTAGCCAGAAACTGGAAAGAACCCAGGTGTCCTTCAATGGAGGAATGGATACAAAAAATGTGGTATATTTACACAATGGAGTACTATTCAGCCATTAGAAACAATTAATTCATGAAATTCTTAGACAAATGGATGGAGCTGGAGAACATCATACTAAGTGAGGTAACCCAGTCTCAAAAGATCAATCATGGTATGCACTCACTGATAAGTGGATATTAGCCTAGAAACTTTGAATACCCAAGACATAATCCACATATTAAATTGTGTCCAAAAAGAATGGAGTAGTGGCCCCTGGTTCTGGAAAGACTCAGTGCAAGAGTATAGGGGAATTCCAGAACAGGGAAGTGGAAAGGGGTAGATGGAGGAATAGGGGGGAGGGAAGAGGGCTTATGGGACTTGCAGGGAGTGGGGACCCAGAAAAAGGGAAATCATTTGAAATGTAAATAAAAAATATATCAATAAAAAAAAGAAAAAAGAAAAACATGTTAAAATTAACAATTTTCATGGCAAATTAAAGAGTAAAGTGGTAGACATATAAAGCATTGCTAAATTAATTTAAATATGAAATAGAGACATTTTATGATAGAATTGAAGATTTACATGGAAAATATTTCTGACAAAAATTGTAGAAAAATGTAGAAAAACATGTTAGAATTGAAGATTATCATGTAAAATTTTATATAGATATAATAATGATAGGCATAAAAGTATTCCTAAATTGATTGAAAGTGGAATTATAAACCTTTTCTGATAAACTTGAAGATTTACATAGAAAATACTTCTGATAAAATTGAAATATATAGTAAAACATGTTAAAATTAAAGATTATCATGGAAATTATACAAATAAAATGATAGGCATAATGATAATTCTAACTTCATTGAAGATGGAATTATAAACTTTTTCAGATAAAATTGAAGATTTACATGGAAAACACTTTGGTAAAATTCAAGAAATATATAGACAAACACGTTAAAATTGACTGTTTCATGGAAAAATTTTACATATAAAATGGTAGATATAAAAACTTTCTAAATTAATGGATTGTGGAATTAGAAACCATTTGTGATCAAATCAAAGATTTACATTGAAAACATTTCTTATAAAATAGAGGAAATATATAGAAAGACATTAAAATTGAAGATTATCATGAAAAAAATGATTATAAAATGGTAGAGATAAAAAAGATTACTAAATTAATTAAAAGGGGAATTACCAACATTTTCTATTAAAATTGAAGATTTATATGAGAAATATTTCATTAGTCTATTTCTTTTTATAGGGGAGTTGAGTCCGTTGTTGTTAAGAGATATTAAGGAATAGTGATTGTTGCTTCCTGTTATTTTTGATGTTATTTTTATGTTTGTGTGGGTATCTTCTTCCTTTACGTTTGTTAGAAGAAGATCACTTTCTTGCTTTTTCTAGGGTGTAGTTTCCCCTCCTTGTGTTGGCATTTTCCATCTATTATCCTTTGAAGGGTGGGATTTGTGGGAAGATACTGTGTAAATTTAGTTTCATAATGGAATATCTTGGTTTCTTCATCTATGATGATTGAGAGTTTTGCTGGGTATAGTAGCCTGGGCAGGCATTTGTGTTCTCTTATGGTCTGTATGAGGTATGCCCAAGATTCTAGTTTTCACCATCTTTGGTGAGAAGATTGGTATAATTCTGATAGGTCTGCCTTCATAAGTTACTTGCCCTTTTTCCCTTACTGCTTTTAATATTCTTGGTTTAGTGAATTTGATGTTTTGATTATTATGTGCCAGGAGGAGTTTCTGTTGGAGTTCTGAAGGCTTCTTAAATGTTCATGGGCATTTCTTTCTTTAGGTTAAGGAAGTTTTCTTCTATAATTTTGTCAAAGATATTTACTGACTCTTTAAGTTGTAAATTGTCGTTCTCTTTTATACTCATAATCCTTAGCTTTTGTCTTTTCATTGTGTCCTAGATTTCCTGGATGATTTGGGTTACCAGCTTTATGCATTTTGCCTTTTCTTTGACTGTTGAGTCAATGTTTTCTATGGTATCTTCAGCACCTGAGGTTCTTTCTTCTATCTCTTGTATTCTGTTGTTGATTCTTGCATGTATGACTCCTGAAGTCTTTCCAAGGTTTTCTATCTCCAGAGATGTTCCACTTTGTGATTCCTTTATTGTTTCTACTTCCACTTTTAGATCCTGGATGGTTTTGTTCAGTGCCTTCACTTGATTGTGTTTTCCTGTAATTCTTTAAGGGAGTTTTGTGTTTCTTCTTTAAGGGCTTCTGCCTGTTGACCCATGATCTCTTGTATTTCTTTAAGGGATTTTTGTGTTTCCTCTTTAAGGGCTTTTACCTGTTCACCCATGATCTCCTGTATAACTTTAAGGTAGTTATTTAAGTCTTTCTTAAAGCCCTGTATCAGCATCATGAGATACAATTTTAAATCCAACTCTTGCTTTTCTGGTGTGTTGGGGTATCTGGGACTTGCTGTTGTAGGAGAACTGGGTTCTGATGTTGTCATGTGGCCTTGGTTGCTGTTGGTAGGGTTCTTGTGCTTGCATTTCACCATCTGGTTATCTCTGGTACTATTTGGCATTGTTGTCTCTAGCTGGAGTTTGTTCCTCCTGTGGGATTTCAGAAGTGAAAGCACTGGGGGAGATCACTCTCTCATGGCAGACTGTGCACAAAAGGCTGTGGAGTCTCCTGGCTCCCTGGTGCCAATGGCAGCAGAAAGACTTCTGTCCTACCTGCTCCACTGATCTTATGCCCTGTGTACTCCTAGCTAGGCTCCTCCAGAGAGAAGATGGAGATCTCACCTCTGCACTCAGAAGTGAAAGCACTGCTGGGAGATTACTTTCTCCTGGTGGGTTGTGCACAGAAGGCTGTGGAGTCTCCCAGCTCCCTGGTGCTATTGTTGCTGTTCTAAGACAAGATTTTATTCTATATAACTAACCTCAAACTAATCTCAAACTCATAGAGAGTCTCCTGCCTTTGCATCTCAAGCACCAGAATTAAGGGTTAGTACCACCAATCTGGCTTAATTTTACAATTTTTAATTTTCTATATATGAAACTCACTGTATCTGGTCACACTTTATTCTCCTTTCTTTTTTTCACTGATTTTTTCTCTCCCATCCTTTAACTGCCTTACTTGTACATTTATGTCTCAGTCTATGATATATTTGCTTGTGTGCATATGCTTGTATTTAGCTACAATTCCATATATTAATGCTGACACAATAGATGTTCTCTCTCTTATCTTTGTTCACTACTATCATATTCCCCCTTTCCTGTTGATACCTTTTCCTCCCTATCTCTCCTCTGTTTTTATGTCCTATATTATATTTAAATCCAGATTCTACATATGACATTTTTCTTTAAGAGCATGGCTTATTATTTTTTTAAATGAGTCCCAGTTCCATACATTTATGTAAGTTGATAGGATTGCATTCTTCTTTTATGAATAGATAAAATCCCTGTGTGTATGTGCATATGTGTGTGTGTTCAATTCCTCTGCATGTGTGTATAATTCTTAGGTGTGTGTGTATGTGAATCTCTATGTTTCTCTGTATGTTAGTATATCTGTATATCTATATATTTATCAGTGCCTGTGTATGTTTTTCTCTCTGTGTTCTAATCATATATTTGTTAAAATGCAAATTTCTCTATTTTAATTTGCTTCTTTGCCCCATTACAATAATTTAAATACTCAACTCATTTTCAGTACTTTTTGTCCCTATCAACCCAATTTAATATTAAATTTCCATGTGAAAATATCCATAAAAATGATTCTTTGACTTTCACTTGTATCTGGTCTTACCAATCAATACATAAAATTTGACTTGATTCTATCTTATCTCTCTCCAAAGATCTCACTTGCTCTTCTTACTATCTGAACTACTTGAACGTTTTTGAAATAATGATCTCAGTTTTATTTCTTGGAAATTGTCATGTTACGAGACAGCAAGTGCCATCTTTTTAATATCACTATTAACTTTTATTTAACAAGGGAAGTTTATGTTGGTTATAAACATGTAAAATACAGTACTTTTGCTTCAGTAGTTTAAAGGCGTGATTTGTAGTTTTCTCATTTCTTTTATCGCACTTTTAAAAAATACCATGTAATCCAGTTTATTTTTGCTAATGATTAGCTATTTTAAAATCAAACTGAAAAATTAATTCTCTAATATAAGAATACAAGGGCTTTTCTAAGGCATTGGTTATTTTTAGCCTTTTCTTAGAGGGGTTATGTGAGAAATTTCAATCTGAAGATGACAGCCATATTCTTTTTGTGGGATAATTTTCCATTATTTTGTATTATTGTTTTATTTTTTACATTTTATATTTTACTATTTCCTATTTGTCTTCTTATTTTCTTTCCTTAATATTCCCTTGTACTCCCCCTGCAACTTAATTATCAGAATTTCTAATTGTGCATGAAAGTTTAAGGAATTGTACAGCAAAATGTACATTAGTAAGAATGTTTTAATGTTAAACTTTTTGCATTATTAGGGAATGTGGTTGGTCCAAGTTCTCACTCTGTAACCAAGGCTGGACTGAATCTCACTATAAAGAACAGGCTGGGCGCAGCTTGCTCCGGCGGCACTGAACTTAGGTTTCAGTCCTGAGGCCTTCTGTGGGAGCCCTCAGATCTCTGCTTCTGGATCCAGAACAGCCTGGGCTGCAACACCACAACTCTAAGTCCTGCAAGAGGCCAGAGGGGCACCCGGGAGGCCAACTGGGAGGAGGCAGTGTGCTCTGGTGAGTCCAGCAGGCCCCTGTTGGAGCCTTCAGGTGTCTGCTTTGGGATCTGAACAGCCTGGGCCACAGCACTCGGTCTCCAGGAAGTGCAAGAGGCCTGGTGTGCACCTGGAAGCAGACTAGGAGCACACAGCTTGCTCCAGCACAGAGCTTAGGTTCCAGTCCTGAGGCCTCTGGCAGGAGCCCTTGGATCTCCACTTCGAGATCCAGAACAGCCTGGGCTGCAACACCACATCTCCAGGTCCTGCAAGAGGCAAGAGGGGCATCAGGGAGGATGGCTGGGAGGAGTCAGTGTGCTCTGGTGAGTCCAGCAGGCGCCTGCGGGAGCCTTCAGGTTTCTGCTTCAGGATCTGAACAGCCTGGGCCACAGCACCCAGTCTCCAGGCAGTGCAGGAGGTCAGCTGTGCACCAGAGGCTACCTGGGAAGAGGCAGCTTGCAGTGGTGAGTCCAGCATTGACAAGACCAACTAACACTAGTGAGAACTAGATGGCAAAAGGCAAACGCAGGAACGTCACTAACAGAAATCAAGGCAATATGGCAGCATCTGAACCCAATTCTCCTTTAACAGCATGTCCTGGATACCCCATCACACCAGTAAAACAAGATTTGGATTTAATCACTGGTCATGATGCTGGTACAGGAACACATGAAGGACTTACTTAAAGAAATTCAGGAGAAAATGGATCAAAAGTTAGAAGCCCTTACAAGGGAAACACAAAAATCATTGAAAGAAATTCAGGAGAATACAAAAGCCAATAAGGAGAAAACGCAAAAATCACTTAAAGAAATACAGGAGAACTTTGGTCAACAGGCTGATGTCATGAAAGAGGAAACACAAAAATCTCTTAAAGAATTACAGGAAACACAAACAAGCAAGTGAAGGAGCTAAGCAAAACCATCCAAGATCTAAATTCAGAAGTAGAAACAGCTAAGAAAACTCAAAGGCAGACAAATTTGGAGATAGAAAACCTTGGGAAGAAATCAGGGGACATAGATGCAAATATCAAAAAGAGAATACAAGAGATAGAACAACGAATCTCAGATGCTGAAGATTCCATAGAAACCATGGACTCAACAGTTAAAGAAAATGCAAAATGCAAAAAGCTTGTAACCCAAAATATCCAGGAAATCCAGGACACAATGAGAAGACCAAACCTAAGGATTATAGGCATAGATGAGAGTGAAGATTTACAACTTAAAGGGCCAGCAAATATCTTCAATAAAATTATGGAAGAAAACTTCCCTAACCTAAAGAGAGAGATGCCCATGAATATACAAGAAGCCTACAGAACTCCAAAAAGACTGGACCAGAACAGAAATACTTCCCGTCACATAATAATCAAAACACCAAATGTTCTAAACAAAGAAAGAATATTAAAGGCAGTAAGAGAAAAAGGCCAAGTAACATATAAAGGAAGACCTATCAGAATCACAGCAGACTTTTCACCTGAGACTATGAAGGCTAGAAGGTCCTGGGCAGATCTCATGCAGACTCTAAGAGAACACAAATGCCAACCAAAACTACTATATCCAGCAAAACTCTCAATCACCATAGATGGAGAAACTAAGATATTTCACGACAAAACCAAGTTCACCCAATATCTATCCACAAACCCAGCCCTAAAAAGGATAATAGGAGGACAACACCAATACAAAGAGGGAAACTTCACCCTGAAAAAAGCAAGATAGTAACCTTTCATCAAACCCAAAAGAAGTTAAGCAATCAAATTTCAAAAATAACGTCAAAAATGATAGGAAGTAACAATCACTATTCCTTAATATCTCTTAACATCAATGGACTCAATGCCCCAATAAAAAGACACAGACTAACTGACTGGATACGTAAACAGGACCCTACATTTTGCTGCTTACAGGAAACACACCTCAGGGTCAAAGACAAACACTACCTTAGAGTAAAAGGCTGGAAGACAATTTTACAAGAAAATGGTCTCAGGAAACAAGCTGGAGTAGCCATGTTAATATCAGATAAAATTGACTTTCAACCCAAAGTCATCAAAAGAGACTCTGAGGGACATTTCTTGCTGGTCAAAGGAAAAATACAACAAGAAGAACTCTCAATCCTGAACATCTATGCTCCAAATGCAAGGGCACCCTCTTTCATAAAAGAAACTTTATTAAAACTCAAAGCACACATTGCACCTAACACAATAATTGTGGGTGACTTCAACACTGCACTTTCCTCAATGGACCGATCAGGAAAACAGAAACTAAACAAGGACACAATGAAACTAATTGAAGCTTTGGACCAATTAGATTTAACTGATATATATAGAACATTCTATCCTAAAACAAAAGAATATACCTTTTTTTCAGCACCTCATGGTACCTTCTCCAAAATCGACCATATAATTGGTCACAAGACAGACCTCAACAAATATAAGAAGATAGAACTAATCCCATGCCTCCTATCTGATCACTATGGAATAAAAGTGGTCTTCAATAGCAACAGAAACAACAGAAAACCCACATACACGTGGAAATTGAACAATACTCTACTCAATGACACCTTGGTCAAGGAAGAAATAAAGAAAGAAATTAAAGACTTTTTAGAACACAATGAAAATGAAAACACAACATACCCAAATCTATGGGACACAATGAAAGCAGTGCTAAGAGGAAAACTCATAGCCCTGAGTGCCTCCAAAAAGAAAATGGAGAGAGCATACATTACCAACTTAATGACACACCTGAAAGCCCTAGAACAAAAAGAAGCTATTTCACCCAGGAGGAGTAGAAGGCAGGAAATCATCAAACTCAGGGCCGAAATCAATCAAGTAGAAACAAAGAGAACCATACAAAAAATCAACAAAACCAGGAGCTGGTTCTTTGAGAAAATCAACAAGATAGATAAACCCTTAGCCAGACTGACCAAAGGGCACAGAGAAAGTATCCAAATTAACAAACTTAGAAATGAAAAGGGAGACATAACAACGGAAACTGAGGAAATCCAAACAATCATCAGATCCTACTACAAGAGCCTGTACTCAACACAACTGGAGAATCTGGAGGAAATGGACAATTTCCTTGACAGATACCAAATACCAAAATTAAATCAGGACCAACTAGACCATCTAAACAGTCCCATAAAGCCTAAAGAAATAGAAGGAGTCATAGAAAGTCTTCCAACCAAAAAAAGCACAGGACCAGATGGTTTCAGTGCAGAATTCTACCAGACCTTCAAAGAAGAGTTAACACCAATACTCTTCAAACTATTCCACAAAATAGAAACAGAAGGAACACTACCCAATTCCTTCTATGAAGCCACAATTACGCTGATACCAAAGCCACACAAAGATCCAACAAAGAAAGAGAACTTCAGACCAATTTCCCTTATGAACATCGATGCAAAAATACTCAATAAAATTCTTGCCAACCGAATCCAAGAACACATCAAAACGATCATCCACCATGATCAAGTAGGCTTTATCCCGGGAATGCAGGGTTGGTTCAATATACGGAAATCCATCAATACAATCCACTACATAAACAAACTCAAAGAACAAAACCACATGGTCATTTCATTGGATGCTGAAAAAGCATTTGACAAAATTCAGCATCCTTTCATGCTTAAAGTCTTGGAGAGAACAGGAATTCAAGGCCCATACCTAAACATAGTAAAAGCAATATACAGCAAACCGGTAGCCAGCATCAAACTAAATGGAGAGAAACTTGAAGCAATCCCACTGAAATCAGGGACCAGACAAGGCTGCCCCCTTTCTCCTTATCTTTTCAATATTGTACTTGAGGTACTAGCTCGGGCAATTCGACAACATAAGGAGGTCAAAGGGATACAAATTGGAAAGGAGGAAGTCAAACTATCATTATTTGCAGACGACATGATCGTCTACCTAAGTGACCCAAAGAACTCCACTAGAGAGCTCCTACAGCTGATAAACAACTTCAGCAAAGTGGCAGGTTACAAAATCAACTCAAGCAAATCAGTGGCCTTCCTATACTCAAAGGATAAGCAGGCTGAGAAAGAAATTAGGGAAATGACCCCCTTCACAATAGCCACAAACAGTATAAAGTATCTTGGGGTGACTCTTACCAAACATGCGAAAGATCTGTATGACAAGAACTTCAAGACTCTGAAGAAGGAAATGGAAGAAGACCTCAAAAAATGGGAAAACCTCCCATGCTCATGGATCGGTAGAATCAATATAGTTAAAATGGCCATTTTGCCTAAAGCAATATACAGATTCAATGCAATACCCATCAAAATCCCAACTCAATTCTTCACAGAGTTAGAAAGAGCAATTATCAAATTCATCTGGAACAACAAAAAACCCAGGATAGCTAAAACTATTCTCAGCAACAAAAGAAAATCTGGGGGAATCAGTATCCCTGACCTCAAGCAATACTACAGAGCAATAGTGTTAAAAACTGCATGGTATTGGTACAGTGACAGGCAGGAGGATCAATGGAACAGGATTGAAGATCCAGAAATGAACCCACACACCTATGGCCACTTGATCCTCGACAAAGAGGCTGAAAACATCCAATGGAAAAAAGATAGCCTTTTCAACAAATGGTGCTGGTTCAACTGGAGGTCAGCATGCAGAAGAATGCGAATTGATCCATCCTTGTCTCCTTGTACTAAGCTCAAATCCAAATGGATCAAGGACCTCCACATAAAGCCAGACACTCTGAAGCTAATAGAAAAGAAACTGGGGAAGACCCTTGAGGACATCGGTACAGGGAGAAAGTTTCTGAACAGAACACCAATAGCGTATGCTCTAAGAGCAAGAATTGACAAATGGGACCTCATAAGGTTACAGAGTTTCTGTAAGGCAAAGGACACCATCAAGAGGACAGATCGGCAACCAACAAATTGGGAAAAGATCTTCACCAATCCTACATCAGATAGAGGGCTAATATCCAATATATATAAAGAACTCAAGAAGTTAGACTCCAGAAAACCGAACAACCCTATTAAAAAATGGGGTACAGAGTTAAACAAAGAATTCTCACCTGAAGAACTTCGGATGGCGGAGAAGCATCTTAAAAAATGCTCAACTTCATTAGTCATTAGGGAAATGCAAATCAAAACAACCCTAAGATTTCATCTTACACCAGTCAGAATGGCTAAGATTAAAAATTCAGGAGACAGCAGGTGTTGGAGAGGGTGCGGAGAAAGAGGAACACTCCTCCACTGCTGGTGGGGTTGCAAATTGGTACAACCACTCTGGAAAGCAGTCTGGCGGTTCCTCCGAAAACTGGGCACCTCACTTCCAGAAGATCCTGCTATACCACTCCTGGGCATATACCCAGAGGATTCCCCACCATGTAATAAGGATACATGCTCTACTATGTTCATAGCAGCCCTATTTATAATTGCCAGATGCTGGAAAGAACCCAGGTATCCCTCAACAGAAGAGTGGATACAAAAAATGTGGTATATCTACACAATGGAGTACTATTCAGCCATTAGAAACAATGAATTCATGAAATTCTTAGGCAAATGGATGGAGCTAGAGAACATCATACTAAGTGAGGTAACCCAGACTCAAAAGGTGAATCATGGTATGCACTCACTAATAAGTGGTTATTAACCTAGAAAACTGGAATACCCAAAACATAATCCACACATCAAATGAGATACAAGAAGAAAGCAGGAGTGGTCCCTGGTTCTGGAAAGACTCAGTGAAACAGTATTTGGCAAAACCAGAATGGGGAACTGGGAAGGGGTGGGAGGGAGGACAGGGGAAGAGAAGGGGGCTTACGGGACTTTCGGGGAGTGGGGGGGGGGCTAGAAAAGGGGAAATCATTTGAAATGTAAATAAATTATATCGAATAAAAAAAAAAGAGAAAAAAAATGCAAAATGCAAAAAGCTTGTAACCCAAAACATCCAGGAAATCCAGGAAACAATGAGAAGACCAAACCTAAGGATTATAAGCATAGATGAGAGAGAAGATTTACGACTTAAAGGGCCAGCAAATATCTTCAATAAAATTATGGAAGGAAACTTCCCTAACCTAAAGAGAGAGATACCCATGAATATACAAGAAGCCTACAAAACTCCAAACAGACTGGACCAAAACAGAAATACTTCCCATCACATAATAATCAAAACACCAAATGTACTAAACAAGGAAAAAATATTAAAGACAGTAAGAGTAAAAGGCCAAGTAACATATAAAGGAAGACCTATCAGAACCACAGCAGAATTTTCACCTGAGACTATGAAAGCTAGAAGATCTTGGGCAGATCTCATGCAGACTCTAAGGGAACACAAATGCCAGCCAAGACTACTATACCCAGCAAAACTCTCAATCAACATAGATGGAGAAAATAAGATATTCCATGACAAAACCAAGTTTACCCAATATCTAACCACAAACCCAGCCCAACAAAGGATAATAGGAGGAAAACACCAATACAAGGAGGGAAACTTCACCCTGGAAAAAGCAAGTTAGTAACCTTCTCTCATCAAACGCAAAAGAAGTTAACCAATCAAATTTTTAAAATAACATCAAAAATGACAGGAAGTAACAATCACTATTCCTTAATATCTCTTAACGCCAATGGACTCAATGACACAATAAAAAGACAGAGACTAAGAAACTGGATATATAAACAGGACCCTACATTTTGCAGCATACAGGAAACACACCTCAGGGTCAAAGACAAACACTACCTTAGAGTAAAAGGCTGGAAGACAATTTTACAAGCAAATGGTCTCAGGAAACAAGCTGGAGTAGCCATTCTAATATGAGATAAAATTGACTTTCAACCCAAAGTCATCAAAAGAGACTTGAGGGACACTTCTTGCTAGTCAAAGGAAAAATACAACAAGAATTCTCAATCCTGAACATCTATGCTCCAAATGTAAGGGCACCCTCATTCATAAAAGAAACTTTATTAAAGCTCAAAGCACACATTGCACCTAACACAATAATTGTGGGTGACTTCAACACTGAACTTTCCTCAGTGGACCAATCAGGAAAACAGAAACTAAACAGGGACACAGTGAAACTAATTGAAGCTTTGAACGAATTAGATTTAACAGATATATATAGAACATTCTATCCTAAAGCAAAAGAATATACCTTTTTCTCAGCACCTCATGGTACCTTTTCCAAAATAGACCATATAATTGGTCATAAGACAGACCTAAACAAATATAAGAAGATTGAACTGATCCTATGCCTCCTATCAGATCACTATGGAGTAAAAGTGGTCTTCAATATCAACAAAAACAACAGAAAACCCACATACACGTGGAAACTAAACAATATTCTATTCAATGATACCTTGGTCAAGGAAGAAATAAAGAGAGAAATTAAAGACTTTTTAGAACTTAATGAAAATGAAGACATAATATACCCAAATCTATAAGACACAATGAAAGCAGTGCTAAGGGGAAAACTCATAGCCCTGAGTACCTCCAAAAAGAAAATGGAGAGAGCATACACTAACAGCTTAATGACACACCTGAAAGTCCTGGAACAAAAAGGAGCTATTTCACCCAGTACGAGTAGAAGGCACAAAATCATCAAACTCAGGGCTGAAATCAATCAAGTAGAAACAAAGAGAACCATACAAAGAATCAACAAAACCAGGAGCTGGTCCTTTGAGAAAATCAATAAGATAGATAAACCTTTAGCCAGACTGACCAAAGGGCACAGAGACAGTATCCAAATTGACAATCTTAGAAATGAAAGGGGAGATATAACAACAGAAACGGAGGAAATTCAAAAAATCATTAGATTCTACTACAAAAGCCTATACTCAACACAACTGGAGAATCTGGAGGAAATGGACAGTTTCCTAGACAGATATCTAACACCAAAACTAAATAAGGATCAAATAGATCAACTAAACAGTCCCATAACACCTGAAGAAATAAAAAGGGTCATAGAAAGTATCCCAACCAAAAAAAGCACAGGATCAGATGGCTTCAGTGCAGAATTCTATCAGACCTTCATAGAAGACTTAACACCAATACTCTTCAAACTATTCCACAAAATAAAAACAGAAGGAACTCTACCCAACTCATTCTATGAAGCCACAATTACGCTGATACAAAAATCACACAAAGATCCAACAAAGAAAGAGAACTTCAGGCCAATTTCTTTTATGAATATCGATGCAAAAATACTTAATTCTTGCCAACCGAATCCAAGAAAACATCAAAACAATCATCCACCATGATCAAGTAGGCTTCATCCCAGGAGTTCGGGGATGGTTCAATATAAGGAAATCCATCAATGCTATCCACTACATAAACAAACTCAAAGAAAAAACCATATGATCATCTCATTAGATGCAGAAAAAGCATTTGACAAAATTCAGCATCCTTTCATGCTAAAAGTCTTGGAAAGAACAAGAATTCAAGGCCCATACCTTGTTAAAGCAATATACAGCAAACCGGTAGCCAACATCAAACTAAATGGAGAGAAACTTGAAGCAATCCCACTAAAATCAGGGACTAGACAAGGCTGTCCCCTCTCTCCATATCTTTTCAATATAGTACTTGAAGTTCTAGCTAGAGCAATTAGACAACATAAGAAGGTCAAGAGGATACAAATTGGAAATGAAGAAGTCAAATTATCACTATTTGCAGATGACATGATAGTATACTTAAGTGACCCGAAAACCTCCACCAGAGAACTCCAACAGCTGATAAACAACTTCAGCAAAGTGGCTAGTTATAAAATCAACTCAAGCAAATCAGTTGCCTTCCTATACTCAAATGATAACCAGGCTGAGAAAGAAGTTAGGGAAATGACACCCTTCACAATAGCCACAAACAATATAAAGTATCTTGGTGTGATTCTAAACAAACAAGTGAAAGATCTATATGACAAGAACTTCAGGTCTCTGAAGAAGGAAATTGAAGAAGACCTCAGAAAATGGACAAATCTGCCATGCTCGTAGATCGGCAGGATTAATATAGTTAAAATGGCCATCTTGCCAAAAGCAATCTACATATTCAATGCAATCCCCATCAAAATCCCAACTCAGTTTTTCACAGAGTTAGAAAAAGCAATTCTCAAATTCATCTGGAATAACAAAAAAAAACCCAGGATAGCTAAAACTATTCTCAACAACAAAAGAAATTCTAGGGGAATCAGTATCCCTGATTTCAAGCAATACTATAGAGCAATAGTATTAAAAACTACATGGTATTGGCACAGTGACAGACAAGTGGACCAATGGAAAGAATTGAAGATCCAGAAATGAACCCACACACCTATGGTCACTTGATCTTTGACAAAGGAGCCAAAAACATCCAGTGGGAAAAAAAAAGATAGCCTTTTCAACAAATGGTGTTGGTTCAATTGAAGGTCAGCATGCAGAAGAATGCGAATTGATCCATTCTTATCTCCATGTACTAAACTTCACTCCAAGTGGATCAAGGACCTCCATGTAAAACCAGACACACTGAAACTAATAGAAAAAAATGGGGAAGACCCTAGAGGACATGAGCACGGGGGAAAAGTTCTTGAACAGATCACCAATAGCTTATGCTCTAAGATCAAGAATTGACAAATGGGTCCTCATAAAATTACAATGTTTCTGTAAGGCAAAGGACACTGTTAAAAGGACAAAACAGCAAACATCAAATTTGGAAAGGATATTCACCAACCCTACATCTGATAGAGGGCTAATATCCAATATATACAAAGAACTCAAGAAGTTAGACCCCAGGGAACCAAATAACCCTATTAAAAATGGGGTACACATCTAAACAACGAATTTTCTCCTGAAGAAATTCGGATGGCCGAGAGGCACCTTAAGAAGTGCTCAACATCATTAGTCATTAGGGAAATGCAAATCAAAACAACCCTGAGATTTCACCTTACACCAGTCAGAATGTCTAAGGTCAAAAACTTAGGAGACAGCAGGTGTTGGCGAGGATGTGGAGAAAGACGAACACTCCTCCACTGCTGGTGGGGCTGTAAGATGGTACAACCACTTTGGAAATCAGTCTGGAGGTTCCTCAGAAAACTGGACATGACACTTCCGGAGGACCCTGCTATACCTCTCTTGGGCATATACCTAAAGGATTCGCCGGCATGCAATAAAGACACATGCTTCATTATGTTCATAGCAGCCTTATTTATAATAGCCAGAAGCTGGAAAGAACCCAGATGCCCCTCAAAGGAGGAATGAATACAAAAAATGTGGTATATTTACACAATGGAATACTACTCAGCAATTAGAAACAATGAATTCATAAATTTTTAGGCAAATGGTTTGATCTGGAAAATATCATCCTAAGTAAGGTAAACCAGTCAGAAAAGAATACACATGGAATGCAATCTCTGATAAGTGGATATTAATTAGCCCAGAAGCCGTGAGTACCCAAGGCACAAATCGCATAACAAATGACTCCCAATGAGAAGTATGGAGAGGGTCCTGATCCTGGAAAGAATTGATCTAGCATTGGAGGGGAATATAAGGACAGAGAAAAAAAGGAGGGAGGTGATTGGAGAATGGGTGGAGAGAAGAAGGTTTATGGGACATATGGGGAGGGGGGATCTGGGAAAGGGGAAATCATTTGGAATGTAAACAAAGAATATAGAAAATAAAAATATTTAAAAAAAAAAAAAAGAACAGGCTTGTTTCAAAGTCATAAAGATCCACCTGTCTCTGCCTTCCAGTCTGAGATCATTGATGTGTGCTTTTGAATGTGATGATTATAACATAAAGAATTAGATGCAAGAAAGCAGACAGAGGTAGCATTCAGAACTCTGCAATTACATTTTGGATTGCAGTGGAGCTGAAATATTAATGTGATCTCAGGGACACAGAAGAGGTTGTGAGAGTTTTGTCAAATATATAAGACACATGAAGGAGCATTCATATAGATGGCCCACTATAAAAGACAAAATAGATGTTGGAAATGGAAAAAAAAATATGAGAGATCCTCAAATCAGAGAGGAGAAAGGCACATTGGCCACAAGGGGAGTTTTTCTTTGACAAATCTTGAGACAGTTATCTAATAGAATTTTTGATGTGCAAAGGAAGGAGTGGACAGGTGGTTTGAGAACGCTATATATTTAGGCACTGTTTAAAGGACAGTAGCTAAATCACTGAGACTTTGTGTAAGCAAGTAAGTAAGTTCCCCTGCCACCAACAAACAAGCGTTTAACGGAATTCTCATGCCGCACTCAGGAGAAGATCTTCTTTACATTAGGGAGATAACTGACCAAAGCTTGATTCAAGAGCAAAGAGAATATAAAAGCAGTAAATGGGAGACAAAAGTGTGAAATAAAATATTTTTTCTAATCAAAGGAAAAGGTTTGGAGTTGGGAAGATGGTTCAGGGGCAAAGTATTTGTCACTTAAATATGAGTACAGGTATTTAAATACCTGGGACTTACATTAAAAAAAAAAACTAGGCATTCCCATAATCCCAAACCTTATTAAATTGAAATAAGAGAATCTCTGAGCTTTAACAGTAGTTGATCTAAAAAAGCAGATGAGGTCCAGACATCTGTAGAGATCTTGCCTCAAAATGTAGATGTACAGTGACCAATAAATACACATACTATTTATTTCTTGTCTGGACACAGTGTACTTTTGTACACATACATACAAATATCTACATGTATTCCATAGACAAAAACAAAAGCAAATTTAAAAATGAATAATTAAATAATAAAAATTTCAAAGATAAGGCATCACTGCTCGGTAGTAGTATATACAAGTCAATCTCATGTAGAAGGTTGCTTTTCCATACTAAATATTAGAGCAGATCCATTCTTCATGAGAAAACATATTTCTTTTCTAAAGAATAAACCAATCTTATCACCTTTCTATGAATACTTCCTGCTCTTCATAAAGACTCTTCAGTGCACCTTTATTGTAAAACTTTCAATTTTTACTTTATGTTGAGAAATTATTTTTCAAAGGAAAATAGAAAAGCAGAATAAATGCATCTACTTAGAAATTTAACTTTCAATAAATGTCTGTGAATTTTTAAAGTAAAATGACTATGACAATTAAACAACTATGGAAGCATTTGAAATATCTTGAAAAAAGATGCTGGATAGGCTTACTTTGTTATTCTATAAATATTCTCCTTTCCAGAAAAAAATGATTAGTCTTAAATTCAGCCATAATATAATTCAATTACACTCAAAATACTTACAATTTTCTATAAAGCTTTAAAAATTATGCCTCTGACATTGGCAGTATTAGCCTTTTAAAAAATCCATTTTGCCTCCTTTTGACATTGCTTTATTCTAGACCAATTACAAATAGTGCAGCCTCAACAAGATTTAAAAGCTCAAACATACCATGAAGCGATACAGAACAGAAATTAAAATTCATGTATTAATTTTCTTTTGTATTTCCATAACTATGTATTCTTACCTCGTCTGCTACTGAAACCTCTAAACCTCTATGTGAATAATTTTGAAATATTTTCCTTGTCTTAATGACTCTTTGTTCTCTATTTCATGACTTTTTGTTATGCTAGTGAAATAATATTGAAAGTCAAATGTTCATTGTAAGTTATAACACTTTTATACAATTGTCAGGGTCAATTTCATTCTCCATGGGAAATTCTCTCCTACTCCTTTCCATAATTCTGGGAAATAGCTGGAGTTCGGTAATGGCCAAAGAAAAACAACAGGGCTATTATGAGAGAAAGGATTAAAATAATGAAAAGGAAATGATAAGTCACTTTCGTAGGTTACCTGTGACATGCTCTCTTGAAGCCCCTGTTTAGAATGCAGGTATTAGGGATGTCTCTTGAGTTCTGTATAAAATGCTGAGCTCTCTACCAGTCCAATCACTGTCTTTGATGCTGCTTTGTGCTTTCTAGCAAATGTTAGTTAAGATATTGTATACTGTGTTTACTTAGATATTTTAGATATTGGATGCTTTTCTTAATCAAATATAACATAAGAAAGAAAGGGTTTATTTTGATACAGTCCACTGTGAAACAGAAGGCAAGGCATGACAGCAAGAATATGATATCAAGTGATAGCATTTTCATCTCCATATAGAAATCCGAGAGACATCAGGAAATGAGGCAAAGCATCCTTCACCAAGGCCTTACCTCTGAAAGGTCCCACAGACATCACAAACAGCACAGTCAACTAAAGGCCAAGTGTCAAATATATGCATGAATAGGAGACATTTCTCATTTAAATAACAGTTACATATGTCATTTACTGTAAAAAGAACATTTTACGCAAAAGAAATGCTCATGGTTTCAGAAGGTAGAAGATTATGGTGGTGGGAACTTATGGAGAATGCTGTCCATATCTTAAGAAACAGAAACAATAGATGATAGATGGATGGATAGATAGATATGAGATAGATAGATAGATAGATAGATAGATAGATAGATGATAATATAAACAGATTATAAATACATGCATTCTAATATGTGATGGAAACCTAAATATATACATACATATATACATACATACATACATGCATACATACATACATACATACATATAAAGACATTCACATACATACATACATATATACATGTTCTCTTAGAGACCTACCTTGAAAGGTGAACTCTTATTTTAGTCATAATATAACATTAGTTATATTGGATTAGTTTTTACTCTCAGCATTCTCTTGACCATTTGAGAAAAGGCTCCACTAAGAAGAGGCAATGACATTAAGATTTAAAGCTTATGTGATGATAAACTTAAGAAGGCTTTGCATTCTGCTCCTTATAGTACGCTTTCCATGGCAAACACACCTCTAAACTTTCCAGTCTGAGTTTCCCCTTTTTACAGTGAAATTCCATTGTGGCAATTGGAAGAAATCCATCTCTCTACAAACTACTCAGTGGTAGAAACATGACTCCAACCTCAGTGTCACAGTGTCTTAGTGTGTAGACCATAAGATTAAGTATGAGACCGATTTGGCCTTAGAGTCTCCACCTTATTTCACCTAGAAACTTTACCTCTGCAGAGGTTAAAATGCTGTTAGAGTTGAGTCCTCAAGCTCCCAGGAAGGATCATGCATGCTACATTGAGAAGGTTTAATGTAAAAGACGAAGGTTTTAAGTCTATATGCTTTAATTCTTACAGTAAGCTAAGCTGCTTGAAGCTAGCAAACCTAGACTAGTTTGCTTTGCTTGAATGGGACCCAAACCTGGTATTATTTAAATGTTCTTAGTCTGAATTACTTAACTCTCTCACTTGAACTGAAGGAATCCTAGAATTTCCTCTAACCTTGACTTTGATGCAAATAAGTTAATAAACTCAGGAGCAACCGAATAAAGGACAAGTGTTTTGATAATTGACCATGGCATTTTTTTTTTATAGATCAGATAAATTTTTAAAACTAGGATTTTATTTGTGTCATTTCCCCTCTTAAGACCCTTGATCTTTGCATTGCATTTGAAATAAAATCCAGGCTCCTTTCAGTACCCATCTCTTGCTGCTGTCACCTGTTACACACCCTCATTGCAGTCCTTGAGTCTATTATCCACCTTTCATGTTTGTATCAGCATCTACCCAACCACTGGCAATTACTGCATGGTTTCCCTTATGTTGTAAGTTTAGATGATTCTATGTAAGATCATTATGAAAACTATGGTTAACAACATGAATTGTAAATTGAAGTTTTCAGTGAGAGTGAATATTAACTAATCTATGTATAACACTATGAAGTATAGGGTACATTTAACTAGCTTGATAATGCAATCATTTTGCCATTATATATTATCAAAATATTATATATATATATATCTGCATGCATGTATTTGTGTCAACAGTAATTTGGTTTATAGTTGAAAAATAACTTTCTATTCTTACCTTATAATTTCTAATTCTTTCAATTCTATGTTTTACATTATATTAGGAAGTAATTTTTGTTTTTAATATTTCTCATTTTTTTTCAGTTATTTACAAATGTTCTTGTAGTAGTGGAAATTTGGTGGCCACAAAAAAAAATTATTTTTTCATGCCTGCTGCATGGTAGACATTATATCAATGAATACCACCAAGATACTAACACCAAAATCAAAATTTAAAATTCAAATTTGTTAAATTGTTAAGTCTTGAAATGACATTCTAATTGCTTCATGTATTTCTGGAATATTCTGTAATTCTTACTTCATGTCTTCAAAAGCAATTGTTTTCTGCAAAGAACCTGTTTCTTTACATGTCATTCAAGATCTCACCTGCACACCCTTCTCCTCCACTACCCTCTCCCCACTCTTTCTACCTCCTTGATGATTTAATGTGAGAAATATATTAATTCTGTATGTTTAGCAACCTTATGACACATCCTTTCACAATTTTTGTTAAATTTGAAGCCATTAATTTTAAAAATAAGTGCCAAATCTAAATCCTTGTGTTTGATCCTTTGTGATGACAAACAGGTGTGGTTAAGAGGATCTTATTCTGTCTTCCATTTTTCTTTGTTATTTGTCCAGTCTATATATAGTGAAGTGTGATGTTTCTGTATTTGGCTTTATATCCTTACATATGTATATAGTAAAAGGACATCAATAGTCTCTTAACTTTAAAATTTACTGTATATTTTTAATTGTTGCTTTTCCTCTATTTAACTCATCTGTACAATATTTTTCTAATTATTGTAACATCTACACTTGCTCCTCTGGGTCTTACAGGTCTTGCTCTAAAGCTCAGAATGGTATGGAATTCACCATAAAGCTTAATTGGTCTGAACCGTAGCAGTCCTCTAACACAAGTTTTCTAAATATTAAGATGAAAGGCAAGAAGTGTAATACCTGGTTTGTTTTTTGCTTGTTTGTTTGTTTACATGTAAAGTTTATTTTGTGAGTGCATCGATGTCCATTTTTGTTTCCTTTGAAAGTTTACTACATTTTTCTGAATCATATATTTTTACTTTAACTGTAAAAAGTGATAATATCTGCCTTATACAGTAGAACTCACATGTAACTCCAGAAAATGAAAGATGGAGGCAGGCAAATTAGAAAGTTTAGATCATCCTTGACTACCTAGGGCTAGAGGCAAACTTGGCCTGAATGAAGCCTCAAATAATCAAATATATATCAATCAAATATATATCACCCTTAGCTTTCTAATTGTACACTGCTCTGTTCTGTTAATTATACCCTAATGCTTCTTCCAAATGGGTTGGGTGGTCTTTTGTAAAAATATGCTTGACCATAATTGGAAATAGTTCCACAGGCTGTTAATTGAGCTTTTAAGTAGATACATTTTAATATAATGGGGTTTCTGTTGCTACTTCTTGTAAAGGAAATTATTAAAAAAAAAAAAACAAAAAAAACAACGCCCTGCCAGCTCTCCTGCCCAGCCAGACCATAGCACCAAGTACCAGAGGTCCTGCTCAGCCTGGCTTTCACCCCTGCCTCTGAGCCACTCTCTCAGCTAGCTCCCACCGCATCCCAGCTGTGTTTCCTTTCTGCCACAGACCCTGTAAACACTGGACCCAAGTTTCAGTAACCTCTGTCCGTCATTTTTCTGCTATCAGCAAACCCACATTATAGTATCCAAGTAATCAAAACTCTTAATGCTTAATTAGTTAGCCAATTGTATTTATGTAGGTGGAACCCACAATTATATGATGCCAATTTAAAATGATAAAGCTCTTATTCCTATTTTTGACCTTTAGATAAATTAACATCTGATTCCATCTTGATATGCGTCTCATCTCATCCTCCCAACCCTAGCTCCTCCTCCTCCTCTTTCATCTCCAATCCCAGGCCTCTTACTGCCTCAGTGTGATTGAATAGGAAATATCTTGCAACTGCAGTTACTAAAAGAATCACATATGTTAGTCAATCTATTTTTGCACATAATCTATTATGTGGTAAATAATCCAAAATTTGGAATTTGAATCATTAAAACACAAATCCTTGAGGTACACACTCAAAACACAGCCAAATCTTAGTACTTGATCTCAAGTAGGTTTAGCTCATGTGGAAGAGATAATACCAGACCAAACAGCAGGCTAGGAAGGAAGAACTTGTGTATTAGAGACTTTTCCCATCACTGTGACAGAACTTCTACTGAAATAGAAAGGTTTTATTTCTGTTCAGTTTCAAAGAATTTCAGTATTTCCCACAAGGAAGACACAACAGTGTGAGTAATGGCAGGAGCCTGAGGCAAAACACTGGATCATATTTTGGAGGATTAGGAAACAGAGAATGGGACCAGAAAGCTATGATCCTTGAAAGTTGCTCCTAGTGACTCATAAACTGAATCCATGTCTCTCATCCCAAAGATTTTACAGTCTGTAAAAAAATGTTATCAGTTACAGACCTGGTGATCAAACTCATGCGACTACAGGAGATATTTTATATTACCATTGTGTGTATTATAAGCTCCTAAGTATCTTCCAAAGCAAAATGTATTCAACCCAGTTTCAAATGTCAGTAGGCTTAAGAGTCTCCTAAGTGTTTGAAATAAAATCTCCAAACTCTCTTTTGAGACTCAAGGCAAAACCTGAGCTTGAGTCTGTGTAAAACTGAGAAATAATCTAAATACTTCAATTATGCAATGAAGCAAAGTGATCTGAAAAGGAAAAATTGTAGGATAACAATTGGAGATGGCTCAGTGGAATAAACAGTTAATTCTGTAGATCATTGACTGGAATCAATGTGCTTCATCTTATCATCTGAGCTCCAGCTGGCCTCAGCAGCCCCATCTCTAGGATTCTGCAACTTGTAGAGCACATGCATTCTCTCTTGTACTTCAGAGCCTATAACTGCCCAGAGTAGATATTCCACATCCAACCATCTGCATCTTAAAAACCCTGGGGTCTTCTTTCAAACTTGACTTTATCCTTGTAGTTTTAAACGCTGGCAACTCAGGGCCTCTCTGCAGGGAATCTCATTCCATTACACATTGCCCAAACTCACATTTTCTTTTGGGACTTTGGGACAGACTCCCAATGACTCCAATCATGGTAGCATTTCATGTGTGTAAAAAAAATAAGACCATATGGAGAACATTAAGCTTGCTACCATCAGAGATATAGCCTAGCTATCTAAAGACCATGGTTACAATAGGCTGTAAGTCTCTAGGCAGTAGTTGAATCTATAAAAACATTCCCACAGGTGGTCCTATTTAACCAATATACCATGGCAGTCTGATATTATCAGGCAATTTGTTTTTCAATGAAATTTTTAAAAAATGAATTTGCATTGCAAATGAACTTTGTGTTTTTCTTGTGAATTTGAATTGCCCTAAAGCTTTGATACCCTAGCTGGAGCCTTGCTCTCAAAGCATCTTTCATTTTGTTGCACAGCAAACTGTCTTCTCTTAGGTACTGCTGTTCTCTGTAATACCTATGCCTGTTTGGTGTCCCCAGCCTTCTCTGCAGCTTTCAATAGACTGGCTTTCCTTTCCTCATCTTACTATGCCTTGTCCTTGATTTTTGTTCTGACATCTCACTGCAACCCTGGTTAAGATACAAAGATTGAGTGCTATATAACAGTCTAAAGGTTTTAATGTTTTGGATTTTCTTCTACAAAGAAACTCATACTTTGCCTTTAAAATGGGAATCACTGAGATTTGCAGACATGAGCAGAAGGTAGCTTGTTTCTTTCCAAAATATGACATTAACAACCTCCAGTCCAGTTCCCATATGCTCCTTGTCTTCTTGTGAAAGCTCATGAGCTCAGTCTTTATTGTATTTATCTCTTCTGACATTCTGTCCTGAGCTTCGAACAGAATTATCCACTAAGCTTTGCTTACAACATTGTAGAAATTCTGAAGCTCAGTTCCTCCAACATTACCCAGGACAGGTCTGAAGGTCCCTCAAGCCCTTACAGGGAGGCTTATCACAGTAACACCACCATTATTTTGTACCAACTTTCTGTGTTATGAACTTTTTTCAAACTGTAACAAAATATATGAAGGAAGTAGCATCAGGAGGATGAACTGACATTTTGACTTATCCTTTCCAGGGATTTCTGACCACTATGATAGGGAAGAAACAGACAAACAGATCCACAGCAACAAGAGCATGTGGCAGACACTTCCTCACATAGGGAGCAAAAAGCCAAACCAGAGTTAGAGGTGAATACACCCTTCAAATTGTTGCCCATAATAACAACATCTTCTATGCTTCATGATATAGTGTTCTCATGATTTTCTGAAACAAGAGTATCATGCTTGAGTCAAATGTTTACACTCATGTGTTTGCATGTAAACCATAGCAGTGTCTTATAAAACAGAATAAAGATCAAGATAACTTTTCTTCAGCCTAGTTTATCCAGTAACATGAAGTAGTCGTTTTCTCTTTAGCAGTTCACATCTTATTGACTTAGTTTCCCTCAGGGTTACAGGATAGCTACCGCAGCTTCTAACCATTACATGTAAATACCAAAACATTGAACTGAAAAACAGCCACTCTTTCAGCCTTTTAAGAACAAGAAAGGATTTCTACAGACCCCAAGGAAATGTATCTTCATAACATTTATCATAATTGAGTCATATGCCACCTCTTAAACACATCACTGGGAATAGAAATGGGGTTATAGAGCTTAAGTTACTGAAGCACAAGGCTATTTGCTAGATGGTAAATTACATGCATGCCCGCACATGCACATACACATGCATGTGCACACCTACCTAAAACCAGGGCTCGGAAAAAGAGAAAACAGGAATGAGATAGAATAGATAGAATAGATGCCTCTGCTGCTTTCTTCCAGGTTTTATATATATATATATATATATATATATATATATATATATATATATATATATATAAAGTTTTCTTACATATCCTTGTTTGAACTTGTCTTTTTAATTATATGATATCAAAAGTATATTTCCATGTTAGTATACTAAATATATAGACATTTATTATGTAGAAGTTTAAATTTTTATTGAAATATTATTCCATTCACTGCACTAATGTTTTGTTGATAGTCATTTAGATTTTTTTCTGCCATGACAACTGGGATACATAGGGGAAAAAATGAAGCTAAAAAATAAATGTTGACTAGAGAGATACCTGAGATAGGTGAAGGGAGTGAGATAGAAATATCGAGGTAGAGAGATAGAGAATAGGTAATCATGTAGATGAGAACAACATAGAGACAAAATTCAGGTATAATAAATGTTATCTCCTCTTTCAAAATGCATCAGTAAGAATTAAGCTTCAAATGAACGTATACTTTTGTCTGTCAGACCTAACTATATCCCATGTATCTTTCCATGTGATATCATATGCTTTAAGTAGTAAAGAGTCTGCAGTTTTAGTTTTGATTTCCTCTTTGACAGCTATATAGAAGATTTCAAATATTGTTCTGTTATTGGTTTCCAATGTTAAACATCTGTTTATTCTATGTGTTTTTAGTTTTATTATAAGAAGTACAGAGGCAAAGAAAATTACCCATATGGTTTATAATTTGCAGTTTTGTTGACATTTTATTTGTGTTCTAACAAAACTAATTTTAAATTATCAATTTATGTAGAAGAAAACATGCATTTTTCTTAGGACATAAATGTGTAATTAAATATAACATGTAATGGCATGGACAATATATTTACTGAGGACAGTAGAATGAACAGACAGAGATACCCTGTACTTGACCTACTCTCCACAAGGAAGCAGAAAAACAAATGAATGGCTTCATTTTAAAGCGATACTGAAACTGCAATGAGGAAATAAGATTCTCACTCACAGAGACACAAAGTCAACCCTGTTTATTTGTTTATGGATATTCTTCAGAGAAGGATGAAGACTAAGGAAGATTTCCAGGATATGTCTTTGGTTATTACACACAGCTTTACCTCAGGTAACATATCCTAGTGACAAGTTGGAGAAGCTTACATCCCAGTTGGGGAATTTCCTGGAGTCTGTACTATAGATTTACTTTTTAAAAATACATTCTCTTATCTCTAGGACTTTGTCCATATTGCAGGATTCCATGATGGATAACGTATTAGGGAGGACACAAGCTAATATTCACATCACTGACAAGCAATGTAGTTGTCTGATGAGCTGTAGCTCTAATTGTTCCAAGCTTCATAATTAACCCGAGTCAGGACTATAATCAGAACAAGCAGTTTAGCAAGTTGGCATTCTAATCATCCTAACACACTGCTCCCATAAGGTTGGTGGCAGGCCACATGAGTGTTCTACTTATTCCAAGGTATGCAATCTGCTGAGAATCCCGCCATAGTTGTCCAAACATACTGTGCCGATTGGTCTGAGCTACAGGCATCCTCCACCTCTCTACACCACAGGTGTGCATTCCAAGATCACACTGCTCACCTTCACTGGTAACTACGTGTCTAAGCCACTTTTTGGCCTGACAGCATGTCACCACTGTGCTCTATATTCCTGGCACTATGACTCCACTGATATAGTAGCTATCCTGAGACACACCTGGAACATACACACCTGGAAATGAAGTCAATGTAACTCACAAAGCCAGCATCCCCAGACACATGGTCAAATGACGAACATTTATTATGAAATACATCTTGAAGTTTGTCAGAGACTACTAATCCACCCAAAATAAAGATCTCAGTGCAATGTGTATTAGTTTATCAATGTGTCACAATACCTGAGTATATCATAGTAAAGAACCAAGATTTTTATGGACTTTTATTTCAAAGGTTTTAGTTAATGATTGCTTGGCCTTGTTGCATTTGGACCTATAGTGAGGTATATAAAACAGAAAATATACCTTACCTCATTGTACATATAAGACATAAGTAATGGGAAGTGGTAAGCAGTCTTAATATCTTCTTCAAGGTCATATCCCAAATAACCTAATCTTTTTGCAAAGGCACCAACTTCTAAAGATTTTACACCTTCAAATCATGGTATAAGTGTATGTCACCAATCCTTTAACGTCCGTCCCTATAAGAAACTTTTAATCTAAAAAGCATGATATAGCTTCAAGAGAAAATTGAAAAGGAATTATACACAATACCTTCCAAGGTATACAACTCTAGAGGTAGATTTCAAAGAAAGTGTATTGATGACAAACTTGATAAAGACAACTTTTATAACACTAAATTAAGTTTTGTAAATCATAGGTGGTTCAAATTTTTAAGATAATTTATGATATAAATGAGAATTTAACAAAGAGATTTTTGGAATACTTTGAAAGTAAAGAACTAAGTCAAACAGAATATTCAATTGAAAGCTTTAATAATAGACTAGAAGAATATGCCCTTAAGAACATGTCTTCTGAAAACTGAACCAGACAATAAGATGAATTAGAGGGATAAAAAAAGGGAGGAGAAGGAGAAGGGGAATGGGGAAGAAAAGGAAGGAGGAAGAGGAAGAGGAAAAGGACAAGAGATTTTTTTAAATCATCTTTGGGAACATTTCAGTGAAAGAATATTCAAATTTTATATTAAGAAGGGCAAAAAAGGGAGAATATAAAAAATGATTTAAAAAAACTGCACATCAATAAATTTCCCTAATTTAGGAGAAAGAAGTGGATGGCCAGGCTCAGGAGACCTCTCAGTCCCTAAATAAACATAGCTAAAATACATCTGCACCCATGGTATATTGCATTAAAACTAAAAATACAAGAAAAGGAGAAAATTGAAAACACTGTGAGATAAGTACACCAACCACTCTTATGGCTCTTCTTAGAAGATTGAGAACATGTTTATCAATAGAAATCTCTCAGGACCCAAGGCAGAATAAAACATGATAGGTACTGGAAGAAAATAATTAGCAGCAACAAAAAATGAAAATCCAGCAAAGCTATGCTTTAGAAAAGAGGGGGAAACAGAAACTCTTCAAGATGAGAAAACATTGAAGAAATACACAGGAAGAAATGAAAAACAATTGCCACCACTAAACCACATATAAGTGTAAGACTCACAGGAGGAGTAAGAAAAATGAAAGGAGTTGAATGTAGTCAGAAGTAGTAAGTGTTCTGTCTCATAAGTGGGCGCTAAGAAACATTGTGATTGTGCTAGGTTGAGAAGGGAAGAGAGTAGTGGTGTGGAGAGTGGAGGTGAGTGAGGCACAGTTAGTCAGGAGGAATAATTTCTGATGTCTCTCAGCACAGATGGGTGACTAGATGAGTATAGTTTATATGAACATTATGCATTTTATGAAGATTTTTGCAGAAGAGAAGCATGAGGAATCCAAACATAAATAATGTTTTTTTTTTTTATTAAACCTAAGGTCTTTGTCATTGCTAAGCTTTGAAGTCAGTAGAATATATGTGTCTCTGTTCTCCTTTAATACTGATTTTGGTATTGGGGGTCATTTTCTTTACTTTTCTTTTTTAAGGAATGTAATCTAATGATTTGTTTTATTTGATATATTTTTTATTTACATTTCAAATGATTTCCCCTTTTCTGGACTCTCACTCCCCCAAAGTCCCATCAGCCCCCATCCCTCCCCCTGTTTTCCCACCCAACCCTTCCCACTTCCCTGTTCTGGTTTTGCCCTATACTGCTTCAGTGAGTCTTTCCAGAACAAGAGGCCACTCCTCCGTTCTTCTTGTACCTCATTTGATGTGTGGATTATGATTTTGGTATTCCAGTTTTCTAGGTTAATATCCACTTATTAGTGAGTGCATACCATGATTCATCTTTTGAGTCTGGGTTACCACACTTAGTATGATGTTCTCCAGCTCCATCCATTTGCCTAAGAATGTCATGAATTCATTGTTACTAATGGCTGAATAGTACTCCATTGTGTATATATACCACATTTTTTGCATCCACTCTTCTGTTGAGGGATACCTGGGTTCTTTCCAGCTTCTGGCAATTATAAATAGGGCTGCTATGAACATAGTGGAACATGTATCCTTATTACATGCTGGGGAATCTTCTGGGTATATGCCTAGGAGTGGTATAGCCGGATCCTCTGGAAGTGAGGTGCCCAGTTTTCGGAGGAACCGCCAGAATGATTTCCAGAGTGGTTGTACCAATTTGCAACCCCACCAGCAGTGGAGGAGTCAAACATAAATAATTTAAGATTGAATACTAATTACCCTTCAATAAGTATTAAATAAATGTGTCAAAATACAACAGTGAACCCAGTGTATCTAAGTTATGAATGTTACTCTAAATCAAAATAAAGAATGAAAAGTTAAGTCTAATTTTTGATATTTTGACTTGAAAATTAGAAAAAAATTCACAACTATGTATTTTAATAAGTATATTTTTTGTGTAATTTTTTTTATTTTCTATATTCTTTGTTTACAACCCAAAAGCTGTCCCCTTTCCCAGTCCCCCCCATATGTCCCATAAGTCCTCTTCTCTCCATCCATTCTCCTATCATTCCCCCTTCCTTTTCTCTGTCCTGGTACTCCCCTACAATGCTGGTCAAGCCTTTCCAGGATCAGGGACCTCTTCTTATGCCTCCTTTGTCAATGGTATACTGTAGTAAATATACTTATCCACTTTGTTGTATTTAATGATTTGATTCTAGTCTTTTATTTCACATCAGCTGTTATTAGGGAGGTCTGGTCAAAGTCTCATTAGTAGACTTATGTATTGACAGTGGATTTGACAGATTTAGTTGTATCCATCTTCTGAGGTATGTCGTCTGAAACTCTAGTCTCGAAAAGTTGAATCTTAGAACTGCCATTCTTATAACTGGACATTCTACTGCTAGAAGGACAGACCCATCTGGTGCTTTACTCTATGTGTAGAGAATCTGAAGTAAGTCCGTCCTTTCAACCTTTCCAGCTTAGGTCTTGATATGGCTGTCTGCAAGCATGTGAAAGACTCCCAGCTCTTCATGGTATTTTGAACTACATGTTCACCGCTTTCCAAAATTCATTCACTGAAATCCTAACTTCCATGGGGATAGCATTTGGATATGGTTCTTTGGAGAATTAATTCAATGAGCAGAGTAGAGCTGTCACTAACAGAATTAATTTCCTTATAAAAACAAGCCACTCCTAGCTCCCTCCTGTCAAGTAAGGATGTGAAGAGAATTCAACAGGTTCTCACCTGGCAGATGATCCTTTCCAAAATGCAGCTATTCTAGTAGCCTGCTCTCAGATGTCTGTGCAAAATATTGATAGGTAAATGTCACTTGTTGATAACCCTGACACCTATGGCATTTTGTTTTAGTCGCCTGAACAAATTAAAACCAGATATTTCCCCATGACTCCCAGATATCATGAAATCCAGATCAGCCAAATCTGCTGTCTCTTGTGCAGAAAAACAGAAAATGTTTGTTGCTGGCACAGTCAATCTTTTATGGAATGATATCTACCAGTAATAACAGGATAGATGTTGATACTGAAGACCCAACCTCACTACTGCTTTCATGTATTCTACAAACTGTATTTACTGCCATTTGATGACTGTTTATCATTTTAGACATGCATCCTATCTTTTAAAAATGGATATAAATTCTTTGGAGTTCCTGTCAGATTTTAATGTAGCTAAATTATTTGTATCTGATATACATTCTTTTGAAGGCTGACTCATGTTTATTTATTATTACCTTTGTCAAACATCATTTGAAATGTGTTTTATTCACATGTATTTTAGTCAGAACTTGGACAACACTAGAATTATAATTTATATCTACAACATTTCTGGAATATTTCCATTCTCTTCTTCACTGGACAAAAGGATATTTGCTGGACTCAAGTAAGAAGAAACATCTGTCTGCGACTGTGCACTGATTGGCTGGAACAGGTGCTCTTAGACAAAGTCAGTCCTACCCTATGGATGGTTCTGAGAAGTTCATGACCCTTCACCTCTTGTCTAAGAGAAGATATAATAGGTATGAAATAAATAATAAGTAAACCAACCTTGTGAAACCCAGGAATTGTTAAATACCATGAAAATTATTTGCTACACTAATTTTATAGAAATTCCCTTTTAAAACATCTTGGTCTAAATTACCATTGATTAGAATATTTTCAAGTTCCTTTACAGTTTATAGACTGTTAGGCTTATATTTTCCATTTTAATCACAAGAATAAAACATAATTGTTTTAGACATTAAATGCCATTTTATTTTCAAATATTAATGATCCTTAATTCTTAATATTGTATAAATTAAGCATGTCCTTATGTTACTGGTTTAAAGAAATTATTCCTTTTTATTTTTTAGACAATGGATTTTAATGCAATGCTACAGAATATGAGCATCTTATATTTCATGTGACATGTTAAAATTAACTTTAAAATTTCTTGTAAATTTCGCTACAATAAAATAATAGTGACAGCTGGGGAAAATGTTAAATATTCTATTTTCTAAATATATATACTGGGTGCCCCATATAGTTCAATTGAGATAACAGCACAACAGAATGAATTAGGAAGGCACACCTGAGAATGTACAGTTTTGTTTTTCAGTTCCATTCTTCCTATTTTTAATTAATTTCTTTAACCACTATGTTTAATTCACCTTTATCATTAAATTGATATTTTTTACTTTAAAATATGTTCATATTTTTATTGTTTTATCTAAAGATAAAAACTGGCGGACATGAATCTGCTCAGTAAATCACTTGTTGTTAAAGATTATTTTGTAATATTTTTGCTGAGATTCTATTTTCTATCAATGACCTAATTTATATGACTAGGCCTGTGATGGTAATCTTGATTGCCAACTTATGGGATCTAGAATCATCATGGAAACAAGCCTCTGCATGACTATATGAAATTTTCTAGATTCAGCTAATTAAAGTGGGAAGACTGTGCTACCGGTGGGCTGCACCATTCCAATGGTTACTGTCCCAGATTGAATAAAAAGAAGAAAGTGAGTTGAGTACCAGCAATCATCTCACTACTTTCTGATTGAAAATGTGATGTGACCTGCTGGTCAAACTCTTGCCATTATGGTAGCCCTGCCAAAATGGACTGTGCCAGGTGAAGTGCGACCTGAAATGAACTCTTCCATATTTTGTTTGCTTCTTGTTATGTATTTGGTCAGAATAATGAGAGAAGAAAGTAATACAAGGCCCAAAATTGAGTATAGAAGCCATGATCTGGTCTGCTACATGTGAGGTTTCCAGATGCCTTTCTGTATGTGTGTGTGATTAATGTGGAGCAGCAATACAAAGATGCTGTGTGTCCAGTGACCATGTAACTCTAGAAAACAAAACACAGCATATGAAACATGTCTATAACTCACATCATGTGAAAAGGTTCTAAAATCTCCTCCAGCACAGATGGCTTGTAGCCTAAAGCATTCTTTTGAGAAACAGCAAACTGAAGAGACTTCCCTCACATCCGAGCAGCTGCCCTGCTGGGACTTGAGAGTTACAATCCAACTTTTCTCAAGGCATTCTTAAACAGTCCTTGCATATTACGTTCCATTATACTTCAAAGATGTGAGGAACAACCCAGTAGGATTATTTTATCTCATATTAAATAGCAAAGCATCTTTCAGGAGAGACTACCCAGCTGATTAAAAGAACATATTGCTCTTAAATAATAGTTTAAGATGAGATTGGGAGATGACGCTGCCTTTTAAATTAGTCCCCAGAGAGTGCTTAGAAAAACATAATAGGTTGAAAATGCAATTCACATCTCCTGGCAGGACCTTAATGGTCACAGGATGAATTTTGGAAGATTGGAAGGATGTAAAGAACTCTTGGTAATAACAGTGCAGGGTGGGCGGGCTGGGCAGAGGATGCCATCAGAGAAAGTCTAGAGAAAGGCAGTCAGACTAAAAGGCACCTGAATCCCCTGAAGGAATGTCTCAGACTACACCAGTAGAGCCAGCCCAAGAAACAAATGGACAAGAATATGCTAGCAAATGTTCAATGAACCATGAAAGATGGCATTAAAGAAGAAGATGCTTATTAAAGATCCCATGATGAAACATATCATTAATATCTTTATAAGACGATTAAGTTAAAAGAGTGCATTCATGTATAATGGGTTCTATAGGTCTGGGTCAAAGACAATGTTCTCTTTCCAGGCTATATGTTCTTAGTGGAACTTTACTTTCTATAGATCTGTAGTGTTCAATAGTCACCTCTGATTAAGTTTGAATAGGTCTGTTTCTCAACACCATTTATTTGCCTTTATTATTTTGGAATGTTGGGGGGGGGGGTAGAGTTCAGAGAATTCTTGACTAGGCAAGTACTCTGCCACTGAGCTAATTCCCAGTCTCCTGAACTGTTCAAGTTGAAATCAATGAAAGTAAAAGGAAGTTTAAAATGCCTTGTCTCACTCTCACTAGCTACAGTTTAAGGATTCCATAGCCACATATAGTTAAAGGCAGTCATTATCATAATGATGATACCCAACAGGAGAGAAATAATGTCTATTACCCAATGGACTCATGATCCAGAGAGGGGTAAGAACCCCTACAAGGGGAAGGTTTGCTTTGGGACTCTTATCATATTGATGTTTAAATTTTTATATGTAGTCCCTGATATACATGATAGTATCTGTAAATTGTGAAAGACTGATGACTTATATAAAACTTATATTTTTGAGATGATAATACAATTATATAATCTTTTCCACCCATTTCTCCCTCCAATCCCTCTCATATACTACTCCTTGCTCATTTCTTTCCATGGTCTCTTTTTACATTAATTACTGTTAAATACATATATGGATTATGTATGTATATATATATATATATATATATGCATATACATATATTTCTAGATACATGCTGTTCATATTCTGGATAACCAGTTTGTATGCTAGTTTATATCTAGCACTTAATACAACAGAATAACCATTTTCCTCTTTACTAATGTCTTCCACAAAATGTAATGCAAAAATCTGTGAAGTATTATTTACAAGAAATTACATATTAGACCAATGTTCATTAAGTAATTACTATCTACCATAGTCATCATTTGGTGTCATTTGTACTACAGAAAGAAGGACCTCTTCTATTACAGATAGGAGAAATTCATATATATGTTTCAGTGAAAAAGTAACAGAAAAGTGGACTTTTACATGTAAAATATTTCTTGTGGACACATGCATGGCTCAGAAGACAAAGTCAATAGTTGTTACTCTCTGATTCATCTCCAAAGGTTGATTAAGGCCTAAACATTAAATCTATATCCATAATGGACTATCTGAATTAACTACATAGCACACAAATTTGGAAATTTTGTTGTAGTAGAACGCTAATAAGGAAAATGGCATAAAGGGATTTCTTCTTTGGAAATCTTTTGTGTGTGTATGTGTGTTGTATATATTTGTTACATGTTAGCATATGAGTAGGCACAGATTTATGAGGTGCATCTGTGCCTAGAGACCATCAGCTGATGTTGGGTGTCTTCCTTGGTCATGCTCAGTATAGTTTACTGTGGTAGAACCATCACTGAGCCCACACCACAGATGTGGCTAATCTGGCTAGCTACTTTACCTCAGGGATCCTCTGACCCTGCCTCTCCAGCCGTGGGATTACAGGTGGGCAGTCATATGCATCTGGATTTTTCACCTTAGTGATGGACATCCAAACCCTGGCCCCTGAGATTGCACCTTAGTGATGGGTATCCAAACCCTGGCCCCCGAGATTGCTTAGCAAGTGCTTTGTAGACTGAGCCATCTTCCCAGACCAGAATTAAGTACTTTTAATACAGACAAGCAAGGCATTGCACAAGAAGTCAGAAAGAAGGCCTGTGGGATAGGTCTTGAAGTCATGTTCTTGTAATCAAGACTGCAAGTTAGAGGTGGGGCTGGAAAGTTCACAGCACGTCTCTGGGGGATAAAAGCTGTTTCATTCCGCTCTATTAGAAAGTAAAAGCTGATGGCCTTTTGCATCCAGCCAGCAGGTTAATACATTCTCAATAATACTTATTGACTCCAGTTCATGCCTGTCTGAATGCCATTATCATGGGCTGTTATAAAACACCCAGGATGATGATGCCGAGACTAATCACTTGTCTCTAGATGGCAGTGCCGTCTATTGACTTTTATGTGATGGAAAGTTTATCAGTGGCAGCCCAGGGAGGGTCAAAAGGCAATTTGGAGTAAAAACTAAAAAGGAGCCTGTAAGTTGGATTCTTCCTCGATTTTGACATGATGATCTGTCTCTAGAATGACACACTCCTCTTGGTTCCCATATTTATAAAATAATATTAACTACACCAACCTACACACCATTCATAGGGCTGTGCAGGATTATTTGATCATTTGTATAAATGCCCAAGAACACGTTATGATATATGAGAGAGGTACTGGAAATTCCTAATTAATCCTGGTTCTGCATTCAAGTATGTAACTCCCTTCAGAAAAACAGATGTCCAATACAGAATTATAGAAATGTAGTAACTGGCACAAGCTAAATTTTAACTGAATAATGTTTTTTATCAGAAAAATGCACTTTACATAGAAACTTGACACCCACTAATGTGTAAGAGATAAGAAGTTTGTATCTCTCCTACTAACACATCCCGTACACCAGAGTATCTGGATACCATAGTTACTCATAAAGTTTCTGAATACAAAACTGTACTCCACACACTCCCCCAAAAATAATCCCATGTGCCTACCTTGTAACAATTCAGCAACTCTGAAAACGGAACTGTATTAAACATCAAATTACCCATTCAAGTGAGAGTTTCATTACACTGTCCACATCCTGTAGTTAATATTACCCTCAGCCTCACCCTAATATCTTTTTTTTCTTTTTCTTTTTTAAATATTTTTATTTTCTATATTCCTTGTTTATATTCCAAATGATTTCCCCTTTCTGGATCCCCCTGCCCCATATGTCCCATAAACCTACTTCTCTCCATCCATTCTCCAGTCACCTCCCTCCTTTTTTTCTCTGTCCTTATATTTTCCCCTCCAATGCTAGATCAATCCTTTCTAGGATCAGGACCTTCTCCATACTTCTTCATGGGAGTTATTTGTTATGTGATTTGTGCCTTGGGTATTCAGGGCTTCTGGGTTAATTAATATTCACTTATCAGAGATTGCATTCCATGTGTATTATTTTGTGACTGGGTTACCTCACTTAGGATGATATTTTCGGGATCAAACCATTTGCCTATAAATTTTGTGAATTCATTGTTTCTAATTGCTGAGTAGTATTCCATTGTGTAAATATACCACATTTTCTGTATCCATTCCTCCTTTAAGGGGCATCTGGGTTCTTTCCAGCTTCTGGCTATTATAAATAAGACTGCTATGAACATAATGGAGCATGTGTCTTTATTGCATGCCAGGGAATCCTTTGGGTATATGCCCAGAAGAGGTATAGCAGGGTCCTTTGGAAGTGTCATGTCCAGTTTTCTGAGGAAACGCCAGACTGATTTCCAAAGTGCTTGTACCATCTTACAGCCTCACCAGCAGTGGAGGAGTGTTCCTCTTTCTTCACATCCTCACCAACACCTGCTGTCTCCTGAGTTTTTGAACTTAGCCATTCTGACTGGTGTAAGGTGAAATCTCAGGGTTGTTTTGATTTGCATTTCCCTAATGATTAATGATGTTGAGCACTTCTTAAGGTGCCTCTCACCCATCTGAATTTCTTCAGGTGAAAATTCTCTGTTTAGATCTGTACCCATTTTTCATAGGGTTATTTGGTTCCCTGGGGTCTAACTTCTTGAGTTCTTTTATATATTGGATATTAGTCCTCTATCAGATGTAGGGTTGGTGAATATCCTTTCCCAATTTGATGGTTGCCATTTTGTCCTTTTAACAGTGTCCTTTGCCTTACAAAAATTTTGTAATTTTATGAGGTCCCATTTGTCAATTCTTGATCTTAGAGCATAAGCTATTGGTGATCTATTCAGGAACTTTTCCCCTGTGCCCATAACCTCTAGGGTCTTCCCCAGTTTCTTTTCTATTAGTTTCAGTGTGTCTGGTTTTACATGGAGGTCCTTGATCCACTTGGAGTGAAATTTAGTACATGGAGATAAGAATGGATCAATTCGCATTCTTCTGCATGCTGACCTCCAATTGAGCCAGCACCATTTGTTGAAAAGGCTATCTTTTTTCTACTGGATATTTTTGCCTCCTTTGTCGAAGATCAAGTGACCATAGGTGTGTGAGTTCATTTCTGGATCTTCAATTCTATTCCATTGGTCTACTTGTCTGTCACTGTGCCAATACCATGCAGTTTTTAACACTATTGCTCTGTAGTATTGCTTGAGGTCAGGGATACTGATTCCCCCAGAATTTCTTTTGTTGTTGAGAATAGTTTTAGATATCCTGGGCTTTTTGTTATTCCAGATGAATTTGAGAATTGCTTTTTCTAACTCTATGAAGAGCTGAGTTGGGATTTTGATGGGGATTACGTTGAATCTCTAGATCGCCTTTGGCAAGATGGCCATTTTAACTATATTAATCCTGCCGATCCATGAGCATGGAAGATTTTTCCATTTTCTGAGGTCTTCGTCGATTTCCTTCTTCAGTGACCTGAAGTACTTGTCATATAGATCTTTCACTTGTTTGGTTAGAGTCACATCAAGATACTTTAAATTGCTTGTGGCTACTGTGAAGGGTGTCATTTCCCTAACTTATTTCTCAGCCTGCTTATGCTTTGAGTATAGGAAGGCAACTGATTTGCTTGAGTAGATTTTGTAACCAGCCACTTTGCCAAAGTTGTTTATCAGCTGTAGGAGTTCTCTGGTGGAGGTTTTTGGGTCACTTAAGTAGACTATCATGTCATCTGCAAATAGTGATAATTTGACTTCTTCATTTCCAATTTGTATCCCCTTGACCTCCTTATGTTGTCTAATTGCTCTAGCTAGAACTTCAAGTACTATATTGAAAAGTTATGGAGAGAGAGGACAGCATTGTCTAGTCCCTGATTTTAGTTGGATTGCTTCAAGTTTCTCTCCATTTAGTTTGATGTTAGCTACCAGTTTGCTGTATATTGCTTTAATGATGTTTAGGTATGGGCCTTGAATTCCTGTCTTTCCAAGACTTTTAGCATGAAAGGATGCTGAATTTTGTCAAATGCTTTTTCTGTATCTAATGAGATGATCATATGGTTTTTTTCGTTGAGTTTGTTTATGTAGTGGATAGCACTGATGGATTTTCTTATATTGAACCATCCCTGCATCTCTAGGAAGGGAATACTTGATCATGGTGGATGATCGTTTTGATGTGTTCTTGGATTCAGTTGGCAAGAATTTTATTAAGTATTTTTGCATCAATATTTATAAGAGAAATTGGCCTGAAGTTCTCTTTTTCTGTTGAATCTTGTGTGGTTTTGGTATCAGCGTAATTGAGGCTTCATAGAACAAGTTGGGTAGAGTTCCTTCTGTTTCTATTTTGTGGAATAGTTTGAAGAGTATTGGTGTTAGGTCTTCTATGAAGGTCTGATAGAATTCTGCACTGAAGCCATCTGGTCCTGTGCTTTTTTTGGTTGGGAGACTTTCTATGACCATTTTTATTTCTTCCGGTGTTATGGGACTGTTTAGTTGATCTATTTGATCCTGATTTAGTTTTGGTGTTGGATATCTGTCTAGGAAACTGTCCATTTCCTCCAGATTCTCCAGTTGTGTTGAGTATAGGCTTTTGTAGTGGCATCTGATGATTTTTTGAATTTCCTCAGTTTCTGTTGTTATATCCCCCTTTTCATTTCTAAGTTTGTTAATCTGGATACTGTCTCTGTGCCCTTTCATTAGTCTGGCTAAAGGTTTATCTATCTTGTTGATTTTCTCAAAGAACCAGATCCTGGTTTTGTTGATTCTTTGTATGGTTCTCTTTGTTTCTACTTGATTAATTTCGGCCCTGGGTTTGATGATTTCCTGCCTTCTACGTCTCCTGGGTGAAATAGCTTCTTTTTGTTCCAGGGCTTCCAGGTGTGTCATTAAGCTGTTAGTGTATGCTCTCTCCATTTTCTTTTTGGAGGCATTCAGGCCTATGAGTTTTCCCCTTAGCACTGCTTTCATTGTGTCCCATAGATTTGGGTATGTTGTGTTTTCATTTTCATTAAGTTCTAAAAATTCTTTAATTTCTTTTTTTAATTCTTCCTTGACCAAGGTATCATTGTGTAGAATATTGTTCAGTTTCCATGTGTATGTGGTTTTTCTGTTGTATTTGTTGTTATTGAAGACCACTTTTACTCCATAGTGATCTGATAGGAGGCATGGGATCAGTTTGATCTTCTTATATTTGTTGAGGTCTGTTTTGTGACCAATTATATGGTCGATTTTGGAGAATGTACCATGAGGTGCTCAGAAAAAGGTATATTCTTTTGCTTTAGGATAGAATGTTCTATATATATATATCTGTTAAATCCAATTCGTCCAAAGCTTCAATTAGTTTCATTGTGTCCCTGTTCAGTTTCTGTTTTCCTGATCGGTCCATTGAGGAAAGTGCAGTGTTGAAGTCACCCACAATTATTGTGTTAGGTGCAATGTGTGCTTTGAGCTTTAATAAAGTTTCTTTTATGAATGAGGGTGCCATTGCATTTGGAGCATAGATGTTCAGGATTGACAGTTCTTGTTGTATTTTTCCTTTGACCAGCAAGAAGTGTCTCAGAGTCTCTTTTGATGACTTTGTGTTGAAAGTCAATTTTATCTGATATTAGAATGGCTACTCCAGCTTGTTTCCTGAGACCATTTGCTTGTAAAATTGTCTTCTAGCCTTTTATTCTAAGGTAGTGTTTGTCTTTGACCCTGAGGTGTGTTTCCTGTATGCAGAAAAATGTAGGGTCCTGTTTATGTATCCAGTCGGTTACTCTATGTCTTTTTATTGGGGCATTGAGTCCATTGATGTTAAGAGATATTAAGGAATAGTGATTGTTACTTCCTCTCATTTTTTATGTTATTTTTAAAATTTGATTGGTTAACTTCTTTTCGATTTGATGAGAGAAGTTTACTATCTTGTTTTTTCCAGGGTGAAGTTTCCCTCCTTTTATTGGTGTTTTCCTACTATTTTCCTTTGTAGGGCTGGGTTGGTGGATAGATATTGGGTAAACTTGGTTTTGTCATGGAATATCTTAGTTTCTCCATCTATGGTGATTGAGAGTTTTGCTGGGTATAGTAGTTTTGGCTGGCATTTGTGTTCTCTTAGAGTCTGCATGAGATCTGCCCAGGGTCTTCTAGCTTTCATAGTCTCAGGTGAGAAGTCTGCTGTGATTCTGATAGGTCTTCCTTTATATGTTAGTTGGCCTTTTTCTCTTACTGCCTTTAATATTCTTTCTTTGTTTAGTAAAATTTGTGTTTTGATTATTATGTGACAGGAGGTATTTCTCTTCTGGTCCAGTCTGTTTGGATTTCTGTAGATTTCTTGTATATTTATGGGCATCTCTCTCTTTAGGTTAGGGAAGTTTTCTTCCATAATTTTATTGAAGATACTTGCTGGCCCTTTAAGTTGTAAATCTTCACTCTCATCTATGCCTATAATCCTTAGGTTTGGTCTTCTCATTGTGTCCTGGATTTCCTGGATGTTTTGGGTTACAAGCTTTTTCCATTTTGCATTTTCTTTAACTGTTGAGTCCATGGTTTCTATGGTATCTTCAGCATCTGAGATTCTTTCCTCTATCTCTTGTATTCTGTTGTTGATATTTGCATCTATGTCCCCTGATTTCTTCCCAAGGTTTTCTATCTCCAAAGTTGTCTCCCTTTGAGTTTTCTTAGTTGTTTCTACTTCTGATTTTAGATCCTGGTTGTTTTTTCTTAACTCCTTCACTTGCTTGTTTGTGCTTTCCTGTAATTCTTTAAGAGCGTTTTGTGTTTCCTCTTTCATGACCTCAGCGTGTTGACCAAAGTTCTCCTGTATTTCTTCAAGTGATTTTTGCATTTCCTCCTTATTGGCTTTTGTATTCTCCTGAATTTCTTTCAATGATTTTTGTGTTTCCCTTGCAAGGGCTTCTAACTTTTGATCCATTTTCTCCTGAATTTCTTTAAGTATGTCCTTCATGTGTTCCTGTACCAGCATCATGACCAGTGATTTTAAATCCAAGTCTTGTTTTACTGGTGTGATGGGGTATCCAGGACATGCTGTTAAAGGAGAATTGGGTTCAGATGTTGCCATATTGCCTTGATTTCTGTTAGTGACGTTCCTGTGTTTGCTTTTTGCCATCTAGTTCTCACTGGTGTTAGTTGGTCTTCTCAATGCTGGACTCACCAGTGCAAGCTGCCTCTTCCCAGGTGGCCTCTGGTGCACAGCTTACCTCCTGCACTGCCTGAGACAGCGTGCTGTGGCCCACGCTGTTCAGATCCTGAAGCAGATACCTGAAGGCTCCTGCTGGGGCCTGCTGGACTCATCAGAGCACATTGATTCCTCCCAGCTGTCCTCCCAGATGCCCCTCTTGCCTCTTGTAGGACCTGGAGATGTGGTGTTGCAGCCCAGGCTGTTCTGGATCCCAAAGCATCTATCTGAAGGCTCCTGACAGAGGCCTCAGGACTGGAACCTAAGCTCTGTGCCACTGGAGCAAGCTGTGTGCTCCCAGTCTGCTTCTGGGTGCACACCAGGTCTCTTGCACTTCCTGGAAACTGAGTGCCTTGGCCCAGGCTGTTCAGATCCCTAAGCAGATACCTGAAGGCTCATGCTGGGGCCTGCTGGACTCACCAGAGCACACTGACTCCTCCCAACTGGCCTCTGCGATGCCCCTCTTGCCTCTTGCAAGACCTGGAGATGTGGCGTTGCAGCCCAGGCTGTTCTGGATCCCGAAGCGGCGTTCTGAGGGCTCCCGCCAGAGGCCTCAGGACTGGAACCTCACCCTAATATCTTAAAAGATTATCAAACAAAGTTAGAGGAGGCTGGTTTGCTGAGCTGAGGGCAGGAAAAAAGAAAGAGAATGAGTCCTGAGAACTCACTTCCTCAAAGAGCAGAATCAATGTTCAACTCAGAAAGCCATGTTGAGCCTCAGACTTGACAGCTCTTCCACTGAATTCTCAGTTTTATTGTTCATCAGTCCTATGTGGCTTGGCTTTACCTTTATGGGTTTTATGTTTTGTTTGATTTGGTTTGGTTTGTTTGGCTTGCTTTCTTTGGTTTTTCCAATAAGCCATTATTAACTAAATCTACAATTTATGTCTGGAAAAATAATTTTCCATACTGAAACAGAAGCAAAAAATAAATAAGGCCAAAATGTTTTCTAGTGTTTCACCAAATCTTATCTTAAGGTCCCCTAGGGGTTAAGTAGTTTGGAGCTTAAGAACAAAGTCACCCTGTTCTTATTCTTTTTTTTTTCCCAGTCACCACACATACAAGAATTTATAAAGAGGTTTTTGTCTCAGCCAGGAAACTTGTTCTTATTCTTATTATCCAAATATGCACCCAGGTACAGAGCACACACTTACTGCTACTGTTTCCAAGAACCAAATCTTCCTCTAACTCTCTCCTTCTGCATGGTTTGATATGGGACTAGTTTTTTTTTTTTTTTTTTTTGAGAAAAATCAATTCAGAAAAATGAAATGAAAATAAAGAATCAAAGGTTTAAAGCTGAATGATTAACATTTTTCAACCTAGAAAGTAATGAATTTGAATTAAGTCTCGTGTGCACACATCACTCTGACACTTTGAGTTTCATGTCTCCACTTTTACATGAGCTCCTTCTGTGTCTGGCTTGTTAATGATGGGGAGGCTATAGGCAACACAGATGTACTGTTACCCACTTTGTGTGACAACCAGAACATTTTCTTATTACTGCATTACAAATTTTTCCTGAAACTGCATTAAACCAAACTCGAACTTTGCATATGTCAAAATCAGCACAGAGAACTCAGGGATAGCCCTGCTGGATGTCTAAGAGAACCTCAAAGAACAGCAACACAGTATGGGAAGAAGTCAACTGCTAGAGGAAAAAGTCTGTATTTCCTGCACAGAGCATTTTCAAACTTATACTTTGAAATGCATCTGATTTTTAAAATTGTACTAAGAGTAAATTTTTGGTCCCTAGTAAAAGAAGGAGACAAATATATTTCTCCCACATAGCTATGGGTCTTTAAAAGTTACTATGCACTTGTTTTTATCTTGATCACCCATGATGTCCCCAAATTTGATATTGAAAAACTTATTGCTGAGGCTAAATATCACATTTTTGACACAAATACAAAAATGTGGAGCTATGAAAGGACGATTTAAAAAAGTCAGCTTGGGACCTTGAAAGTGACATCCAACAGAGTGCAGTACAATTTGAAAATGGATATTTTTAAAAATATACTGGACAGTTATGTAGTTGTTCTTGTGTTTATTATAAATAGCCTACAGACATTAAACATTAGACATGTCCTTTTGAGTCTTTATCCAGAAAATATATAATAACATGTCTGACTTTCACAGCAAAGAGTATGGACTGAAGTGGCTCAGTCCCAGACATCAGAGTTCAAAGCCCTGTGAAAATAAGGTATCCTACACACAGTGGCTGATCTCAAGAAGTTCTATATGTGCCCTAAACAAGTCAACTGAAACTCTCAAAGGTAAACAGCAATTAAGGTAACAGTTACAAAGAACCACATTTTGGCAAATTTGGTGCAGAAAGATGCTAAGTAATGAAGTGAATCTGATATAGATCTGTGGTTGGCTGTCAAAATATTCATAGCCTATCTTCCTATTCTTCCTTCATGTGTTTGGGGTGGTAGTAAAATGTATAATATTGGGAATAAGTTGTTTTGTAAGAATCTATTATGAAAAGTAGAGTACAACCAATAAATAGTTATATAAGCTATGTATTTTAGAAGGTTTGTGAAGATAAAATTACATACAGGAATATTTCAATCTCTTCTTTAGAAGGTGTGGCTACAAACAAATCCAAGCTCAGTCTCCAGCATTTCAAGCATATATGTGCATGTGCCTGTGCATATGCCTCAGAATCTGTGTGTGTGAGTGTGTGTGTGTGTGTGTGTGTGTGTGTGTGAGAGAGAGAGAGAGAGAGAGAGAGACAGAGAGAGACAGAGACAGAGACAGAGACAGAGAGACAGAGAGACAGAGAGACAGAGAGACAGAGAGAAAGAGAGACAGAGAGACAGAGAGAGAATGATGATGTCCTTTGCCTTCTGGAAGCATCTCAGTTTCATGAGGTCCCATTAGGTAGTTGCTGATCTTAGTGTCTGTGCTACTGCTGTGCTATTTCAGGAAGACTTCTCCTGTGTCAACGAGTTCAAGATAGCTCCCCAATTTTCTTCCATAAGATGTATCTGATTTTATGTTTCAGTTTTTGAACCATTTGGAATTGAGTTTTTTTGCACAGTGAGAAGTATAAATCTATTTGGTTTCTTCTACATGCAGACATTCAGTTTGACCAGAACCATTTACTGAAGATTCTTTCTTTTTTCCATTGTGTATTTTTAGCTTCTTTATCAATAATTAGGTATCCACATGTATATGGATTTATGTCTAGGTGCTCAATTCCTTTATCAATATGTTTATTTTTATGAATATTAGCGTTCTGTCTAAACTCCACCCCATAGTTTGTTACCTGGCAACATCCAGGTAGGCCTGACCCACTATAAAAGGGATGGCTTGCCCCCTCCTTCCTCAATTACTCTTCTCCCCTCTCGCTTCTCTCTTGCCCTCTTGGGCTCTTTCCCTCCCCCTTCCCTTCCCCCATCTCTCTACATGATCATGACCAGCATCTACTTCTCTACTCTCTCCTTCTCTCTGCCTTTCTCTGCCTCTACTATCATCTTAACTCCCCTCTACATGCCCTGAATAAATTCTATTATATACTATAGCATCATAGTTGTGTGGCATGTCTCTCAGAAAGAAGGGATGCCTTGGCATGGGCCTGCTGAGGCACCCCTTTTTCTCACACCTCACCACATCTCAGTAAAACATACCACTTTATCTGTTTTATAAACACGTCATCTGGTGCCGAGACTTGGATAAAGACATTCTGCAGGAAGGAGGGGCAAGCAGCCCCTTTTATAGTGGGTCAAGATTACCCAGCTGTTGTCAGGTAACTGTGGGAGGAGCCTACTTGGCCACGGCCAGGTGATTGTGGGATGGAGTTTAGACAGAATGCTAAGAATAACAATATCATGTGGAATTTCGTTTCTTTGTGTTTGTTTTTCTTTTTGTGTCTTTTTGTAATGTAACCTGAAATCAGAAATGGTAAGATCTCCAGCAATTCTTTTATTGATCAGAATTGTTCTAGGTATCTTGTTTTGTATTTATTTTCATATGAAGTTAAGCATTATTTCTTCAAGGTCTGTAATGAGTGTGTTGATATTTTGATGGCAGTTGCATTGAATATGTAGATTGCATATAGTAGGATCATTATTTTTACTATGTTAATCCTACTGATCTATGAGCACAAGAGATCTTTCCATCCTCTGACATCTTCTTTGATATTTTCACAGACCTGATGCTTTCATTATGCAGTGACTTTCACTTGCTTCCTTAGAGTTACCTCACAATATTTTGCATTATTTGAAGCTATTGTGAAAGCTACTGTTTCTCTGATTTATTTTTCACTTCTTTACTTATTAGTATATAGGAAGACTACAGATTTTTGAGAGTTAATCTTGTACCCAGCCACTCTACTGAAAACATTTATCAACCTATAGGAACCCTAAATCAATATAGCACACGAGTGCTTGAACTTTAATTTTTATTGAAGTGCTATTTACAATGGCTAAATTGTAGATCCATCCTAGGTACCCACAAAAGTATAAATAAAATTTGACAAATATTTACAGTTTTATCTGCAAAATGGTATTATATTCACCCAAAATAAATTAACATTTGTCATTTTAAATAAAGTTGACACAACTGAAAATTATCACATTATACAATTGGGTATTTCCATAAATACAAATATTACATATTATCACACTTCTCAACAATATATTTTATATAGATACATAGAATAATGAAAGCTAGGGATAGAAAGATGGCTCCACTGTTTAAAAGCACCCACGGCCCTTACAGAGAACCTGGGCTCTTTTCCAAGCTCTCAGATGATAACTCACAACTGCCTGTAGCTCCGGTTCCAGAGGATTCTCTTATGGAATGTACTAGCACTCCTCTAGTATGTAGTGCAAATCTGTATGCAGGCATACACTCCTCCACATTAAATCAAGAATGTTTATATGGTATGAAAGTAGAAGCAAAATCATCTATGGGAATGAAAAAGACTAAAGGGTATGTGTATAATAATAGGACTGTTGGAGAACACAGTGTGGACTGTGTCAAAGTACATTATGCCTTGCAGGAAAATGTCCTTGTGAAACTCAGTACTATGTACAATAAAATAAGACAAATTAATGAATAAGCATTTTAAGTTAAAAACAATAACGTGGCAAAAACATCATGATATTAACAATAACAGAGAAAAAGGAAAATAATTTATTTATTTATTTATTTTTAGAGCAATTAGGATTTTATTATTAATTAGCACAAACATAGTTAAGCCATCTTTCACTGTAAAGTCTGAATTGAGTTAAGATGAAATAAATCTCATGGATATATTACTTTTTATTTACTTATCAAACAAATACAATTTACTCTATGCTAGATAATGTTTCCATACTTAGAATATGGGTCTATTTAATTCTTTTTTTATTGCTATATTTATTTACATTTCAAATGATTTCCCCTATTCTGGACCCCCACTCCCCGAAAGTCCCATCAGTCCCCTTCCCTCCCCTTGTTTTCCTACCCAACCCTTCCCACTTCCCTGTTCTGATTTTGCTCTATACTGCTTCACTGAGTCTTTTCAGAACAAGGGGCCACTCCTCCGTTCTTCTTGTACCTCATTTGATGTGTGGATTATGTTTTGGGTATTCCAGTTTTCTAGGTTAATATCCACTTACTAGTGAGTGCATACCATGATTCATCTTTTGAGTCTGGGTTACCTCACTTAGTATGATATTCTCCAGCTCCATCCATTTGCCTAAGAATGTCATGAATTCATTGTTTCTAATGGCTGAATAGTACTCCATTGTGTATATATGCCACATTTTTTGCATCCACTCTTCTGTTGAGGGATACCTGGGTTCTTTCCAACTTCTGGCAATTATAAATAGGGCTACTATGAACATAGTGGAACATGTATCCTTATTACCTGCTGGGGAATCTTTTGGGTATATGCCCAGGAGTGGTATAGCAGAATCTTCTGGAAGTGAGGTGCCCAGTTTTCGGAGGAACCGCCAGACTGATTTCCAGAGTGGTTGTACCAATTTGCAACCCCACCAGCAGTGGAGGAGTGTTCTTCTTTCTCCACATCCTCGCCAACACCTGCTGTCTCCTGAGTTTTTAATCTTAGCCATTCTGACTGGTGTAAGGTGAAATCTCAGGGTTGTTTTGATTTGCATTTCCCTAATGACTAATGAAGTTGAGCAAGGAAAATAATTTTTAAACGAGAAGTCAAACTTAGAGACAAGTTAAAAATGGGGAAAAAGTTAGATAACAAAAACTGAAGAGATATAGAGGCAAATGGCACTAGGAAAAGCTAGAGCAATGGAGTGCTGTTTCCACATTCAGTGCCCCACCTCCCAGTACTGTGGAGCCTGCTCCCCTGGGGCTTTACAGGAGTGATGAATGGCTGAGGCTTTGTGGAGTTCCTGGTGTCTAATTTGCTCATTGAACTGGGGCTATTCACAGTGTAGATCTTCTTGAGAAGGTCCTTTCTAGAGCACTAGAGCACGTGGCAGAATAGCACACTCAGTGGGCAGGTAAACACTGTGTCTATGCCTATAGAAGGTGTCAGTCATTGAACAAAAATCTAGGACTTGGCAGTAAGTAAGAAGAGCTAGACAAATGCTGGAACTTGCCCTCCACGGCATCTACTGAGAAAAGAAAAATATATAGGGTCACATAGCTCTGTGAGGGGAGAAGAGATATCAATTTCTATCCACGAGGGATTCTGAAGTCTGTACAATTTGATCTTGCATGGAACTTTGTCTGTTCCTTTGTACAAGACCTAATAGTAAAATTTATAACCTGATGATTTTATTTATTTATTTATTTATATATTTATTTTATTTTTTATTTACATTGCAAATGATTTCCCCTTTTCTGGTGTCCTTTTGCTTTCCTCCAAGTTACAGACCACCATATTTCCCACCACATAATGTTCTCTGCAGCTCTAAACCAGTCAGTACCTTGGTGTCAGTCTCCAAGATGACTAGTGGGCCAGTATAGAACAAAGGCCATGGTGTCTTAGTGATAGAAAAAGACAGGGACCAATTCCCCAGCAGTGTGCTCAGACACCATAGCTTCCTAAGATGCCTTACCTTTTGAATGCCGTAACACACATAGAACTTATTAAATGTCTCTTCATTGTACAGAACCAAGGTGTCTTGTCAGTTTAAATAGGATGTGTGCAAGGTACCAAACTGTGCTCAGGTAGAGGTGAACTGCACTCTCTTTCCCATAGTAAGTTGGAGCTTTCTTTTTTCTAAGAATTCAATGCTAAGGCACTGCTCCTCTTCCTTTTCCATTGTCAAGTATTTTCGGAGTTTTTCCTGATTACTGCAAGATCGTTACTGCAATCCTTCAGTTCAACAATTTACTTTGGGTCAGTTCAAAGGAGAAGCAAAAACTTTCTGGTTGCCACACATCTGCCATTTTTCCATTCTCCTCTAACTTTATATGAAATGGTTGATTTATAGATGTGACAAATACAAGAGAAAAAGAGTGGCTTGCCTAGGCACTGTAGGACTGCAATGCGCATCCTAGCTATTCATGACTTGCACTTCTGTAAGGACATACATTTAGAGATAATTGAGAGAAATTGAGAAGCAATAGCTAGGTTCTGATTGTTGTAGATTTAAGAATGAATAGAATGTGATATGAAACTAATTGTTATCTTTAAAAGTTAAGTATGACATGAATTCTAATAAAAGACAAATACTAATGAATTGGCTTTTAAAACATGCTAATTTGGGGTAGTAGATAAATGCATTAAAATATATCTGATTGTGAAAGCTTAAAATCCAATGTGAAGCACCCTGGCTTCATAATGCCTGTTGTAGATACATAAAATTTCACTGAGATATATAGACTTACAGTCAGTTAATGTCTATATACAGTAGGGTTTTTTTATTTGCACATTTTTACAGAAAATTTAATTTTTAAAAAAATTCTAATTATCCATTGCTGCATACTTGATGTGTCAATTGTGTAAAATCAGGCTTATTAGGCACATCTGCAGGTTCTGGGGAATAAATTATCGCAGACTCTAGATCTGCCATCTGGTGGACACTGCAAAAATCATACAGTATCACAACCATGTTTCTCAGCCATGCTGTGCTAGAGATAGAGAAGGAAAGCAGCTATTTTTCCAGAAAATCATATTTTTCTATTTTCACTTCCCATCCTGTCATTTGGGATCCTATAATCCTTGGAATATTCTTAGATAACATCCAAATTATCAAATTTTAATCCCATGAGAGCTAAATGTATATATATATTACCTATTAAAAATATTCTGTATAATGCATACATTAACTTAAATTTGCATTCATGTGAAAATTCCTTATATCCTTCACAAGTGTATAAAGTAATTGTATTCACAACTGGAAGCCTGCTTACTTCAGGAACACCAAAGATAACATAACTAACTGCCTTTGTGTGTCTCTGTGTATGTAAATCAGTGATGGATTTTTCTCTATCTATTTTCTGTGTAAACAAATAAAAAACCTAAGTACTATCAATTTGTTAGGAAATGCTGAACTGTAGCATGTTCATCTTTCCTTCCTGTCACCTAGTCTACCCGTGTGACAGCCAACACAGAGAAGACATGGAACTCTGGATTGTGTGTGGCAGCATTCTTAAGAGTCATTGATTACAGGACACATTCATTAATCTTTAATAAAACTAGTAAGATATTAGCTAAGGAATTATTCCCTGTAGACATCATTTTATATGATAAACACTTAGCATATCCATGAGTCACTTTTACTCCACTTAGACATTCCATACTCATGAACTTAATGTCTTCATGATGCTGAACACCACGAATGGTCACAAATGTCCAGTTGGTAAACAAGTCAAAAAGCAGCTGTTTCTGACAAGCCCTAAGAATGCAGTCGAAAAGAGAAAGGGCAGACAATGACAATGAAGGGTGGGCAGCAACAGTGAAGTCAGAATAGACATTAGAGAACCTTGAATTTAGTTATTTCTCCAAAGGATTTAGAAACAATTTGAGGCTTTTGTTATTTAGTATCTGAACTTACAGTACTTAGTGCATTACTGTTAAATAAATGTATAACTTTCAAAGTTCTTTTCAAGTTTTATTAATAAATATGAAATATCAAAATTATTTGGAGTGCATACTCAAGCAACATGAAACAGTAGACAGAGATATAGTTATACCAAATAATAACTAGAAAAGGAATAAATGAAAGCTGTACTTACAATTTTGAATTCATGTAAGATGTGCATATTCCACATTAATATAAAATGATGGAGCCAAAGAGACCTAAAATTTATGTTAAAAATTCAGTGGCACACAGAAGAAAATTGTAAAGATTACAAACCTTCAAAAATATGTTACCTTTAAATGTGAAATTTATTGTTGAGAATTCTTTTAAATTCTTAATGTGCTTCAAAATGCAGCTCATTAATATGTTATTGGGAATCAGAGGGATAAAAATAGTCTTATATATTCAGAGTCTCAAAATAAACCACAATTAGTTTCTCAATAGGCTAAAAGACATGTGTCCTTGAATATGTATTTTAATCAACAAAGAAAATTTTAAATGATTAAATAACAGGAAAAAAGCACAGATGTGACTTTGAAGTAAACTCAACCCACTTTGATATAAGGATAATTTTAAGATGAAGATGCCTAGAAAACTTGAAAATGGTCTAATATTGTTCTTTAAAAGTGATAGGGCAAAATAATTATGCAATAGATGCACATGGTGGGACTGTCAACTTGACTGGAGTCTTTTAGGAAAATCACCTCTGAGAGTGAGAGAATCTACAGAGTACTTTAATTAATATCAAGAGATGAATCTTGGTGTCCACAGAGGCCAGAAGAGGGTATCAGGGATTCTGGAGGAGGTGCTGGCAAGATGGTTCAGTAGTCAAGGGTCAAGGGCATTAATTGCTCTTTCAAGGGACCAGAGTTTGATTCCTAGCATCCATAGTGCAGCTCATAGACATCTGTATTCCAGTTCTAGAGGAACAGAAACACTCTTCTGGCCACTGAGGACATCAGACATGCATGTGGTACACAGATATATGCAGGTATTCATACACACAAACATTCATAGATGTAAAATGAATGATAATAATAATAATAATAATAATAATAATAATAAAACAATATACAGAAATTGCCTTGCTCACCCATGCCTGGGACTAAAATAAATACTTCTTCCTTTATGTACCTCCTGACAGTAAATTTAGCACAGGGGTGTAAAAATAACTAATACAGAGAATTTATTTTGAGAAGTAAAGTGCTACTGTGTCTGACAATGTGGTTCAAGGGACTTCTGAATTGATTTGTACAAGGAATGCTAAGGAATCTGAAGGTATGGACTGAAAGGGTGAGGGAGTATATGAGCACTATGTAGGGTTTAATTCTAGCAGGAATTCAGAAACCTAGAATGATAATAAAGATGTGGCCTGTAAGATTGTGACCATGGATTTTCAGAAAAAACAAGAACACTATTAGGACCTGGGACAGAGGCAATTAGAATTTTGGCAAAATATCGGGTTATATTATGCAAGCCTTGAAAACTTAAGTCAGACTCAATTCAAAAGTAGTGTCAGTCAGAGAAAATTCAAGATAGTATAATATCCAGGCCACTGTATGCTTATTCAGATTTACAGTGAGGGAGAGCAGACATTCACTGAAAAAACTAGTAGTTTCAGGAGAAACTGCATTAAAAACATTAACAGCTTCAGAGTAGGCAGGCACATAAAAATATAGATATAGAAAGGACTACAATTGTTAAAGAGATTAGCCACATTAAAGAGAGACAAAATCTCCTCTCTGCCATAAATCAATAAGCAATGTGCTATAACTTCAAGATACTACCCATTATAGCTCCAGCTGAAAATACTAGTCCATTTGAGCAGAAAGAGCCTGAACTGAGAACATTGCTACTTGCAAACAACCACCTACAAGAATGTCAATGAGAGGTAAATACAACTGTCAATCACTGAGGTCAAACATACTGACAGCAGTAAGTGGGAGCATCCTTCATGTGGTTTTACAAGCATGTATAAAAGCAAGTAATGAAATCATAGAGATCTACACCAAGATTTCAGAAAGTTCCTGAGACCAGGCAAGGTTTTCCTTCAGAGAGACCCTAAGATGTCATTTCCTGAAGCTGTAAAGGCTGTACAAGGTGTCAACTTGTAATGGACATCCCAGGATAGAGGAGATGTTAGGAGCATTGTGTATTTTCTGCACAAAGCTATAGGCATAGATGGGAGACAACTCATGATTAGCATTCTGTGTGCTGTAAGGGATAGCACTGGGAGAGTGAGATAAACCTAGATCATTGGGACCTAAGTGATGTCATTATGAGCCCCAGAAGAAAGACAATGAATTTCAGGATTTGCTATTTCTTTATTCTGGGCTTCAGACTTACTCTGATGCCTAGGTTTTCCATGGGCTTCTGGGAATCTGGACTTAGGTTCTCACACTTAATTTAGTGACTGATCCATTTCCATGGATCCAATATAATAAAATGCCTAAGTACGGCAGCCTACCATTAAGTAAAATATCAGTAGCTTTTATTTTAAAAAAGATTTATAGCAAGTATAAAAATATGTAAAACAAAAGGGTAAGTGAAAAATCCTCATTCATAGATGAACACTAAGTGGAATTTTCCCTTCAAAATTCAGGGGTTGATTTTTCATGTGTGAAAATTCATGTATAGTCTCTAAAGTAATTAATATTCTCTTCATTAAAATTAAAATGTAGGTATCATAGTGGACAAACGTTATACCCTTAGGAGGAGACATACCAACAAAGATGTTTTAAAGATCATTTTATCTCATGAGAAAAAGGCAGCAAGAACTCACAGAAACTCCAGCTTACACTAAACTAAAGTGATTTCATCAGTGACTTCAACCAAAGCTCTTTGGTGTCAGCAAGGAAGCTCCCACCATATGCTGCCTCCTAACTCCAGTCATATCTAGTCATCTGTCACACAACCAACATCATTACTACAGCTCCTTTTCCTTCTCTGCCCCGCATTCCCTCCCCTGTTTTCCCACACAACCCTTCTCACTTCCCTGTTCTGGTTTTGCAATATACTGCTTCAGTGAGTCTTTCCAGAACAAGGGGCCACTCCTCCATTCTTCTTGTACCTCATTTGATGTGTGGATTATGTTTTCGGTATTCCAGTTTTCTAGGTTAATATCCACTTATTAGTGAGTGCATACCATGATTCATCTTTTGAGTCTGGGTTACCTCACTTAGTATGATGCTCTCCAGCTCCATCCATTTGCCTACGAATTTCATGAATTCATTGTTTCTAATGGCTGAATAGTACTCCATTGTGTATATATACCAAATTTTTTGCATTCACTCTTCTGTTGAGGAATACCTGGGTTCTTTCCAGCTTCTGGCAATTATAAATAGGGCTGCTATGAACATATTGGAACATGTATCCTTATTACATGCTGGGGAATCTTCTGGGTATATGCCCAGGAGTGGTATAGGAGGATCTTCTGGAAGTGAGGTGCCCAGTTTTCGGAGGAACTGCCAGACTGATTTCCAGAGTGGTTGTACCAATTTGCAACGCCACCAGCAGTGGAGGAATGTTCCTCTTTCTCCACATCCTAGCCAGCATCTGGTCTCTCCTGAATTTTAATCTTAGCCATTCTGACTGGTGTAAGGTGAAATCTCAGGGTTGTTTTGATTTGCATTTCCCTAATGACTAATGAAGTTGAGCATTTTTTAAGATGCTTCTCTGCCATCTGAAGTTCTTCAGGTGAAAATTCTTTGTTTAACTCTGTACTCTATTTTTAATAGGGTTATTTGGTTTTCTGGAGTCTAACTTCTTGAGCCCTGTATATGATGTAGGGTTGGTGAAGATCTTTTCCCAATTTGTTGGTTGCCAATTTGCCCTTTTGATGGTGTCCTTTGCATTACAGAAACTTTGTAATTTTATGAGGTCCCATTTGTCAATTCTTAATCTTAGAGCATAAGCTACTGGTGTTCTGTTCAGGAACTTTCCCCCTGTACCGATGTCCTCAAGGGTCTTCCCCAGTTTCTTTTCTATTAGCTTCAGAGTGTCTGGCTTTATGTGGAGGTCCTTGATCCATTTGGAGTTGAGCTTAGTACAAGGAGACAAGGATGGATCAATTCGCATTTTTCTGCATGCTGACCTCCAGTTGAACCAGCACCATTTGTTGAAAAGGCTATCTTTTTTCCATTGGATGTTTTCAGCCACTTTGTCGAGGATCAAGTGGCCATAAGTGTATGGGTTCATTTCTGGATCTTGTTCCATTGATCTGCCTGCCTGTCACTGTACCAATACCATGCAGTTTTTAACACTATTGCTCTGTAGTATTGCTTGAGGTCAGGGATGCTGATACCCCCAGAATTTCTTTTATTGTTGAGAATAGTTTTAGCTATCCTGGGTTTTTTATTATTCCAGATGAATTTGAGGATTGCTCTTTCTAACTCTGTGAAGAACTGAGTTAGGATTTTGATGGGTATTGCGTTGAATCTGTATATTGCTTTTGGCAAAATGACCATTTTAACTATATTAATCCTGCCAATCCATGATGGTGTAAGAGTGGTTTTCAATAGCAACAAAAACAACAGAAATCCTACATACACATGGAGGCTGAACAATACTCTCTTCAATGACACCTTGACCAAAGAAGAAAGAAAGAAAGAAATCAGAGACTTTTTAGAATTTCATGAAAATGAAGGCACAACATACCCAAATCTTTGGGACACAATGAAAGCAGTGCTAAGAGGAAAACTCATAGCCCGGAGTGCCTCCAAAAAGAAAATGGAGAGAGCATACACTAGCAGATTAATGACACACCTGAAAGCCCTGGAACAAAAAGAAGCCAATTCCCCCAGGAGGAGTAGAAGACAGGAAATCATCAAACTCAGAGCTGAAATAAATCAAGTGGAAACAAAGAGAACCATACAAAGAATCAACGAATCCAGGAGCTGGTTCTTTGAGAAAATCAACAAGATAGATAAACACTTAGCCAGACTGGCCAAAGGGCACAGAGAAAGTACCCAAATTAACAAAATTAGAAATGAAAAGGGGGATATAACAACAGAAACTGAGGAAATCCAAAAAAAATCATCAGATCCTACTACAAAAGCCTATACTCAACACAACTGGAGAATATGGAGGAAATGGACAATTTCCTTGACAGATACCAAATACCAAAATTAAATCAGGACCAAATAGATCATCTAAACAGTCCCATAACCCCTAAAGAAATAGAAGGGGTCATAGAAAGTCTTCTAACTAAAAAAAGCACAGGACCAGATGGTTTCAGTGCAGAATTCTATCAGACCTTTAAAGAAGACCTAACACCAATACTCTTCAAACTATTCCACAAAATAGAAACAGAAGGAACACTACCCAATTCCTTCTATGAAGCCACAGTTACGCTAAGACCAAAACCACACAAAGATCCAACAAAGAAAGAGAACTTCAGACCAATTTCCCTTATGAACATCTATGCAAAAATACTCAATAAAATTCTTGCCAACTGAATCCAAGAACACATCAAAACGATCATCCACCATGATCAAGTAGGCTTTATCCCAGGGATGCAGGGTTGGTTCAATATACAGAAATCCATCAATGCAATCCACTACATAAACAAACTCAAAGAGAAAAACCACATGGTCATTTCATTGGATGCTGAAAAAGCATTTGACAAAATTCAGCATCCTTTCATGCTTAAAGTCTTGGAAAGATCAGGAATTCAAGGCCCATATCTAAACATAGTAAAAGCAATATACAGCAAACCGGTAGCCAGCATCAAACTAAATGGAGAGAAACTTGAAGCAATCCCACTAAAATCAGGGACTAGACAGGGCTGCCCCCTTTCTCCTTATCTTTTCAATATTGTACTTGAGGTACTAGCTCAGGCAATTCGACAACATAAGGAGGTCAAAGGGATACAAATTGGAAAGGAAGAAGTCAAACTATCATTATTTGCAGATGATATGATAGTCTACCTAAGTGACCCAAAAACACTCCATTAGAGAACTCCTAGCACTGATAAACAACTTCAGTAAAGTGGCAAGTTATAAAATTAACTCAAGCACATCAGTAGCCTTCCTATACTCAAAGGATAAGCAGGCTGATAAAGAAATTAGGGAAATGACCCCCTTCACAATAGCCACAAACAGTATAAAGTACCTTGAGATGACTCTTACCAAACATGTGAAAGATCTGTATGACAAGAACTTCAAGACTATGAAGAAGGAAATGGAAGACCTCAAAAAAAATGGAAAAACCATGATGCTCATGGATCGGCAGAATTAATATAGTTAAAATGCCCATGTGTTTCTTATGTCTTTTTATTCTTCTTGCATCCTTCTGAGTTTGAATGCCATCTCTCTAGAAAGGCCTTAATTGGACACTTTCTTAGAAACTAAACCCCTCATTATGTTCATTCTGTAAGCAGTACTTATTTCCTTTACTTTGTTTGATGCAACTGAGAGTGCCTCATGTAAGAATGCCAGCTCTAGTATTGCACAGACTACATCTAGCACTGAACACTGTGCCTGACGTAGAAAAAGCATCTATGCATATTTGTTGAAAACAGAACCCAGGAACCTCAAACAAGTCTAATAAAAAGAGTCTGAAGTAATATGAAAGAGGCTGTCGTGTGCATAGCTACATAGATAAAAATTATCAATTATGAATGTCAAGGCCATGTGATCAAATGTTTGTAAACATAAATGTCATTAAAAATTGTACCAATATAAATTATTGTGATTTCTTCAAGATTTATTTTATGCTTTCCCCAAATAAAGTATATGTAAGAAGCCCCCCTGCCCTTGTTTTATAGATTAAATAACATTTCCCAAAGCCAGGTTTTGTTATCACAATAAAATACTGGCAACTATTTAAATACCAATAAAAGTGTTTAGGAAATTAAATGATGGCCTGACCATAAAAGAAAATAAACCAAAACCATGAAAAATCATGGTGCACAGCAGAGTTTGCTTGGAAACATGTCAAATGTCTTCTGTGGAAAGATAGAATCTTGCCAAATGGCATATAAAATATCTCACTTTTTCTAAGCCATAGACACCGTTTCAACTAAACTAAAAGCATGAAGCAGATATCAAATTATATTAACTTTGAAAAGGAATATTATGAACAATTTTCACTAATCTCTTTACAAAGCTCCTTATTGCCTAATATTTTTTACATTTTGCTAAAACCAACATTTTCAATTGAAAATCAGTGTACTCACAACATTTTTTCTGTGCTTCTAAAACTTTACCTCTCATATTCCAGTCAAAAAATAAATTAATAAACCACAGGAAAGAGAACATTTGTTGTCCACACTTCTTTTGGAATCAATTGCTCCAACAAAACAAAATAAAGCAAAAAACAAAAACAAAGCTTTGAACACTTTTGAAAGAATGGTCTCTCTCAGTATTGAGAGCTGATATACTGAGGAGCTTTTTAGTAAAGTAAGGCTAGATGTGGCTTCTTTGACCACCAATTCTTAAGGTTCTAAATCCCTGAAGACTTTTCTGCCTCTCCTTACCCAAAACAAAGTAAAGATATCACATTTTCTAAATATTTCAATAATAATATAAATTCCTTCATTACTATGAAATAATGCAGAATAAATTCATAGCCCCTTACCTGAGCTGTACAGAACCAGAGACCTGAGAAAACCACAAACAAACATAGATTTTCATGGATTTTCCAGTTTTGTAATCTCCATTATTTTTTATAGACAGACAGCCATTTCAAACACAGAAAGCGTCATAACATATATTTTATTTCCAGAAGACAAATTTAGTTAGAAAATTCCCTTTGAACTAATCCTGTTCTTTTCATTGACCATATCAAGAAGTCCCTTGAAGTGGGCCAGAAAGACAATATGTTTACAACACCTTTAACCTTTGAATATGGTCTCGAAGGGCTCTCCCTCCCCTTTCTGGTGTACTCAGTTAATGTCATCCCTGTGGGATCCTGGTAGGCTCTTGATTTCCTGGCATCTGAAGCTTTCTGGTTGCTACCCCCATTTCCCCATCCCCCATTGCTACACACCTCTGTTCAATTTCATGATCCTCTGTACATCTCCTCCATCTCCTCCCACACCTGATTCTTCCCCTTTTTCCCTCCTCTTCTTCTCTTCCTCCCAAGTCCCTCCCACTCTCTACTTCCCTTGATTATTTTTCCCCTCCTAAGTAAATCTGAAGTATCCAGGCTTTGGTCTTTGTTCTTCTTGAACTTCAAGTGATCCATGAATTAGATTGTAGATATTCCATGATCTTTGCCTAATATCGACTTACCAGTGAGTATATATCATGTGTGTTCTTTTGTGACTGAATTACCTTACTCAGGATATTTTCTAGGTCCATTCATTTGCCTGTGAATTTCATAAAGCCATTGTTCTCAATAGCTGAGTACTATTCTATTGTGTAAATGTACCATGTTTTCTGTATCCATTCCTCTGTTGAGGAACATCTGGGTTGGTTCCAGCTTCTGGTTATTATCAACATTATTATATTCTTGAAACACACAACCATCATGCCTTCTTCCAAGCAGGCATTGAAATCCTGAATTAAATCCTGAATTGTTAAAATTGAAATCCAAATTTTCAGATCTGCACTGCAATGGTCTATTCTTTATTCTGCACCATTGTATCACTGAGGTAACTGGGAAGCCCTTTTCTAAGTACTTTAAATTCAATGAAATTTGTTGCAATGAAAATTAGCACAACACAAAAATATTCTCTTTTCTCTGAAAGATACAGGTAAAAGTAATTTAATTTATATATGTAAGACCTATCTTGTTGGTGTTAGAGGCTGCAAACTGTTGAAGAGTTTCATAGTCATGTCCATGGTTCAGCATTCCAAGCAAAGAGAATGGGGAGCCAAATTTGAATAATTTAGACAAGGCTAAATTAAGAAGAGAAGGGTTACGAGAAAGATGGTCTTGTGGTCTTATGTCTTAGTAACTCTGCAAATAAACTTCCAACATAAAGGGTATTCACTGTGAGATGCCCTTGGAACAACACAATTGTGACTCATTGCATAAAGCTACCATGGTGTGAAGTCATGTTCAATTGCTTATTACTCTCTACCTGAAATCCTGCATTAATGAAACTATTTAGTTAGGGAGTTGTCCAGCCAGTCTTGGGTGAAATGGAAATCAGACCCACCAGCAGGGAATGAAGAGGAGAAGGCAACCAATCAACTAATGGCTAAGCCTTGGTCTAATAAGCCACATCTCCTCTTGCTCTAATGTTTAATTTCCATTCCATGGTGACTAAGAGAGTGAAGACAGGAAACAGGATGAATAAATATTGAGCCATTCTGGTGCAAAGAAAAAGAGTTTGTATTGGAGAACTCCCTTCTATCTCACTCCTGAGCAGAGGCCTGGAATGAGAGTGTCACTGTAAATAAGGGAATTGTTCTACATAAGCACCTTGAATAGAATCAAGATCTCTATGGCTTCAGATCTTCAAGTCTGACGGCCTATGCCACATACCATGGTACGTTTGAGTTTATTAGTTTCAAACAATACCACAGATCTTTTAACAAATATATTTGGGTCAAAGTTATTGGACTTCATGGATGTGAAGAAGACAGCTGTTTACTTCGTGAGAAACAAAAAGCAGAGAGCAAAGAGGATACTGGGACAAAGTGTACTCTTTTTAAGCAGGTATTCAATAACCTACTTCCTGCAACTGCATCTTAAACAGTTTTCCAGATTGTCCCCCAAAGAGCACCATCAACAGAGAACCAGTGTTGGCTATATGAGCCAGTGGGAGACAGTTAGTATCCATTATCTTTTTTATTAAGCGATTATTTATTTTATTCTATGTGCATGGATGCTTTACCTGCATGTATATGAGTGTACCACATGCATGTCTACTACCCTCTGAAGCAGAAAGAGGGTATTGGATTGCACAGAACTGGAGTAAAAGATGATTGGAGGCCACCTGCAAAAGCAACATGTGCTATTAACCACTGAGCCTTCTTTTCAGCTCCTCAATCTATAACATTGCAATAACTTTTAAGAAGCGCTGACACTCATCTCTGAAAAATAATACTACTGACTGTGAACATTCACTCATTATCTTTCTATTATTCTCTCATTTTCTCTCACATAATACACACAAACACACATGCATATACATACATGTACACAGGCACGCATACACACACACATATATATATATATACATATATATACATACATACATACACACACACACATATAAATATATATATATATAACTATATACCATATATAAGAGTGAATGAAGCCAGGCAGTGGTGGCGCACACCTGTAATCCCAGCCCTCTGGGAGGCAGAGGCAGGTGGATTTTTGAGTTCGAGGCCAGCTTGGTCTACAGAGTGAGCTCCAGGACAGCCAGGGCAATATAGAGAAACCCTGTCTCAAAAAAGTCAAATCCAAAAAAAAAATAGAGTGAATGAAGAAAAAATTAGCTATGGGATCAACCCAATGTAATATGCTAAAGATTTTTAGGGAATGAAACTATACACAAAAGATGGGCAAAAAATTTGTTTCTAAACTTGGGCTCATTGATAAAGACAGATGAACATGAGTTACCAATCCATCTGCATCACTCTTCCCACACTCTACTAGCCCCACCACCACGACTAGCCATGAGTGTGGGAGATATGGATGGTATTTATAATACTAAGTTTCAAGCTTTTACATAATCTTATTATTGGCAAAGACTGAGTAATTCAGTTGGAAAACATTCTAGCTTGAAACCACTCAGGTTTTACCATAGCATGGCTCCTCAAATTTAGAGAAAGATGCAGCCACAAAAAATTTATTTGTCTATAGATTTTTTAGAAACAAGGTATATTAATCAATATTCTCTATAGTAACAGAACACACACATACATGGAAGATATATATGGGAATATATCATACACACACACTATGTGTTTGTATATATGTATGTGCATGTGACTTATTAGAAGGATTTACAGTCTGTGATCAAGCTAATCCAAGAACTACTGGCTATGAACAGAAAGTACAAAAATCCAGTTGTTGCTGAGTTCATAAGGTTGGATGTTTCAGCTGATCTTCAGAATATGCTGGAATCAAAAGAAGTAGATGCTAATGCCAGTGAAGGAAAGGACTTGTGAATGAGATCAGAACAAGCATGCGAAGAACAAAAGCTTTCTTCTTCCATGTCCTTCTATAGGCTTCAAGCTGAATGTGTGACCCAGATTAAAAGTGTGTCCACCTGACTCGATCTAGATTGAAGGGCCCATCTTTTAATAGCTCAAAATATTTGGACTGAAAGAGTGTCTTCCTGCTTCAAAGATCTAGATTAGAAACATCTCCCTTTACTTCCAATTAACAAAAATCCTTTACAAGTGTGCCATTCAGTTGTGGATTTTAGTTAATTATTAGATGCAATCTAGTTAACAACCAAGTATAGCTATCACACAAAGGAACTGCTGCAGAAGTCCATTTCATCTATGTGGCCATCATCACCATCAGGAAAGTCAACATGAAGGCTAATTTTCAAAATATCACTACCTTATTTCTCTAAATGCTTTATTTCACTTGTTATGGGTTTCTCTTCAGCTACTTAGCTTAACTTTATCTTTTCTGGAGGTATAGTTTATTAATTTTTACCTATTTATTTTGTATGCCTTGTATTTAGGCCACAGGATAACTTGACCTCTACCTATACTGTGTGAGTCTCAGGGTAAGACTCAAGTCTAATGCCTTTGCTTACTGAGTCATCACATCATATATGTATGTATGCATTTGTGTGTGTGTGTGTGTGTGTGTGTCTATGAAATTTTAAATTCTCTGCATGAAGCACAAAATAAATGAAAAGTAAGAAGTTGCCATTGTAGCATCCAACTTAGCAAAAAAAAAATAAAATAAAATAAAACAGCAGTTACTTGTTAACATTCTAGATTTCAATCATTGTCCTAAAGAATATACATTTTCCACTTAATATTTTCAAACCACCCATGCATTCTTAAACCCCCAAATTCATATGAGAATAAAATGGTAGACAAAGTTAAATAGCTTGTATCAATCTGTAGCTCACAGGATTGCATCAGAGATTCCACTTAGACCTTTGGAACCTAAAAACCTATGTTCGTCTCTCTACCCTTCAATTTTAGAAATAGCCCTTTAAAGTAAGAGAAAAACATATTTAAACTGTTGTGTTTTTTTTCAAGATTGCTGCACATGCAACTTTTTTTCCACTTCTAAAACTCTGGTAATATGAGAGAATTAAAGAAACATCAGTTCTATGCTTAAATTGCTCATCTCAGTTATTTGAGCTCTTTTTCTTCTTTGTGAAACACCAGTTTCTTTTCCATCTTATATTTATAATACATTTCAAATAAAATGTTCCATTTCTGCTTGCTTTCAGGATTGTGCATTAGAATTGTAAATCATAATGGCAAAAGGAATCGATGAAGGGGAAGGAAAGTGTGCGTGTCTGACTAACTAATCCAACAGTAATTGGACCATGAAACCGAAAAACACAATCTCTTCTGGAGGATCAAGAAGGTTGGAAATTTCTCTTAGCTCACAGTATCCATTCAAATATTCCATCACAGGCTGCTGTGTCAAATGACACATCTTGCTGGGAAGATTCAAGATGGATAGCAGATGTGTGCTTTTAAGGACTAAAAACACAAGAAGAATTATTGATTCCTCTAAAAGCAATGCTGAGGGCTACAGTAACTTTTATTTCAGGTTTGTTCACTTGTCTTTAAAGCAAGGGTTCTCAACTTGTGTGTCATGACCCCTTGGTGATCAAGCAACTCTTTCACAAGGATCACTTATCATTATATCCTGAATATCAGATATTTATATCATAATTCATAATAGTCATAAATTATAGTTATGAAGTAGCAATGAAATAATATTATATTTGGGGGTCATCATAGCATAAGGAACTCTATTAAAAGGTTGCAGCATTAGAAAGGTTGAGTACTACTACTCTAAGAAGTAGTTCTTGCACTTTTAAGTGGCATTTGACTAGGGTTTTTTTTTTGTTGGTTTGTTTGTTCATTTTTTTCTGCCAGTTTACATCTCTCACACAGTTAAATTTGAGTAGTAAATGGATGGAGAAAAAATAAATAATTTAGGAGAAGCAAGTTTTACTAGAAAAAGTATATACAAAACCATTAAGGTGACATCCTGTGCCTATAAAATGTGTAGTTCATGAACAAAAACAAAATAGATGTACATGGTAATGGTGGAAACTAGATGTAAAGTTGAATGAATAGAAATTGAGACCCAGGATCAGAACAAGCTGAATGCTGAAAGAATTCATCTGCAGGAAGGTAGAGCATGACCTCAATACCAAACTTGGGTACTATGGATGTGGGGTTAGAAAGAGCAAGATGGTGAGAGGGCACTCCGTAAGAGTGGAGGACAGTTTCTTAGCTTGTGGTGCCTACACCTCTAATTAGTTCACTATCTTCAAACGACCTGCCTTATCCTGAAATTGTTTTAAAAAACCTCATACCTAAATTCATCTCTTGCAGAGTAAATATTTCAATATTCCCATCTCTTTCTTTCCATTCACCTTTAAAATAACCCTGAAAGGATCATAAAACTAAGGGAGTAAACAAACTACAATTCTTTTGTAAGCAGAAACATTGAGACACATATCAATTTTTACCTTCAGATGAGAAGATATGCAAACACGCTGCACCATATTTAAGTAGGGATGACAGAATCCATTTTAAAATACATATTTTGAGGGCCTCACATAAACAGATGACTCTGTTAAATATAAAATCTCAAGGTGCTGAGGCAGGTGGTAGGAAATTATAGTGTTTACCTGGCACTGAGGATGATACTGATTTTGCTTGATAAATTATCTGCATGTAAGTAATATAATGAGTGCGTTCATACTCACTTGATTGAGATAGAGATAATTAGGCAATTGTGACTGTCAGCTGAAGCTATCTTATTGAGAGAAAAGGAAGTAAAAAGGACTAGACTGAAGCCCTATTCACCCACTGCTACACTATCCAATGTACATTTCTTTGAAATCTTTCTTATAAACTTGCCAAAGATTGGTTCGGGGTAATAATTAGTGAGCTTGCAAAGTTTTTCTAAGGTATTTAAGAAACTGAGATTTATAAAATTAGGAAAAATTAGGACAGTGAAATTTTCTTTCTGTGAGTTAGATGTATGATTGATTAATATGCAATAGCATGGTGGACTAGAGATGTTTGTCATTACCTTTTGCTATGAAAGATATCTTTCCCATTTCTGTAAAAATTTCAGAAAAAAATCATTTATAGTTCATTTTTCTCTATAGAGTTACATTCTGGATTCTATGAAGTAAACCAAAATACATGTTCTGTTGGGAAAATGAATAAGTAAGCCCCAGAAAGACAGTATCCAATTTTTTCGATGTAAAAAGCAGGAGGATTTTTTTAAATTAGTAAGTCATTTAATTTTTTATGAATTGTCACTGTTCAGGTAATATGAATTCCATCTTCCTCAGAACAGCCCAACCCTGTTAGATAGAAGGTGATATATACCTGCTATATGACTAAATTGTTCAATAAAACCACAACAGTTTTGATTTGAAAGAATCTTTATCATAGTCATGTGTGCTGGTTTGAATATGCTTGGACCAGGGAATGATACTATTAAGAGGTGTGGTCTTTTTGGATTAGGTGTGGCCTTGTTGGAGGAAATGTGTCACTATGTGGGTAGGCCTTGAGAGGCCTTTCTCCTAACTGCCTGAGGATACTGAGTATTCTCCTGATGGCCTCTGTTATAAAGGACAACATTTAATTTGGGCTAACTTACAGGTTTAGGGGGTCAGTCCATTATCATCATGGTGGGAGCATGGCATTGTCCAGGCAGACATGATGTTGGAGAAGGACCTAAGAGTTCTCCATCTTAATCCAGAGGCAATCAGGAGCAGGGGGATTTTGATTTATTACCCAGAATACTGGGCTGCCCTGCACATGGAGACAGAATGATGCACACCCCAGACTGTACAGGACATTTATACAGTTCTTGGGCAGCGCCATTAGGCACAATGTGATTGGCAGAACAGTGTTACCTTTAATTGGTTGATAGGGGATGAGGTAATTGGCCAACATACACTGGGCCTATCCTAGCCAGCAGGGACCTCCCTGTGGTCTGAGGAATGTAATTTAGCCTCTCTCTTTGGGGAGGGGCAAGCGTTCCATGACCTTTGCAAAGTTCCTGAGCTGACCCTTTCATTCCCCCCTTTTCTTTGTGTATGCTTCAATCCTGAAGGAAATTCTGGTATTCTGATAGCTCATACTCCTGATCTCCTGTATCTAGTTCTTTATATCTCTCCTCTAAGATCATTATCTGTACTGTACCTAAGTGTTTCTTAACAATAATGACTAACAGTTCAAAATGTAGGAGGCCAAAAGTCAACTATGCCTGGAGAACAATTAGAGGTCCTGACAGGGTTAACAACCCCGAATGGTCTATATAAGAGCAAAACTCCTGAGCTAAACAATTTGTAAAGATGCACACTCATTTTCATACTTTAGTTTCTAATGATAAATGGTTTTAATAGGTACCAGGGCTTTATATAACATCTGTAGCATCCTGACATGAATCTATCTCAGTCACTGGATTTGTGCTTACATCACTATAGAAAACACTAAGAAAGTTTAAGACAAAACAATTTTGCTAAATTGAATTCAAGAGCAAGAACATTTTATTGTTTGAATGTTGCTCGTTTTAGGCAAACACAAGATCTTACATGTGGTATTGAGACATGTGATGATCCACTTGCACGCCTGCCACCTCTGACAGGAGTGCTGTGTTATTTCTTCTATCCTGGTAGGGTTTTGAGCCTTTGGAAGTGGGATTCGGTAGTTAAGGCAGCAGTCTTTTTCATTCTTTGTGTCCATGACCTCTCTAAAAAAATCAGGACTACGTTGACCTCTCTCCTGCTGCTTATGCTCCAAATGCAATCTCCGTAACTGACTCTTTTATGGACATTAGAGTTCCAAGGTTTGGTGACTGGAGCCAGTCTTCCAAACATCAGGCAGGGTTAACTAGTTCCTGACAACCTTGAGCTGGCAATACTATACAACACTGAAGTATGATAACACTGACAATTATGGTTGTGTCCAAGGTTTTGTTCAGATATCAGGGCAGCTGAGTGTTCATGATTTAGCCTTAGGCCCTGTCTGTAATGGTGACTTAGTTAAACTGCCTTGGCTCCCAAAGAATAGTTCATATACACCTGCCCAAGAGCTCTCTGGATTTGTGAATGAAAGATACACAAACACACACACACACACACACACACACACACACACACACACCAGCCAAACCAGCCAGTTTGGTTATGTCGTGACTAGTTCAATGGCTGTTCACTTCTAAACCTTCCTGCAGCTAGCACATTCTCCCTTCCAGCATTCCTGACTTAACATCTCTTAAATCTATATTTTATCTTGTTGCCCTGGCTCCTTCTGGGCAACTCCCTTATCTCTGCTGCCCAACACACTTCTGGGCATCCCTTTTTTTTATTGAATATAATCTTCATTTACACTTCAAGTGCTAAAACCTTTCCTGGTTTCCCCCCTTGAGGAAAACTCCCAACCCCTCCTCCCACACGCCTCCAAGTATATGCCCCTCCTCCTTACCCACTCCCAACCCCTCTCAATTTCCCTTTGTTGGGGCATCTATTGAGTCTTCATAGGACCAAGGACCACTCCTCCCACTGCTGCTGGGCATCCCTTTGGTGTCACTTTCCTTCCTGTACCTACATTTTGGCTATTACTCCCTCCTGTTCCTACCCATTCTTTTTTGGGAAATTATTTCTCCTTCCTGTGTTTCTTTTCTCAGGAACCTAGAAGTTCTCTCTCTCTCTCTCCCTCTCCCTCCCCTGCGCTACCCAGCCATTGGCGGTTGACTATTGATCAATGAAAAACCAACTGGGAACAGGAACCTTTAGGATTTGGACATACAGATTCCCAATTTGGGGTCCAAATTAAGACAAACATTAGAACCAATTCCTAATATCCATTTACTTATCTGCCAATTGTCTTCCAAGAAAAAAAATATGGTAGTCTTGGATTCAACATCCATGTATGAAAACACCATTACTGTAATATCTGGGTATTCAATAGTTAGTACTAAATTTGTCTTTGTCTTTCCCTGGTCCTGGCATATACCACTATAGTTTCAACTACTAAATTACAACTTTCACAAATAAACAAATACCAACAAGAATAAAGCTCAGCAATTGTGTTTCCCTTCTCAGACATTTCATCCTAATCTTATGTAGATTCAGATTTCACAAGGTACATGACTAGCTCTCTCTCTCTCTCTCTCTCTCTCTCTCTCTCTCTCTCTCTCTCTCTCTCTCTCTCTCTCTCCTCCCTCTTTCCCTCTCCCTCCCTCTCCTTCTCCCTCTCCTCCTTCTCTTCCCTTCTCTTCCTTTCTTCCTTTATCCCCCTTTCCCTCCTTCCCTCACCTATCTCAGATATAACATGGCACGTTTGCAATGACAGAGGGTGATGAAGGATGAGGATCCAGTAAGGGTATCATCACTTTCCAGCAATATTCAGAATGCTAGCATAGTATACCATTCCTCTTCTAAGGTTGTCTCTAATGAATCTCAATTCACAATTGTTTAGATCACATAGAGACTTCTACTTTTACTTCTCATTAGAAACTGAATCAATAAAATTAGAACTTAAAGGGTTAAAAGTAAAATGGTCCAAAAATGTCTACAAATGAAAATTTATAAGAGAAAATTTGATCAAATTTCTTAGAATCTAGGAACAAGACAAAATACAGCAAATGTGAGACACGAAACTGGAAGTCAGAGCCAGCATAATAATGGGGAGGCCATAAGAAAAGGCAAGGGAGATTAGATAAAAACCTGTAAGAGGCTCATTCTGCAGACAAAAGTGAGATTTGGACATTGAACATTTAACCTAATTAAAGCAAACTTTTTTGTACTAACTGAGCAAGGTGCCAGGCTATGACAGGAACTCAAGGAAGACCGTGAGGTACAAAACCCCCAAAGAAAGTGCAATACAATTTCACAGACTCTTAAAGACCTGAAATCATTTATTTATTTATTTTTAATTGTTGATTGTTTTCATATAATTGCTTATACAGTGGCAAATACATTTGAACATCAAATACATCACCTTTAGGTGGGACCAATAACAGACCACTGTGTTTCTCTCCACTTGAAAATAATTTCTGCTGCTGGCAAATTCTCAGTCTTGCAAGACACAAGACTGCATTTTATCCTTTAAGCAATTATGAAAACATTCAATGTGTAAAAATAGAAGCATTTCAAAAAATTAAAGAAATAAAACAGCACTCTGTGAGCAAACCATAGGACGTTAAATATTATAAAAAACATTTTCTCTGTTTTTTTCCCTTTGGTATTAACTTTATTCTATTTTCTGTATAACTTTAAGTGCATAAAGGTTTATTTCCACAGGACTCCAGTAATGGACAAAAATCACAGCACATTTTCTGTTCCTCTCCTCTCACAACAAAACAAATCAAAACAAAACACAACAACAACAACAACAAAAACCAGTTGCATACTTTGGTCAGTGTGTCCTAGAGAGAGAACTGGGATTTGCAACTGTAATGGTGTGCAGGATTCTGATGTAAGTTGAGACTTCAACAGCCAGCAGTGGGGGGTCTTAGTCCTATTCAGGTTCCTGCAAGGAGCCCCTAAGCTGCTGCCACTATGACAAGCAGGAGAATGCCTTGAGGTGATGACAGCTATCTGGCAGGGAAGAGAAATACTAGAATCCCTAACATAGTTTGTCACTTTTCTGTTTTTTTCCTATTTTTTTAGTTGTTCCTGGAATCCGAGCAGTCTCCCCAAAGCGGGGGACAAGACTTCCCAACCCCCTCAAAAAAGGGTATTGCTACTGTACTGCTATGTTGTGGTTGATGCTGATCGAGAATGGATTGCAAAATGAAAGATGCTTTTAGGATACAAGTCTGCTTGGAACGCTGGGTGGCAATCCTTAGCTTTTGGTCCCTTGCAACCCTGTCCTCACTTGTCACTAGGTTGGTCAGAACCTAATGGAATTGCAGACTCCTGCTAAACTAATGCTCACTGTTAGATTAGTATGCATTCTGATGTTTGTTCCCAGGATATTTTTAACCCCAAGTACTGTTGGTTGGTGAAGTGACACTCAAAACAAAACTTCAGAGCCTCAGTCTGGGCTACCAGCTCCATAGCTGCGACTGCAGTGCAGCTGCACAGGTGATGCACTGAAGTCACACTTTCAGGTGAATCAATTGACCTGCTGCCCTACCCATCTCAGCCTGAGATATATATTCAGTGAAGGCAAGAGCTCTGCTTCTCAGAGTAGAGAAGCAGTTTAAGAGCAGAAAGGTAGAAGAAATCTAGAAAAGAACAGTCTTCATACAGATGTATCCCTTGGTGGGAAGGAAGAGAACACCACCCATGCATTCACTTATCCAGTGAATTCTGTCTCTGTGGTGACCAACTATTGCCTGTTCCACAGAGTCTTGAACTTCTTGGTGACCGGGAACTCATTAAAATCACTGCCTTCTGTGGTAATGAGAATATTCAACTCAGAAGATTTGGCACTGATTCTCTCACCATCCAGGGAATTCTTGGAGGAGGAAACATGAAAGAAGGAAGTTAACTAAACTCATGCTGGCAAAAATAAGTGGAAAATTGGAAGCCATTGTGCACTGATAGTACAAACATAAAGAATAAGCATAACTATGGAAAACACAAAATATAACTAGCATATAATTTATCCAGTTCTCTGAATATATACCCAAAAGAATCAAAATCAGGGACGCAAACAGAGTTTGGCCAGGGACATAGCAAGACTATGATAATAATAGTAATAATAATATAATAATAATAATAATAATAATAGTTAAATGATAGAAGCAGTGAAATTCCTATGAATGATGAATATATGAATGCAATATGCATAAAGTGGCATATTAATCAACCTTCAGCACAGTGGAAATTCTGGCAGATTTTGGTATGATAAAACATTATGCTAAGTGAAATAAAAGGCAGCAGTCATAATACAAAAACCTGAAGGAGTCTATTCTTAGGATGCATCTAGACAAATCAAGCTGGTGAAAATAAAAAGTGGGATGGAGGTTGTCAGAGACAGGCCAGAGCGGGTGAGAAGGAAATACTTCTTGGGTATATAACTACAGGTTTCCTGGGGAGTGAGGGGAGTTCTAAAAATGAATGGTGTTGATAGTGACACAACAATATTCAAATACTAAACTACACTGAGCAGAAACAGGTAAAAGGTGATAAAGGGTGCAACTCATGTTAGTTATTATTACAGATTCTACAAAACGTAAAAAAGATGATTGTAGTAACTACTCATTATGTAGCACCTGATTATTAAAATGAAATATAATTTTCCATAGTAATAGAAATCACAAAGACTCTAAAATCATTTTGTAAAGAATTTTAAATACTCCTGGGAAGGAAAGTTTTAAATTATATGAAAAGATGAAAATTAACACTTTGTTACATCTATCAGCTTAGATGGAAGCCATAATGCTATTTACAAGAAAGGTTCTGGGTGGAACCCTGGCTTGATATATGGCTACCCTCCCCCTCCCAGGCAGCGATCTACCTTGAATTCATTGTGGCTCTCTTCATGAAACTCTCGGCAGCGTGGATACATTATATTTTGTAGATAGTTCATTGCAGTGTTTAAAAATAATTACAGCTAGGGGTCAAATCAATTTCTGCAAAGAGATGTCATATCTTGCTGACACATCATTCATAGCATACATTGTCTATGGCCGAAGAAAACTGGGTATAACTTCCTGGGAACCATTATCCACAATAAACTTTTATAGACGCATTTTCAAGTGGCCCAAGGCCATGTTATATACAGATTCTATACAAACTAAAAAAGCACATAAAATGTATTTGTTTATCATATAGGTTGATGGAGAAATGAGAATTTCCTCCTAGGGCAGATAGCCAAGCCATTTAAAATCAGGTTGTACTCTTAGAAATTACGAGTGACTCTTCAGCTTGGACAAACATCAGCTCATTCTAAGTCCCCGGTGGGTTTTCTCTACTCTTTCAGGAGTAAGAATTATTGAAATTGTATTTATTTCTGTCTTTTTCTCTTTAAGAGAACTGAGCACACAACACTATTCCTGTTCCAGGTACAAGAACAGTTGGTGTAAACTCGGCTTGGTGCTATTCACAAACCCTATCTTTAAAAGAACAAACTCTTGATGGTGTCCTTTGCCTTACAGAAACTTTGTAATTTTATGAGGTCCCATTTGTCAATTCTTGCTCTTAGAGCATACGCTATTGGTGTTCTGTTCAGAAACTTTCTCCCTGTATCGATGTCCTCAAGGGTCTTCCCCAGTTTCTTTTCTATTAGCTTCAGAGTGTCTGGCTTTATGTGGAGGTCCTTGATCCATTTGGATTTGAGCTTAGTACAAGGAGACAAGGATGGATCAATTCGCATTCTTCTGCATGCTGACCTCCAGTTGAACCAGCACCATTTGTTGAAAAGGCTATCTTTTTTCCACTGGATGTTTTCAGCCTCTTTGTCGAGGATCAAGTGGCCATAGGTGTGTGGGTTCATTTCTGGATCTTCAATCCTGTTCCATTGATCCTCCTCCTGTCACTGTACCAATACCATGCAGTTTTTAACACTATTGCTCTGTAGTATTGCTTGAGGTCAGGGATATTGATTCCCCAGGGAAATCATTTGAAATGTAAATAAATTATATCGAATAAAAAAAAAAAAAGAACAAACTCATTTTAAAAGTAACTTTTCCCTCTAACCTGTCACCATACACAAGCAAAAAATTTAGGTAAATTTGAATAGTCAGTAAACAATTTACTACTAAAGTCTTTATTTCTCAGAATCTACCAATTTAAAACATGAAATGATAAGAACATGTGATGTATAACTTAATTTCCCCAGACTCTGCTCCAAGGAATTATAACCCACATGTTCTAAAGAATCATAACACAGACTTACCTAAAAAAGGATTTTGGAAATAAAGCAATTCTGAGTGTTTATTTTTGTTAATATGTGTATGGGAGAGAACATATGACGTGTATACACGTTTCTGAAATGGTCTGAAGAGGGTGTCAAGTCAGAAGCTGAAGTTACATGCAGTTGTGTTAAACCAATGTCTTTAGCTCTACCCGCTTGCAGTGAGACAAATGAAGGTTGGGACCTATGCAAGATCAATAAATGTTTTGTAATCACTGAGACACCCCCATCTCTCCAACCTCCAGATATTGTAGGTTTTAAAAGCAGTTTCCCTCATTTTTAGTTCTTAGAAAATATTACATAATATATATTTTATTATACTCCCTCCCTCCCTGACTCCTCCAAGATTCATCCCATTGTTTTATCCATCTATTTATAATTTTAAATCATCAAGTGCAATTTGTGCTATCCTACGTACTCTTTCTTGTGTGGAAAGAGGTCAATTTGCCAGGGGCCAAACCCTTAAAACTGATGCTCCTTCTCCAAGAAGCTATCAATTGCCAATAATTCCTTAGCTACAGAGGATTCTGTGCCTACTTCCCCTCTATATTCTTGGATTTTATCTAGCTTGGATTACTGTGTGGGTCTCGTGCGGGTATGTTTGATTTATATTCTTTTTATGTTACTGAATGAGTTGTCATTTAATATCTGTTACTACCCTCATAGAATTTATGCTCCAAACAAAACATTTTTGTGATTACCTCCTCGATATGATATTTCATCCAAAAAGTATATAATTCTTGAAACTCTTCATAATGTGTTTACTTTAACAATCTTCACTGGATGCTTATCCACTTATCATTCACCCTCAGTTATTTTCAATGGTCCCATAGCAAAAGTGAAACTTACGTAAGTAAATACAAGAATATTATACAAGACAAATGTTATAAATATATGAATGTATACGAGTTTGGTTTACTTTTGAAAGTTGCAAAAACAAGTAGATGAAATTACTGTCCAGCTGTTATTTATTTCCCAACCACCTTCCCCAAGTTTATATGGTTCTATGCAATTTTCTATTTGTCAATAGAAAAGAAAAAGAATTTGCAGGAGTCTGAATTTAAAGGATATTGCCATGTTACTACATATAGCAAAACTCCCAGTAGCTCCAACAGAAGGAAATGCCTCTATGGCCAACACTTCACGACGGTCTTCTCCAGAAGAACTTGTATGGTTTGTAGAGAGCAAACACCTCCTGGTTGCCATCTAGACATTAAATAGTTCCAAGTGACATACAAGTGTAAAGTGATAAATGGATAGAAATAGATTTTAGAAGCTAATGTTAATGATACATTCTGTGTATTTGTTGAACCGGAAGAGATCATATCACAGACCTGTCATTTTAAAGAATTTTCCAACAGATATGTTTCCTCCAGAAGTCCTCCAATTCTCTACCCCACCAATAGACTGTCATGGTTTGTCAAAACACATCAATACAATTTGTACTAGACTCTACTCTGCCAAATCCAAAGGAAAGTTCTCTTCTTGTTTCATATTAAACTTCACCTCTTACCACGCTTCTAAAACCCCCACCCACTACTGACTTTCTCATCATCAATCATCCTAATGTTAGTTAATTGGTTATGTCCCTAACTTACACTTCCTCTACTTATTTGGTTCACTCCTGTGATTTATCTACTAGAATTTTCAAACTTATAGATTTAATTCTTCCTTTATTCCTTTCTGTATTATCATTATAATTGTGCTGTAATTGAAATTCCAAATTTATATCTTGTGATCAAACTCTAAGATTGCATATTGAATAGTTTCTTCAGTATTTCCATTATTACTTTTAAAACTTGTTGACAATTTTATACACATTTTATGCCTTTTGATCATATCACCCCATATTACCCTCTCTTACACCTTCTCATATTAAAGTCTTTTATACTCCCACTGATCTCCTTTTTCCCAACAAGTTTCCTGCCTACTTTTACATCTTCTGTTTATGACCCATGGATATTTACTGGGAACATAGACAACTAATCAATGGCTGCATAGCTGAAGAAAATGATCCTTGCTCCTTCAGCATCAAATAACTGTCAACAGCTCCATAGGAAGAGTGAAGCCTCTCAGTGCCCTGCCTCATTCATGGTCATTTCATTTTTTTATTGTTAGTTATTTGACATTTTATACATGTGTATAATGAATTAGTCTTTCCTCAGATTCTCCTATCTTCTTTCTACAAATATCAACTCTTTGATTCCCTTTGATTCCCACCTTCTTTTATTCGCTTTCCCTGACTCATGGTTGTTTTGTTTTGTTTTCTTTTGTTTTGTGACCCATGTAGGTTACGTAGTGCTATCTGCTTTGCTACTATTTTAGAAGTATCTGATGTAGCTTGGTGCATCACCAGTGGCAAATAAAGGCAATAACTCCATCTTTCCATGAATCTGTCCCTAGGAAATAATTCAGCTGTGAGGGCCAGGAACATGTCTGTTAATTCTCCATTTTTTGCTTAACTATTCATGGGTCCCTTGTGCTAATGACATGTATAGTCATCTGTAGTTATTGAAAATTCATGATTGCAATGTCTGTGTATACCTCCAGAAGGTGATACTCCCCAGTCCTTTTCGGGTTCTTATATTCTTTACACATTTCTATTACATTTCTGAAGTCTTAGAGCAATTATGATGTCTTATTAATGTATAAGCACTCAACTGCTTACTTATTCATAGTACTTTGTTCAACTATAAGTCTCTTCATTCATTGTCAATGATTAAAAAGAAACACTTTGGTGATTAACGCATAGAGTGTTTATTGTCTACTAGTTTGAACACACATGTTTAGAAGGTAGTTTGACATTATCTCAACTTAGCTTAAAAAATTAAGCACCCCCACAGCCTAAGATCCTCCCACCCATGAATTTACTTTACCAGGATCTGAGTGGATTTACTGTAGTAGGTAGATTTACTTGTATAGATGAGGCCTCAATTCCAGTTATCAAGTAGTTGTAAATTCCACACTATTATTATATAAGTGGGCACATTGTTCCTGTCAAGTTGGTATTGGAGTTTATTAAGTTCTCAGTGAGGTAAAATTTCATGTAACTTTTCTCCTCTGGTGTCACGCATTGGAACTTCCAGTTTATGAAGCTAGCCAGGATTAGGGAAGCTTCCATCCCAGTTCCTGCTTGTTTTACATATTGCAAACAAGTTGTGCAGTGTCTTCAAAAATAAGGCCATCTTGTAAGGTTCTGGTAAGCAACCAAGAGGAACAGTAAGAGTATGTGTTGTTTGGGGTCTGGGCTTTTACTGACCAACTCTTAAGTAATTATTCCAAATCAGGCACAGGAAATTCTTATTTAATAACCTATAAATTCTCTGGGAAAGACTATTTTTCTTAGTATTATTGCCTCTATTTCTTCATATAGAATTGTCTTCTGTCTACTTTAGTTCATTTATTGTTGATATTCTTGATTTTCTCATATGTAGACAGTCATATTATTGTTAAGACTCTATGGCTGTAGCTTCTGACATTACTATGAGATACAATCTCATATCAAACTCCTCCATCTTCTGACCCTTACAATCTTTATGCTCTTTCTTGTGCAATGATCCCTTAGCTTTAGGTTCAGGGGTAGTTTTGTAGATGTATCCATTGAATTTAGACTTCATGTTCTCCATTTTAATTGGTTATGGTTTTCTGTAATGTTTTCTGTTGCAAAGGGAAGTTTCTTTGACAGGAATTGTACACTTACTTTTGAGAATAAAAACAAATATTTAAAAGAAAATTGGAGGTCATATTGCTTTAATAAAGTATTATTTGTAGGTGTTCCTTCAAGACTCATGACTTCTCTAGCGCTGGGTGATTGGCTGCACTTCTAGTACCATGTGTGACTTCCCTCTTTTTGAGCAGGTTTTAAGTCCAATTAGAGAGTTATTGGTTATTACAAAGGTGTGAGAACTATTACTATACCCTTGGGGTTACCATGTCGTGCTAGGCATTGTTGTGGTTCATAGGTGACATAGGTAGGGAGGACTGTTTGTTCTTTCTCTCCTTTGGAAATTTGCAATCACCTTACAGTACAATGGAAGCCTGCCATTATAAAGGAAGTTTTCAGGTTAGTTTCTGCTCAGGGTCTCTGAGTCCTGATTCTGAAGTGTATGAAGTCTTCAACAATAAAGATTTGCCTTCTTGGCTTGAGGACAGGTAAGGACAATAGCAATATCCTATAATGTTTTCGGAGTCTTTTGGATAATCCTATCAACTAAGAAAAGGGATTCTTGTGCCTGGTACTGGATTTTTGTTATATGGCTTTGACTATTAGAGAGAGCATTGCCATTTCAGATAAGAAATTTTAATTTAAACTGTATGTGCATATTTATAAATGTGCTTGTGTGAATTATAGTTTTACTTTAGGTAGTTAATTAATAACATAATTTCTTTGACTTTTGCAGATACCCTTACTATTATTTTATTCTCCTTTCTCCTGTTTTTATTATCTCCTCTCTCCTTTATTATAGCCTCCCAATTTTTCATATTTTTATATCAAATCTCATACCTTCTATTCCCCTCTATATTACGTTCCCATCCCTCTATCCTTGCAACAGTTCCTTTTTACTTCCCTAGTTTCTGCAGGTACTCCTGGACCTGTACTTTAATTTGAAGTTTTCCACCTACAAGTCCCCTATAGAGAGAATATGGTCACTTCACTAAATATGATTATTCCAGTTACATCCAATTACCAGCAAAGTTCTGATTTTGTTTTCTTTACAGTTAACAGTATTTCATAGTATATATGTACCACATTTTCATTATGCATTTGTTGGTTTATTCCATTTCCTAGCTACATGAGCAAGTGTCTGTAAAAAGAAAAAAAAGATTTTTAGAAGCTATGGGAATATTCCAGGGAATAGTATCACTCCCTCGAGGCATCTCTGTCTTAGCAGCCTCTTTCTAGACTTCTGACCTCTAAAGGAACTCAAGGTGAAGGACACAAATTTAGAGAATCCCAACTAGAAGTCATGCTTTTTTTGTACATGTATGGGTTACCTAACTCACTATATAGTTTACAGTTTTATACTTTAATTATAAATTTCAAAATTTTATTTCTATATGGAGATGAAGAAAATTCTACTGTATATATAGACCATATTTTCATTATGCAGTCATCAACTGGTAGACATCTTTGTTGATTCCGTTTTCCATGCACAAAAGAGAGGATGAATAGAGTATCAAACATGAAGAGAACATATCTCAATTGTAGAATAAAAAGTCTTCAATGCGTTGGAGACATTCTGAAATTTAGAGCAATAGAGGTTTTGATCTCTGTATATGAGCACTGAAGTAGAATTATAAAGGTGTTGTACGTACTGGATACACTCATAAAAATCATACCTTGAAGTAGTACACATCACCTCTGCCTCTACTTCACTTACTAAAACAAATCAGATGAATAAATATGTAGAAGGTAGGTGGTAGAAGCAACCCTGTTTTTGAATGGGTAGAACTGAAATTTTATGAATGAACCTCCATTGTTGATACACATAGGAAAGGTGAGGGGAACATCTGAGCAGCTGAGAAATATAATAAAATTGTTGGTCATATGACTGCTGTCTTAGTGATTTATCTTCTTACTGTGACAAAATATTTGACTAAAGCAACTTGAGAAAGAAAGGGCTCATTGTTGCAAGGTTTATAAGGGCAGGAAGGTACAGTGGACAGAGCTCAGAGAAGTGGTCACATTGCTTCTACAGGCAAAAAGAGTGTACAAGCAGAGAGAGATGTTGGCTGATATCCCACTGCCTTCCTCTTTTGTCCTTTATCTTCACTATGGACTTCCAGTCTATGGGATGGCACCTAACAAATTCAGGGTGAGTCTTTCCTTCCTGTTCTGGAAACACCCTCACAGATATACACAGTATATGTTACCTAGGAAATTCTAAATACATTTAACTGTGAAGTTGTCTTCACATCCACAAATACTAAATTGCATCATCCTGAATTTTCTCACTGAACATCTTTTCTTTGCTATGTCAGTGCAGCCAACTGTCCTTTCAGATATATTTAAATATGTTGCATATATTTAAAATGCATGCAGCTTTCTATTTCTAGCAGCATTACTTTTGCTATTACCAATATCTCATGTTAAAACAACTGAAATTGTGTCTTCTTTGTATCCAGTTTCTCCTCAGAAGTGGTCATTTGTTACAAAACTTAAGAGATTTATCAATATGTAGATCAAATGAGGAAACCTGCTGCCACTTGGATCTGATTTAAGATGAGAGTGAAAATTAGATTTAACCCTCCCAACAATGAGGGACCCAGTCCCTCTCATAACAAGCTCTCTGACACAGAATCCAGATTCGCAGGGCATTTCTTCATCTGTTAGACTTGTTGGTTCACTCTCACAGCTACGGTGGATGCAGTCTCTGTTCTGAAACGATTCTCCCATGCATTTCACTTGCCTTGTTCTTTTTCAGCTCTTGAGTTTAAGATTACAATTTGCTTCAGGACCTATCATTTTTTTAAACCATGTTTAGTGATTCCATTGATGCTTTTCACTTGGCTGAGGACAGTAGAATACCTGGAAGATTACCAGTGCTTAGCAACATTGAATGAATGGCTAAACCAAAAGTCCATTCTGCATACTACACTACCTCTAAATATTTGAATGGAAAGTATAACTTTCCTTTTTGGATTTAGTTGATGGAATCATCCAATCTGCCTCCTTAAATAGATAGCTTTATTTATTCAATATAATTATTACAAGATTCATTCATGTTGGTCCACATTATTGTTGAGTAGTATCCCTTTGCATAGCTATGTGGTTGACAGTGTTTATCCATTCACCTTTTGGTGAGATTTAGTCCAGCACAGCAGTCAGCAGGCTTGTGCATGTGTCACTGCTTTATCCACTTAATTGTACTTTCAAAAACTTACTAGTGGCTTCAGTTTAAATTAAAATACAAAAACAACAAAAATATCCAATGTTTTCTCAATCTGTCAGATTCTTCATCACCTGTCTTCTGGTCATTTAATCTTTAGCAGACTGAACAACTTCTAGACCCTTGCAAGAGTTTTCATTCTCTTCTCCCTAAGTACATTGCCAGACTTACTTCTACCCTCAACAAATGGAATCATTTCCTGTCTGATTTACTCTTTCCTTTATATCTTAATTTCCTAACTACAATGCAATTTTATATACGCAATGACTTTTTTGTCCATTTTAGTATTGGGCTTTTAACACCTAGAATACTATCTCACACATAGGATGCTTATCTTAAAAATCAGACAAAGGGGACCATTTTAAGTAAAGCCATATGTAAGCTTCCAGAGAAGATTAATTTCATGTTTATCTTTCCTCTGATAATAATGTGGTCACCCTCTATGAAAGCCGTGATGTGCTATTATACCTGCTTTCCACTGCTGTCAGAGGAGCTTTGTTAGAGTTAATACTATGATATACTGGATCAATGTATATACTGGATAAATCTTTAAAGTCCCTGGCACATTGTTGCCATGCATTTGCTTCCTTTTTCATTCCATAATTGCTTTCTCTTTCTTGTATTTATAATAAACCTACCAATCTGAAAGTGAAAGATAATGCATATTAAATAAGTAACTGTTAAATATAATATACTGTGTATACTGTAAGTAGATAAAGGTCTCTCTATGCATCTACATAATACATTTTCGAAAATAAAAGCATATTATTGTTTAAATTTCTCATGCACAATATATGGCATATGGGAATACGGATAGATCCTTTTATATAAATAGAAGCATGCTACATATCTAAACTATTAACATAGTGTTCAAGGAGGATTGAATTATTTAAACGTATGTATAATTATATATAGACATACATATAAGACAGCACATACAGCAGATTTTGAAAGCTGTGGGATGTGTCGCACCATAAAAATGGAATAGTTTAAAAATAGCAAGATCATCTTAGTGCTAAAGAAAAGAACTCAAAGTAGTGATGTCACAAACACGGTGACAAGCTCCGAGCTTTCTTGTGTGGTCTAAGAACACATGGTAAGTTTGATAGAGTTTTTTGCTTGGTTGGTCGTTGATTTTGTTTGTTTGTTCACTTGTTTGTTTTGGTTTGGTTTTGCTTGTTGCTTGTTTTGGATTTCTGTGCAGTCCAAGGGCTGACTATCTCAGTCTTCCCCGAGTATCAAATATTTATTCTTTAAGACACCACTTCAAAAATACCAGAGTAGGCTGTTAGGATATTGGGGTTACAACTCACAATATTGAACAGACTTGACAGATGATTGTAAGGAAGGCTGTTTTTTAAAAATCTTTCATCGGAGGCCATACCTTGGGCACATAGCGTATTGCTGAAGACTGAGAGGCATGAGGGGAGAACAGCTGTGAGTGGGAAGTTCAGATTCTGCGTGGGGCCGCACAGCACAGAAGGCTGCAGACTAGTGGGTGGCGGGTTGCATGGTGTCCTGGATTCAACAAGGTGTGAATGATCTGGAGAACTACTGCTTCAAAGAAGACCTTATGTTTCCTTTCAAGGTAAAGGAAGCTGTGCGTTTCTCAGTTTCTCACTTCGGTCTCAGTCTCCTGTTCCTTGACCTTCCTACCAACACATTTTTTACTGGAAACATGATCTGAATCACAGAACTCAGAGCAGTCTGCCTCTCTTTTCTCTTCTCAGTATTTCACGACAGATCCAGACTTGGGTTTTGGGCAAGCACGTGCAGTGGCGGAAACCACCTGGCCTCTAAGGAAAAGATACTTCCGAGCTGTTTTGCAAGTTTTGTATATATCATCATAAGTGAAAGTATTTTAAAGATAAACTAGACTATACTGCCCCCTCTTTTTAGGCTAACAAACATTTAAGAAGACATAAAATCACCGAGTAACTCAGCAATTAATCCATTCTGGTACCCAAGTGTCTACACTTGATCTTCCAGAAATCCACTGTCCCAGTTCTTTAAAGGAGATTTCTATAAACCTTTGTAACTAAATGTGAGGTATTTTGTGAATGAATAAAGCATTAAATGATTAATTAGTGAATGATAAACAAGCATTGTGATGAAAATTGAAAATTTGTCTCAGTATCAGTTAGACATCCTCCATTTGCTAGAAACCCAGCATAGTTAATAAGTTGCAATGGATAATGCTTTGGTTACCTGCAACTTCACTGATATTTCAAATTTCCTAATATAAAAGCAGAACAAATAAGGCATACAAGCTCATCAATTTCTTTTCATATATGAACCTGTCTGACCTTTCTAAAATATTAAGAGATATTAATAGATTGCCCACATGCTTAAAAACTAATGCTGTTAATGAAAACTTGATATTTTATGTCACTTACTATGAACAGAATTAGAAAACCTCAGAAATGTGGAGCTCTTTTGCTTATAGACAAAGAAGGACTTTTGTATATGGAAATGTTTCTCCCAGGATTTTTCAGGAAACACATTAAGTCCAAGTCTTGGTATATCATCTAAGCCAGCAGTGTAGAAGAATTTATATGCAAGTAAATTAAATTAACTACAGCATATAAGTATTGAAGTAGCAGAGTCTAAAATATAGCAACACATATACAAAGACAATTGCGAGAGAAACACTGTTGTTGAAGAAGAGATTACATGGTACTTTTTGCTTCCCTGCCAACATATTTGTCCTCTATTGCAAATACATCACCAGTTCTATCCATGCTGGCTTTAGACCATCTCTCAGGACAAATAGTAGTAGATGCTGCCCTTATGTACGTAGTCAAGTATCAATTCAATATTAAATTCTATTTTAATTTTACAAAAGTTTATTTCATATGGAATATATACTAAAGATTTCATGTATCAAGAAATGACAATTCCAAATTATATATGACAACTCTTTTATCAAAATGCTATATCAATGTGGGTTTAAAAACTGAATTATGCAAAAAACAGTACTTCAAAGATCATATAGTCTTTTTTTTAATTTTTTTTTATTCGATATAATTTATTTACATTTCAAATGATTTCCCCTTTTCTAGCCCCCCCACTCCCCGAAAGTCCCGTAAGCCCCCTTCTCTTCCCCTGTCCTCCCATCCACCCCTTCCCACTTCCTCGTTCTGGTTTTGCTGAATACTGTTTCACTGAGTCTTTCCAGAACCAGGGGCCACTCCTCCTTTCTTCTTGTACCTCATTTGATGTGTGGATTATGTTTTGGGTATTCCAGTTTTCTAGGTTAATATCCACTTATTAGTGAGTGCATACCATGATTCACCTTTTGAGTCTGGGTTACCTCACTGAGTATGATATTCTCTAGCTCCATCCATTTGCCTAAGAATTTCATGAATTCATTGTTTCTAATGGCTGACTAGTACTCCATTGTGTAGATATACCACATTTTTTGCATCCACTCTTCTGGTGAGGGATACCTGGGTTTTTTCCAGCATCTGGCAATTATAAATAGGGCTGCTATGAACATAGTAGAACATGTATCCTTATTACATGGTGGGGAGTCTTCTGGGTATATGCCCAGGAGTGGTATAGCAGGATCTTCTGGAAGTGAGGTGCCCAGTTTTCGGAGGAACCGCCAGACTGATTTCCAGAGTGGTTGTACCAATTTGCAACCCCACCAGCAGTGGAGGAGTGTTCCTCTTTCTCCACACCCTCTCCAACACCTGCTGTCTCCTGAATTTTTAATCTTAGCCATTCTGACTGGTGTAAGATGAAATCATAGGGTTGTTTTGATTTGCATTTCCCTAATGACTAATGAAGTTGAGCATTTTTTAAGATGCTTCTCCACCATCCGAAGTTCTTCAGGTGAGAATTCTTTGTTTAACTCTGTACCCCAATTTTAATACGGTTGTTTGGTTTTCTGGAGTCTAACTTCTTGAGTTCTTTATATATATTGGATATTATCCCTCTATCTGATGTAGGATTGGTGAAGATCTTTTCCCAATTTGTTGGTTGCCGATTTGTCCTCTTGATGGTGTCCTTTGCCTTACAGAAACTTTGTAATTTTATGAGGTCCCATTTGTCAATTCTTGCTCTTAGAGCATACGCTATTGGTGTTCTGTTCAGAAACTTTCTCCCTGTACCGATGTCCTCAAGGGTCTTCCCCAGTTTCTTTTCTATTAGCTTCAGAGTGTCTGGCTTTATGTGGAGGTCCTTGATCCATTTGGATTTGAGCTTAGTACAAGGAGACAAGGATGGATCAATTCGCATTCTTCTGCATGCTGACCTCCAGTTGAACCAGCACCATTTGTTGAAAAGGCTATCTTTTTTCCATTGGATGTTTTCAGCCTCTTTGTCGAGCATCAAGTGGCCATAGGTGTGTGGGTTCATTTCTGGATCTTCAATCCTGTTCCATTGATCCTCCTGTCTGTCACTGTACCAATACCACGCAGTTTTTAACACTATTGCTCTGTAGTATTGCTTGAGGTCAGGGATACTGATTCCCCCAGATTTTCTTTTGTTGCTGAGAATAGTTTTAGCTATCCTGGGTTTTTTGTTGTTCCAGATGAATTTGATAATTGCTCTTTCTAACTCTGTGAAGAATTGAGTTGGGATTTTGATGGGTATTGCATTGAATCTGTATAGTGCTTTAGGCAAAATGGCCATTTTAACTATATTGAGTCTACCGATCCATGAGCATGGGAGGTTTTCCCATTTTTTGAGGTCTTCTTCCATTTCCTTCTTCAGAGTCTTGAAGTTCTTGTCATAAAGATCTTTCACATGTTTGGTAAGAGTCACCCCAAGATACTTTATACTGTTTGTGGCTATTGTGAAGGGGGTCATTTCCCTAATTTCTTTCTCAGCCTGCTTATCCTTTGAGTATAGGAAGGCCACTGATTTGCTTGAGTTGATTTTATAACCTGCCACTTTGCTGAAGTTGTTTATCAGCTGTAGGAGCTCTCTAGTGGAGTTCTTTGGGTCACTTAGGTAGACGATCATGTCGTCTGCAAATAATGATAGTTTGACTTCTTCCTTTCCAATTTGTATCCCTTTGACCTCCTTATGTTGTCGAATTGCCCGAGCTAGTACCTCAAGTACAATATTGAAAAGATAAGGAGAAAGGGGGCAGCCTTGTCTGGTCCCTGATTTCAGTGGGATTGCTTCAAGTTTCTCTCCATTTAGTTTGATGCTGGCTACCGGTTTCCTGTATATTGCTTTTACTATGTTTAGGTATGGGCCTTGAATTCTTGTTCTCTCCAAGACTTTAAACATGAAGGGATGCTGAATTTTGTCAAATGCTTTTTCAGCATCCAATGAAATGACCATGTGGTTTTGTTCTTTGAGTTTGTTTATGTAGTGGATTGTATTGATGGATTTCCGTATATTGAACCAACCCTGCGTTCCTGGGATAAAGCCTACTTGATCATGGTGGATGATCGTTTTGATGTGTTCTTGGATTCGGTTGGCAAGAATTTTATTGAGTATTTTTGCATCGATGTTCATAAGGGAAATTGGTCTGAAGTTCTCTTTCTTTGTTGGATCTTTTTGTGGCTTTGGTGTCAGCGTAATTGTGGCTTCGTAGAAGGAATTGGGTAGTGTTCCTTCTGTTTCTATTTTGTGGAATAGTTTGAAGAGTATTGGTGTTAACTCTTCTTTGAAGGTCTGGTAGAATTCTGCACTGAAGCCATCTGGTCCTGTGCTTTTTTTGGTTGGAAGACTTTCTATGACTCCTTCTATTTCTTTAGGCATTATGGGACTGTTTAGATGGTCTAGTTGGTCCTGATTTAATTTTGGTATTTGGTATCTGTCAAGGAAATTGTCCATTTCCTCCAGATTCTCCAGTTGTGTTGAGTACAGGCTCTTGTAGTAGGATCTGATGATTTTTTGGATTTCCTCAGTTTCCGTTGTTATATCTCCCTTTTCATTTGTAAGTTTGTTAATTTGGATACTTTCTCTGTGCCCTTTGGTCAGTCTGGCTAAGGGTTTATCTATCTTGTTGATTTTCTCAAAGAACCAGCTCCTGGTTTTGTTGATTTTTTTGTATGGTTCTCTTTGTTTCTACTTGATTGATTTCGGCCCTGAGTTTGATGATTTCCTGCCTTCTACTCCTCCTGGGCGAAATAGCTTCTTTTTGTTCTAGGGCTTTCAGGTGTGTCATTAAGCTGGTAATGTATGCTCTCTCCATTTTCTTTTTGGAGGCACTCAGGGCTATGAATTTTCCTCTTAGCACTGCTTTCATTGTGTCCCATAGATTTGGGTATGTTGTGTCTTCATTTTCATTGTGTTCTAAAAAGTCTTTAATTTCTTTCTTTATTTCTTCCTTGACCAAGGTATCATTGAGTAGAGTATTGTTCAGTTTCCATGTGTATGTGGGTTTTCTGTTGTTTCTGTTGCTATTGAAGATCACTTTTACTCCATAGTGATCAGATAGGAGGCATGGGATTAGTTCTATCTTCTTATATTTGTTGAGGTCTGTCTTGTGACCAATTATATGGTCGATTTTGGAGAAGGTACCATGAGGTGCTGAGAAAAAGGTATATTCTTTTGTTTTAGGATAGAATGTTCTATATATATCTGTTAAATCTAATTGGTCCAAAGCTTCAATAAGTTTCATTGTGTCCCTGTTTAGTTTCTGTTTTCCTGATCGGTCCATTGAGGAAAGTGCAGTGTTGAAGTCACCCACAATTATTGTGTTAGGTGCAATGTGTGCTTTTAGTTTTAATAAAGTTTCTTTTACGAAAGAGGGTGCCCTTGCATTTGGGGCATAGATGTTCAGGATTGACAGTTCTTCTTTTTGTATTTTTCCTTTGACCAGCAAGAAGTGTCCCTCAGGGTCCCTTTTGATGACTTTGGGTTGAAAGTCAATTTTATCTGATATTAAAATGGCTACTCCAGCTTGTTTCCTGAGACCATTTGCTTGTAAAATTGTCTTCTAGCCTTTTACTCTAAGGTAGTGTTTGTCTTTGACCCTGAGGTGTGTTTCCTGTAAGCAGCAAAATGTAGGGTCCTGTTTACGTATCCAGTCAGTTAGTCTGTGTCTTTTTATTGGGGCATTAAGTCCATTGATGTTAAGAGATATTAAGGAATAGTGATTGTTACTTCCTATCATTTTTGACGTTATTTTTAAAATTTGAATGCTTAACTTCTTTTGGGTTTGATGAAAGGTTACTATCTTGCTTTTTCCAGGGTGAAGTTTCCCTCCTTGTATTGGTGTTGTCCTCCTATTATCCTTTTTAGGGCCGGGTTTGTGGATAGATATTGGGTAAACTTGGTTTTGTCATGAAATATCTTAGTTTCTCCATCTATGGTGATTGAGAGTTTTGCTGGATATAGTAGTTTTGGTTGGCATTTGTGTTCTCTTAGAGTCTGCATGAGATCTGCCCAGGACCTTCTAGCCTTCATAGTCTCAGGTGAAAAGTCTGCTGTGATTCTGATAGGTCTTCCTTTATATGTTACTTGGCCTTTTTCTCTTACTGCCTTTAGTATTCTTTCTTTGTTTAGAACATTTGGTGTTTTGATTATTATGTGACGGGAAGTATTTCTGTTCTGGTCCAGTCTGTTTGGAGTTCTGTAGGCTTCTTGTATATTCATGGGCATCTCTCTCTTTAGGTTAGGGAAGTTTTCTTCCATACTTTTATTGAAGATATTTGCTGGCCCTTTAAGTTGTAAATCTTCACTCTCATCTATGCCGATAATCCTTAGGTTTGGTCTTCTCATTGTGTCCTGGATTTCCTGGATATTTTGGGTTACAAGCTTTTTGCATTTTGCATTTTCTTTAACTGTTGAGTCCATGGTTTCTATGGAATCTTCAGCATCTGAGATTCTTTCTTCTATCTCTTGTATTCTGTTGTTGATATTTGCATCTCTGTCCCCTGATTTCTTCCCAAGGCTTTCTATCTCCAAAGTTGTCTCCCTTTGAGTTTTCTTAGTTGTTTCTACTTCTGATTTTAGATCCTGGATGGATTTGCTTAGCTCCTTCACTTGCATGTTTGTGTTTTCCTGTAATTCTTTAAGAGATTTTTGTGTTTCCTCTTTCATGAGCTCAGCCTGTTGACCAAAGTTCTCCTGTATTTCTTTAACAGATTTTTGTGTTTCGTCTTTCATGACCTCAGCCTGTTGACCAAAGTTCTCCTGTATTTCTTTAAGTGTTTTTTGCATTTTCTCCTTGTTGGCTTTTGTATTCTCCTGGATTTCTTTCAATGATTTTTGTGTTTCCCTTGCAAGGGCTTCTAACTTTTGATCCATTTTCTCCTGAATTTCTTTAAGTATGTCCTTCATGTGTTCCTGTACCAGCATCATGACCAGTGATTTTAAATCCAAATCTTGTTTTACTGGTGTGATGGGGTATCCAGGACATGTTGGTAGAGGAGAATTGGGTTCAGATGTTGCCATATTGCCTTGATTTCTGTTAGTGACGTTCCTGCGTTTGCCTTTTGCCATCTAGTTCTCACTGGTGTTAGTTTGTCTTGTCAGTGCTGGACTCACCAGTGCAAGCTGCCCCTTCCCAGTTGGCCTCTGGTGCACAGCTTACCTCCTGCACTGCTTGTAGACAGGGTGCTGCTGCCCAGGCTGTTCAGATCCCAAAGCAGGCACCCGAAGGCTCCCGCTGGGGCCCGCTGGATTCACTGGAGCACACTGACTTCTCCCAGCTGGCCGCCCGGAAAACCAGCTAGCCACTTGCAGGACTTGGAGATGTGGTGCTGCCGCCCAGGCTGATCTGGGCAGCAGAACTCCCAACCAGGTTGGTGCACACAAGGCTAGCCTAGCTGCTCAGGCCCTGAGTCTAGGCAAAAGCCTGGCAGGCCAATGTCGGTACAAAGTTCCCCTCAGCTGTGGGTGTTAATTGGGTGTGTCAGGTGGCTAGGATGGTGGCGTGCGCGAGTTCCCTGAGAGTGCTGGGAGAGTCTGCTGGGCTAACAACCTCCTGGCTGGGTCAGCACACAGATGGCCCACCGAGCAGCCCAGGGCCTGGGGGCAGTCCAGGGCCTGACCATCTGAGACCCCTGCTATGTCCGCCTCGGGCTATGCCTGTTAGCTGGTTTGGTTTTGTCTGCTAGTCTCTCTGGCTTCCTGTAAGCAAAATGGCGGCGGTGCGCGCCAGCCCGGGCAAACAAGCTCCTGGCTGGGTCGGCACACAGATGGCCCACCGAGCAGCCCAGGACCTGGGGGCAGTCCAGGGCCTGACCGTCTGAGACCCCCGCTATGTCCGCCTCGGGCTATGCCTGTTAGCCGGTTTGGTTTTGCCTGCTAGGTCTCTCTGGCTTCCCGTAGGCAAAATGGCGGTGGTGCGCAAACGGCCCCGATAAACAACCTCCTGGCCGGGTCGGCACACAGATGGCCCACCGAGCAGTCCTGGGCCTGGGGGCAGTCCAGGGCCTGACCGTCTGAGACCCCTGCTATGTCCGCCTTGGGCTATGCCTGTTAGCTGGTTTGGTTTTGCCTGCTAGGTCTCTCTGGCTTCCCGTAGGCAAAATGGCGGTGGTGCGCGCCGGCCCAGGCAAACAAGCACCTGGCTGGGTCGGCACACAGATGGCCCGCCGAGCAGCCCAGGGCCTGGGGGCAGTCCAGGGCCTGACCGTCTGAGACCCCTGCTATGTCCGCCTCGGGCTATGCCTGTTAGCTGGTTTGGTTTTGCCTGCTAGGTCTCCCTGGCTTCCCTTAGGCAAAATGGTGGTGGTGCATGCGCTGGCCGGGAGGAAAAAAACCTTCTGGCCGGGTTTGCATCCCGGTGGACCCCCGATCAGCCCAGGGCCTGGGTGCAGGCCAACGCCCGTCGGGCTTAGACCCCCGCGATGTTGGTCTCGGGTTATATTTGCGTACCTCAGTCTGATTTCTCTGGCGACCGAGAACCAATATGGAGCCCTCGTAACTGACTGGCGGGAGACAGAGTTCTGATGTGGTTTCTGTGTGGTGAATGGCACAGTAAATCCGCCGCTGCTTGCAGCCTGGCTGGCCAGCGATGGCCAGTGGTCGTGGGCGCCGGGTCTGCCTGGACCCTGTCCGCTTGGTTCTACTGCTGATGGCCCTTCCTCTGGACCAGCCGCTGCTGCTGCTGCTGCTGCTGCTGCCGCCGCCACCGCTGCCCCTGGCTCCAGACTCCAAACTGATCATACAGTCTTTTACACATGAGTATCCCATAATTATGTTAACTAATTCTCAATGCTTAAGTTACACAGTGTTTCTTAGGTATCACTTCTATGTTTAATTAACTTTCTATATCTTACATTCAGGATAAACCTATACATCCATTCAACAGGCCAGCAGAAACATGCTGTTTCTGGTAGCACATGTATATCTAGATAAATACCTATTGCTTAATCTTGTTTGCCAACCTGATGAAATCATCTTGATCAAATGAACATAGAAACAAATTTCTGGACATGCCTCTGAGGGATTATCTAGATTAGATTTATTAAGATGGGAAGAGCCAACCTAAGTTTGGGTGGCATTACTCTAGGGGTAGGTTTCCTAGACTGAAGGGAAAAGAGAATATTATCTGAGCATCAACATCCAAGGCTTTCGGTTTTCTGGTTATGGATACTACATGGCTAGGCACGTTTTTACTCTGCTGTAATTCTATGCCACAAGTGGAGTCTATCATCTGGAACTGTATGTCTGTCTAGATAAACTACTCCCATCTTAAGATGCTTGGTCATGCATTTTGTCAGGGCAATAAGACTATTAGTAATGCTCACCAAAGAACTCAGCAGTTAATCCATTCTGGTACCCAAGTATGTATATTTTAAAATATAAGTGTATATTTTAAAATAAGAGAGGCATTGGTTTTGGAAACAGAAAAATAGTTTATTGAAATCGTAGTCACTTAATAAAAAGATATATCCACTCTCCTGCTTTTACAAGCATATTGGAATAAACTCATGTCTCACCATCCAAATTCAGTATCTGTTTCTGATGGTTAGTGTCATCAACTTCTATGACAGTATATAGAAACCCCTGAGAGGTGGCCCTCTGGGGCATAACATTATCTCAATTATGTTAAATGAATTGGGAAGACTCACCCATAGGGAGTGGCACCATTCCCATGGGATGTTATGTCCAGAACCAAATAAACAGGAGAACGGGACCTGAACACATTCATCCATCCCTCTCTGTTCCCTGATTGTGGATGTGATTCAAGGAGTGTTTTCCAGTCTCTGCTGCCTTCCCTTTCCACATTTAACTATATCTTTAACTGTGAACATCGAGACACGAAACCACGAGAGCTCCTTTGAAAGTTCTAGAAGGGGGAGAGCTGCTGCTTAAATACCATTGACTGAAGACTTGTCCTCTAGTTAGGGAAAATCATCCTCTTCAGACAAACACACAGCCCCTGAATGGATGCTGGGCACCAGCTAATGTACATGAGGCACAGTGGAGAAAACAAGAAATACAATCTCTGTGTTAACCAGTGTCATATACCAAATAAAGCCAGGGTGAGTCATTCAATAAAAGGAGGGGCAGTCTGCCATAAAGTAGAAACTTCTTAAGTTATATATCTATAAAAGCAAATTAAATGAAATCAACAAGTAATGGAAGAGACAGACCCCTAACTGCTCATCCCTTGTTACCACAAAAAGCTTCCAATATTGCTAATGGGTTATATATAATTAAATTGTTGGACAAAGCAGTCCCATGTAAACCCCAAACATAGCAGGCTGTGGCCAAGAATATAGTTTTCTCTTCACAAACTAATATCAAGGTCCCATGACTGAAGACAATACCCACACACACATTAAATATGGAAAAGTCAAATTGGTGCCTACATACAACCTTCACACTTTATATTCTATCATCTTTGGGAGAGGAATTCCTATCAAAGGTGAAAAGTAAACACCAATCTAGTTGCAAACCCTTTGATCCACAAGGGTGTCCTGACTGCCAGATAGTCTAGTGCAATGGTGGCACAAAACTTATGGGAGTAAGCAAACCATATCTCAAGGCACACTCTTCAAGATGCCACCCATATCTGGTGCTGCATAGGTGACCAGGAACCTGAGACTAGATAGTTCAAAGACCCAGGGTAAAACTAAACACTTATGATCTACTAAAATAATATAGCAATAAAATGATGCCCAATAACATTTTTATATTCATAAATCAGTGCTTTCTTAGCCATCAACAGACATACTTCCTTCTGCAAAAAAGAAAAAAAAATGGAAACAAATATGGAGACCCACAGCCAGACAATACCCAGAGAATGAGAAACCTTGGAACATTGATCCTTAAACCAGATGCCTCCATCAAATCCCTCCTCTCAGGGCTTGAAGAACCCCATAGAAAGGGAGGCAAAAAAAATTGTAAGAGCCAGCAGAAATCAAAGACCTACATATGAACTCACAGAAAATGGGCTACATGCATAGCACCCGCAAGGCTTCTGTGCGCCTATACCTGAAAGAAGTGGATGCATGCCCCCATACTTCATCCAGTAGCTATCTCCTAATGATTACAGCTTGTGAATGAAAATTTAGTTTTCTTCAAGGAAGACTCACTGGAAAAACAAACTACTCTACATGCTCAAGGGTAGACAGCCAACAGAAAACAAACACAGCAGCTTCTTTTGAGACCTTGTCTCATAATGCTGAGCTATGACTGTTGTATGTTTTCTTTTTCATTTTCTTTTTTAAATTTATTTATTTATTTTATGTATATGAGTACACTGTTGCTCTCTTCAGACATCAGAAAAAGACACTGAATCCCATTAAAGGTGGTTGTGGGCAGCTGTGGCAGACTCTTCCCAGGTCTGCCACAGAAAAGACACTATCTCCTGATACTTCCTAGAGAAGCAGCTGCACTAATTGCATTTGGTAAGAACCACCTTCCACCTTTGGAGGCCCAGAGCTGCTGCTGGGGGTCTGGTGGGACTTGGTTACCCAGCAACCACCGACTCCTCCCCCCTCCAAATACCACTCCTCTTCCATTCCTTCCGCCACTGCCTGCCCTTTCTTCTGGGGCAGACTCTTGCCAGGTCTGCCTCAGTGAAGATACCATCTCCTGATACTTCCTAGAGAACCAGCCTCACTTAGACCATTTGGAGTGCTAAGAGGCCTGGAACCACAAGAGAGCTGGTCTCACAGGAGTACCTACATACCTGTGTGCACAGAGAAAACAGGAATCCAAGGACTACAAATACACAGCTTGCAGGACAGATAACCCACAGTCAGAAATAGCAAGACCAGCTATCACGAGAGATAACTAGATGGCAAAAGGCAAATGCAAAATCATTACTAACAGAATCCAAGACAACATGGCACCATCAGAATCCAGTTCTCCCACAACAGCAAATCCTGGATACCATAACACACTGGAAAACCAAGAGCTAGATTTAAAATCACATCTCATGATGTTGATAAAGGACCTCAAGAAGGACATAAATAACTTCCTTAAAGAAATACAGGAGAACATGGGTCACCAGGTAAAAGTCCTAAAAGAGGAAACACAAAAATTCCTTGAAGAAATATGGGAGAACATGGGACAACAGGTAGAAGCCCTTAAAGAGGAAGCACAAAAATCCCTTAAGGAATTACAGGAGAACATGGGTCAACAGGTAAAAGCCCTAAAAAAGAAACACAAAAGAATCCCCTAAAGAAACACAGGAGAACATGGGTCAACAAGTAGAAGCCCTTAAAAAGGAAACACAAAAATCCCTTAAAGAATTTCAAGAAAACACAAACAAGTGATGGAATTGAACAAAAACCATCCAGAATCTAAAAATGGAAACAGAACCAATAAAGAAATCACAGTGAAACAACCCTGGAGACAGAAAACCTTGGAAAGAATTCAAGAGTCATAGATGCAAGTATCAACAACATAATATAAGAGACAGAAGAAAGAATCTCAGGTGCTGAAGATAACATAGAAAACATTGATTCAATAGTCAAAGAAAATGCAAAATGCAAAAAACTTGTAACCCAAAATACCCAGGAAGTCCAGGACAAAACGAGAAGACCAAACATAAGGATTATAGGTATAGAAGAGAGCAAAAATTTACAACTAAAAGGGCCAGTAAATATCTTCAACAAAATTATAGAAGAAAACTTTCCTAACCTAAAGAAAGAGATGCTCATGAAAGTACAAGAAGCCTAAAGAACTCCCAACAGACTGGATCAGAACAGAAATTCCTTCAGTCACATAATAATCAAAACACCAAATACACTAAACAAAGAAAGAGTATTAAAAGCAGTAAGGTAAAAAGGTCAAGTAACATATAAAGGCAGACTTATTAGTATTACACGAGATTTCTCACCAGAAACTGTGAAAACTAGAAGTTCCTGGGCTGATATCTTACAGACCCTGAGAGAACATAAATGTCAGCCCAGGCTACTATACCCAGCTAAACTCTTAATTACCATAGACAGGGAAAACAAGACATTCCGCAACAAAACTAAATTTAAACAATATCTTTCCAAAAACCCAGTTGTACAAAAGATAATGGGTAGAAAATACCAACCCAAGGCAAGAAACTACACCCTAGATAAAGCAATAAAGTAATCTTCTTTCAACAAACCCAAAAGAAGATATAGCTACACAAACAGAATTCTACCTTTAAAAATGAAAATAACAGGAAGGAACAATCACTTTTTCTTAATAACTCTTAACATCAACGGACTCAGTTCCCCAACAAAAAGACATAGACTAACAGACTGGATACTTAAACAGGACCCAACATTTTGCTGCATACAAGAAACTCACCTCAGTGACAAGACAGTCATTACCTCAGACTCAAAGGCTGAAAAAAAATTTTCCAAGCAAATGGTCCCAAGAAACAATCTGGAGTGGCAATTCATATATCAGGTAAAATCAACTTTCAAACAAAAGCTGTCAAAGTTGAGGAGGGACACTTCATTCTGGTCAAAGAAAAAAAATCAACCAAGATGAACTCTCAATTCTGAGCATCTATGCTCCAAATGCAATGTCACCCACATTCATAAAAGAAACTTTACTAAAGTTCAAAGCACACATTGCCCCACACACAATAATAGTGGGAGACTTCAACACCCCACTCTCAGCAATAGACAAATCATGGAAACAGAAACTAAACAGAGACACAGTGAAACTAACTGAAGTTATGAACCAAATGTATCTAACAGAAATTTATAGAACATTTCATCCTAAAGCAAAAGAATATACTTTCTTCTCAGCATCTAATGGTACCTTCTCCAAAACTGATCATATAATTGGTCACAAAACAGACAATAGATGCAGGAATATTGAAATAACCCCATGCACCCTATTAGACCTACGGCCTAAGGCTGGTCTTAAGGTCAAACAAAAACAACGGAAAGCACACATACATATGTATGTTTAACAATGCTCTACTAAGTGATACCTGGGTAAATGGAAGAAATAAAGAAATTAAAGACTTTTTAGAATTTAATGTAAATGAGGACACATCATACCCAAACTTATGGGACACAATGAAAGCAGTGCTGAGAGAAAAACTCATAGCTCTAAGTGCCTCCCAAAAGAAAATGGAGAAAAATTACACTAGCAGCTTGACAATGCACCTGAAAGCTCTAGAACAAAAAGAAGCAAATATGCATTAAAGGAGAAGGCAGGAAATTATCAAACTCGGGGCCGAAATTGACGAAATAGAAACAAAAAAGAACTATACAAAGAATCAACAAAGCCATGAACTGGTTCTTTGAGAAAATCAACAAAATAGATAAACCTTTAGCCAGACTAACCAGAGGGCACAGAGGCATTACTCAAATTAATAAAATCAGAAATAAAAAAAGGAGACAACAGAAACTGTGGAAATTCAAAAAAATCATCAGATCATACTTAACACTCAACAAAATTGCAAAGTCTGGACAAAATGGACAATTTTCTAGACACAGACCAGGAGCCAATGTTAAACAGGATTAGATAAACCATCTAAATAGTCCCATACTTCGTGAGGAAATACAATCAGTAGTTAATAGTCTCCCAAAAAAACAAAAGTCCAGGACCAGATGGGTTTAGTGGGGGAATTCTATCAGATCTTCAGAGAAGAGCTAATACTGATATTCTTCGAACTATTCCATAAAATACAAACACAAGGAACACTGCCTAATTCATTCCATGAAGTCACAATAATGCTTATACCTAAACCAAAGACCAAACAAGGAAAGAGAACGTCAGACCAATCTCCCTCATGAACATTGATGCAAAAATACTCAACAAAATTCTGGCCAACCGAATGCAAGAATACATCAAAACTATAATACACCCATATCAGATAAGCTTCATCCCAGGGAGGCAGGGATGGTTCAATATATGGAAATACATCAATGTAATCCACTACATAAACTCAAAGAAAATATCACATGGTCTTTTCATTAGCTGCTGAAAAACTTTTGACAAAATTCAGCATCCCTTCATGATAAAAGTCTTGTAGAGCTCAGGAATTCAAGGTCCATACCTAAACATAGTGAAATCACTAAACTGCAAATAGGTAGCCAACATCAAACTAGATGGAGAGAAACTTGAAGCAGTCCTACTAAAATCGGGAACCAGACAAGGCTGCCCATTCTCTCCCTATCTATTCCATATAGTACTTGAAGTCCTAGCCAGAGCAATTCAAAACAAAAGGAGGTCAAATGTATACAAATTGAAAAGGAAGAAATCAAAATATTACTATTTGCAGATATGATCATATAGTTAATTGACACCAAAAATTCCACCAGAGAACTCTTAAAACTGATAAACAACTTCAGCAAAGTGGCTATAACTCAAACAAATCAATAGCCTTCCTCTACTCAAAGGATAAACAATCTGATAATAAAATTGGGGAAATGACACTCTTTACAATAGTCACAAATGATATTATATACTTTGGTGTGCCTCTAACCAAGTAAGTGAAAGATCTTTATGACAAGAATTTAAAGCCTTTGAAGAAAGAAATCAAAGAAGATCTCAGAAGATGAAAGGATCTCCCATGCTCATGGATTGGCAGGATTAATATAGTAAAAATGGCCATCTTGCCAAAAGCAATCTTCAGATTCAATGCAGTCCCCTTCAAAATTCCAAATCAATTCTTCATAGAATTGAGTTAGAAAGAGCAATATGCAAATTCATTTGGGTTAACAAAATACCCAGGATATCGAAAACTGTTCTCCACTACAAAAGATCTCATGGGGAACCACCATGATCAAGCTCTACTACAGAGTAATATTGACAAAACGGTATGATATTGGTACAGAGACAGGCAGGAAGATCAATGGAGTAGCATTGAAGACCCAGAAATGAACCCACACAACTATGGTCACTTGATATTTGACAAAGGAGCTAAAAACATCCAGTGGAAAAAAGACAGCATTTTAAACAAATGGCACTGGATCAACTGGAAGTCAACATGCAGAAAAATGCAAATTAACCCATTCTTGTCTCCTTATACAAAGTTCAAGTCCAAGGACCGCCGCATAAAACCAGACACACTGAAGCTTATAGAGGAGAAAGTGGGGGGAAGCCTTGAACACAGAGGTACAGGGAAAATTTCCTGAACAGAACACCAATGGCTTATGCTCTAAGAACAAGACAAATGGGACTTCATAAAAATACAAAGCTTCTGTAAGGCAAAGGACACTGTCAATAGGACAAAATGGCAACCCACAGATTGGGAAAAGATCTTTACCAATCCTACATCCAATAGAGGGCTAATATGCAATGTATACAAAGAGAGAGTCAAATAACTCTGTTAAAAATGGGGTACTGAGCTAAACAGAGAATTCTCAACTGAGGAAACTCGAATGACTATGAAGCACCTAAAAAATGTTCAGCATCCTTAGTTATCAGGAAAATGCAAATCAAAACAACCCTGAGATTCCACCTCAGGCCAGTCAGAATGGCTAAGATGAAAAACTCAGGTTACAGCACTTTTTGGATAGGATGTTGAGAAAGAGGAACACTTCTCCATTGCTGGTGGAATTGCAAGCTGGTAAAACTACTCTGGAAATCAGTTTGGCAGTTCCTCAGAAAAACTGACATAGTATTACCTAAGGACCTAGCTACACCACTCCTGTGCATATACCCAGAAGATGCTCCAACACGAAATAAGGGCACACTTTCCACTATGTTCATAGCAGCCTTTGTAATAGCCAGAAGCTGGAAAGAACCCAGATGACCTTCAACAGAGAAAAAGATACAGAAATTGTTGGATATCTACACAATGGAGTACTATTCATTTATTAAAAACAATGAACTTATGAAATTCTTAGGCAAATGGATGGAACTAGAAAATGTCATCCTAAGTGAGGTAACCCAATTACAAAATAACACACACATAGTATGTACTCACTGATAAGTAGATATTAGCCCAGAAGCTCAAAATAAGCAAGTTACAATTCACAGACCACAGGAAGAAAGGGAACAAAATACTCACAGGCGCAATTATGGAGACAAAGTGTGGAGCAAAGACTGAAGGAAAGGCGAGAGACTGTCATAGCTGGGGATTCATCTTATAAACAATCACCAAATCCCAACACTATTATGGACTACAAGAAGTACGTGCCAAAAGGAGCCTTTTAAGGTTGTCTCCAGAGGGGCCCTGCCAGAGCTTTACAGATATTGTAAGATGCTAGCAGACTACCATTAGACTGAGCGAGGAGTCCACAATGGAAGAGTTGGAGGGTATACTGGAAGAGCTGAAGGGATTTGCAGCCCAATGGGAAGATCAATGATGCAGACCAACCAGATGCCCCAGGGTTTCCAGGGACTAAGCCATTACCCAAGGAGTACACATGGTTACAGCCAAAAATATGGCAGAGGAATGCATTGTCGAGCATCAGTGGGAGGAGAAGTGCTTGATCCTGTGAAGGCTCAAATAGATGCCCCAGTGTGGGAAAATCAAGAGGGGGTCAGGGAGTGGGTTGTGTGGAGGAGTATATTTTTGGAGGCAGGGGTAGGAGGATGGGTTGGGGGTTTTCAGGGAGGGGGAAACCAGGAAAGGGTATAACATTTGAAATGTAAATGAAGGATATATTCAATTTAAAAAATAGATGGTTGTGAGCCTCTATTTGATTGCGGGGAATTGAACTCAGGACTTCTGAAAGTACAGTCAGTGTGCTTTTAACCATCTCAAGTACCCAAGCCTATTGCTCTCCCTCAGGACTTGAACCCTACAGGAAAGGTGACAGAAAAAGTATGAGCCTGTAAGATTATATATATACATATATTCTCTCTGTCTCTCTGTCTCTGCCTCTCATCTCTCTCTCTCTCTCTCTCTCTCTCTCTCTCTCTCTCTCTCTCTCTCTCTCTCCTCTCATACAGGTAAGTCTTTTAAGTATATACTATGGCTTCCAGTACAGTGTTTTTATGGAATCCTGAATGTGTGAACAAGGGAACCTCTGCATCTGTTTCTTTTCTTAGCCTCTTTTTCTTCTGTTCATTTTAATCTGTTCTGATATGCCAGTTTTTGTTTTATCTTATGTTTTATTTTATAATTAACCCTTAGAAGCCTCTTTGCTTTTTAATATGAAACAGAAAGTAGCTGGGTCCAGATGCTTGAGGAGGATGGAGGGACTGGGAGGAGTGGAGAGAAGGGAAGCTGTAATCAGGGTATAGTAAATAAAGAATATATACTTTCAATAAAAGGAGGAACCTCAAACATTTTAAAAAATCTCTGCTGCTTTTAATTGCTTTTGTTAGGACAATTTATCACAGCAAAAGAATCTGAGACACTGGTCTAACTAACAAATTTCTTCTTTCTATCTTAATAAACATGAAAAACATACAGTTCATTTGCATTCACCTTGCAGAAACGGTGCCACTGCTTAGGCTGCAAGAAATTCATAATTCAGTCGTGTCTCAACTGTGCATCATCCTGTATATCTCCATGTTAGTGACAACATATAGCCAGGGCTTGCAGACTAGAAAGTTATAGTTTTGAAGACATTTTGATAAAATGCATATTACTGAACATTAAAAAAATAGCTTTCTAAAAGTCAAAAGGAGTTATCATCACAATGAAACCCTAGTTGGCCCAGTGGTCTGAGTATCTCGAGATAGACTGAAGAAAAACACTGCTCCTCTGATAAAAAGAAAACAACAAATATTCAATGGTATTTTTAAATTTCAGAGATAATGTACACAAATAGACTAGGCAAAATCCCTCAAGCACTTGATATTTTGATTCTGTGTATCAGTTACCATGTCACATAGTTAAGGGCTTAAAACAATAATCATTTGCTTGTGAGAGGCAGGGACTTGGAAACACTTTCCTAGGTCTGGATCAAGATTTGTTAGGAAGATAAAAGGTACTTGCAGGGAGTGTTGGAATGAATTTGCAGAAATTGCAAATGAGGCTGCTTGTAAGTCTCAGAATATTGTCTTACAAGTTCACTGACTACATGTGTCTTCCTACATAAAAACTGAAACCAAAGAAATTTGCTTGCTTCCCTGAAAATGAATGAAAGGAGGGGGGCAGGGAGGGGGGATGGAGCAGGGAGGAAAAGAGAGAGAGATTTTTATCCAATCTTGTGATTAATTGACATCATATGTTTTCTATCTTTTTTTAGTACAAACTACAACTGTGTACTTAATTCAAGATCTGACAAAGAACAGGGGGCGGGGGAAGGAAATTATGAGGAAGCAGATTACTGCTAGAATTCAGAGATTATTAGAAAATACTTTGAAAGCTTCTTTCACATTGAGGTTCAGAACAAAGACTTTCTGTTTAGTCTGACCTACAGAAGAACAGATTGTGGCCCCCAGTCCACAGAACTTAGTCAACCTAACAATACTTAAGAGTGTCAGAGAGGCCACTCTTAGCCAGCTAGTGAACTGAGCATAGGGTCCCCAAGGAGGAGGTACAGAAAGGACCCAAGGAGCTGAAGGGGTTTGCAGCTCCACAGGAGGAACAGCAATATGAGTCACCTAGAGCTCCCAGGGACAAAACCATCAACCAAAGAGTATACATGGAGTTACGCATGGCTCCAGACTCATAGGCAGCAGAGGATGGCCTTGTTAGACAACAAAGGGAGGAGAGGCTGGTCCTGGAAAGACTTGATGCTGTAGTGTAGAGGAATACCAGGACAGGGAAGCAGGGGAAGGTTGACTGGAGAAATGGCTTATGGGATTTTCAGGGGAAGGGGAACCAGGAAAGGGGACAACATTTAAAATGTAAAATAAAGAATATATCTAATTTAAAAAGTGTCAGAGTTAGAACAGGACAGTACATGAAACTTTTATAAATCTCAACGACCACAAGTGTCTCTCTGATCAACTAAGGTGTTGGACTAAAAGTTATGACAGCTTTCGCAATCAAGGGCTCTCTTTTTACATAACCCTCAGCATAGACTAATTCCTCACTGTATTTGTCACGTAGAGAGAATGAATAAAAGATCTTTTCACAGGAATGGTGTGCATGCCACATTAATTCAGCTTCATCGTTTTGCAATGATACAAGTAGAGATAACACGAAGAGAAACAGGTCTGGGGAAACTAAAAGCTTGCTGCTAAAGTGAGAAGGCACATATTCAAATCCTCACCACTGCAGTGAAAGCCAAATAGGCATGAATGGTAGCCACCTATAAATCCCAGCACCCGAAGACCAGATCCTTGCAGCAAGCTGCCTGCCTAGACAAGCAAGGATGAGAGAGCTCCAGATGCAGCAAGAGATCCTGCCTCACTCAGTGAAATGCAGTGAAATGGACAGCAACTGAAGAGGACACCTAGTCAGCATAAAATTTAAACAAGCCCTTTCAGAGTCTAGCCCCTGCAACTTACTGCAATTGCTAAACTCAGTCACCCACTGTTATCTGCATGCATATATATATATATGTATGTATATGTATATGTATATGTATATGTATATGTATATGTATATATATATATGTGTATATGTATATATACACACATATGGCAAAGAGGTTTCTATGCTAACATGGTCTTGTCTAAACAAACATCTCCAAACTGTGGACTGCCACAATAAACTCTGAAGCTTCATTAATGTCTCATTCTCCAAACCTCCTATATAGACCCCAAGTGTGCCCTTTCATTTTGGAAGACACCCCTTTCCTGGTATATCTTTACCTCACTGTTTGCAATAAACAATCCCTTCTGCTGACATCATACTGGTCTCTTTCTATGCCTCTTGCATCTTTATGCCTCAAAAATCTAACACAAATGATATTAGTGTATATACTCACACATGTGAAAACACATGTAGAAATGGATGCATATGATAGGCACATACACACAAAAATATTAACAGAAGCAAGCAGCCTTCTTTGTTAAAGAACACATGGTCAACTATGAGCCAATGCTTTGAGAAGGTATAAAGAGATTGATGTGCTTATTTATGTTAGTGAATCTTCTGCCATGCTGCCTCTCCTCTATCCAGCTATGATGACAGTCTCAACAAAATAGTCCTCTGGTTATTTTTCTCAGAATAAAAATAAAAGTAACTGAGTCTCCCTTGCAGATGGCTTAACACCAGGAGTCAGCAAACATTTTCTACAAAGGACTAAAGTAAATATTTTGAGCTGTAGAGACCACATACAATCTGTCACATATTCTTAGTTATGTTTTGTTTTATTTATAACCCTTAAACTAGAAAAACCATTCCTAAACCCACAGGCCATATGAAACTGGGACATTGGCCAGTTTGGGCCTGTGAGTATTGTTTTCTAATGCATGCTAACAGAAGAGGCTGGACTCACTATAAGCACCTATCATTATTAGGGCTTCATTCCAGCATAGCTCTACAGAATAGTGAATGGTATAAATGACCCAATGGTGCGTTCTACTTTCCCCTGGATGAGGAATAAATTGAGGTTACCCAGCTCTCAAGACTGTGATAGATTTGCAGGAATCAACCTGAATGGTTGAGAGAGTAGGGCATGTAGTGTGTGTGTGTGTGTGTGTGTGTGTGTGTGTGTGTGTGTGTGTCCCTTCCTTTGGTTTTTGGTGTATGAGGTTTTTTTTTTTTTTTTTCTGTGTCTTCATGAATGTAGTTAACCACCTTGGGATGAAGTTTTCCTTCTAGTACTTTGATTGGGCTGTATTTGTGGACAAATATTGTTTATATTTGAATTATAGGTCTTAGTGCAGATTTCTCAGTTTGTCTTAGTTGGATGGGTGTTCTGTTCCTTTGTTCCTGTTTCTTTTTTGGTCTTCTGGTCTTGTGGCCTGTATTTCTCACAGCTGGTGTGACCTCTGGTGCAGCACAGAGTCGCAAAGGTGCAGCAGCACAGACAAGTGGTGGGGCAGGAAAGGGTGTCAGAGGCCTGAGTCTTTTGGATTTGAACCAAGAGTGTGGGAGGTTTCTAGGCTCAGGTAAGCTGTTCTTCTGACTAGCATAGCTCGGACCATCATTATCTGGCTTTTTTATCTTTTAATAAATTCCCTTTCAATAGAGGACAAAGAATTTGGAAGCTGGAGAGTGGGGAAGGATTTCAGGAAACAGTGTCATTCAGATATGGCATATGCATGAATGGACTGCAGGTATGGACATCCATCCAAGACTGGGACCTCCAGCTTTCCATCAGGGATAGAAGAGGTGCCACAATGCCCCAATAATGACTTAGCATTTACTGGAGGGGACAGTGTCATGTTCTCTGATGATGTAGCCACTGTGATATTATGAAGAAGAAATGGATTCATAGGAAAAGGAAGGGATAAAAGAGGGTAAAGTGTGTAAATATAATCACAGTATATTGTGTGTGTATACACATACATATACACACAACTGTCAAAAAAGAAAAGAAATAGATTTCTTTTCTTATTAATTTAGCATAATTTGTTATTTTAAATAATAATTTTAACCCCAAAACAATGTAAATCACATGATAAACAGTTATAAGAAGAAAAGTGTGTACCCAGTTTAGATTTTTCTATCTATGCCAGGATAAACTTACCTATGGTGGGAGAAAGTGAGAATGACGCTTAACTCAGGGTGGAAGTTTGTGATGAACAAATGAAAGCAGGCAGAAGAAAAATATAGGATGCCCATTGTAGGTTGAATTTTTATTTCACCCCCCAAAAAACAATTGAAATCTAAATATGGCACTTTCAATGTGACCCAATTAGAAATCTTTACAGGTGTAATCAAGAATGAGGTTATAGTATACTAGGGGTACTATAAAATCCATAAACCCCATGCCCTTCATAACCAAAGAGAAGGTCCTGCAAATCAGGAGCACATAAAGATGGACTTAGAAACTGGTTGGATGATCAGCCTGGGTGGCAACACCCAGGTCCTCTCCAGGTCCTGCAAGAGGCAGGAGGGGCTTCTGGGCGGCCAGCTGGGAGAAGTCGGTGTGCTCCGGTGAATCCAGCGGGCACCAGCAAGAGCCTTTGGGTGTCTGCTTCGGGATCTGAACAGCCTGGACAACAGCACCCTGTCTCCAGGCAGTGCAGGAGGTGAGCTGTGCACCAGAGGCCACCTGGGAAGGGGCAGCTTGCACTGGTGAGTCCAGCACTGACAAGACCAACTAACACCAGTGAGAACTAGATGGCAAAAGGCAAACGCAGGAACGTCACTAACAGAAATCAAGGCAATATGGCAACATCTGAACTCAATTCTCCTCTATCAGCATGTCCTGGATACCCCATCACACCAGTAAAACAAGATTTGAATTTAAAATCACTGGTCATGATGATGATACAGGAACACATGAAGGACATGCTTAAAGAAATTCAGGAGAAAATGGATCAAAAGTTAGAAGCCCTTGCAAGGGAAACACAAAAATCATTGAAAGAAATCCAGGAGAATACAAAAGCCAATAATGAGGAAACGCAAAAAACACTTAAAGAAATACAGGAGAACTTTGGTCAACAGGCTGAGGTCATGAAAGACGAAACACAAAAATCTCTTAAAGAATTACAGGATAGCACAAACAATCAAGTGAAGGAGCTAAGCAAAACCATCCAGGATCTAAAATCAGAAGTAGAAACAACTAAGAAAACTCAAAGGGAGACAACTTTGGAGATAGAAAGCCTTGGGAAGAAATCAGGGGACAGAGATGCAAATATCAACAACAGAATACAAGAGATAGAAGAAAGAATCTCAGTTGCTGAAGATTCCATAGAAACCACGGACTCAACAGTTAAAGAAAATGCAAAATGCAAAAAGCTTGTAACCCAAAATATCCAGGAAATCCAGGACACAATGAGAAGACCAAACCTAAGGATTATAGGCATAGATGAGAGTGAAGATTTACAACTTAAAGGGCCAGCAAATATCTTCAATAAAATTATGGAAGAAAACTTCCCTAACCTAAAGAGAAAGATGCCCATGAATATACAAGAAGCCTACAGAACTCCAAACAGACTGGACCAGAACAGAAATACTTCCCGTCACATAATAATCAAAACACCAAATGTTCTAAACAAAGAAAGAATATTAAAGGCAGTAAGAGAAAAAGGCCAAGTAACATATAAAGGAAGACCTATCAGAATCACAGCAGACTTTTCACCTGAGACTATGAAGGCTAGAAGGTCCTGGGCAGATCTCATGCAGACTCTAAGAGAACACAAATGCCAGCCAAATCTACTATATCCAGCAAAACTCTCAATCACCATAGTAAGATATTTGAAACTAAGATATTTCATGACAAAACCAAGTTTACCCAATATCTATCCACAAACCCAGCCCTACAAAGGATAATAGGAGGAAAACACCAATACAAGGAGGGAAACTTCACCCTGGAAAAAGCAAGATAGTAACCTTTCATCAAACCCAAAAGAAGTTAAGCAATCAAATTTAAAAAATAATGTCAAAAATGATAGGTAGTAACAATCACTATTCCTTAATATTTCTTAGCATCAATGGACTCAATGCCCCATTAAAAAGACACAGACTAACTCACTGGATACGTAAACAGGACCCTACATTTTGCTGCTTACAGGAAGCACACCTCAGGGTCAAAGACAAACACTACCTTAGAGTAAAAGGCTGGAAGACAATTTTACAAGCAAATGGTCTCAGGAAACAAGCTGGAGTAGCCATTTTAATATCAGATAAAATTGACTTTCAACCCAAAGTCATCAAAAGAGACTCTGAGGGACACTGAGAAAGGGACTTATGGGACTTTCGGGGAGTGGGGGGCTAGAAAAGGGGAAATCATTTGAAATGTAAATAAAAAATTATATCGAATAAAAAAACAAAAGAAAAAAAAAAGAAACTGGTTGGATGCAACTGCAAGCCAGGGACTCAGCACAAGTGAGGAAAAAATAAAAGGCCCCACTTATTTCAGAAGGGGTAAGGACAAGATGACATGTTGAACTTAATCTAAATATCTTAAGAACTATGACAGGGATATTTCTATAATTTTAGTTAGAATAGGATAAAGTGAAAACATAAACCCAGGTACTAATATAATAGGTATGTTCTATAACTTGGTGGAATTTTAGAGTTATATATTTGTCAAAGCTCAGCAAATGTATACTTGAGATATTTACAGTTCTTCACATATAAATCTTATTCCTTAAAAAAAGATAAATATAAAATTTTGATTAATGATATATCTATTGAATTTTTAAGATTGATGCATAGTGATAGCTAAAACTTTCTTTGAATTTCATTTAAAATCAAATGGAATGATGGATGCTTTGAAGATGATAGATATGACCTTTAGCTGATACAGCAGGATATTAATTTTAGAGCCCAGAAAGTAAATACATGGCTGTTACTATAAAGAATCCTCAGTTTTTCTACTTGAAAAAATTCATAGTAAATTATTGGACAGAATGGGTAAACTGTATTGCATATTATGGTCTGGCTGTTATTCCCTCCTTTCTTTTAGAACTGTAGAAAATCCACACTGGTGAAGATCTGCACATTCTTTTTGTTTTAATTTTTTCACAGAATATGCTTAGAGTCCTAAGCAGTCAGGCTCTGGGTATGAAAAGAAAGGTAAGAGATAAAACCTCTGAGAAGGAGGAGTGTGCCCATGGAGGGCTTCTGTGATGCAGACAGAACACACAGCAATGTGTAGATCTCATGTTAATAAAATGTCTGGCTAACTCTAGGCCAGGAAGGACTTGTAGTCAATACTATACCATGTTTCCAAATTTTGAAGGCTGACTTTCATAGGTGTCAAAAATGCCTATTATACATAGGAACAGAGCTTGAAACTAATAAATTCAGGTACTTTGCCTAAGAAGGGATTAAGACAAAAGTCAAGATCTGTTCTTTTTTTTAACAATTTTATGAGAATATTCTTCTCTTAAACTAATCTCAATTCTTCTGTTTTCTAATATTTTAAAATTAATGAGAATTCAATACTTCTATATAATCTATTGTGGTCATGCTTATCTCTGTCCCCCTTTAATCCCATTTCTACTCCTGCTCATCCCCAATTTTCCTAATTAGCATCCCCCCTACTTTAATGTCCATCTGCCTGTCTGTCTGTCTGTCTGCCTGTCTCTCTCTGTGTATGTGTGTGTGTGTGTGTGCATGTGTGTATGTGTGTGTATGTGTGTGTGTTTGTGTGTGTGTGTGTGTGTGTGTGTGTGTGAGAGAGAGAGAGAGAGAGAGAGAGAGAGAGAGAGAGAGAGAGAGAGAGAGAGAGAGAGGGAGAGGGAGAGGGAGAGGGAGAGGGAGAGGGAGAGAGAGCAGCTATGTGTTTCTGTTTACAATGGTCATGTCATACCCCGAGGACAGCATACCACCACACTCATCCATCTCCGCTGGCTCTCCCTGTCTTTCCACTTCCTCTTCTATGGGGTTCACTGACCCTCAGAGTATTGGTATAGATGTCCTTTTTAGAGAAAATAAAATCTGCCATAAATTATGGAAAGTTTGTATGTAGGCCAATCCACACATTCACTGCTGTCTTAAATGAAAACTCCCTCCTTGGAAGGGTCATTCACACATCAAAATCAAAGGCTTCAAATGCATCCAGAGATCCATGGATAGTAGGTCAGCACACATGCAACCAACAACACTGACACGTGTTCTTGCTTTGTTGGCTAAAGAATGCTCTCCAACCGTGATAAATAGTAGTTTACTCTCTCCTGAACTAGCTAAGGAATATGTATTCTGCATCTATATGCCAAGAAAAATAGAATCATATTTACAGCTTAGCTGAAATGTTCTCAACTTCAGTTCAGAAATGGATGGACCTTGCAGCCATATCTCAAGGAAGCTCTTTCAGATTGAAATTGAAGTTGCATGATCTTACTCATGGTTTGTTTCTAAAATGTGAAGAGGTGTGCATTATGTCATATTATTTTGAATGCCCCCAATAATGTTTATTTACAAAGCACGTTAACTTTACTTGCTACATGATAGGAGCTTTTTCCTTCTTTATTTTAGGCAAAAGTGGGAAATGACAGAGATAGTCAAGCAGAGAACTAGTCTCCATTTTAGCTGAAGGGTAAAGAACTAAAGTAATGACACAGCGAGCATGTGACACTTTACATCTGCTTCCACAGAATGTCTCAGAATAAATTAAAAATGAAAAACTTAGGATGCATTCTGTGAGTGAAAAGGCTTAATGGCTTTATACAACTTCAGTTTTAATAAGAAAAAACAGTATGCAAGACACAATGAAACCACAAAATGAAGCTGTAACTTTCATGAATAAATATTTACTGGGCACTATCTTCTCCACATACATTTTAAAAATCTATAAAAATGAAAAACAAATTGACAGAAACATATTAGGAGTTAAACAGATTAGTTAACTTAACTATCTTCATGTTAAGTTAGAAAAAATAATGAATGTTTATAAAAATAAAATAAATTAGAACTACTACTACTGTGGAGACTTGTTTTTTAGCCTCCACAGACCCTACACGCATGCACTGTGCATATACCTACATTCAATCAGACACATACACATATATTACAAAACAGAAATCCTTAAAATGCATTCTTCTAATTGTGTCTTCTCATAGTCATGAACTGAATAGTCCTCAGATGTTAAACTTTAATTTAAACATTTTTAGTGTTTTTAGTAGTTATTTTCATTTATAGTTTATTGATCACTCCTATTTCTTTTTATTGATATATTTTTTATTTACATTTCAAATGATTTCCCCTTTTCTGGGTCCCCACTCCCCACAAGTCCCATAAGCCCTCTTCCCTCCCCTGTTCCTCCATCTACCCCTTCCCGCTTCCCTGTTCTGGAATTTCCCTATACTGTTGCACTGAGTCTTTCCAGAACCAGGGGCCACTCCTCCATTCTTCTTAGACATCATTTAATTTGTGGATTATGTCCTGGGTATTCAAAGTTTCTAGGTTATTATCCACTTATCAGTGAGTGCATACCATGATTGATCTTTTGAGACTGAGTTACCTCACTTAGGTATGATGTTCTCTAGCTCCATCCATTTGTCTAAGAATTTCATGAATTCATTGTTTCTAATGGCTGAATAGTACTCTATTGTGTAAATATACCACATTTTTTGTATCCATTCCTCCATTGAAGGACACCTGGGTTCTTTCCAGCTTCTGGCTACTACAAATAGGGCTGCTATGAACATAGTGGAGCATGTGTCCTTATTGCATGCTGAAGAATCCTCTGAGTATATGTCCAGGAGTGGTATAACAGGGTCCTCAGATCACTCCTATTTCTAATCAAAATTTTTATGTATATAAATGTTTTGGCTTACATGTGTGTGCACACACACATATATATACATACACACATGCAGCACATATGTGTAGTACCTGTTCATGCCAAAGAATAGGATCAATTCCCTAAAACTAGAGTTACAGGTGTCTGTGAGATATGTGTACTTGAAACAGCTTCTGTGTCTTCTGCAAGTGTAGTCTACTTTTGACTGCCGGGCATGTCTCCAAGCCTCTTGTCTAATTCTAATCCAGCATTATAATTCTTTTATATACTAAACCATAAGTGAGCCAGAGCCAGAAATCAAACACATCATTTATTTTTTCCAGAAAATATGACACAAAAATCATTTTCTGAACTCACTTTACTATCTGAATTATTATTATTTTTCTTTTATCTCCCATTATCTTAATTTACAAATCTAAACAAGAAAATTATATTCACTAATGACTAATGAAGTTGAGCATTTTTTAAGATGCTTCTCCGCCATCCGAAGTTCTTCAGGTGAGAATTCTTTGTTTAACTCTGTACCCCATTTTTTAATAGGGTTGTTTGGTTTTCTGGAGTCTAACTTCTTGAGTTCTTTATATATATTGGATATTAGCCCTCTATCTGATGTAGGATTGGTGAAGATCTTTTCACAATTTGTTGGTTGCCGATTTGTCCTCTTGATGGTGTCCTTTGCCTTACAGAAACTTTGTAATTTTATGAGGTCCCATTTGTCAATTCTTGCTCTTAGAGCATACGCTATTGGTGTTCTGTTCAGAAACTTTCTCCCTGTACCGATGTCCTCAAGGGTCTTCCCCAGTTTTTTTTCTGTTAGCTTCAGAGTGTCTGGCTTTATGTGGAGGTCCTTGATCCATTTGGATTTGAGCTTAGTACAAGGAGACAAGGATGGATCAATTCGCATTCTTCTGCATGCTGACCTCCAGTTGAACCAGCACCATTTGTTGAAAAGGCTATCTTTTTTCCATTGGATGTTTTCAGCCTCTTTGTCGAGGATCAAGTGGCCATAGGTGTGTGGGTTCATTTCTGGATCTTCAATCCTGTTCCATTGATCCTCCTGTCTGTCACTGTACCAATACCATGCAGTTTTTAACACTATTGCTCTGTAGTATTGCTTGAGGTCAGGGATACTGATTCCCCCAGATTTCCTTTTGTTGCAAATCAAAACAACCCTAAGATTTCATCTTACACCAGTCAGAATGGCTAAGATTAAAAATTCAGGAGACAGCAGGTGTTGGAGAGGGTGTGGAGAAAGAGGAACACTCCTCCACTGCTGGTGGGGTTGCAAATTGGTACAACCACTCTGGAAATCAGTCTGGCGGTTCCTCCGAAAACTGGGCACCTTACTTCCAGAAGATCCTGCTATACCACTCCTGGGCATATACCCAGAAGACTCCCCACCATGTAATAAGGATACATGTTCTACTATGTTCATAGCAGCCCTATTTGTAATTGCCAGATGCTGGAAAGAACCCAGGTATCCCTCAACAGAAGAGTGGATGCAAAAAATGTGGTATATCTACACAATGGAGTACTATTCAGCCATTAGAAACAATGAATTCATGAAATTCTTAGGCAAATGGATGGAGCTAGAGAATATCATACTAAGTGAGGTAACCCAGACTCAAAAGGTGAATCATGGTATGCACTCACTAATAAGTGGATATTAACCTAGAAAACTGGAATACCCAAAACATAATCCACACATCAAATGAGGTACAAGAAGAAAGGAGGAGTGGCCCCTGGTTCTGGAAAGACTCAGTGAAACAGTATTCAGCAAAACCAGAACGGGGAAGTGGGAAGGGGTGGGTGGGAGGACAGGGGAAGAGAAGGGGGCTTGCGGGACTTTCGGGGAGTGGGGGGGCTAGAAAAGGGGAAATCATTTGAAATGTAAATAAATTATATCGAATAATAAAAAAAAAAAAAGAAAATTATATTCACTAAATATAAAATTACCCAGCATATAAATGTTTAGGTTTCTTTACATGTTTAATTCATCCAATTTTTCTCAAATATTACATATCATTTTACTGTTGTGATCTGGCAAAAGCACACTGAGTATCTGCTTGAACTGCAAATATGTATGATCTGAATTTATGTATCTGTTGTGAACTTGGTGCTTATCTAAAATGTTATTTTCAAAATATATAAAGGTTATTTTCAAGCATATTATCTTATATTTACTTAAAATTGCACAAATTATGTATATAAACATATTGCATATATATATATACATGTTGCACACACAAAGAGAGATACACACACACACACACACACACACACACACACACAACTTAAAGGAAGTTACATCCTTTGGGCAGTCAACACTCCCCATAAGAACCGTTGACTTCAAATGGATCAAGGACCTCCACATAAAAACTGACACACTGAAAGTAATCGAAAAGAAACTGGGGAAGACCCTGGAGGACATGGGCACAGGGGAAAAGTTCCTGAATAGAACACTAATAGCTTATGCTCTAAGATCAAGAATTGACAAATGGGACCTCATAAAACTACAAAGTTTCTGTAAGGCAAAGGACACCGTCAAAAGGACAAAATGTCAACCAACAGACTGGGAAAGGATCTTCACCAACCCTAAATCCGACAGAGGGCTAATATCTAATATATACAAAGAACTCAAGAAGGTAGAACCCAGAGAACCAAATAACTCCATTAAAAAGTGGGGTACGGAGCTAAACAAAGAATTTTCACATGAAGAACTTTGGACAGCTGAGAAACACCTTAAGAGATGTTCAACATCCTTAATCATTAGATAAATGCAAATCAAAACAACCCTGAGATTTCACCTCACACCAGTCAGAATGACTAAGGTCAAAAACTCAGGACACAGCAGGTGTTGGCGAGGATGTGGAGAAAAAGGAACACTCCTCCACTGCTGGTGGGATTGTAAGATGGTGCAACCACTTTGGAAATCAGTCTGGCGGTTCCTCAGAAAACTGGGCATGTCACTTCCTGAGGACCCTGTTATACCACTCCTGGGCATATACCCAGAGGATTCTTCAGCATGCAATAAGGACACATGCTCCACTATGTTCATAGCAGCCCTATTTGTAGTAGCCAGATGCTGGAAAGAACCTAGGTGTCCTTCAACAGAGGAATGGATACAAAAAATGTGGTATATTTGCACAATAGAGTACTATCCAGCCATTTGAAACAATGAATTCATGAAATTCTTAGACAAATGGATGGAGCTAGAGAACATCATACCTAAGTGAGGTAACTCAGTCTCAAAAGATCTATCATGGTATGCACTCACTGATAAGTGGATAATAACCTAGAAACTTTGAATACCCAGGACATAATCCACAAATTAAATGATGTCCAAAAAGAATAGAGGAGTGGCCCCTGGTTCTGGAAAGACTCAGTGCAAGAGTATAGGGTAATTCCAAAACAGGGAAGTGGGAAGGGGTAGATGAAAGAATAGGGGGACAGAAGAGGGCTTATGGGACTTGTGGGGAGTGGGGACCCAGAAAAGGGGAAATCATTTGCAATGTAGATAAAAAAAAATGGCACTTTGAAAGAATAATGAATACACACACACACACAAGAAAAATGACGAAGACTTGTGTTGTTCGAAAGAATGGGTAGGTAAGTCCATATGGGTAGCTTTTGTTACATACAATCTACCTCTGTGGCTAGAAAACAACAAAGAGGCACATAGCTAGAGTCGTTAGATGGTTACATTGAATATTTAAACCTGAAATGCAAGGGCACCCCGAGTGGTCACCTACAACATGGGCAGAAAACTGGAAATTTTGAAAGCCATATTAAGTAATATGAAGTGTACTCTGTAAACACTATCCAAGAATAAACTTTCATGATATATTAAAAAAAAAAAAGAACCATTGACTTATAAAATCCTAACTCCCAGGCATGAGAAATCTCTTTTTGAATGTTTAATCAGGGTAATCTAAATGGCTCACACATAAAAAAATTAGACTATGGCTAATCACCCTTACTTGCCTCTCAGAACTTGAAGGTAGCCTCCTATTGTTGAAGACATTGCTCACTTAAGACATAGGACTTGTCTCATTTGACATGGGTCTAACCTGAAAGCCCACTTGAAACAGTCTAGATTTCCCAGGATCAGAATACTATCCAAGCTGCCAAAAGAGGGAGGCAGTTAATAGTTCTACCAGGGGGTGTTCGCATCTGTTGCAGCTCCACCAAAGCTCTCCAATGCCAGCACCCTCTGTTGCTTGGCAAGCTCCCGCCAAAGGACAAGAGGGGTAAGTAAGGAGGTGCCCATACCGTGGCACAAAGCAGACTGCCTGCAAATCCACCAGTGATAAAGCTCCCAGGAAACAACTGGCTATAAAAGCCGTTCTCAAGAGTGTGCCCTCTCCTGTTACTGTGGCACTCCCTGAAATTAGAGGTTATCAGAAGTCTGTGGAATGTATGATCGCATTCAGTGTGAGAGAAATTGCTCAGAACTCCAAAACAGATCCGCACTTCTAAAATGCAGCTTTTGATGGTTTTCGGGAGGCAAATGAGGCCTATCTGGTTGGCTTTTAGCATGCTGCATACTTGGAGATCGTGCTTAACACTCCACAATGAGGGGAAACATTTCATTCTCACAAGAAAAAAGTTCCTCTTTTCCTGTATTATCAGTAGTTCTGAATGTTAGATATTTTTCCATGGTGTTCTTAGGTATGTGACTGCAAGTGGAAAAACGGGGTATAGAATCAGGTATTGTCACGTTTTCCACTTTCATTTGTGTGTGGATTTTAGTATAAATGCAAGATATAAAGCATCAATGCAAGCAAACTCTCTCTGTGAGCGTACTTTAATGGTTCAACCTCTTATCCATTTAAAAAAACTTAAAATTTTCTGGACAATGCTAACATTTAGATTTTTTAAAAATAAATAAATTTCTTATTGAGGCCAACTAAATGGTGCTCGTAGCATCTTTATCCTGCAGTGGATTCCATCCATTCACCTACTTTTCTTAGTTGTCCTATGTGCAAGTACATATTTTTAATGTTGTCTCTCTTCTATGCTGCTCCTGTAAGTGTGCTATTAAAATATATTTAAAAACTATTTCTGCCAGGCTCTAACACTGTGAACCACAACAATAAATAACATGACAGGATATCCATAAAGGTGCAAGAAATGGATGTAGCTGTCTGTGGGGACCAACAGCTGTCCAGTTGGACCCTGGAAGGAAACCATGCTTGCTACTAGAAACCTTGCCTACTTCTTTTTTATGTCAATTTATTTACGTTTCAAGTGTTATCCCCTTTCCCAGTTCCCCCTCTCGCAGAAAGGCCCTCTCCTATCCCCCCTCCTCCTGCTTCTATGAGGGTATTCCTCCACCCACCCAACTACTCCCACCTTCCCACCCAAGATTTCCCTACACTGGGGCATCTATCAAACCTTCATAGGACCAAGGATCTCTCCTCCCATTGATATCTGACGAGGCTGTCCTCTGCTACATATACATCCAGAGCCATGTGTACTCCTTGGTTGGTGGCTTAGGTTCTGGGAGCCCTGGGGAATCTGCTTGGTTGATATTTTTGTCCTTCCTGTGGGGTTGCAAACCCCTTCAGCTCCTTCAATACTTTAACTCCTCCATTGGAGACCCCACACTTACCAACCTTGCCAACTTCTTAGGAATAGTAAGTCGTGGAGTTTAGATGACAATCTACTATTGCTACTTTGCTAAATCAGCACTTACTATTTTCCTTACTATTTCTAAAAATTATCTTTCCACCTATAGAAAAATGGAGTTACCACTTCTCATCAAAGAGTCTTCTCTTTACAACAAATGGAAACCAGTATAGAAAAATCAAAACTGGGCACAAGGCAGAGATCGATGGTAGAGGCCAAATCCAGCAGATAAATCTATAACGGTTCAAGCATCCTTGGCTCTGAGAACATTGCAGAAAAGGTGGCAAGGGTATAAGCACACCTAAGCATCAGTAATAGTGTTAGGCCTTGGGTTTTCCCACTAAGCTGGATCTCAATTTGGGCCTGTCACTGGACCTCCTTTCCCTTAGTCTCTTCTCCATTTTTGTCCCTGCTGTCCTTTCAGACAGGAACAATTCTGGGTCAGAGTTTTTGACTGTGGGATGGCAATGCCATCCCTTCACTTGATGGAGGGTCGTTTTACTGGAGGTGTGCTCTACAAGTTCCCTCTCCCCATGGTAGGGCATTTCATCTAATGTCCCTCCCATTGAGTCCTGAGATTCTCTCACCTCCTAAGTCTCTGGTACATTCTAGAAGGACCCTCCACCTCCTATCTCACAAGGTTGCCTTTTTCCATTCTTTCTGCTGGCCCTCGGGGTTTCAGTATGAATACTGTGATGATTTGTATATGCTTGGCCCAGAGAATGATGCTACTAGGAGGTGTGGTCTTGTTGAAGTAGATGTAGCCTTGTTGGAACAAGTTTGTTACTGTGGGTATGGGCTTTCATACCCCTGTCCTACTCCCTAGAAGCTATTCTTCTCCTGGTGGCCTTCAGATGAAGACATAGAACTCTCTGCTCCTTCTGAACCATGCCTACCTTGATACCAGTCTTGATGATAATGGACTGAACCTCTGAGCCTCTAAGTCAGTCCCAATTAAATGTACTTAATAAGAGTTGCCTTGGTCATGGTGTTTGTTTACAGCAGCAAAACCCTAATACAAATACAATGACCTTACCACCAATTTATATATATTTATTGAATTTTTATTTTCACATGTTCTTTCTATAATTTTCCTTATTGTCTAAATCCTACTTTTCACATTAATGTATCATTGTATTATTGAGATACTTGAATGTGTTCTCTCATCTTTATTAATTTGTAGATCCTTGTTTTTGTATGTGGTAGATATGCTTTTATGTATTCTTGAATGCACATAGCATTTAATGTCCATAGATTGCTACATCTCTCACCCTTTATCTCCATTTTTTTGCAGTCCTTGGCAATTCATAAATAGAATGACACCTTCTCACACTACAGGGTATAAGAGAATGTGAGCAAGTCAGACGTGAGTGGGACTTCAATATGACACCCTTTCCATCGAGACTTGGGGAATTGCAAAAGAGAGATAAGAATGACCCCAAGAATCAGAGATGTGGACTGATGCAAAAGTATTTTCCAGACCTGACTGGGCTGCTGCACACATGAAATCACTGCAACTCAAGTTTGGCAAAAGAACATGTCAGCCAAAATCCCTACATGAATGGAAAAGAACCTCACAAAGTCCCATACTTAACTGAGGAGCTATTGACAGTTGATGTCTGCAGAAGAGAGAGGTAGGGTCAGTTTCCTATACTTTGTGTATGTTTTAATGGATGGTTTATGCTGGAAACACACATTAAGTGGACTCTGTAGGTTTTTTTTAAATGTACATATGTACTTAAGAAAGAATGGGAGTATATAAGAATATTTGGAGGAGAGGGAGTAGACAGTGGATTTGATCAAAATGCATGAAAATAAAGTATATCTAATTCTCAAAAAATAAATAAAAAGAAATAACATTCTTGCAATTTACTAGCACTGATATAAAATGTTATTAGCTACAGGAACATTATCTGTATAGATGAAGATTTCTTCGTACATATCATGTACCCAATAAAACTGGTGTTTTTGTATTATCTGACTATGCCCTGGAGATTCTGCTTGTGAATAACTATTTGCTTTGCTATCTGCAGCTAATTAGTGACAGGAAATCATACACCCAATTGAGTAGTAGCATTCCAAGTCAGGCACTTAGCAATAGTGAAACCCTAGCCACTCACAGTGATAAACTTTATGGCATCACTACTCGTCTGGCAGTCAAACCTGTCTTCCTGCTCATCTCAAAGCGAACCTTAAAAGAAGGTGCGCTAACTTCCAGTTTTACTCTATTAATAACACTACAGTTTGAGTGACTCAGCCCTCCATGTCAATGTGCTGCAGGATTGAATGAAATGACAGATAAAAGACTTTAGGGGATAATTATTTTATGGTTTTATCTTTCTGTCATCTGATCTTTAAACTTTATATAAACAAATAACTTAAATAACTTAAGAAAGTTTATACCTTTCCCACCTCAGTTATAACTGCTCCATAGTGTACTTTCTCAAAATTAACACCATTTCACACAACACACATGGCTGCTTTCATAATGATCATAGTGGTTAAAGAGAAAGAAGATGAAAAATCATTAGCTTCATTTAAGGGCGCAATGTTGTGTGTCTGTGCCACTGAGAGCAAAGAACCCAGAGGTTGTTATCCCTTTATCCCTATTTATGAATTTCAGTGACAAAATAATTGATGCTATAAGCACTTTGGGTAAAGTTCTTATAGCACACTACAGAGTTTCTGCTTTCTGTGTCTTCCAATGCTTGACTAATTTAACTAACACCTCGGTAACATTCTGAAAATTTGGACCATGGATTCATCATTCACCTGTCTCTCTCTCTCTCTCTCTCTCTCTCTCTCTCTCTCTGTGTGTGTGTGTGTGTGTGTGTGTGTGAGAGAGAGAGAGAGAGAGAGACAGACAGACAGACAGACAGACAGATCTTGAACAGATCCTGTCGCCATCCAGGAGATGGATATACTTTCCCTGTACTTTCTCAACTCCGCCACTGGATTTTAAGAGTGCACTATCCAAGTATGCTGACCATGTTAAGTCCATCACCCCACCATCAAATGTTTTTGTGCCTTTTTACAACTAAAGCAAAAGCTCCTTTCAGCTCCCCATTCAAGCTAAATGAATTCAAGTCATATTTTGGAGAATTTTAGTATAAATGAAATAATGCTATAGTCATTTCTGTAGCTGGCTTTCCTTGGTATATCATTTTTGAATGTCATCCATTTATTCCTACATGAGTACATCATTTCCATTTCAGGATAATTGCACTGTGTGGATCCACATATTCATCAAACATTTAGATTGGATCAAATTAGAAGCTGTTATTAACCAAACTGCTGAGTATATGTGTATAGTTGCTTGGATAGACATATGCTTCAATACCTGTTGGGGTTATACTTATAAAAGAAACTACTAAACTGTCTAGAAAGTTTGAGTTTAATTACTTAAAGTAATTAAATTTAAAGAATTTAATTAATAAATTTAAATTTAAAAGAATTTAATTACTTAACTAATTAAACTCATACTTTCCAAAGTGGCTGTAATTTTTTGCATTCTCATTAGCATGACTCAAAGTGTCCATGTTTTCTATATCCATGGCAATACATGATGAATCTTGTCTTCTTAATTATAACCTTATTAGAGCATTTGCATTGGTAGTGTCTCATTTAAATTTGATTTGGATTTTCCTAATACCTTTGATAATGAGCTTTTTTTTTCATATGTATTTGGACATTTGCATATCTTTCTGAGTGAAATGTTAGATAGAGTTATCTTAATTAAGACAATTTTTATATATTTCAAGACCTGACCAGATGCATGATACATAGATGTTTCATTTTGTGTCCTGTCTCTTCATCTTCTTTGAAATTAAGCATGTGTGTTTTCAATTTTGTGAAATCATACCTTATAAAATGTTTTACATGGTATTCTTTTGTGTTGTACAAAGCACTCTAACCCAAGGTCCTTAAGATGCCTCTTACTTTTCTGTAAATCTTAGTGTTGCTTCTTATATTTCTAGTCTACAACTAAATTTGAGCTGCTTTTTGTTTGTGATGTAAAGACAAACAAAGGGATAGAGGTGTCTTGGAGGTATCCTGTTGACAAAAAATCCATTAGTCCTTTACCAATATTGTAAGGATAAAGTAAAGTGCAACAATGGAAACCAGAGGCAGGAAATGACATTTGATGACTATTTGTCATGATTTGCAGCAGTGGGGCCCAGAATGGTTAAGAGGAAGACGACTGTTATTTTAAAAAGTAATACAAAATTATATTAAAAAGTAATACAGGGACTAACACTGTTTCTACATCTTTAGCTTCAAGAAAGCTTTTTATATCAGAAAAGTCCACCAGACTTGCCCTGTCTTTCTTTACCTTTTTTTTTGTTTGTTTGTAAATTTTAGGTACTTCAAATTCACAAATAGGGCTATAATTAGCTTGTCAACTGTCACAAAAAATATTTTAACCAATAGAATTAATTGAATTCAGATTGATGATACCTATAAATAGATTATACAAATAATAGAATATACTCAACACATTAAATGGAAGTAGTAAACAGTGAGAAACAAGTGAGTTGATCTTCGTATTGTTTCAAATTGCTCAAAATTTATGAGCACAGAACAGAAGGAGGCACCAAGGAAGGGACCAGGTATCTTCTGAAATGGAATAATGCAGGTTAAAGTCCAAGGATGCCAAGACAAGGAATGTCTGAGAAACACGCTCTTGGAGAAGACAGCCACACAAGGAAATGCTGGAGAATCCCTGCAGTGTTTCTAGAGCCCTGCGTTTTGCTCACCGGGTTTTAGAATTGGGACAATTAAATGTATTTCAGCTTCACATCTAAATTCTTAAGACATACTTGTTACTTTCACTGATGCACCGAAGTGTCCACAGGAAGTAACATTTAAATTAACAAAGAAAATTATTAAGAATAAATAGTGAATAAGAATAAAAGCCCAAGTTTCATTTTAGAATTGTATGCAATTTAAAAGATGAAAGGGAGAAATATGCAAATTGAGAAAACATTCCTCAACGAGTCTAGACAACTAAAAATACAAATGAAGCCATGGCAAGAAAAATATTTATCTCACAACCCACCATGAAAATTACCTACTCATTAACCTTTGATGAATCCAGCTCTCCCAGGAATTTTTATGGATGCATAACTCATGCAATGAAATTAACAGTCAGTGATATATTTAATAACTCAGTACAAAATCATTTCAATAGCTAGTTCCTACTCTTCCCATTTTTGGCTTCTGTGAAATTAATACAATTATGTATATTTGAAAATAAATCTGCAGAAATGCAAAACCAATTTTAGAACATTACATTTTGTCCTCAAATTGCCTCATGAAGATACATCGTCATTATGAGGATGTCAAAGATGTTTTCATATATTAACTCAGTCCTCCAATTGCATCTCTGATCTTGAATATTTAATGCCCTAGCATTGCTTTAAAGACTTTTTATCTCAATATAGGCAGTATAAAAATAGAAAATACTGACATATATTACAGAAACCTCATACTTCATAGCAATTTTGATGCTAGGGAAATTTTTGTAAGATAAATTTTAATTCATCAGTGGATTTCCCAGCATACAGCTTGAATAAGCACAAACACAATTAGAAAGAAAATTACCTTGAACTTCCACTACACTTTATGTAGCATATATACTTATATGTTATGTATAAATTATGGCAATATGAAATAAGAAAAATTTGGAATTTTATCTGATTGAGTTGATTTATGATCAAAGTGTTCTGAGACTGTAAAAACCATGTTAAGTCTGGGAAATGGTAGAGCACATCTTCAGTTCCTGCACTTGTTAGTGAGAGGCAGGTTGACCTCTGTGGGTTCAAATCCAGTGTTGTCTGTGTAACAAGTAAAAATGAGTTTGCATTTCTGCAGATTTGTTTTTAAATAAACATAATTGTATTAGTTTTGTAGAAGCCAAAAATGGAATCAGGACTGCATAGTGAAACTGTCTCAATGTGTTTAAATATTGAATATTTTTCAGACTCTTTAACAAAGGACAATATTAAAATCATGAAAATTAACAAATAAAATAGGAAATAGGAGCAAATGATGAAGTAGGAAAAAAAAAAAAAAAAACTCTGTATAGCCTGCGAAGTCAATGAGCTAAAGTACATGTCAAGTAGTTCATGAATCAATTACAAACAAAACCTTATTAATTTGGAAAAATAGCTAAGGCAACTTTATTGAAAAGAATAGAAAATTTGTCTGAAATCAAAAGCTTTTAATGTTTGAGGACTTTTTTTTGTTGTTGAAGGGTATAAAGCCCAGCAGTTAAAAACTGAAATCTCAAGATGAAGTGCTGGGACTCCGTAGAGAATGGTGCTTCAGAAAATAGTTCCTAGCCTGATATTAAATGAAATAATTGTGCATGTGTTAGCCTGTGGTTTCTCACTTCTTGCACTAAAGCTTTCTTAGATCCCTTCTCCTGCAATTGCCTCCACGGTGATTTTTCAGCAGAGAACACAAACACACCTCTGTTTGAAAATATCTTAACCTCCTACTCATACTTGAACAAGAAGCTGAAATTTTTAGAAAAGTGATTCTCAGTTGAGAACTAACTTCCCTTACTACAGTGAGAACTGAAATCTCTGGTCTCTTTTCTTTGACTTACTTCTTCCTTTTCTTCTTCTTTTTTTAAATTGTTTACAACATTTAGTTAAGAAGCTTTGTTAATTTTCTGGTGAATTAATAGAATAACAAACTCTAAATTATTTATATAAGAGATTTTATTTCTAATCTTTCTGGAGCCAAGAATTCTAATACCAAAGTGCCAAAATGATTGTGGTCTTCTTTTGCTGTACATAATGTGGCTGAGGCCATCCCACTATGAGAGAAAAGCAGTGTACAAACTAAGGTTTTCCTTCTAATAAAGTCACTAGCCCTATCATTGTAGTCCCACGATTGTGAGCTCATTTCATCCTAATTGGCTCTCCCAAGGTCCCAGCTCCAAACACCATCTACATATGAACTTGGAGATGATGTTTCCATCACCATTAAAATTACATTCAAGCCTATCTATCAGCAGAGAGCAAGCTCGGGGAACATTGTGCAATTAATACCTACATCCCTGTCAACTACATTCTGTATCTTACATGTCTATCCATCATTCTAGTTATCCATTAATGTATTGCAATTTTGTTTAATTTCAAAAGGTATAATACAATTTGAGATAACTCCTTCTAGTAAGCATGAATACTGTAATCGAGAATTAAATATTTGCTTTCATATTTTTATGCAAATTTTAAAAACAAATTTCAGATTTCATTCATCTGTGGAATCTCGTTAGATTCCAAGATCTATCCTTGACTTGGAGCTTTTGAGTTGAGTTTTGTCTGTTATAGCTTTTATAACACTTTCTTACACTTTGACACTTGACTACATTTTTACAAAAATGCTAAGGAATAAATTTGTTATCGATTTTTTTTAACTCGGCAAAAATAAGTATTTCCATGTTTAAGTTGTGTCTTCCAAGCATGGTGGATACAGTAGCAAAAAGTAAAGAATACAAGATTACAATTTTTTCCCAAATGACCAATAAAACAGCCATAATTTTGTCCTTGTTTTCTTACACAAGTTTATGTTTCTTCTGAGATTCAGACATTTGTGTAGAGTAATAGGAAAATGAGTGATAGCAAATAATTAAAATTTTATGAAGGATCCTTAAAAAAGTGTTCTCTCTCTTCTTTGTTTATGACAAACTTAACTTTTCTTTCTTCTTAAATATATCAAGATATGCCATTTTATCAATGAGTAATCAAAATTATTTATAATTGCTTTATCATTATGGCAACAGAAAATCACTGCATTAAAAAATCAAAATTATCTAAGGATATAATACTGTTTTTAAATGAATAGAGATTTGCTAAAACAGTATCACATGTAAGTTATTTAAATCAAGTAGATTTCAGCATGAAATAAGAACTAAACTTTGATACAACTAGAAATGACAAAATGTAATGCAAATGATCTGTATCAATATTGGTGATGTTTTCTGAGATTCACACAACACAGACATAACATTTTGAAACCTTCAGCCTTTGTCTTTTTTGAGTTAAGTTTAACCTTTAAACCTGAAATTCTCTCCTGAAGATTTTAGTCAGATGTTAATAAATACTTTTTCATTATATTGGCAACACTTTCAGAACCAACGACTCAAAACCAGAATTCTGTTCACTTTCTATGATGGGTAGTCCTCACTGTTAACTAGAATACATTTAAAATGAAAAAAAAATAAAATGAAGAAGAGAAGGAGGAGGAAGAAGAGGAAGAAGAAGAGGAGGAGGAGGACAAGGATGAGGAGAACACGGAGAAGGAGAAGGTTGGCTGACTTTTAATCCCAATAATGTAAGAAGAACAATCACTGACCCAAATCAGCATGGCCAAATTAATTAAAACAATCAATTAATTAAAGCAAGATTATTTTTATTCATGTACATGGTGTGCCTCCTTCTAAGGCAGGGATCTAGAAGTCAGTCCTCTACTCAATATAAGGAAGACAAGGTTTTTATAGCTCAGGAGTAGGGAGCTACCAAATGAGGAAATAGGTGGGCAAAATGGGCAGGGTGTCAGGAGCAGGACATAAGTATAACAAATTAGTCATAATGGCCTCCCAAAACATAGACATGATTGCAAGATTATCCTAACAAAGTAGTCATTAACAACAGTTAGTCGTAACAACCATTTGAAACAAATGTAGGATTACAAGATGCATATAAACAAAGACATGGTTGCTGTTTCCTGGAACAAGAAGTACAAAACCATTCGTATAGCCTAATCATTGAAGGCAGAGGTTTAGTCAAAAACAGGAATGGACCTACTTTGTCTTTACTGTAAGATGGCTTTTGAGCCTTAGATGGAAGCAGGCTGGTTCATCACTAACCACCACAGTTCATTTCTCTCTGATTCTTAACTGTAGATGCTCTGTGACTGCCCCACATCTCTTACCATTATCCCCTTGCCATCATGGTGGGCTGTGCCTCAACCTGTGAGGCAAAGTAGACTTTTCCTTACCTTATTGTATAGATTATCTTTTTTTTAAAGATTTATTTATTTATTCTATGTAAGTACACTGTAGCTGTCTTCAGACACACCAGAAGAGGGCATCAGATCTCATTACAGATGACTGTGAGCCACCATGTGGTTGCTGGGATTTGAACTCAGGACCTTTGGAAGAGCAGTCAGTGTCCTTAACCGCTGAGCCATCTCTCCAGCCCCCTGTATAGATTATCTTATCTTGCTATTGTAATGGATTTTTTGTCAAAACAAGGAAAAGGTAACTAACACATTACAATACTCTATTCCTTCAATGAGGGGGTCTTCCTTTCAAAAAAAAATACCCTAACTTTTAATAAGAAGATTTTTATTCATATAATGGTTAACTTCCTAAATATAGTCACCATTGTGTACACAAATGAATTTAATTATTTACAATAGTGGTCTTTACATTGTTTTCTTAATGTGAAAATATCATACAAGTGGGATATAGAACAAGCTTTAAAATAATGGGGAAAGCAAGTAAAAAGGAAATTTTTCATTTAGTTAATGAAGGTTATATTTTTATTATTTTCTTTTCTCTTTTAATTCTCTTAGAGTTGTTTAAGGAATATAAAAGCTGAAGGGGAGCATTACTGGCTGCAATCAAGCCTTGATCTCTTTGTGAGAAACATTATTTGAGCATAAAAGTAATGATTTTCTTTTAAACATGGGTTTTTCAAAGATTTTCTCTAGACTTTAGTGTGATTTTATTACATCTAAGGGCCGTGCTTCCCCTATGCCCCAAGAGAAACAAATTTCCCATTTTATGAAGTCAGTGGGGAGCCAGACTCAATTTATAAAGATTAACTTCACAGAAAACTTTTCCTCAGACTAACTCTTGTTACTTGAGGAAGTTATTCTCTGGTAATCAAAAGCTTGCTTACAGAAACAAATTAACCCTCTAGCCTTAAGACACTAGGAAAAGCTGAGAAAATGATAGCATGTGCACTTTCTAAAGAAACAAGATCAAGGAATAGATGGAGCATACTTTTGGCAGTTGAGGAGTATGCCCCGCAAAGCCAATGTGAAATGTGAATCTCTGAAGATAGGGGACATGCCATTCACATTTACATTACATTCACAGTTTACCATATCCCTTAGGCTTTGCACATTAAATCTTAATGTGAAGATTTAATAACATAGCATCACACCTATATGTTCCAATAATACACATATCATGCATTCATAGTATATGTTCTAAAACCTTCCATTAGCCTGAGTGTGATGGGAAATGAATGTACTACAGTAGTTAGTAGACAGAGACAGGAGAATCAGGAACTGAAGGTCATCCTGGACTATGAGGTAAATTTGAAGCCACACTACTCTACATGACACCATTTTATTTAATGTAGTGTGATCATGATTAGAATGTTTAAATGATTCTCCAAGATGAATAGAAAATGTAGGTTAGTAGATCAATTCATTAAATAAAAACATTCCCATTCTATGTGTTGAAAAGAGGTGATGTTACTTAAGGAAAGATACATTATTTCTGCATTGTCTAATTAACTTTGTTTAGCCTCTCCTGCTTCATAATTGATTGTTATGATGTTTTCTTCAACAGAACTACAGGAGAATGTTAAATACTTATCAGCTAATGTCAGCAGACACCTGAATTAATAAGCCAATCATGGTAGCAAATCATTTCACCCTTTCAGGGGCTACCACTTTTCTGAAAGCATTCGAGAAATTTTGTATATTTTGCCTTGAATGTAGAAAACAAAAAGAAACAAGGTAGAAGGTCATCTTTTGTAATTCTATGAAGTAATTTTCCTGTCATGAATTCACTTTAAAACAAATTATAAGACTATTAATTTTAGATGTAATGGATTCTAAAACTCTCTCTGTCTCTCTCACTCTCTCTTTCTCTCTCTCTCATTCACTCGCTCGCTCACTCTATGTGTATGTGTAGTAATCTATGGACATGATCATGTGGTCATGTGTATGTGCAGCAGAATATATTTACATGTGGAAGGCAGAAATTGACATTAGGTGACCTCCTCAATTGATCTCTGCTTTTTTAAAATTTTTGATAGAAAGTCTCTCACATAACCGGGAGCTCCTCAAATGAGCTCCAGAACTATCTGTCTGCCTTCACTCCATCAGCTTAGGGGTTATAAGAATGGGCAAATATACTTAAATTAAGCTTTTTATTCGGTTCTGGGAAACAAACATGTATCCTCCTACTAGCAAGGTAAGTACTTTACTGACAGAGCCATCTCCTCAGCCTCATTTTGTTCATAGTCTTTATATGATCTTTCATGAACAACATTGTCTGGTCTGTAGAAGCAAATTGTAGCCTTGCTTGTAAGGGCACAGTAAATAAACCACCAAGATGGCCACTCCATGATAGGGAGGGAGATTTTTGTAGTGGTTAAGAGAGAACAGCCAGAGGCATCTGAAAGAGTCAAGAACAGAGAGAAGAGAAAGCAAACTGGACATGGCCAGCATCGTCTACCAGGGAAGGCAGAACAGTAGAACAGTAGCAAGAAGATTGTGGGCATCTCCTAGGCAGGGGGAAAACCTTGCAGTTATAAAGAGAGTGAGATGAGAGCTATAATCTGGAACAGCCTGGGATCTAGCACAGTGGAGGAGTAGTGGGGGAGGTGGTCAGGGCCAAGAGGCCTGTCTAGGTTTTAAGATGTGTAGGAAATCAATGGGAATAGGGACCAAAGGAATCTGGAGCTTAATTTGCCTTTAGTGCCATAGGTACTTGTCAATTGAGAGTCAGATTCCTCTTCAGCCAGAGGAAGGAGACATACAGAAGTGGCTCTTCCTGGCAGACATAAACCCTTTTCGTTGATTTCTAAGGAATCTGGAAAGAATACATCAGGAATCCTATAGTCCAGCATGAGTTGAGCCAAGATTCTCAGTTTGGACTAAGTCAGTGTGCCTGTCCCTTTGGGGTGCTTAGAGTTGTCTTTCAGACTAACAGTTCAGATTTTCATGGACTGTACCATTAGACCATTCTATTGTCATAAATATGGTTCATGAAAATTTCAGGTTAGAAGACATCTTGTTGGCCATTGTCTGATATGAGTCCTGTTCTTTTAAGTCCTGGACATCAGTCTATCCTGTGCATAGATTTACTTCTATCATTCCTGGAGTGAAACAACCAAGGGAAAATAATACAGCCTGAGGAGGTGCAGAAAGCCGGTTTATGACTTTGTTTATTCTGCAGAAATTTTACTGCTGCTCAAACTGACTGCTTCTTTAGTGCCTTAAATCAAGCAACATAATCTGTGGACTCAAGATCAGAACAATAAACTTTGCTGAATTTACAGGCACAGAAGAACAGCATTCAATAGGGCCTTTTATTATAACCCTATCCTGATGATGTTTTTTGGACTTTCATTGCTTTGGGAACTCACAGGAGAGATGCCAAAGCAGTATGTTGTTTTTGAGTGTGGGTCCCCACCCCCACAGTTAATCACACCAAAGATTGCAGAAAACAACTCAACTCAAGGAGGAGAGGACTCTATAGGAAGGCCTCAAAAGCAGCCACAGGAAATTGTGTGTTAGCAGACACAAGGTGGGGAAAAGGAAACCATTTAAACCCAGCTTTTCTTTTTCTTGCAGACCTTGAGCAAGGGGAATTCTGAGGTATCACCACAGTGTTGATGGATCACATCAGGCAAAAATGTAGAGTAGGTTTCCATGTTTCATGTGTTTTATGAAGAAAACCTGAATAACTCTTAGGTATAGCTAGGGCTTAATCATGCTGCTACTGTAACGACAGTATATGATATGAATTGTAGGGTGCACAATAAAAACAAAACTGAGAATTATGTCAAAGAGAAAAAAATCACTGCAAATAATTTTCTTATCAATGGTATTAGGTTCCTGGCTTTTGATATTGTGAGGCATGAGTAGGCTTCTGAAGCTTGTATGAATCTGGGCTATTTCTCCTGTCTCTTTTGGCCCATGGCCTTAGGAGCCTGCCCCAAACAATGATGATGGTAATAATGAGCAGAAAGTTTCACAACTTGCTCAGGAAGTATAATACTGTGGGCATGGTTTTCAAACACACCATCCTAATGGTTTCTTGTTTCACATAAATAACCACTGAGAAGGAATTCATTTCTCCAAGCTCATCTAGAGGTTGGAATACTGTGTTATGAAATATAATATGTCAGTGGGGCAGAGTACATGGATGGGCCATGCCAAGGTGCCCCAGGAGAAATCACACCATGGGACAGGACTGCTATAAAAGAGATTTACTTGGGGGAATGGAAGGAAGTGAGGGCCTGGAGAAGGATGTGGGCAGACAGGAGCAGAACCATGAGGATATAGAGTTGGGGGCATAGAAGGACAGAAAGGAAGAAGAGAGAGAAAGACTGGCATGGAACAGGTGGGAACAGAGAAAGACAAAGGGGGCACAGGGGGAGAAGAGTATTGGGGTGGTGAGCAGCCCATTTAAATACAGTCCGAGTGATGGTGGTAGATGATGATGTAAACCATTGCTATGTCCCTGGGAGGAGTCTAGCAGAATCACCTGTAAGCCAACATATGGTGTGATTACTTTAATCTCCTTTATAATCATGTGTTCTAAATGATGCTAAGCTTTAGTGTTAGAGGAGTCAGGCAAAAACTTACTGTGGGTTTTCCAACCTCTTAGGAACAAAGTTAAGGCACCAGAAGAGACTACATTAGTAAATCTGCCTAGAAATTTGATAACTGGTGTACTGTGAGGGAAGGCTTACACTCCAAGACTTGTTTGGATTTCATTAACCAACTTTTTGTAGTTTCCATTATCAAGATCCTATTCACGTTTTCACCTAAGCTTCTGGTATGTTTTATGTTTGTCTGCTTGCTTATTGACTAAAGAGCACTAATTCCTGGATCAGCAGGTCGGCCTACCCATCTAGGGATTGTTAATCTTTGTACCAGGCCTTATGACTTACCCTTTCCCAAAGAAATCTCCCAGATCTCCTCGATATCCCAGATCAGGAATAATCTGCATTGTTCACTTTCCTATATCAACACACTGAAAATAAAATAGATATGTATTTTCCTTTCTATGCAATTTACTTTTTTGGTTGATTGTAATGGTTGGACTATCCAGTACCCTTTGAAATAGAAATGATAAGAGTATATGTACTTTACCCTTTCGAATTTAGAGGGGAAACATTTAGTCATGGTAATTAACAATAATATTCAAACAAGAAGGTCTTATTTTAGCCATTTGTCAATAAATTCAGGAAGTTGACCTTTGCTCCAGATTTCTGAGACTGTCATGAATGCTTATAGAATTCTGTCTAATACTTTTTCTGATTCTATTGATAAAATCAAAGTGCCTTTTCTGTAGTCTGATAATATAAATCCACTGACTGTCTTTAGAATATCAAAGCACCTTGTATTTATGAAGTAAGGCGCACCTAGTTAGGGGTATAATGCTTTTATATGTTGCTACACTGTAGTTATTAGGATTTTGTTAATAATTATTTTCAAATATATGCATATGTATGTGCTCATGTTCATAGGTATGTGTGGTTGCATGTGTATGAATCTGCATGGCAGAGAGGTAGAGGACAAACTTAGGCATCTTCTGGTACCATTTAACTTGGATTCTGAGGCAATGTATTTCTTCCTGATCCAGAGCTTGCCAAGTACTCGGGGATATTTGGTCAGTGAGGACCAGGAAACCGCCTGTCTCTCGAGGGCTGAAATTACAAGAATAAACCACTATGCTCAAGCTTTTTAGATAATGTCTGTCTTAGGGTTTGTATTGCTGTGACTAAGACAACTCTTATAAATGACAACATTTAATTAATGGTGTCTTACAGGTTCAGAGATTCAGTCCATTACCATTAATGTGGGAAGCATGGCAGCATCCAAACTGGCCTGATATTGGAAGAACTGAGAGTTATACATCTTGTTCCAATGGGAACCAGAAGCCTGACTCCTCCAGGCAGCTAGAAGAGGGTCTCAATGCCTACCTCCACAGTGGCATAATTCCTCCAAAAAGGCCACACTGACTCCAAGAAGGGTATACATCCTAATATTGGTACTCCCTGAGCCAAACATATTCAAACAACTACATATAGGTTGCAGGAATCATGCTTGCAAGGTAAGCACTGTATCAACTGAGGTATATCCCAAGGACTGTTTTGATCATACTTCTTGCACTATCACTATTTTCCATGAAGGATATTGATTGTCCTGTAGGATATTGATTCTTCTGCTTTATTTACTGTCTTATCTAGTTTTCTATCATGATCTTCTGACCTAACATAATTAGATACAAGTATTGACTTTCTCTTTCTGGAAAAGATTAGACAGAGTGGGTAGAATTCCTCCTGATCACTTAGAAAATTGTTCTAGTAAAAGCAATGTAGGCTGGTCATGGGTTAAATTATTAAATTAGTTTCCATACTACTTTTAGATCTAACCAGATGATTGATTTTACATGGGATGAATTTTTATAGTTTCTACTTTGCATTGAATTGGACCATTTTGTTCAGGTAGTTAAATGGACAATTTAGCAGTGTTCATAGATATACTATATTCTTACATCTGTAGGCTCTATCTTGCTATTCCATATTTGGTATTAGCATTTTGTATCTGTTTTCAGCACTGTTAGAACGTTATCAATTTTATTGATCCTAAAAGAAAACAGGCCTTTGTTTCATTGATCATTTTTTTTCCAATTTCAGTTTTATTAATTGTACTTAATCTTCGCCATTTCCTTCTTTCTATTCGGTGTGTTTACTTCGTTCTCTATGGTTTAATTAGGTGGGATAAAGATCATTAAACTTGTAAGCAGAATTTCCATTCATAATTTTCTAATGTAAGCATTTTTGGCTCTTCATTTCTCTGCCAGTCTCATTTAACTCAGGTTTCAGACTTAGGCATATGGCACTTCATATTCTTACAGTGGGCCGAGATTTGAGTCCCTGAACCCATACTGTGACTCACCATCTCCTGTAAGTCCAGTTAGAGGTGGATCTAAGAACCTCTCCTAACTTCTGAGAGCTCATGCATGTGTATTGCCCATAAACATACACATCCACACACACACACTTGCACACAGAATTAAATTAACAAAAATAGTTACTACATATTCACGCATGATTAACTCTTTTTCATTATATAGTGCCTCTTCTCTTTCAGTCTTACAGAGTGCAAGTCCTATTGGTACAGAACTTTGATCACATGGTGTGTCACTGCTAGGCAAGCTTCTCAAATGAGAATTTGTTCCTGCACTCTTAGAAGGAATTGGCCAATGTGGAATTCTATATTTCCTTGAAGGTAGAATAGGTATACACATTGTTTGGAATTCTGAAGCAGAAGTCCATCCTTTGTCATCTATTCATTTGTTTGTAGTCCGTCTATATACCCACATAAAATACCCACACATATATTCATCTTATATTCTAGCTTGTAATAAAACAACCCTTACAGATTTTGTGAGTAGTTTTCTTATGTTAATCCAAGATAGAGCACTGGATGCTTTGAATATCTCTTGCATGCCTTTGATGGTTCCTCATCATTTGGAATTTCTAGTTGTTGGTTTGGTGGTTTCACCATCTCCAGTTTGGTTTTAGTTTTCTGTTTGTTCTGGATTTTTGTTTGTTTGTTTGTTTTTTGTTTTTTTTTCTATTTTATTTTTGTGCCATCTGATTCACAAGTATTTTAGATTTTAAGAATTCTATTTTAACTTTACTGTTTCCAATCCATTTTTGTCACCTTCACATCAATTGCTTCTGGGTATTACATTAAATATTTATTGAAATCTACCAAAGTTAGCATCTTACCAACTCATACTTTACCATTCTTACCTGACTATTGCATAACATAATTGTCCCAAATGTTCCCATTTAGAACTCTCAAGATGCAGGGCAACACTCTAGTCTTTCTTTTTTTTCTTTTTTTTTTTATTCAATATATTTTTTATTTACATTTCAAATGATTTCCCCTTTTCTAGCCCCCCCACTCCCCGAAAGTCCCGTAAGCCCCCTTCTCTCCCCCTGTCCTCCCACCCACCCCTTCCCACTTCCCCGTTCTGGTTTTGCTGAATACTGCTTCACTGAGTCTTTCCAGAACAAGGGGCCACTCCTCCTTTCTTCTTGTACCTCATTTGATGTGTAGATTATGTTTTGGGTATTCCAGTTTTCTAGGTTAATATCCACTTATTAGTGAGTGCATACCATGATTCACCTTTTGAGTCTGGGTTACCTCACTTAGTATGATGTTCTCTAGCTCCATCCATTTGCCTAAGAATTTCATGAATTCATTGTTTCTAATGGCTGAATAGTACTCCATTGTGTAGATATACCACATTTTTTGCATCCACTCTTCTGTTGAGGGATACCTGGGTTCTTTCCAGCATCTGGCAATTATAAATAGGGCTGCTATGAACAGAGTAGAGCATGTATCCTTATTACATGGTGGGGAATCCTCTGGGTATATGCCCAGGAGTGATATAGCAGGATCTTCTGGAAGTGAGGTGCCCAGTATTCGGAGGAACCACCAGACTGATTTCCAGAGTGGTTGTACCAATTTGCAACCCCACCAGCAGTGGAGGAGTGTTCCTCTTTCTCCACACACTCTCCAATAACTGCTGTCTCCTGAATTTTTAATCTTAGCCATTCTGACTGGTGTAAGGTGAAATCTCAGGGATGTTTTGATTTGCAGTTCCCTAATGACTAATGAAGTTGAGCATTTTTTAAGATGCTTCTCCACCATCCGAAGTTCTTCAGGTGAGAATTCTTTGTTTAACTCTGTACCCCAATTTTAATAGGGTTGTTTGGTTTTCTGGAGTCTAACTTCTTGAGTTCTTTATATTGGATATTAGCCCTCTATCTGATGTAGGATTGGTGAAGATCTTTTCCCAATTTGTTGGTTGCCGATTTGTCCTCTTGATGGTGTCCTTTGCCTTACAGAAACTCTGTAATTTTATGAGGTCCCATTTGTCAATTCTTGCTCTTAGAGCATACGCTATTGGTGTTCTGTTCAGAAACTTTCTCCCTGTACCAATGTCCTCAAGAGTCTTCCCCAGTTACTTTTCTATTAGCTTCAGAGTGTCTGGCTTTATGTGGAGGTCCTTGATCCATTTGGATTTGAGCTTAGTACAAGGAGACAAGGATGGATCAATTCCCATTCTTCTGCATGCTGACCTCCAGTTGAACCAGCATCATTTGTTGAAAAGGCTATCTTTTTTTCCATTGGATGTTTTCAGCCTCTTTGTCGAGGATCAAGTGGCCATAGGTGTGTGGGTTCATTTCTGGATCTTCAATCCTGTTCCACTGATCCTCCTGCCTGTCACTGTACCAGTACCATGCAGTTTTTAACACTATTGTTCTGTAGTATTGCTTGAGGTCAGGGATACTGATTCCCCCAGACTTTCTTTTGTTGCTGAGAATAGTTTTAGCTATCCTGGGTTTTTTGTTATTCCAGATGAATTTGATAATTGTTCTTTCTAACTCTGTGAAGAATTGAGTTGGGATTTTGATGGGAATTGCATTGAATATGTATATTGCTTTTGGCAAAATGGTCATTTTAACTATATTGATTCTACCGATCCATGAGCATGGGAGGTTTTCCCATTTTTTGAGGTCTTCTTCCATTTCCTTCTTCAGAGTCTTGAAGTTCTTGTCATACAGATCTTTCACATGTTTGGTAAGAGTCACCGCAAGATACTTTATACTGTTTGAGGCTATTGTGAAGGGGGTCATTTCCCTAATTTCTTTCTCAGCCTGCTTATCCTTTGAGTATAGGAAGGCCACTGATTTGCTTGAGTTGATTTTATAACCTGCCACATTGCTGAAGTTGTTTATCAGCTGTAGGAGTTCTCTAGTGGAGTTTTTTGGGTCACTTAGGTAGACTATCATGTCATCTGCAAATAATGATAGTTTGACTTCTTCCTTTCCAATTTGTATCCCTTTGACCTCCTTATGTTGTCGAATTGCCCGAGCTAGTACCTCAAGTACAATATTGAAAAGATAAGGAGAAAGGGGGTAGCCCTGTCTAGTCCCTGATTTTAGTGGGATTGCTTCAAGTTTCTCTCCATTTAGATTGATGCTGACTACCGGTTTGCTGTATATTGCTTTTACTATGTTTAGGTATGGGCCTTTAATTCCTGATCTTTCCAAGACTTTAAGCATGAAAGGATGCTCAATTTTGTCAAATGCTTTTTCAGCATCCAATGAAATGACCATGTGGATTTTTTCTTTGAGTTTGTTTATGTAGTGGATTGCATTGATGGATTTCTGTATATTGAACCAACCCTGCATTCCCGGGATAAAGCCTACTTGATCATGGTGGATGATCTTTTTGATGTGCTCTTGGATTCGGTTGGCAAGAATTTTATTGAGTATTTTTGCATCGATGTTCATAAGGGAAATTGGTCTGAAGTTCTCTTTCTTTGTTGGATCTTTGTGTGGTATTGGTATCAGCGTAATTGTGGCTTCATAGAAGGAATTGGGTAGTGTTCCTTCTGTTTCTATTTTGTGGAATAATTTGAAGAGTATTGGTGTTAACCCTTCTTTGAAGGTCTGATAGAATTCTGCACTGAAACCATCTGGTCCTGTGCTTTTTTTGGTTGGAAGACTTTCTATGACTCCTTCTATTTCTTTAGGCATTATGGGACTGTTTAGATGATCTATTTGGTCCTGATTTAATTTTGGTATTTGGTATCTGTCAAGGAAATTGTCCATTTCCTCCAGATTCTCCAGTTGTGTTGAGTACAGGCTCTTGTAGTAGGATCTGATGATTTTTTGGATTTCCTCAGTTTCTGTTGTTATATCTTTCTTTTCATTTCTAAGTTTGTTAATTTGGATATTTTCTCTGTGCCCTTTGGTCAGTCTGGGTAAGGGTTTATCTATCTTGTTGATTTTCTCAAGGAACCAGCTCCTGATTTTGTTGATTCTTTGTATGGTTCTCTTTGTTTCCACTTGATTGATTTCAGCCCTGAGTTTGATGATTTCCTGCCTTCTACTCCTCCTGGGTGAAATAGCTTCTTTTTGTTTCAGGGCTTTCAGGTGTGTCATTAAGCTGGTAATGTATGCTCTCTCCATTTTCTTTTTGGAGGCACTCAGGGCTATGAGATTTCCTCTTAGCACTGCTTTCATTGTGTCCCATAGATTTGGGTATGTTGTGTCTTCATTTTCATTGTGTTCTAAAAAGTCTTTAATTTCTTTCTTTATTTCTTCCTTGACCAAGGTATCATTGAGTAGAATATTGTTCAATTTCCATGTGTTTGTGGGTTTTCTGTTGTTTTTGTTGCTATTGAAGACCACTTTTACTCCATAGTGATCTGATAGGAGGCATGGGATTAGTTCGATCTTCTTATATTTGTTGAGGTCTGTCTTGTGACCAATTATATGGTCGATCTTGGAGAAGGTACCATGAGGTGCTGAGAAAAAGGTATATTCTTTTGCTTTAGGATAGAATGTTCTATATATATCTGTTAAATCTAATTGGTCCAAAGCTTCAATTAGTTTCATTTTGTCCCTGTTTAGTTTCTGTTTTTGTGATCGGTCCATTGAGGAAAGTGCAGTGTTGAAGTCACCCACAATTATTGTGTTAGGTGCAATGTGTGCTTTGAGCTTTAATAAAGTTTCTTTTATGAAAGAGGGTGCCCTTGCATTTGGAGCATAGGTGTTCAGGATTGAGAGTTCTTCTTGTTGTATTTTTCCTTTGACCAGCAAGAAGTGTCCCTCAGAGTCTCTTTTGATGACTTTGGGTTGAAAGTCAATTTTACTGATATTAAAATGGCTACTCCAGCTTGTTTCCTGAGACAATTTGCTTGTAAAATTGTCTTCCAGCCTTTCATTCTAAGGTAGTGTTTGTCTTTGACCCTTAGGTGTGTTTCCTGTAAGCAGCAAAATGTAGGGTCCTGTTTACGTATCCAGTCAGTTAGTGTATGTCTTTTTATTGGGGCATTGATGTTAAGGAATGTTAACATCAATGGGGGAATTGATGTTATTGGTCCATTGATGTTAACAGATATTAAGGAATAGTGATTGTTACTTCCTGTCATTTTTGACGTTATTTTTTAAATTTGATTGGTTAACTTCTTTTGCGTTTGATGAAAGGTTACTCTCTTGCTTTTTCCAGGGTGAAGTTTCCCTCCTTGTATTGGTGTTTTCCTCCTCTTATCCTTTGTAGGGCTGAGTTTGTGGATAGATATTGGGTAGACTTGTTTTTGTCATTGAATATCTTAGTTTCTCCATGTAAGGTGATTGAGAGTTTTGCGGGATATAGTAGTTTTGGCTGGCATTTGTGTTCTCTTAGAGTCTCCATGAGATCAACCCAGGAACTTCTAGCCTTCATAGTCTCAGGTGAAAAGTCTGCTGTGATTCTGATAGGTCTTCCTTTATAAGTTACTTGGCCTTTTTCTCTTATTGCCTTTAATATTCTTTCTTCGTTTAGTACATTTGGTGTTTTGATTATTATGTGACGGGAAGTATTTCTGTTCTGGTCCAGTCTGTTTGGAGTTCTGTAGGCTTCTTGTATATTCATGGGCATCTCTCTCTTTAGGTTAGGGAAGTTTTCTTCCATAATTTTATTGAAGATATTTGCTGGTCCTTTAAGTTGTAAATCTTCACTCTCATCTATGCCTATAATCCTTAGGTTTGGTCTTCTCATTGTGTCCTGGATTTCCTGGATATTTTGGGTTACAAGCTTTTTGCTTTTTGCATTTTCTTTAACTGTTGAGTCCATGGTTTCTATGGTATCTTCAGCATCTGAGATTCTTTCTTCTATCTCTTGTATTCTGTTGTTCATATTTGCATCTATGTCCACTGATTTCTTCCCAAGGCTTTCTATCTCCAAAGTTGTCTCCCTTTGAGTTTTCTTAGTTGTTTCTACTTCTGATTTTAGATCCTGGATGGTTTTGCTTAGCTCCTTCACTTGCTTGTTTGTGCTTTCCTATAATTCTTTAAGAGATTTTTGTGTTTACTCTTTCATGACCTCAGCCTGTTGACCAAGGTTCTCCTGTATTTCTTTAAGTGTTTTTTGTGTTTCCTCATTATTGGCTTTTGTATTCTCCTGGATTTCTTTCAATGATTTTTGTGTTTCCCTTGCAAGGGCTTCTAACTTTTGATCCATTTCTCCTGAATTTCTTTAAGTATGTCCTTCATGTGTTCCTGTACCAGCATCATGACCAGTGATTTTAAATCCAAATCTTGTTTTACTGGTGTGATGGGGTATCCAGGACATGCTGGTAAAGGAGAAGTGGGTACAGATGTTGCCATATTGCCTTGATTTCTGTTAGTGACGTTCCTGCATTTGCCTTTTGCCATCTAGTTCTCACTGGTGTTAGTTGGTCTTGTCAATGCTGGACTCACCAGTGCAAGCTGCCCCTTCCCAGGTGGCCTCTGGTGCACAGCTTAGCTCCTGCACTGCCTGGAGACAGGGCGCTGTTGCCCAGGCTGTTCAGACCTGGAAGCTGACACCTGAAGGCTCCTGCTGGGGCCTGCTGGAATCACCGGAGCATACTGACTTCTCCCTGCTGGCTGCCCGGAAGCCCCCCTTGCCTCTTTCAGGACCTGGAGATGTAGTGTTGCTGCCCAGGCTGATCTGGATCCTGAAGCGGAGAGGTCTGAGGGCTACCACCAGAGGCCTCAGGACTGAAGCCTAAGCTCTGTGCCACAGGAATGAGCTGTGCTGTGAGTTCCCAGACTGCCTCTGGGTGCACACCAGGTCTCCCGCACTTCCTGGAGACCGAGTGCTGTGGCCCAGGCTGTTCAGATACCAAAGCAGGCGCCTGAAGGCTCCTGCTGGGGCCCGCTGGATTCACCGGAGCACACCGACTTCTTTCCGCTGGCTTCCCAGAAGCCCCTCTTGCCTCTTTCAGGACCTGGAGATGTCAACACTCTAGTCTTAACACATGTGTTTGCTCATTGCCTTTTTTCTTCTTTTTCCTTGACACATATTATTCTTCTAACCATCTGTTAGACATTCGTTGGTAGCAAAACTTCTGGTTTTTCTTCATTGAGCAAGTCTCAAGTTCCTTTTCATTCTTAGAAGTTTTCACCAAGGAAAGGGCTTTAAATTAATGCTATTTTGCTTCAAGCACTGGAAAATTATTCTAGTCCATCTTCTGGCTTCCATAGTTTCTCAAGAGAAAAATATCTATATAAATTAAATAAGGTATTTTGAAAATAAGATACCTTAGTGCGTGGAATTTTAGAATGTCATGATACCCAAACTCCAAGAGCCAACTACATTATGAAGCCATGTAGAGACTGGGAAGGTGGTTCAAGAGGAAAACTGCTTGCTGTCTAAGCATGAGGGTCTGTGCTTAGATCCCCAGCAGCAGTGTAAAGACACAGTAAAGAGGCAGGTGCCTGTAATACTAGTACTGAAAGCTGGAGACCAGAAGATTCCTGGAACTTAACAAGGCAGCAATCCACACCAAATTGCTAATGCATGAGATTTGCATTAAAAACTAAGGTGGAAAAAAAAACACCTAATATCAACATCTAACCTGGGCCTAAGTACAAGGTGAGTACACACACACACACACACACACACATCTTAGGTAAACATGTGCTCCACACCTGTAATTCCATCACTCAGAAGACAGACAGAAGGATTACTACAGGAAATACTTAAAAATGAACCAGCAAGTTACTGCCATTGTGCTGGCAACTCTTGACCTGCTGCCGTCCAACATGCTCTGTCTCTAACCACCACCTCTCCAGCCAGGCTGGAGCTCCAGAGTTCCTTTTGCTATGATATCAACCCCATGCCACGAACTTCCACCCCACAGTCAGAAGTCAACAACACCCATTTATCCAGTTGAATCGAAACTCTTGAACCTTATAATTAACCAATTATATTTATATATCAGAAATTCTCAATTTACAAGATGCCAAAACAATAATTTCAGAACCAATTGATAATGATAAAAGCTTTAACCCAATTATTCTAACCTAATGATTTCATAACTACCTGTGACTAGTTAAAGCCATACTAGTTCACATTTTCCTCCATCTTGGCCTTCCCATCTCTCCTGAGATGCTCTGTCTCTGCAACTCTTTGCTCCACCTCCCTTTTCCCTGACCAATCACAGGCCTCTTGCTGCACTAATCTAATTGGACAGGAAAAATCCTGCAACATATTACCAGTCATTTAGGTCACATGAAAAGATCTTGTAGTTTTAAAAACAAATTTCTTATTTTTTAAGTGAGAAATTATGTAACCTATCATGTCCTATGAGAAGGAACAAGAAACTAAAAGTAGTGGAAGAGCTAAGGTGTCCCAGAGGTTGCCAAACTTTCCTTCTATCCAGTAATAAAGATAGAACTTACCTAGGGAACTTAAGGAACAAGAAGTTCTTCACAGTGCCACAGGCCTGGAATCCCAAGTACTTGCGAGTCTGAGACAGGAGAGCTGGATGTCCAGGGCTCATGTGAGCTACAGGCTGAGTTCAAGGCTAGCCTTGGAAACTTAGTGAGACTTTTAAAAAAATTTTAGAAGTGAAAAACTTTGATCATGGATCAATGTTAGAGAATATGTCTAGTATATACAAGGCCCTAGGATCAATCTTCAGTATTGATGGGGAAAATTTTTCCTACGGCCCCTTCTGTTAAGATAAATCTGGACATCTAGAAGCAAGGAGGCCTGAAGGGAAAGATGTAGCTCACTGCTGACATGGGAATCCAATGAAGACAGAGCATATCCAGAAGCGAAATGCTACCTTTCCTGAGCAGAAGCTCACAGTATAGAACTAAGAATTCATACTCTACCACCATACAGTCTACCAATAATACATTTCCAGAATGGGGGCCATGCCAGGGTTATAGGGTATCCATTCAAGGCAGTGGAAGGAATCTCTGCTGAACACAAGATTGGCATCTATCCTGCCTCAGAACAAAGTCAGACCTGTACCTGATAGTCCTCAGAGGCATCCACCATCACCATAGCTTCAAATTCTACTCTTTCATACAGGCGCCTAATAGAGTCAAGGTAAGGGCTTCACTGGCTCAGCAGATGAACTTTGGCTGTGAGGGGTGACCTGTAAGCCCCTGAGATTGAATCACTTTCTGTCCATCAATCCACACAATCTGATATTTTAATTTTAGTGTAAGTTTCTAATTTCCCTCCATATAGGTGGTGCCAAGCATGTAAAGTGTGAGAATGCTTGTCTCACACTTTGCTAAGCTCTGAATTTTAAACTGAGCTTTGATAAGCTCTCTGCCAATATCTAAAGGTTTAATTTTTTATTCATAAAATATAGATAAGTTTGCATAACTTTTTGTTTGACATTTTCCCATTACGTTTGCATATTTGGGTTCTTACATTTTGTCCATTTTCACCAGAGCAATTTGTTGATCTACAGATTATCCAGCATGGCTCTACAAATAGATTGCACTCTATAATTTGAACATTTTTGTGTTTTTTCCCTAATGCACACAAATTTCACCACATCAAATCAGATCAAGCAAATTATTTTCCTTATGGCTTCTGAGTTTTGCCAGTTCCTGTAAGAGAAACATCAAATGGGTCTGAGGAAGCCTGCTATATTGGAGGGACCTTCAAGGCCACTGCTGATGCAGATTTCGGAGACCATAATGGGTCTGGCTTTCTCTCAGTTTCTGGTTATCCTTGAATTATTAATCCACCCACATTTTACTTTGTCTGGGACTGACACAATCCAGAGCAGAGCATAACACTTTCCCTTATTTCCCCTGTGCATGTTCAAGGCTGTAGTATATTTAGCAGTTTTGAGGGTACCACGGTACGAAAGAAGGAGGCCTCACTGCCTATTGTTTTGTCACTTTGATTCCTAAAGTGCTCTTGGGTCACATCTACAAAGGAAATTTTTCAAGATGTAATTCTATTTTTCAAACAGTTTAACCAATCTTGTAACTTCCCCAGCTGTTGAGGCTTCTCCCATAGTTTCACCACAGTTGTTAAAGCTCCAACTGCTCTACATTACCAATTTGACCATTTACATCAGGCTTTCAACATATATTTGCCTGGTTTGTACCTCCTGGAGGCTGCTTCCCACCATCTTCAGGAGCATCCACAGAGAGGGAGTCACACTTTCATGTCACATACAACCAACTCCTTGAATAGGTAAAATCCTAGGTAATGGTCATATAATTCTCTTAATCTTGGTTTTTTTTTTTAAAAAAAAAAAAAGCTTTTAACATGCAGGTCACATGTACCCAAAATTTCCAAGTAGTGATGGTTTACAGGTTCCTACATCCCACATGTATGGGCATATACATGCTATTTGTAGTACAATGGCCTTGTCTATCAATGTCTCCATCCTGTCACCCCATACACAAGCACACAGACACACACACACACACACACACACACACACAGTTTCTATTCTATTCTAAAGAGAAATAGTTATCAAGAGCTACCTTTGGGGAAAAGACTGTCTTTCTCAATGCTTCCTTCTGGCCCCTGCCATGTGTCCTCATCTCAGGCATAGCCTTGTCTAGGTTCTATTGCAGTCAGAGTGGAATACCATCTCTATAACTTACTGACTATATAATCTTAACTCTATTTCATCTCTACTGAGCCTGGGTTCTGTTTTTGAAACAAAAATCCCATTGGTTTGGCCATCACAGCATTTTATTTTCTTCCCATTTATTTTGGGAATACTTGCCTACAACCTGTCAAGATGACTATTAATCATTAGTTACGTGGAAGCTATATCATTAGAGGTATATCTTGAAGTTTAGAATTATGACTTAGATTTAGAATTTGAAGATGGAGAAAAATATTCCAACAAATCTTTATTATTCAGAGCTATAAACTAAGGTCACACTTCTACCTCACACCATGGAGTTATGATGAGGTGGGAAAACAACAACGAGGGAGACACCAGTGGCAGCTAACCAAGACATCAGGAAAAACTTGTCACTGAACAAAATTATTTTGATGTCTTTGATGATGGTTCAGTGCATAAAGTGATTAATGTATGACTGTGAAGAAGATGTAAGTTCAGATCACCAACGCCAGGAGGATAACAAGAATGGGAAGGAGAGAGAAACAGACTGATCTCAGGAGTTCAGGTCAATCAGCAACCTAGGTCCAGTGAGAGACTGCATCAAAAACTATAGTAGATTCCCGGGATAAAGCCTACTTGATCATGGTGGATGATCGTTTTGATATGTTCTTGGATACGGTTGGCAAGAATTTTATTGAGTATTTTTGCATCGATGTTCATAAGGGAAATTGGTCTGAAGTTCTCTTTCTTTGTTGGATCTTTGTGTGGCTTTGGTATCAGCGTAATTGTGGCTTCGTAGAAGGAATTGGGTAGTGTTCCTTCTGTTTCTATTTTGTGGAATAGTTTGAAGAGTATTGGTGTTAACTCTTCTTTGAAGGTCTGGTAGAATTCTGCACTGAAGCCATCTGGTCCTGTGCTTTTTTTGGTTGGAAGACTTTCTATGACTCCTTCTATTTCTTTAGGCATTATGGGACTGTTTAGATGGTCTAGTTGGTCCTGATTTAATTTTGGTATTTGGTATCTGTCAAGGAAATTGTCCATTTCCTCCAGATTCTCCAGTTGTGTTGAGTACAGGCTCTTGTAGTAGGATCTGATGATTTTTTGGATTTCCTCAGTTTCCATTGTTATATCTCCCTTTTCATTTCTAAGTTTGTTAATTTGGATACTTTCTCTGTGCCCTTTGGTCAGTCTGGCTAAGGGTTTATCTATCTTGTTGATTTTCTCAAAGAACCAGCTCCTGGTTTTGTTGATTTTTTGTATGGTTCTCTTTGTTTCTACTTGATTGATTTCGGCCCTGAGTTTGATGATTTCCTGCCTTCTACTCCTCCTGGGCGAAATAGCTTCTTTTTGTTCTAGGGCTTTCAGGTGTGTCATTAAGCTGGTAATGTATGCTCTCTCCATTTTCTTTTTGGAGGCACTCAGGGCTAGGAGTTTTCCTCTTAGCACTGCTTTCATTGTGTCCCATAGATTTGGGTATGTTGTGTTTTCATTTTCATTGTGTTCTAAAAAGTCTTTAATTTCTTTCTTTATTTCTTCCTTGACCAAGGTATCATTGAGTAGAGTATTGTTCAGTTTCCACGTGTATGTGGGTTTTCTGTTGTTTCTGTTGCTATTGAAGACCACTTTTACTCCATAGTGATCAGATAGGAGGCATGGGATTAGTTCTATCTTCTTATATTTGTTGAGGTCTGTCTTGTGACCAATTATATGGTCGATTTTGGAGAAGGTACCATGAGGTGCTGAGAAAAAGGTATATTCTTTTGTTTTAGGATAGAATGTTCTATATATATCTGTTAAATCTAATTGGTCCAAAGCTTCAATTAGTTTCATTGTGTCCCTGTTTAGTTTCTGTTTTCCTGATTGGTCCATTGAGGAAAGTGCAGTGGTGAAGTCACCCACAATTATTGTGTTAGGTGCAATGTGTGCTTTTAGTTTTAATAAAGTTTCTTACAAATGGGACCTCATAAAATTACAAAGTTTCTGTAAGGCAAAGGACACCATCAAGAGGACAAATCGGCAACCAACAAATTGGGAAAAGATCTTCACCAATCCTACATCAGATAGAGGGCTAATATCCAATATATATAAAGAACTCAAGAAGTTAGACTCCAGAAAACCAAACAACCCTATTAAAAAATGGGGTACAGAGTTAAACAAAGAATTCTCACCTGAAGAACTTCGGATGGCGGAGAAGCATCTTAAAAAATGCTCAACTTCATTAGTCATTAGGGAAATGCAAATCAAAATAACCCTAAGATTTCATCTTACACCAGTCAGAATGGCTAAGATTAAAAATTCAGGAGACAGCAGGTGTTGGAGAGGGTGTGGAGAAAGAGGAACACTCCTCCACTGCTGGTGGAGTTGCAAATTGGTACAACCACTCTGGAAATCAGTCTGGCGGTTCCTCTGAAAACTGGGCACCTCACTTCCAGAAGATCCTGCTATACCACTCCTGGGCATATACCCAGAAGACTCCCCACCATGTAATAAGGATACATGTTCTACTATGTTCATAGCAGCCCTATTTATAATTGCCAGATGCTGGAAAGAACCCAGGTATCCCTCAACAGAAGAGTGGATGCAAAAAATGTGGTATATCTACACAATGGAGTACTATTCAGCCATTAGAAACAATGAATTCATGAAATTCTTAGGCAAATGGATGGAGCTAGAGAATATCATACTAAGTGAGGTAACCCAGACTCAAAAGGTGAATCATGGTATGCACTCACTATTAAGTGGATATTAACCTAGAAAACTGGAATACCCAAAACATAATCCACACATCAAATGAGGTACAAGGAGAAAGGAGTGGCCCCTGGTTCTGGAAAGACTCAGTGAAACAGTACTCAGCAAAACCAGAACGGGGAAGTGGGAAGGGGTGGGTGGGAGGACAGGGGAAGAGAAGGGGGCTTATGGGACTTTCGGGGAGTGGGGGGGCTAGAAAAGGGGAAGTCATTTGAAATGTAAATAAATTATATCGAATAAAAAAAAAGGAAAAAAAACTATAGTAGAGAAGCAAATGAGGAAGATATCTATGTTGATTTCTGGCACAGCCTTGTGCTCTCTCTCTCTCTCTCTCTCTCTCTCTCTCTCTCTCTTGCCCCCTCTCTCTCTCTCTTGCCCTCTCTCTCTCTCTGTCTCATACAAGGAGACTGAGTATCACAGCAGAGCATAAGGGGGCTCAGGTGAAAGTTGTTAAAAGAGGTATTTTGTGGCATTTGGATTTATCATTGGTTCTCAGGAAAAGTGTGTTTAGGAAATTTAGAGGCTAGTGTGGTGCGTTGCTATGGAGAAGTCTAGGTACCCTGTTATCTTTGACCGGAGCTGGGGATGAGCTGAGATGACATAAACCTTGATTAGTTTAATATCAGAAGGTCCTCTGCTTATGCAGAGAGAGGGATGTGCCAGTTACTTTTGAGGTTAACATAGCACATTTCTGCTCTGTGCAGCATGCTTCCACAACAATCCCCATGTATACACCCTGGTCACAGAATTATGTATAGACATCAGACCTCATGATGCATGTCAGGCCCAGCACCCACTTATTAGACCTCAGAACTATGTTTATCCTTTGCCCTAGTGTCCTGTAAACATGAGTTCTCATATCAAGCAATCCTCATTTCCCACCCTGCCTTTGGACTGTTCTACTTGGCTATGCCTACCGTGTCATTATTTACCATGATTCTGTATCTAAAATCATACACAACCCTTCCTTTTTTGATTAGAGAAAATAACATATGTACACATCATTTTGTATGGAATCTTTTGAGATGTCAGACCCTTAGACCTCTAGACTGGGACATGGAAACCTGTCAAATCCCTCTAGCCACTAATGTGGCCTTTACAAGCATGGTTTTTGCTTTTAAATAGTTTGCCATTTGAATCTAAGTAGACAAATGCTCTTTGTGCCCTGCCTCTGCAATTATCCATGGCATGTCCTCCAGCCTGTTATAAAGGTAGTAGTTATTTTGTTTCTTCCTATCTAAAAAAAAGAGTAAATGAATAGTACTTATTCTATAGATCTCCTGAAAGGTTTTGTGAGAATGGAGTGAGAAGAAAGCTGAAAATCATGAGTACTTATTACATTATATAAAGTGTTATCTTTTTACTTAGATTAAGAGAAGCCATCAGGACAGCTTAAAAGTACGTCTCTGAGACCTTCTCCATCATAAAAACTTAAAAGTGACACCTCTCAGATACCTTAACCAGCTTCCCACAACACAGAAGCACAGCATGTCCTGTGACTGTGACTCCTCCCTTTCACTGTCTCTGTCTCTCTGTGTCTCTGTTTCTCTGTGTCTCTCTCTGTCTCTGTCTGTCTCTATCTCTCTCTTTCTCTCCTTATTCTCTTCTCTTTCCCATCTCTCCTTTCTGTCTTTCTCCCTCCCTTTTCCAGAAGAAGCATTCTTCCTCTTACTTGGTCCACGTCTGCGTCTGCATGCTCTCCAAAGCTTACCACTCTATGGCATTCCCCAGGAATCCCTGAAATAGCACTTAGCTGTTTTATAATATATTCCTCCTGCCTTTATAAATTACAAGGCAAAACACAAACCTTCAATTTGTAGTCCAAAAGTACATTCTCCACTCTACCTTGCCAGACCTATTCACATATTCTTTTTATGACAAGCATCTGGTAACACCCTGTGCTGAAGTCCAGCCTCAGCCTGAGAAAGGGTCGTAAGGAAAGGGTGAATGAGATCAGGAAAATATAACTTGGAGTCAGTAATGCATGCAAACTGACAGCTCTATAATCTCCTTGAGATAGCTCTCTCTTGCAGACCAAAGTCTTCTCTTTTCTTTACTATAATTGCATAAGCTACTTCCTTAGAAATGACATAACACGTTCATCATTTACACAAGGTTTCCATTTAATCATTTCATAAATCAGCATTTTAAGACCTTAGAACCTTGACTCTTAGAATTAGAAACTGAAATATAGAACATATTTTAGGCAAATGAGCAAATCAGAATATACATACATACATACATACATACATACATACATATATATATATATACATATATAAATATATACACATATACACATACACATACACATGCACTGCACATATATATACTTTTGGACCAGACTGGCTATGCACAGCTCACATACCCACAGAAGAATAGTTTTCTTAGCTAGGTGCTTTGAAATGAGAAAATGCAAATCACTGGGATAGAAATCAGGAACCTTAGTTATACTTAAGAGGAGCGATGTTGTGCTAGAGACAGGATACCAAAAGAAACTCAGGGTTCTAGCAACTTTCTCTCTCTTGATGGCATGTCAGTCACATCCATAGCATAAATGAGCTATGGGACTAGTCACCAAAATAACTTTACTATATGCCAATTACTTTTAGCAATACATAACAATTAGTAAATATATATAAAGTGTTATTTCAAGGATTAAAATAAAATCTCATGCCAACACTGTATGAATCTTACAGAGAACTGTGGTTGTTGTCATTGCACTTCTTTGACTCAATGACTAAACTTTAACCTGAATTTGAAGATGGACAATCATCATGGTAGGCTCTCAGGCACCTTGCAAAACAGTTTAAGAATGAGAATGGATGCTCACTAGGTCTACCAAGTAGTCCTTAGATGTCTGTTGCTACACTCTGACCAACCTTGTAGAAGGTAGTGTTTGTTTAGCCTATACCTCTTTCTTGTTGTATTTGTATTTCCAATGGATTGGATGAGGACTACTCAACCTTAGGAAGAAAAGTTTTATTTTATTCAGCCTACCCATTTGAATACTTTTTATTAAGTAATTTATTCACATTATATCCCAATTATAGTTAGCTCTCTTATACAGCTCAGGCTTACTTGCCCAGGGATACTGCTGCCTTCAGAGGGCTGGGCCATCTTATAGCAATCAAGACAGTTCCCCCAGACATGACTATAGGCCAATCTAATCTATACAATTCTCCAACTGAGGTTCCCACGTCTCAGGTGACCCTACCCAGGTGTGAAATTATATCAATTTGCTGATAAAACTAATCAGGACATCATCTCAAGCACATTCTTTGCTAGAGCAGAACTCTAGTGTCTTTGGAAGAATATAGTAACAACTTACTTCAGAATCAAAAGAGACAGAACCAAACAAACAAATAAAATTCACAACAACCTTCCATAATAAAAACAAAAAACAAACAAAACAAACAATAGAAAATATATGGCATAGAAGGCTTCAAAATTTAAGCCACAGAAATACTATTATTATTTTTATGGACTAATTTATTGATTTAAATTTATATTTTATTGGCTATTCATGTGCTTTTCCTTAAGGTAATTTTCATTAGTTTCTAGCTAAAAAGTAACCAGATTATTTCTGAACTGTCCTTTTGTGCTCAATAATAACAGCAATTTCAATTGTGGATTTTCTACTCTATACAGTTTTGTCATACTTTTGTTTTGCAGGCTGACTTATATTTAGAGCAAGTTCCTAGGAGAATTCACAAGCATTTTTGTGCTGTTTTCTTTCTGTATTTTAGAGGAGATGGCATTTTACTTTTTGCTATTAATTTCAAATTTATTTAGCAATAATTTCCTTATAGCAACTTATTACAAAATTCATTGTGGACTTTTCTAAATGAACATGTTTTATGCATGTATATACATATATATCATGTATTAATTATGTATTTGTGTATAAACACATACTCATGTATAAAAATCACATTTTCTTTTTGTTTTTAAGACTGAGGTATAAAGCATTTTTAAAATCATGACCAGCATTTTGCAAACTTACATTTCTATTTTTTTTAGATATTTCTTCATATTTTCTAATATATAGTGGGAAAAGAACAAACCTTTATATACTGTGTGTTGGTTTGTACACTGGTATAGCTACTATGGTAATCAGTGTGAAGATTTCTCAAAAAGATAAATTAGAACTAACAAATAACACAACCATACCGCTCCTGGGCATATTCCCAAAGCACTATTTACTTACTATAGATATTTGCTCATCCGTGTTCAGGCTGCTCTTTCCAATAGCCAAAAAATAAAATCAACTTAGACATTCATAAACACACAAATGGAACATGAGAGGTGGTACATACGCATGATAGAATCAATCATATAAAATTAAAGTATAAACATTGCTAGAGGATTGATGGAACTGAAATCATTGTGGTTACTGGGATAATCCAGCCCAGAAAGCCAAATGCCACGTGTTTTCTCTCACATGTAGCTTCAGCTTTTGACTTTTGTATATGCATGCTGACAGGGAAGTGAGAGAATGCAGAGAGCAGGAAACTAAAAAGGGGTCCATGTCAGGAGGAGGCTTAAAGGCAGAGCAATGCAGAGGTGACCAGAACACATGTGATATGACAGTGAAAGTGGTATCCAGGGGTTGGTGGGAGGGGCTATTGGAGGTGAGGGAGCTGCAGGGAGATTAGGAAAAAAGAAGAGGAGGGAGAGCCCACTAAAGCAAAGTCCATATGGAAATGCCATAAGGAAACCTGTTTCTTTGTAAGCTAAATAAAAATTTAATGCTAAAAACATACTAAGAATCAACTATTATTGTAGAATTTAAAGAAGACTATATTAACAAGGAAACAATATTTACATTGACATTCACGTTATCTTTTTGTGGTTTGTGACCTTTTGTCTGTAATTGCAAAGAAAATTTATATTTCCATTTTACAATTAAGGTGGCAAAGTTAGAGACACCAACTCTGCAGCCTCTTTCACATTTTCCTACATACTTTTTGCCATATAGTTATTATTATTGCTGTGTTCCACTTGGCTTGTTTCATTTAATTAATTCCTCAATATACTATTAATTATTAATTCATTGGTTTGCTCTACTTAATCAACCCATCTTTCTCATTTATTTTCCTTACTTTGCTCTGAGAGGAACAGATTCACATCTGCCTTGCAAGATGGCGTGTAACCAAACCTTCACATAGCTCCTGTTGTGATACACAGTATCATAATGAATAGTACCTTTCAATAAATGAATTGATGAATCAGCTATCATGGTTCCTATTCAATTTTCAGCATGAAATTATGAATAAATTTTATGAATAAAAATTTTATGAATAAAATCATAAAAAGATGCACACCCCTTTGCTTTCAACACCCTTTAAGTTTACACCATTGTTGGAGGGTTTGATACTTTGCAATTTCTTAGGCTTTGTGACAGGTTTGTACCTACCACAAGGCAGTCTCTTGAGTGCATCTCAGCTCACTACTGGGATGTTGTTTACATGGAGACTGTGGGAACCCAAAAGGCCAAGTAACCTCTGCTGTGCCCCGCAGTTCTGCAACAATTAAGGTAGCATGGAGGAAAATCAAAGTCAGAGGATTCTTTGCTCCTGTGACAAAAGTGCTTATATACAGAGAAAGATTCATATATTCATATATATCCATATATATCCAGGGGTGATCTCTATTCTTTCTGCACCTGACTATTGATCTAGGGATACATGGATGGGGACGAATAAAGTAATCCAAGGAATGTCTAGGTTCTGTGTTGTCATGTCATTTCCTTCTTGAAAATAGAAATGTAACTTTTCTTCTGACCTTGTGTCTCCCAGGACTGGAACCATAACTTCGTTGTGAAATCATCATCATTTACATCTAAATGAATAAATGAGTAAGTTAATCATTTCAGAGAATAAGACAAAAAATAAAAATAAATTTTAGGCCAAAGTTGTTGGGGTAAGGTGAGGTACCTTTCAAGGTCTTCTTAGAAATGTATCTTCTCTCTTTCTCTCTACTCCTACCAACACCCTCTACCTTTTCTTCTGTTTAGAAAATCCTTGTCTCCTCTTACCTTTCTCCATCCGTTTCCTTTTCCTTCACAGCCGAAGGAAGTTTTGAACTTGACCCTCTCCTGCTACTACCACTTGAGTTCTAGGATTACAAGTAAGTATGACACTTCCTAGAAATGCCTCACTTTATTCTTGAGGCTGGAGAGATTTCTTTCTTTCTTTTTTCAAATATTTATTTATTATTATATGTAAGTATACTGTTGCTGTGTTCAGACACTCCAGAAGAGGGCACTGGATCCCATTATGGATGGTTGAGAGCCACCATGTGGTTGCTGGGATTTGAACTCAGGACCTTTGGAAGAACAGTCAGTGTTCTTAAACGCTGAGCCATTTCACCAGCATGAAATGCCTCATTTTATTAAACTTTCGCTTAGCACAAATGAGGTTACAGGGGCTACTCTTTTATTGGGAGACAGATATGCTAGAGTATCTGCTACAAGGACTTAGAGGTTTTAAGGGCACACAACGAATCAATGCAAGGTCAGAACTCAAACCAAATCTCAGTCAAATGGTGAACTCTTCACAGGTTTGCCTGGTCCAGGATGGTTGTGGAAGGGATGGTTTGATACAGTTCCCACCCCTGGAGCAGAGCCAGTAACACATGGATTTCTTGAGTACTGATGATTGCTGTAGGAATTAAGTTTTGTTTGCATAATAATGTACATACTTTATTTCATGTTCCTCCTTTTGGAGTGTATTGTCCCTGCCAAGATTAATGACTTTATAATAATCATAAACAACAAAATTCTGGAAAGCAAGAATGTGTATAGTGATCCTCAGCAATATGGGGACACTGTGACTTTCAGGTCACCTCTTAAGACTTTTGGAAAGAACTCCAAAAACATGAATAGGTCAGAAGTTTAAGAACACTCAAGAGCCCTCAGATCTCTCTGCTTCAGCCCTCAGATCTCTCTGCTTCTGGATCCAGATCAGCCTGGGCAGCAATGCCACATCTCCAGGTCCTGCAAGAGGCAAGAGGGGCTTCCAGAAGGCCGGTTGGGAGAAATCAGTGTGCTCTGGTGAATCCAGCGGGCCCCAGCAGGAGCCTTCAGGTGTCTGCTTCGGGATATGAACAGCCTGGCAACAGCACCCTGTCTCCAGGCAGTGCAGGAGGTAAACTGGGAAACAGAGGCCACCTGGAAAGAGGCAGCTTGCACTGGTGAGTCCAGCATTGACAAGACCAACCAACACCAGTGAGAACTAGATGGCAAAAAGCAAACACAGAAACGTCACTAACAGAAATCAAGGCAATATGGCAACATCTGAACGCAATTCTCCTTTAACAGCATGTCCTGGATACCACATCACACCAGTAAAACAAGACTTGGATTTAAAATCACTGGTCATGATGCTGGTACAGGAACACATGAAGGACATACTTAAAGAAATTCAAGAGAAAATGGATCATAAGTTAGAAGCCCATGCAAGGGAAACAAAAAAATCATTGAAAGAAATTCAGGAGAAAACAAAAGCCAATAAGGAGGAAATGCAAAAAACACTTAAAGAAATACAGGAGAACTTTGGTCAACAGGCCGAAGTCATGAAAGAGTAAACACAAAAATCTCTTAAAGAATTAGAGGAAAGCACAAACAAGCAAGTGAAGGAGCTAAGCAAAACCATCCAGGATCTAAAATCAGAAGTAGAACAACTAAGAAAACTCAAAGGGAGACAACTTTGGAGATAGAAAGCCTTGGAAAGAAATCAGGGGACATAGATGCAAATATCAGCAACAGAATACAAGAGATAGAAGAAAGAATCTCAGATGCTGAAGATACCATAGAAACCATGGGCTCAACAGTTAAAGAAAATGCAAAATGCAAAAAGCTTGTAACCCAAAATATCCAGGAAATCTAGTACACAATGAGAAGACCAAACCTAAGGATTATAGGCATAGATGAGAGTGAAGATTTACAACTTAAAGGGCCAGCAAATATCTTCAATAAAATTATGGAAGAAAACTTCCCTAACCTAAAGAGAGAGATGCCCATAAATATACAAGAAGCCTACAGAACTCCAAACAGACTAGACCAGAACAGAAATACCTCCTGTCACATAATAATCAAAACACCAAATGTACTAAACAAAGAAAGAATATTAAAGGCAGTAAGAGAAAAAGGCCAAGTAACATATAAAGGAAGACCTATCAGAATCACAGCAGACTTCTCACCTGAGACTATGAAGGCTAGAAGATCCTGGGCAGATCTCATGCAGACTCTAAGAGAACACAAATGCCAACCAAAACTACTATATCCAGCAAAACTCTCAATCACCATAGATGGAGAAACTAAGATATTCCATGACAAAACCAAACCCAGCCCTACAAAGGATAATAGGGGAAAAACAGCATTACAAGGAGGGAAACTTCACCCTGGAAAAAGCAAGATAGTAACCTTTCATCAAACCCAAAAGAAGTTAACCAATCAAATTTAAAAAATAACATCAAAAATGACAGGAAGTAACAATCACTATTGCTTAATATCTCTTAACATCAATGGACTCAATGCCCCAATAAAAAGACATAGACTAACCGACTGGATACGTAAACAGGACCCTACATTTTGGTGCATTCAGGAAACACACCTCAGGGCCAAAGACAAACACTACCTTAGAGTAAAAGGCTGGAATAAAATTTTGCAAGCAAACGGTCTCAGGAAACAAGTTGGAGTAGCCATTTTAATATCAGATAAAATTGACTTTCAACCCAAAGTCATCAAAAGAGACTCTGAGGGACACTTCTTGCTGGTCAAAGAAAAAATACAACAAGAAGAACTTTCAGTCCTGAACATAGACGCTCCAAATGCAAGGGCACCCTCATTCATAAAAGACACTTTATTAAAGCTCAAAGCACACATTGCACCTAACACAATAATTGTGGGTGACTTCAACACTGCACTTTCCTCAATGGACCGATCACGAAAACAGAAACTAAACAGGGACACAATGAAACTAATTGAAGCTTTGGACCAATTAGATTTAACAGATATACATAGAACATTCTATCCTAAAGCAAAAGAATATACCTTTTTCTCAGCACCTCATGGTACCTTTTCCAAATTCGACCATATAATTGGTCACAAGACAGACCTCAACAAATATAAGAAGATCGAACTAATCCCATGCCTCCTATCAGATCACTATGGAGTAAAAGTGGTCTTCAATAGCAACAAAAACAACAGAAAACCCACATACATGTGGAAATTGAACAATATTCTACTCAATGATACCTTGGTCAAGGAAGAAATAAAGAAAGAAATTAAAGACTTTTTAGAACTTAATGAAAATGAAGACACAACATATCCAAATCTATGGGACACAATGAAAGCAGTGCTAAGAGGAAAACTCATAGCCCTGAGTGCCTCCAAAAAGAAAATGGAGAGAGCATACACTAATAGATTAATGGCACACCTGAAAGCCCTGGAACAAAAAGAAGCAATTTCACCCAGGAGGAGTAGAAGGCAAGAAATCATCAAACTCAGGGCTGAAATCAATCAAGTAGAAACAAAGAGAACCATACAAAGAATCAACAAAACCAGGAGCTGGTTCTTTGAGAAAATCAACAAGAGAGATAAACCCTTAGCCAGACTAACCAACGGACACAGAGACAGTATCCAGATTAACAAACTTAGAAATGAAAAGGGAGATTTTACAACAGAAACTGAGGAAATTCAAAAAATCATTAGATCCTACTACAAAAACCTATACTCAACACAACTAGAGAATCTGGAGGAAATGGACAGTTTCCTAGACAGATATACGACACCAAAGCTAAATCAGGATCAAATAGATCAACTAAACAGTCCCATAACACCTGAAGAAATAAAAAGGGTCATAGAAAGTCTCCCAACCAAAAAAAGCACGGGACCAGATGGCTTCAGTGCAGAGTTCTATCAGACCTTCATAGAAGACCTAACACCAATACTCTTCAAACTATTCCACAAAATAGAAATGGAAGGAACTCTACCCAACTCTTTCTATGAAGCCACAATTATGCTGATACCAAAACCACACAAAGATCCAACAAAGAAAGAGAACTTCAGGCCAATTTCTCTTATGAATATTGATGCAAAAATACTTAATAAAATTCTTGCCAACCTAATCCAAGAACACATCAAAACGATCATCCACCATGATCAAGTAGGCTTTATCCCAGGGATCCAGGGATGGTTCAATATAAGGAAATCCATCAAAGCTATCCACTACAGAAACAAACTCAAAGAAAAAAACATATGATCATCTCATTAGATGCAGAAAAAGCATTTGACAAAATCCAGCATCCTTTCATGCTAAAAGTATTGGAAAGAACAGGAATTCAAGGCCCATACCTAAACATCGTTAAAGCAATATACAGCAAACCGGTAGCCAACATCAAACTAAATGGAGAGAAACTTGAAGCAATCCCACTAAAATCAGGGACTAGACAAGGCTGTCCTCTCTCTCCATATCTTTTTAATATAGTACTTGAAGTTCTAGCTAGAGCAATTAGACAACATAAAGAGGTCAAGGGGATACCAATTAGAAAGGAAGAAGTCAAATTATCACTATTTGCAGATGACATGATAGTCTCCTTAAGTGACCCGTAAACCTCCACCAGAGAACTACTACAGCTGATAAACAACTTCAGCAAAGTGGCTGGTTATAAAATCAACTCAAGCAAATCAGTTGCCTTCCTATACTCAAAGGATATGCAGGCTGAGAAAGAAGTTAGGGAAATGACACCTTTCACAATAGCCACAAACAATATAAAGTATCTTGGTGTGACTCTAACCAAACAAGTGAAAGATCTATATGACAAGAACTTCAGGTCTCTGAAGAAGGAAATCGAAGAAGACCTCAGAAAATGGAAAAATCTGCCATGCTTGTGGATTGGCAGGATTAATATAGTTAAAATGGCCATCTTGCCCAAAGCTATCTACAGATTCAATGCAATCCCAATCAAAATCCCAACACAGTTCTTCACAGAGTTAGAAAAAGCAATTCTCAAATTCATCTGGAATAACAAGAAACCCAGGATAGCTAAAACTATTCTCAACAACAAAAGAAATTCTGGGGGAATCAGTATCCCTGACTTCAAGCAATACTACAGAGCAATAGTGTTAAAAACTGCATGGTATTGGCACAGTGACAGACAAGTAGACCAATGGAATAGAATTGAAGACCCAGAAATGAATCCACACACCTATGGTCACTTGATATTCAACAAAGGAGCCAAAAACATCCAGTGGAAAAGGATAGCCTTTTCAACAAATGGTGCTGGTTCAATTGGAGGTCAGCATGCAGAAGAATGCGAATTGATCCATTCTCATCTCCATGTACTAAACTTCACTCCAAGTGGATCAAGGACCTCCATGTAAAACCAGACACACTGAAACTAATAGAAAAGAAACTGGGGGAAACCCTTGAGGACATGGGCACAGGGGAAACGATCCTGAACAGATCACCAATAGCTTAGGCTTTAAGATCATGAATTGACAAATGGGACCTCATAACATTACAAAGTTTCTGTAAGGCAAAGGACACTGTTAAAACGACAAAACGGCAACCATCAAGTTGGGAAAGGATATTCACCATCCCCACATCTGATAGAGGGCTAATATCCAATATATACAAAGAACTCAAGAAGTTAGACCCCAGGGAACCAAATAACCCTATTAAAAAATGGGGTGTAGATCTAAACAAATAATTTTCACCTGAAGAAATTTGGATGGCCGAGAGGCACCTAAGAAGTGCTCAACATCATTAGTCATTAGGGAAATGCAGATCAAAGCAACCCTGGGATTTCACCTTACACCAGTCAGAATGGCTAAGGTCAAAAACTCAGGAAACAGCAGGTGTTGGCAAGGGTGTGGAGAAAGAGGAACACTCCTCCACTGCTGGTGGGGCTGTAAGATGGTACAACCACTTTGGAAATCAGTCTGGTGGTTCCTCAGAAAACTGGACATGAGACTTCCAGAGGACCCTGCTATACCTCTCCTGAGCATGTACCCAAAGGATTCCGTGGCATGCAATAAAGACACATGCTCCATTATGTTCATAGCAGCCTTATTTATTATAGCTAGAAGCTTGAAAGAACCCAGATGCCCCTCAAAGAGAAATGGATACAGAAAATGTGGTATATTTACACAATGGAATACTACTCAGCAATTAGAAACAATGAATTCACAAAATTTATAGGCAAATGTTTTGATCTGGAAATATCATCCTAAGCGAGGTAACCCAATCACAAAAGAATACACATGGAATGCAATCTCTGATAAGTGGATATTAATTAGACCAGAAGCCCTGAATACCCAAGGCACAAATTGCATAACAAATGACTCCCATGAAGAAGTATGGAGAAGGTCCTGATCCTGGAAAGGATTGATCTAGCATTGGAAGGGAATATAAGGACAGAGAAAAAGGAGGGAGGTGATTAGAGAAGGAATGGAGAAAACAAGGTTTATGGGACATATGGGGAGAGGGGATCCAGGAAAGGGGAAATCATTTGGAATGTAAACAAAGAATATAGAAAATAAAAATATTTTTTTAAAAAAAAGAACACTCAAATCATTGCCAACACTGTTCTTTACAGGATTTCTCAACTAATCAAAATATAAGGATACATTATGAATTGTATGAGGGACTTCACAGCTTTGAAAGAACACGGGAAGCCGCACTAATAAGTCAGCTTAGTCAAAAAGGTAGTAATGAAGGAAACATGATTTGGTCAATAGAAGAAAAAATTTTAGATCACAAAAGGAAAAGGAATAGTTAAAAACATGACTCAGATTGTTATATAATATTAATGGTAAATGATTCTCTCCTCCACTAAAGCCATCAACAACTAAATGCAATTCAGATATTCTACTCCCCAAAGAAGGTAGTGCTATGAGCAATCCAAATAGACATTAGGGATAGACTGTTATAAAAAAAAAAAGGCGATGATTTAATGATATTCCTACTTTCTGGAATCTCTTAATACTTCCCAGAGTAAGCCTTGGAGTTGCTGAGATGAAAAGAGCAAAAATCCCAACAGCAAAAGAATATATTGAGGTCGATAAGAATTATAAAAAAGAACTTCAGTGTTACTTGGATCAGCATAAGCAAGAGCTTACTAAATTGCAAAAAGAACCAAACCGAAAACCAAAAGCTAAAAACCAAAAATAAAACCAAAACCAAAACCAAACTTATAAAAAATATTATTCTTTAAGCTAACTTTCTCACATAGAAATAGCCTCTATGTCCAGACTTCACAACCACAAACCCCAGCAAGTGACAGTCAAAGGGACAGCAGGTGTTCTTTCAGGTCCCTTGGGCCCCTGGCTCCTGTCGAAGCTACAGCCTCCCACAGCCACCCCTGACCCTTTGCCTGAGCCCTCGCACACTGCCAGACCAGAGATCTCCATGGAAAGCCTCCAGTACACAGGCCAACATTCCTCTGGCTCCTTTTGTGTACATATTGTATGATTCAAGCATGCTGTCATCTGCAACAAGTGTGGAAGAAAGCCTGTGGCATGAAAGTAAATGGTATGCATTGTGCATAGGTAGTAAGAAATGCCTGGTTTAGGACTTTCAGAATAATGTTGCTATAAGATTCTTGCATATGTATCTAACTTCACCTAAGCCCTCCAATAACTTCCTTGCTACAACCCCTTATTGTGCCCCCCCCACTATAATTTTTTCATTACTTCTTCATAGTGTAATTTTGCTATTGTTATAAATTATAATGTAAATATCTGATATGTAGGTGGTCTTAGACAACTCCTGTGAAAGGGTTATTTGAGCCCACAGGTTGAGAACCACTAACCTAAAGACGTCTAAGTTGTATGGCATGTTCCTCTGAATTTCAACATGCTCCCTGATTGGAAGCATCTATTCTAGGAAAGAAAGGGAAGCCTTAAGAACCTCAAGTCATAAACAGGAGATAAATAGAAGGTCATGTATTTGGGAGAATTAGAAGCTTGTAAGATTCTTATGGCCTCTACCAACAGTATAAAATGTCATAAACAGATTGAGGGGTGGAGACCCTCCCTTACCATTCAAATTGCAGAAGGAAAGAGAAGTTAGACTCCAGAAAACCAAACAACCCTATTAAAAAATGGGGTACAGAGTTAAACAAAGAATTCTCACCTGAAGAACTTCAGATGGCAGAGAAACACCTTAAAAAATGCTCAACTTCATTAGTCATTAGGGAAATGCAAATCAAAACAACCCTGAGATTTCACCTTACACCAGTCAGAATGGCTAAGATTAAAAATTCAGGAGACAGCAGGTGTTGGAGAGGGTTTGGAGAAAGAGGAACACTCCTCCATTGCTGGTGGGGTTGCAAATTGGTACAACCACTCTGGAAGTCAGTCTGGTGGTTCCTCCGAAAACTGGGCACCTCACTTCCAGAAGATCCTGCTATACCACTCCTGGGCATATACCTAAAAGATTCCCCAGCATGTAATAAGGATACATGTTCCACTATGTTCATAGCAGCCCTATTTATAATTGCCAGAAGTTGGAAAGAACCCAGGTATCCCTCAACAGAAGAGTGGATGCAAAAAATGTGGTATATATACACAATGGAGTACTATTCAGCCATTAGAAACAATGAATTCATGAAATTCTTAGGCAAATGGATGGAGCTGGAGAATATCATACTAAGTGAGGTAACCCAGACTCAAAAGATGAATCATGGTATGCACTCACTAATAAGTGGATATTAACCTAGAAAACTGGAATACCCAAAACATAATCCACACATCAAATGAGGTACAAGAAGAACAGAGGAGTGGCCCCTTGTTCTGAAAAGACTCAGTGAAGCAGTATAGAGCAAAATCAGAACAGGGAAGTGGGAAGGGATGGGTGGGAAAACAGGGGGAGGGAAGGGGACTGATGGGACTTTTGGGGAGTGGGGGTCCAGAAAAGGGGAAAACAATTGAAATGTAAATAAATATATCAATAAATTAAAAAAAGAAAAAAGAAAAAAAAGAAAAAGAAAAAAAAGAAAGAGGGAGTGGATCGAGGAAGAGAAAAAAGGAAGGAAGGATGGAAGAAGGAAGGAAGGAAAGAAGGAAGGAAGGAAGGAAGAAAGGAGGGAGGGAGGGAGGAAGGGAAGGAAGGAAAGAAGAAAGAAAAAAAGGAAAATGTTGGGAGTATAGAAAGCTCCTGGATGCAGTCAACCATTTTGGGCCCTTGTTAGTAATTCAATAAAAATAGCACTGATTAACCAAATTGGACATTGGTGTAATCATTTGTTTGGTCTGTCATGGACTCTCCTTCTGTAATAAGTAGACATTTGTCTCCTCAGAACTGTCACACAGGCACGTTCTTTCAAGTACTTTCTTCTTTTTCTTGAACGATGCAAATGACATATTTACATTAATGTTAATTAAGCTAATTAAAAGTATGTAAGTCTTTTTATTAGCCAGTGATATAGATATGGCCCATGCCTCTGAAAAAATTCTTGGTGCAGAAGCAAGGTGCACTTTTAAAGATAAACTCCACAATTATATCAGTGTTTGACTGGAGTCGGAGCAACAGCTGTCTTTTTCAGAGCTTGGCAGTATTTTCTAGACACTGCATGACAATTAATTTTGATTTACACTTATCTTAGTTATTTTAGTTTTATGTTTTAGCCTGAACAACCATCAATTATTCTGGTTAATATACAAGACCACAGTCAGACCCATGGACAGTCCCTAAACATTGCTAAGGCAGATGTGATTGTTGGGAGCATGGATGACAGAGACATGAGAAGACCAAGACATAAGTCAGAACAATTTCAGTCTCTCTTTCCGAATACTCTGCCTGTGTGTTTACAAAATGGTAGAAGCTGGGCTACCAGCAGTTACTATTACTCTCCTATACTATCCAGACAAAATAATTTAAGCATGGAGGGATCTGGTTTGGTTTTTGTTTTTCTTATTTTTACCTAGGGGGTCTTTGTTTTGTTTTTGAGCAGTTTGAGCAGTTCATAATGGTGGGAAAGTGAAGGCAGCAGAAGCTTGAAGGAGATGGTCATATTAAGTGAGAAGTCATGAAGAAGAATTCAGTGAAAGCTTGTGTCAGGCCAACTTCTCATTTCTTATATAGTCCAGGATTCCAGTGCATGGGATGGTACTGCTCACTCTGGGTGGGTCTCTCCATTTCAATTCATCTAATTAAGATTGTCCCCATAGGCCTGGCTGGAAACCTGATTCTCAGGTGATTGAGATTTTATCAAGGTGACAATTGGGATCAACCATCACAATCATGAATATATTCTTGTTTCCCTTTGCACTCATTGGCCTGTCATCCTCCATCATAAATTGATACAGTGTGAGTGTGGAGGGAGCTGCCCAATCTCGGATCACTTTCTCCCTAGAATCCTGAGCCAAAGTAACTTTTTACTTATAAATTATCCAATCATAGTCATTCTGCTACAGCAAGAGAAAATGAACTAAGACAGTGGGTTATTCTAGAGACTCGTTTAAACATAATGATATAGTAATCTCTATTACCCTGGGACAATTATCAGCACGATTTACAGACTGCTAATAAGCCAAACTTCCATCAAAATTTGAGACTCTATCAGGCTCACCCTTGCCTAGAAGGCTGCCTACTGAAGCAATGCTTTGTAAAATGGCATATTTAACTAGTAAGAAAAACACATTTAATGTGATTCACAATGAAATTTCAGACATCAAAAACTAAACTTCATAATATGATGTGACTTAACCCTTTCAGAGGAGGTTAGCGGGCTGTAGATTCATCCTTAGCTTTCAGTCACCAGAGGGAACCAACGTCATTAACAGACTTGTCTTTACCACATGGCAGAAAGGCTTCCTTGCATGCCAAAAATTGAAACTAAATCTCCTATTGATAACAATTTGCAACCGGTTTAGCTTGTGATTCTAGTGTTTGGAAATTGACTGTTTTCGGCAAGAGTGTCTTCTCAGGTCTTCTCAGGAAATTCAGTTTCTCAGGTGTTCATGAATCTTGGGAAGTTTGAAGCTTTTCTGAGGAAGTACTACATCTTATATGTGGCATTATCTGGCTAGCACTTGAACCCTATGTGTTCTTTGTTGTTTCCTCATCCATATGTGTAGATCTGTTCATGTAATGTGTAGTTCAGTTGTCAGTTTTAGATGGACGCTGACTTTGTTGAGTAATTTCTGCAAGAGCTTTTAATGGTTGTTTATACCTAGGAGCAGAAAAATTTTTAGGCTTTTTATTTTATAAGTTAAAGTTTTAGCTAGGAGGAGCTATTCCCTAAGCACATAGCTCCCTTTTCTCTAACACTGATCAAACATCTTATCTATTTCAGTTCAAACTTTGGCTTCAACTTTAAGTTCTCTGTTACTCTTTTCTCTTTCAACTGTTTATTTAGTATTTCTTTCTGTTCCTCTTGAAACTTTTCATTGTTGACCTTTATAAAAATGATTATGAATAACCATACAATAGAATCAATATTGGCTAGCTTGAAATTTTCCTTAACATTGGACAAGTTCTTAACACAAAGGCAGAAAAGGAACACATTTTTCTTTAAACGAAACTATGAAAACAATATTCCCTAGATCAATTGCTAATATTCTTCCCCTCTGCAACTTTTTGCAGTAGGACTCCACAGACCACTTTGTATTCAAAACTACTATCATTCAAACTCTCATGAAAGTGGTCCACTAAGTTCTGCTTACAACATTTAACTGCTTTGATAGTACCAAGTCCCAAAGTCTTCCACAGTCCTCCAACATACTGACTGCATGGTCAAGTCTGGCAGAGTAATAACCCTATCCACTCCAAGTATCTTATGTGTTGGTTGCCCTTCTATTGGCATGATAAAACACCCTGATCAAGGCATTCTGTAGAAGAAAGAGTATGTTTGGGTTTGTCGGTTCCAGAAGAATAAGAGTCTATTATGAAATAGTGAAGACATGGCCATAAAAACAGGGCTCACATCTTGAACCACGTACATGAAGCAGAGAACAAACTGAAAATGACATGAATCTGTTAAACTGTCAAAGTGGGCTCCCAGGAACCAATTTCTTCCAACAAGGCCATGCTTCCTGATCTCACTTGAACAATACTAGCAAACAGGGGCCAAACATTCAAATGCCTGAGGGTATGAGAAACATCTCATTCAACCTTCCATAGAGTGACAATGGGAAGTATTATGATAATGCTAAGACAAAAATGACTCAGAGACAATACTAGTAAGGCAATCTGTGTGATTATCTACCACCAATGCTATATACTCTTTTCATAGTTTTTGATTTTCATGTTTTATTTGCATATGATATATCATTTGGGGGATAAAAAAACAAGGTTGTAGTTTAATGTTTTGCTTTTTATGTAGAAATGTGAAATTACAACCCTTGATCTAATATATAAATCTAAATGAAGGGCATATTTATGATACATTGCTACATGAATCTTCTTAAAGATGAATAAATCAGGAATTATGATGTATTTGCTTAAGGCTTGAAAGAATTTCTAAGCTTGGAGATTGTTCATCTGTTTAAGGTTACATCTCTAAGATTAGAGACTTTCATATCTGCTTTAAGTAAAAACATAAATTTGTATTTCTTTAAACCTCTGAGGATGCCTCCTTAAATTCTAAGATACCCAAGGAAGCTTTGTTTCACTGCATTGGGTATTAGCCAGGAAAAAAGAAAAAGAAAAAAAGAGAAAACAACTACAAACTTACTGTGTCTGATATTTTGTAGTCATCTATCCAAAACTAATCTATATTAGAAAAACTCTAAATTAACATGATGAAATGGTAATATGAGTTTATAAATCTACTTTATAAGAAATCCTTTCTAGTCTCTGGAGCTAATGTTGGAAATGAAAAATGTGCTACTCAATTAGAGAATTACTGCTTTAACTGACACTAAATTATTTTCATAATTAAAATGAACGTTGAAAAGAGCACACATTTCTAACTTCATTTACTGATATATTATAGTGTCGCGTGAAATGTACATCTAATCTTTGTTCCCAGTTCCCAATAGAAAGCTTCAAAGCTGTGAGCACTTCCTGGTTAGCAGGAAATAATTTGTCAATGCTTACAACCACTCTGGAAAGCAGTCTGGCGGTTCCTCCGAAAACTGGGCACCTCACTTCCAGAAGATCCTGCTATACCACTCCTGGGCATATACCCAGAGGATTCCCCACCATGTAATAAGGATACATGCTCTACTATGTTCATAGCAGCCCTATTTATAATTGCCAGATGCTGGAAAGAACCCAGGTATCCTTCAACAGAAGAGTGGATGCAAAAATGTGGTATATCTACACAATGGAGTACTATTCAGCCATTAGAAACAATGAATTCTTGAAATTTTTAGGCAAATGGATGGAGCTAGAGGACATCATACTAAGTGAGGTAACCCAGACTCAAAAGATGAATCATGGTATGCACTCACTAATAAGTGGATATTAACCTAGAAAACTGGAATACCCAAAACATAATCCACACATCAAATGAGGTACAAGAAGAACGGAGGAGTGGCCCCTTGTTCTGGAAAGACTCAGTGAAGCAGTATAGAGCAAAATCAGAACAGGGAAGTGGGAAGGGTTGGGTGGGAAAACAGGGGGAGGGAAGGGGACTGATGGGACTTTCGGGGAGTGGGGGTCCAGAAAAGGGAAATCATTTGAAATGTAAATAAATATATCAAAAAAATAAAAAAAAGAAGACTTCTTGAGGAAAGACTTGTCACAAAAAGATCAGTTCACAGAAGAGTTCAACCTTTCAATCTTACCTTCATGAAAAGGAAAGTAATTATTAGAGTTTTAGTTAACGTTGAACCGTGTCAAAGGCTATTCCCCTAAAATTGATTAGAGCACATACAAAAATATACTCAGATTCTAGAAGGACCTCAAATTTACAGAGACAGATCTCTTATAACTGAGGCCCATATAGACCCCTGCATGTATACTTTATGTCTGTTTCCTTTACTGTATCTTTGTGATAATGTACCATCATAGCAAATGTGACTTTGACTTCTGTGAACTGCTCTAGCAGGTGATGTTATCTGAGGAAAGCTGATAGGATCTTCTCATTTACAGCCAAGTTGAGAGAAGCCTGTGGACTGATGGTCAACATAAGCATCTAAAGCGGGAATGAAACTAATTATTTCTTTTTTGTTTGTTTGTTTCACAGTGCTTTGGGTACTTTTTATTAGATATTTTCTTTATTTACATTTAAATGTTATCCTCTTTCCTGGCTTCCCCTTGGAAAACCCCCTATCCCATCTCTTCTCCCCCTGCTCACCAATCCACCCACTCCTGCTTTCCTGTCCTGGCATTCCCTGACACTGGGGCTTCTAGCCTTCTCAGGACCAAGGACCTCTCCTCCCTTTGATATCCAACAAGGTCTTCCTCTGCTACATATACAGCTGGAGCCATCTATAACTACACGTCTACTCTTTGTTTGGCGGTTTAGTCCCTGGGAGCTCTCGGAGTACTGGTTGGTTCATATTGTTGTTCCTCCTATGGAGTTGCAAGCTCCTTCAGCTCCTTCGGTGCTTTCTCTAGCTCCTTCATTGGAGACTTGTGCTCATTCCAATGTTTGGCTGAGAGCATTCACCTCTGCTTTTGTCAGGTACTGGCAGAGTCTCTCAAGAGACAGCTTTATCAGGCTCCTGTCAGCAAGCGCTTGTTGGCATCCACAATCATGTCTGGGTTTGGTGACTGTACATGAGATGGATCTCCAGGTAGGAAAGTCTATGGATGATCTTTCCTTCAGTCTCTGCTCTACACATTATCTCTATATCCTTCCATGGGTATTTTGTTCCCCATTCTAAGAAGAACCAAAGTATAGTTACTTTGGTCTTTCTTCTTTTGGGGCTTCATTTGGTCTGTGAATTTTATCTTGGATATTCCAAGCTTCTGGGCTAATATCCACTTATCAGTGAGTCCCATACCATGTGTGTTCTTTTGTGATTGGGTTACCTCAATCAGGATGATATTTTCTAGTTCCATAGAGCTAATTATTTCAACTATTCGGTTTTCACTGATTTCAGTTTGCATCAGAACTGATACAAAGCCATGAATTGTTCAGCTAAAAGCCACGTATCTGGTCACAGGCATGCTGAGTGTGAGTACAACCAGCTCTCTGAATGAATGTAAGTACAAAATCATTTGGTTCTTATTTTTTGTATGGCATAGAGACTACTATGTACGCAGTATTGTACATGTATATGTTTTTTAGAAGATCTTGCGCATTTTTCTCTATTAAAAGGTTCTGTACTGAGAGTAACACATAACTATAAAGCCTTAATGTGAATTCAAGGAAGAGTTATCACAAAATATAATTCTCTTTACAATAATCTCCCTAGTTCTTGGACTTCAGCTATTTTGCCTCTAGGATATAAATATGGTAGCATGCATGGAAAATTATGAGGCAAATTAGTTAAATATACAAATCCAAGCTACATCCTGCCAAATATCACTCAAAGCTCTCCAAGAGAATGATGCAACCACTCCCAGTCATATCAGAAACACTTTTCCTATTGTTTAAAAATGACTGAAATAAAAATTCCTGAACATTTGTTTTCTTCTACTCTGTTCACTCATAATTTATTCCAATACAAAGAAGCCCTTGCCTAGTCTCCCTAAAGGCTATTCATTTGGATTAGAACATCAGACCTTTCCCCTCAACAACTATTATACCTCATTAAGTGCAAAAAAAAAGATTATAGTTAATTTTGGTAGTCCAGATAGACTTTGGCCTCTTTCATCACATTGCCACCCATCAGTAGCACATCCTTCCTCCCATTCTTCCTGCTTAGTTCTTATTGTCTTTGGTGTGATCTCTCCCTGCTGTTTTTGCTGGATTTTTAACAGTACAAATGGCATTTAGTGACCTACCCTGGTTTTGACGTTCAGTTACATCCTCCATTAAAGGCAGACTAATTATAGGAGGCGGGCATGTGTTGGCCCAGAATTAATGAAAGAGAGTGCAAGAATCAAAGCAGAGCATTGATTGTCTGAAGCGCTGAAACACACATTTGGTCTCACTCTTTGGAAATCTAGGTTATGATTATTGACCTAGTGATACATTAGTGGTGGTTCCATATCAATGGCAGTCACCAGATCCATTTTAATCAGTGCAATCTATGTGTTAAAATTTGTTTGCTTTCTAGTTGGGAAAGAATTTTGAGTAATCTGAGAGGACTTCATCAGTGGGAAGCAGCACAAAGCTAAGATCAAGAGAGCATCAGATTGACTGCTATCATGTTCCTTTTTTAAACTTAATTCACCAATTTAGATAACATATTTTCTAGTCACATACATAGTGATAGCTTGCTAATGCTGACATCTCTCCTGTAAAATCATCATCTGCCCCATCTCTACCTTAAGCTGATCTTTTGTATCAATTAATGGGGCAGCCCTCATTTTAGACATCAACTCACTCATAGCAAATCTATTTCCAGTGACTATCAACTTTCTACCATCTATTGTTTATGCCTCCATCCTAGTCTGCATTATTAGTGAAGTGAACAGAAGCAGAGAATTGCTAATACTTAAGAGATGTGAGAGCAGAAATAAGTAAGTCTAAAGAATACCTTTACTTTTAGACAAGGTACATTACGTAGTTGTCATTGGCCTCCTGGAGTTCACTATGTAGAAGAGGCTAGCTTCAGATTTGCAGTGATCCTTCTGTCTCTGCCTCCCCAACACAAGAATCACAGGAGTGAGCTACCACATTCCACAAAAGTACATGTTTTTAAAGCAACTGTAAAGCTGAATTAGAACAGTGGTTGTTTGTTTGCTTGCTTGCTTGTATAACTTATTTTTGTTCTTGAGTGTCTCACAGGCATGGTTGTACCCAGGGTAGCAGAAGCCAGAAGAGGGCATCTGATTTCACAGATCTGGAGTTATAGGTGGTCTGAACCAGCCTGTGTGTGCCCAACTCAGGTCTTCTGGAAGAGCAGCAGCATCTTAACTACTGAGCCATCATTGAATATTCACGGAGCTGTTTTCAAAAGCTATATGTTCACATAAGCAAGGAATGTGTTTAAATGAATGCTATGGAAGAGGAGTTAGGATTTTGTGATATTTTAGCCGTATCTCAGATAATGCTACCACTGCTGCTCTATTACCCATATCTGGAGCCAAAAGATACTAGAAACTTCAGTGCTCTGAATAAATCATTCTGTTCATTTTTCTTCCCCATATTCTGTTTGACTTTTTAAGCATTATGAGGCATCATACTTCAAAACAAAGCCCAAGAACATTGTCATTCATTTCCAACCCCTGGGGTAAGATTCCTAAGATGTTGTTTTTATAAGTAATGGGGGAGATTAAGGACTTAAGCCTAGAGAATGTGTGAGGAACAAAATAGGATGTTTCATTTGCAATAAGCTTTCACCTTAGATAAGCTTATGCTTCAGATTAGGAGGCAGTTCTGGGTCCCCTCCCTCAACAGAAACATTCTGGTCTGGCCTTTTGCCCACCCTTTGTTCAAAACAGCAGTTTGTCACAGGATGGGAAACTGCAGAGAGTGCTATGTGACCAAGCACATGTATGAAGGAAGGATGAGGAGATAGTGAAACAGGTGATATGTGGGACAGATTGTGCCCCCTTGTTCCCAGCCATTGGAGAAGAGGAAGTAGGGACTTGAGCTCAGACTTATAAAACCTGATGCTTGAAGTTCAGCTAACACACCTACTATTTTGTCCAGGTTCACAGGAAACCTTGCAAGATCATAAAATAATATGCTTCCTTTCTCTACTCTATGTCTCTAGTACTTGTTACTACAAAGTAGGGGATTTATGTACCCTATAGATGCAGAGGGGGCAATTGAGTTTGGATATTTAAAAGTATAAGGGAATAGTTGCAAAGAGGAAGCAGATTAGTGGGAGCATGAAGAGAAGATGAAATGGAAATGAGGGTGTATAAAATCAAAACACATTATGTACCTGGGTAAAAATTTAAAAATGAAACCAGTTGTTGTATGTAATTAGTTTATGCCAATAGAACATGAAAAAGTGGATATGTGAAAACATTCTTACTTTTAACTTTATTATATTCATTATAGCAAATGATAGAGTAAATGCAAATCGTATCTGTCTTGATGGATAATAATGATCTCTATAAAGGAATTGCCACTTATTTTTTCTTGACAACTTTTTGTAATTCTGTGTGATAGATATGATTGTGGGAGGATTAATTCCTAAGGAAGAAAAAGAGTATAGTGACCTTCAAGAGGAAAAGCGTGTCTTTCAACTATTTTTTCTTGTAATTCATGCACCTACAAAGCTCTTTGGAAATCCAGAGCCTCTTGACTCCTCTAAATGGAAGGCAAAGTGACTCTCTTGGAGGGTGCCTACTTGTCTATTTCAAGAAGCTTTTGTGCCTCTTATAATTCATGTCAAATCACTCCACCTTGGCTGGACCTGTTGGGCTTAGATTGTACATTTTATATAGTCCCTGAGCATCATTCTATGAGCAGATCTTCACAGAGGGCATTACTTCCTGGTGGGAGATCCCTATCATGCAGACTGACAAACTGGCAATGGAGCTCTGTGAACACAGGACGGTTTGTTCTGTACTCTCCACTTTCTGCATCACCTATTCCTCAAACAGTGACAATACACTCATGTACAATTATGCTGTGATCATAATCGAATTGCTTTCAACCAGCCATCATGCCTTCAACTATTTTTTGGTACTATTTTTTCTCTTCTCCTCTCCCTTCTCAACCAACTGGGGCATATGTTGCAGAGTTCCTAACACTTGCCCTCTGCCTGCCAGTTTTAGTCAACATTCTGGTTATCTAGATTCTCACTATATCATTAATTGCCTGGCTTCTAACTCAAGTCTCTTCATTGGCTTTTCTATTATATACTTTTCTTGTGGCTGTGGCAAAATACTTGTGTGGAATAGTTTGAGTGTATGGGCCATCATGGTAGGGAGGGAGTGACATCCACACTGGCTCTAGGAGTGACAGCAGGACCACTAGGCAGCAGTCAGGAAGCAGAAAAAAAAGGCTACAGCTCAAGTGGCTTCTTCCTTTTTTTTGTTTTTTTTTTTTAACCAGTCTATGGGAAGCTGCTTCCCACCTAAAATATGCTGACTAACTTCCTTTGTTAGTCAAGCCTCTCTGGGAGTACTCACCCAGGCAAACCACCTGTGGAGCCTCTAAATTAGTCCAAATCAGCAGTGCAACCAGTCAACTCCACTGTGTGTAACAATGATTTACTGAATCAGAATCCACATCTGTCAGAATTCTTGATCACAGATAGTGTTATGGGTCATATGTTGTGAAAATTCTTGATTCTGGTAAATGACTCAAAATATGTTCTTTTGCTTTGTTTGTTTATTTTAGTGAGCAATCAATTTGTAGAGACTCAAATTGCAGACATCTCCAGCATCAGCTTAAATCTAATTTCACTTCTCTTTCCCTTAATTGGATGACTTGCAATCTGCCCTAGCAACTAGGGTTCAGAGTCAGCCAGAGTCTCTGGCAAGGAATAACATAGAGTTTGGGCACATGTATATATACCCATGCTCCTTTCTTTCTCTCCAGTCTCCCTCCCAGTCTCCTTCCTTCTTCCTCATTTTCCTGCCTCCCTCCTGTCTTTTCTGTCCACTGAAAACACATTTGAGTTTTAGGTACTCTAGGTTCCACTATGAACTGTCTTGAGGTAAATCAGATAAAAATTAATGTAAAGGTTCACTTTCAATACAAAGGTATAGATATTATAGATATTATAAATTTAAAAAAATACAGACAAATAGGTATCGCTAGATACCTGCTTGTCTGGGATTCCTGACTACGCCCACTCACACCAGAATTTCGTCTTAGGAATCACTAGTAGTGTGATGTGTGACTAAGTTTATGCATCACGAGGGAGCTGATAACAGGATAAGTTATGGATGTAAGGGAAGGAAACAAGAAATTCTTTGTCACAGATTTGGACATTAAAGAGAAAGGGAAGAAAGTATCCAGGAGGAATTTCTGAAATTGAGCAGCATCTAGGATATGTTGTTCATTCCACAGGATTCAGCCAGTAAGGAACTGGTATAGGGACCTGCATGATAAAGGTTAACTGTTTTCTGTAACTGACTTGTGTGTGCCTGGTCACTGAGCACCTATTCTTCTTGCAAGGCCATTATTCTGTCTCACTTCAGCTGTACTCCTGGGTCTCTGCATCCATTTGTTTGTGTTTGGACAGAACTATTTGTTCCTCACAGTTTGCAGTTCTCTCCTTTAAAGAGTTGCCTCCCCTCTAGAAAGCCCCAGCTTGTATTCATCTGGTGAAGTTCATTGAATTTTAATTTTTTGGTTTTTTGGGGGGTGCAATACTCATACTTTAAAAAAAAATCTGCCTTTAATCTTCTTTTACAGTCCAGTCATTATCCTCCTCCCAGTCCACCCTGAGAGTTCTTCATCCCATTCCCCTGTCTCCAAGAGAATGTCTCAACCTACCACACACACACATACCACACCACTAAGATTTCCCACTCTCTGTGGCTTCAAGTCTTTCTAGGGTTGGTATGTCTTCTCTCCCTGACACCAGACCAGGCAGTACTCTGCTGTATATGTGTCATGGGTCTCAGAGAAGCTAAGGAATGCTGCCTGGTTGAAACTCAGTATCTGAGAGACCTCAGGGGTTTAGGTTAGTTGAGACTGCAGGCCTTCCTATGGGGTGGCCCTCTTCCTCTGCTTCTTCCAGCCTTTCACTAATTCAACTACATGGGATCCCAGATTTCATTTCATTGGTTGGGTGTAATTATCTGCATCTGTCTCAGTCAGCTGCTTGTTTGTCCTCTCAGAAGACAGCTATGCTAGGCTCCTATCTGTAAGCATACCACAGCATCAGTGATAGTGTCAGGCCTTGAGGCCTCCCCTTGAGATGGATCTCAATTTGGGCCAGTCATTTGACTGCCTGCCTCAGTCTCTTCTCCATTTTTGTCCCTATAATTTTTTTAAACAGGAAAAACCCAGGCTTGGAGTTTTTGAGTGTGGAATGGCAACCCCATCCCTCCACTTGATTGCCCTGTCTTTCTACTGAAGTTAGACTCTACAAGTTCCCTCTCTCCACAGTTGGACATTTCTTCTAAGGTCCCTCTCTTGGAGTCCTGAGATTTTCTTACCTACCTGGTACATCTTAGAGGGTTCCCTTACCTCCCACCTTCCAGTGTTGCATATTTCCATTCATTCTGCTGGCCCTTGGGACTTCACTCCTGCTCCACCCCCCCTCCCACCCCCGGCAAATGCCTGATCATGTTCCCTTTTTCCTTCTCCCTCTCCTCTCCTACCCAGGTCCCTCCCTCCCACTGCCTACCCAATTGCTTTCTTCTCCCACCCAAGTGGGATTGATGCATCCTCACTTGGTCTCTTTGGCTCAATAGCATTCTTGAGATCTGTGGATTTTATTCTAGATATTCTGTGATTTTTTTTTTGGCTGATCTTTATTTTATCCTAAAAACATGAGGCTCGATGCTTAGTAGGTGACTCAAGCATGTCAAGGATAGGACCTCAGTAGATTTATGTGCAACTGATCATAAGCAAAACAGGAATTAGGGCTGCTGACCTGTTAAAACTGTTAATCCTGTGCACCACTCTCCAGGAGAGATTGATCTCCCAGCAGTGCTTTCACTTCTGAGCATAGAAGTAAGATCTACAACTTCTCTTTGGAGGGGAACAACTAGGAGCGCATGGGGCATATGATCAGTGGAGCAGCTGGGAAGGAAGTCTTCCGGCCACCATTTGCACCAGGGATCCAGACAGCTCCACAGCCTTCTGTGTACAAACCCTGTCAGAAGAGAGTTGGTCTTCCAGGAGTGCAAACACAGGCTTACAGGCCCACAGGAGGGTCAAGCTCCAGCCAGAGACAGCAAGACCAACTAACGCTGGAGATAACCAGATGTCACAAGAACCCTACCAACAGAAACCACGGCTACTTGGAAATGTCAGAATCCAATTCTCCCACCACAGAAAGTCCCGGCTATCCCATCACACTGGAAAAGCAAGAGTTGTATTTAAAATAGTATCCCATGATGCTGATAGAGGGCTTCAAAAAGTACTTAAATAATTCCCTTAAAGAATTACAGGAGAATATGGGTCAACAGTTAAAAGCCCTTAAAGAGGAAACACAAAAATCCTTTAAAGAAATACAGGAGAATATGGGTCAACAGGCAGAAGCCCTTAAAGAAGAAACACAAAAATTCCTTAAATTACTGGAAAACACAAACAAGTGAAAGAACTGAAAAAAACCATCCAAATCTAAAAGTGGAAGTAGAATCAATAAAGAAATCACAAAGTGAGACATCTCTGAAGATAGATAACGGTGTAAAGAAATCAGGAGTCATAATCATCAACAACAGAATACAAGAGATAGAAGAATCTCTGGTGATGAAGATACCATTGAAAACTTTGACCTAACAGTCAAAATAATGCAAAATGCATAAAATTTGTAAGTCAAAACATACAATAAATCCAGGGCACAATGAGAAGACCAAACTTAAGGATTATAGGTATAGGAGATAGCGAAGATTTCCAACTTAAAGTGCCTGTAAATATCTTCAACAAAATTATAGTAGAAAACTTCCAAAACCTAAAGAAAGAGATGCCCACGAACATAAAAGAATCCTACAGAATTCCAAACAGACAGGACCGGACCAAAATGTCCTCCTGGCACATAATAATCAAAACATCAAATGCAGTAAACAAAGAAAGAATATTAAAAGGAGTAAGGGGAAAAGGGCAAGTAACTTATAAAGGCAGAACTATCAGAATTACACCAGACTTCTCACCAGAGATCATGAAAGCTAGAAGATCCTGAGCAGATCTCATACAGACCTGAAGAGAACACAAATGCCAGCCCAGACTACTATACCCAGCAAAACTCTCAATCATCATAGATAGAGAAACCAAGGTATTCCATGATAAAACCAAATTTATAAAATATCTTCTCACAAATTCAGCCCTACAAAGGATGATAGATGGAAAACGCCAACACAAGGAGGGAAACTACACCCTAGAAAAAGCAAGAAAGTAAACTTCTTCCAACAAACCCAAAAGAAGATATCCACACAAACATAAAGATAACATCAAAAATAACAGGAAGCAACAATTACTATTCCTTAATATCTCTTAACATCAAAAGACTCAATTCCCCCATAAAGACATAGACTAACAGAAATAATTTTAATGTAAATCTTCAATTTTATCAGAAAATGTTTGTAATTCCTCTTTCAATTAATTTAGTAAATATTTTTATGTCTACCATTTTATCTGCATTATTTTTCATGATAATATATTTCTATTTTGTCAGAAATGTTTTCCATGTAAATCTCTGATTTTATTACAAATATGTTTAATTCCACCTTCAATTAATTTAGAAAGCTTTTTTATGTCTACCTTCTTGTCTGTATAATTTTTCATGAAATAGTCACTTTTAATGTGTTTTTCTATATATTTCTTGAATTTTATCAGAAATATTTCCATGTAAATCTGCAATTTTACCTGAAAATGTTTATAATTCCACTTTCAATCAACTTAGAATTATTTTTATGCCTACCATTTTATATGTATAATTTCCATTATAATCTTCAATTTAACATGTTTTTATATATTTCTTCAATTTTATCAGAAATTCTTTCCATGTAAATCTTCAACTTTATCAGAAATGTTTATAATTCCACTTTCAATCAACTTAGTAATACTTTTATGCCCATCACTATTATATCTATATAAAATTTTCCATGATAATCTTTAATTTTAGCATGTTTCTTGGAGCTGGAGAGATGGCTCAGTCGTTGAGAGCACTGACTGTTCTTCCAAACCGCATGGTGGCTCACAACCAACCTTAAAGAGATTGGACACCCTCTTTTGGTGTGTCTGAAAACAGCTACAGTATACTTAGATATAATAATAAGTAAATCTTTAAAAAAAACATTTTCTCTACATTTTTCTACTATTTGATCAAAAATATTTTCCACATTAATCTTCAATTCTATTATAAAATGTTTGTCTGCTTCCTTTTTCAATTAATTTAGCAATGTTTTTTATGTCTACCACTTTTAGTCTTTAATTTTCCATGAAAAGTGTCAATTTCAATGTGTTTTTCTATATATCTCTTCTATTTTATCAGAAATATTTTCCATGTAAATCTTCAATTTTATCATAAAATGTTTTTACTCTTTTTTCAATAAAAGAATATGCTTTTCATAAAAACCTGGTAATCCATAAGTAACATGCCCCCCCCACAAGCTTTAACTGTCTATGAGCCAAACCAAGTGCAAAAATGTCCTCAGCACACTTTGGATGTTCAATGTATTTTGTATGGTGACAAATACGAAAAAACTCAGGAAGAACACCTTATAGTACATTAGACAGTTTAGGATATTAGGATATTAGACAATATTAGGATATAATCTGGATCATTGAACATTTTAAACAACCATCCAAACCATGAAACCACAGCAACAGTACCGGGGAGTAACTAGGAAATTTAAATAATACAGCCTGTACTAGCATTAATTTAAATCAGTTTATTACATGATAATATAGTGTATCTTTGCTCATGTTGCTCTCAATTGCAAATGATAACCTGTACAATCTTTCTTTTATGAATATAAACTTTGATAAAGTTTAATTTTAATGATAGTTTTATATATATATTATGGTACAAATGATAAGACACCTACATACAATTTATGCAATCAGAACTTATCTAAATTTTTATTCTTATCAAAATTTCTGTGCTACATAGTTCATGATGTATGATTTTTTTTCCTCAAACTGTGACATAAAATCTAGATATAAATGGACCCTCATAGTTCAAACTTGTGTTGTTATAAAGCCGACTGTGTGTGTGTGTAGTATATGTATATGTAATATATATGTATATGATATATAAGTATATGATGCATATGTGTGTGTGTATATATGCATATGTATGCAAACATATACTTATTAATAGAGAAATTTGGACCAGAGTTGGGTGACATGCAAATAATACACAAAATGCTTACTATCAGTTTAGCAGCTAGACATGTATATTGCAGGAAATAACCACCATAACTCATGGTGAGCTCTCATAGACTTAAGAGAAACAGCAGCCCTGTTTCACCTTTCATCTAAGTGCAGATAAAGTAGGTAGTAAAATATAAGTGTTATTCCACATCAAAATTCCAAGCAACATTAGCGAAGCTCTGATATGAAAAGAACTTAGACAAAATTGGTACCAAACTGAATTTGTTATAAGAATCAATTCAGAAAGAGCATCTAAATGCATTAAAATCATGTAAAATTGTCAAAGAAATAAATTGAATCAATACCAAAAAAAGTAGAGTAACATAATGTACTACTCAAACTGAGTAGTAATTTTAAGTGATTTAAAATAATATTGATAACTGGGAATCCAGACTGCTTCTTGGCCTGTTGGCTAAGATGAAGTATATAACTACAGACTCATGGATAGTCAGGCATATGAGGTTCATGTTGTTTTGCATATGTGGCACTACCCCTTCCTAATTTTTCACATTTGTAGTTTTCCCTCAGAAATGTGAGGTGATTCAGTGATATATGTCAGAGTAAGAGGCCTTTGACCTGTCCTATCTTACATACCACCATCATAAAACTGAAAAAGAGGGGAAAATAATATATAAGGTGTAAAAGGACCTTGGCTACTTTGCGGGTTCTTCTTTCTTCCACCATTTTCTACCCCTTTTATTTTACCTTTACAAATCCCTAACACTAGATAAGAGAGAAAAAAATAGAAGAGAAAGTGGGCAACACTGTCATTAGAATACTTCCTGCTGATTAGGGGTGTTGAATTCCTTGGACAAGTAGGTCAGGTATCTAAATTCTTATGGTTTTTCCTTCTTTGTGCATGTCAACAAACTGCAACCAACATCAAACAACCAATATCCAACAACAAGAACCCACCCAGCCATGCAGGACCCTTGCATTTAGATACCCTCTGGAAAGTCCCCAGAATTTCCAACATTACACCATCACAGAAACTGTCTGCAGCTGGCAAAATCATGCCTCTGCTAGAGCACAAGGAAAATCATAGTCAGCTGTTGAGGGAAAACTGAAGCAGTCCCATAGCTTACACCTAGGATTGAAATGTAAACATATTCTTGCAAAATTCCAAAATTGTCACTATAGTAAGGGACAACAACTTCACTTCAAATGAGGTTTCACAATTAACAGTCATGTCCAGATGAGATATTCTTCTTTATTAACATGTGAATTGACCGAAAAATAAAAACTAGAAAAGTCAGCTAAATGAAGAACTGTATTGTCAGAATTATAAATGTTGCTTGCAAAAGGATCTCTATGAGTTTTTTTTTATATGGGGTATCATTTTGCTTCACACACACACACACACACACACACACACACACACACACACAGAGTTTCTGTATCTACCTATTTGTATGTCTAGTGAGCATCTCAAATTCAACTTGCCCAAACTAAAATTTCTGATATACTTATTCTAGCCTTAAAACTCTCTATCCTCATTGTTCCCTTCTATGTGAATGTTCAACTCATGTTCTTGGCTGAAACTATTAACTTAATCCTTACCTTATAATGTTCCCATGTAAAGCCAAGCCATGCTTACTGCCTAGCTATACTAATGTGATTGCCTTGTAGCTGTTCTTATTGCTTTCATTCTTGTCTCCTGGCAATCAACTGCCAATTAAACATCAAAGTAAACGTCTTTTTAAGTTTGGAGGTGGAGAGGTGAAATAGCTCAGTGGTTAAGAGTACTTATTGCTCTTACAGAGGACTCAGGTTCAGTTTTCAGCAACATCCAGCAATTCAGTTTTAAGGGCTCCAACTCTCTTTTCTGGCTGCTTTGGGTACCAGAAATGTATATAGTACACATACATGAATTAGGGCAAAACATTCACATACAAAATAAATAAGCCTATACAAATACAATAACATTTTAGAAGACTGACATCATAAAAAAGACAAAACAAAACAAACATTCAAATCCTTCATCATGTCCCACAAGATACCAAAACACGTGTCACTTAACAAATGTATCTGTATGTGCCTGTTTACTGGTCTTGTGGCCACTTTGTAGAAACAGATGGACCCCTACTCCAAAATTAATTCGGATATTGAAATTAATGACTTCATTAATTAAGAGTGCAAGGATTTCCTGCTATTTAATGAAGCTTTTGAGCAAAAGCACAGCAGTGTCCCCAATCTACTCCAGAAATGCCTTGAGCAAAGAAAGCAGTGGTGTTTTCCTGTGAGTGGGGCATGGAGAGCTTCCATGGTTTGAACTCACCATTAGGGGCAGGATCTCCTAATGTTCTCTCTACCTGGTACACTCTCAAATGAGACTAGACATGGTAAGTAAATTATTCTGTACATATGAAATGGTAGGAGGAGGTCAGACAATATTAAATGGTTCTCGCTGTTTATTATAATTGACCATGACATAGATGAATCACAAGAAAATAGTGCCACATGATATTAGCAGTTTGTGAGAAACTGATGAAACCATCACTTGAGCCTTTCCTGAGGCTGAAGTACAGGATATCAAACTCATGAGTTATAAGATCCCAGTCCTTCAGAAGAAGCTAAGACTAACTAAATGCAGTGATCATCTTTCATGGAGTTGTGGAGACCAAGGTTCAAAGAACAGCCATTGGATAAAAGCAAAATTTGAAACAGACAGGACTTCTGCAAGCATTACAATTTGACACTAAAACCTGGGTGAGAGGAGTAGATCGGGAAACTTGCCATAATATAAAAAAGGAAAAGAATACAATAGACAGATGACATGTGCCTCGATTTCATATTATTATTACCAGATCCTCTCAGTTCTTTTAGAAGTTACTGGTGTGTTCAAGTAAACTGAATTTTAATCAGCAATATGTAATCAGATGTATAGGTATGTTTCTGGGAAGTGTACATCTTTATAGGATAAGCTTTTAGAAGTTATAAAACATAGCAATGTCTTTGCAGAGTTACTAGTGATTATCCTAGTGCTTAAGTTCCCTGAGAAGAGGGTAAGATGGTTACAAGGTCATAGTAAAAGAGACTGATATCCAAAGACGAAAAACCCTAGAAATGTCACACAGTACCAAAGGATGGGCCAAGAGAACAGTCTGTTTCCCTGAAGTCTTTGCTTGCTCCTCACTTGACCTTCTAAAACTGCCTATTTCCTCCCAGCCAGTGCTGAGTCACGTTGTCATGTACAGCCTACATACTTGCTTAACTTTCTTCTGTTATGAAAATATCATTTCTACAATAGTTTATGATCATCAATTATCATAACAAATAATGTCCACTTTGGTTCAATCTTTTTATTTCTTTAAAATGGAATCTTTTCTCATACAATATATCCTGATTATCGTTCCTCTATGCCTCCAAGATCCTCTGTGTACCACTTCCCCATATCTGTTCCCTTTCTGCCTCTCATTAATGAAGAACAGGCTTCTAAGAGGTAAGACCCAAACGTGAAAAAATAAAATAAGACACATGCTCCATTATGTTCATAGCAGCCTTATTTATAATAGCCAGAAGCTGGAAAGAACCCAGATGCCCCTCAAAGGAAGAATGGATACAGAAAATGTGGAATATTTACACAATGGAATACTACTCAGCAATTAGAAACAATGAATTCACAAAATTTTTAGGCAAATGGTTTGATCTGGAAAATATCATCCGAAGTGAGGTAACGCAATCACAAAAGAATACACATGGAATGCAATCTCTGATAAGTGGATATTAATTAGCCCAGAAGCTCTGAATATCCAAGGCACAAATCACATAACAAACAACTCCCATGAAGAAGTATGGAGAGAGTCCTGATCCTGGAAAGGATTGATCTAGCATTGGAAGGGAATATAAGGACAGAGAAAAAGGAGGGAGGTGATTGGAGAAGGGATGGAGAGAAGAAGGTTTATGGGACATATGGGGAGGGGGGATCCGGGAAAGGGGAAATCATTTGGAATGTAAACAAAGAATATAGAAAATAAAAATATATAAAAAGAAAGAAGCTATTTAAAAAATGTTTTAATTTATTAAAGGATTCAACTCAGAAAAAAAATAAGATGAAATAAAATCCATCATATTGAACTTGGACATTGCAACCCAAGAGGAGGAGAAAAGTCCCAAGAGCAGTCACAAAAGTCAGAAAATGAATCATTCTCAAAGTCAGGCATCCCATAAAAATACTAAGCTAACAGCTGTAATGTTTTCAGGGCACCCGGTCTTCATGTAGACCCTGTGCTTGCTACTTCAGTCTCTGTGAGTTCGTGTATTCTTTGTTTAGTTGGTGCAGATAAACTTGTTCTCCTGATGTCCTCCATCCTCTCTGGCTCTCACAATCTTTCTAATTCCTTTTTTCCCCAGATTTCCTGAGCTCTGAGATGAGGGATTTGATGGAGACTTTCCATTTAGACATTCTTTGCACTCTTTCTGGATCTGAATCTGTTCCCACTTGTTGCTTGATTATAGGAGAAAATGCAGGCATGACCTTGTGGCCACCCTAATTGGCACACTGTGCCTTTAAACAAGAAACGTGGCATATCATACTCCTGAAAACAGAACACTAAACTCTGAAATAGCTTAAGTATCTAGTTGCTGGCATGTGGACAAGGCTACACTTTCTGCATCTCCTTTAATGTTCTTATTCAACATAGAAACCTTGGTGGTATAAGTGTTTATTATCCTAAGATAATGTATTAGATAATCATAGTCAATAGAATTAGTGTAAATAGAAACCCTAATAGGTTAGGATTAGGGTTAGGGTTAGGGTAAATAAATGTGTTGCTCATGTAGAATAAAACAGACCTTTTTCCCCTAATCCATGTATAGAATGATTTATCTCCACATCCTTTAATAACCCATGGGCATTGCTGTCTTCTCAGGGAAGCACCACTATAATGACAGCACCAGAAGAAACCTCTCAGATGATGACTGGCTAAGGTACTGATCTAAGAGTATAGTAGACTATCATTAGGACTCTTTTAATTGATACTTTTATTTTTAGAACATCAATATTCTGTCTTTACTGGGTTTCTGGGCTATCTAGTCTCTGACTCTTGGTTAGCCAATCAGTGTCCAATATGGATTTCCTCTTGTACAGAGGGCCTTAAGTCAAATCAAACATTTGTTGGCCACTCCCTCAAGTCCTGTGTCATCATTGCTCTAGAATATTTTATAGGCAGAACAGATTGTGAATCAAAGGTTTGTGGTTGGGTTGATTTCCCCATCCCACCATTAGAGGCCTCACATGGCTACAGTCCTTCAGGCTCCTTATTCCCCATTGTTAGGAGTATTAGCTAGGGTCACCCTTCTAAGATTAACGAGAATTACCATTACACTAAGTTTCTAGCTTGTCCCCAAGATGATCACCAATTCCAGCTATTTCTCCCTGCAATCTCTTTAGACTCCCTTATCCTCCCCTCTGATCCTCCCACTCCAGTCTTCACCTGCTTCTGTGAGTCTATAAAATCTATTCTATTTCCCCCTCCCAGAGAAATCTATTAGAAATTCCCCTAGACCTCTCCTCTTTATCTCACTTCATCGGGTCTATAGATTTTTAACTTGGTTATCATTTACTTAATGACTAATATCCAGTAATAAGCAAATATATACCATATTTATCTTTCTGTGTCTGGGTTATCTCACTCGAGATGATATTGTCTGGTTCTATCCATTTTCGTGCAAACATAATGATGTCAGGTATTCTTTTAATAGCTGAATAATACTCATTTGTATAAGGAGTATTACTACTCACATTTTTTACCCATTATTTTGTTGAGGGATATGTAGGTTGTTTCCAGTTTCTGGCTATTATGACTAAAGCTTCAATGAACACGGTTGAGCAAGTGTCCTTGTGATAGAATGGAGTGTCCTTTGGATATATGCCCAGGAGTGGGATAGCTGGATCTTAAGGTAAATTGAGTCCAAAATTTCTGAGGAGGCACCATATTGATTTCTTTCATGCCTATACATGTTTGCTCTTCCACTAGCAATGGAGGAAATGTCCCCTTGTTCCACATCCTGGCTAGGATGAGCTGTCACCTATGTTATTGTTCATAGCCATTCTGACAGGTATAACACAGATTCTCAAAGTAGCTTTGATTTGCATTTCCCTGATGGCTGAGAATTTTGAACATGTCATTAAGGGTTTCTCAGCTATTTGAGATTCCACTGTTGAGAATTCTCTGCTTAGATCTGCATCCCACTTTTTAATTGGATTATTTTTTGATATCTAGTTTCTTGAGTTTCTTAAATGTATTGGATATTAGCTACTTATCAGAAATGGAGTTGATGAAATTCTTTTCCCATTTTCTAAGTTATAATTTTTTTCCTGTTGACAGTGTCCTTTGTCTTAAGAAACTTTCAGCTTCATGATGTCCCATTTATTGTTGATCGGAGTACCTACGCTATCAGCGGTCTGTTGAGAAAGTTGTCTCTTGTGCCCATGTGTTTAAGGATATTCCCCACTTGCTCTTTTATAAGTTTTAGTGTACCTGGTTTTATGTTGAGGTCTTTGGTCCTCTTTGGCTTGAGTTTTGTGCCACCATGGACAATCTTCATGAAATAGACCAAACTGTTCTCTACAGCCCACTATTCTTCTCACCCTCCCTTCACCTGTACTCTCTCACGACAGCAGCTACTTCCTCATGCTTCTGAGAACCAGTTATACATTTTATAGGCATTTATAAACATGAAAGTAACTCTAAGTTGTACTTTTTAATTTCTTATTTCAAATCTTACAAATGAAGACACACTGTATATCTATACAACTTGTATTTCTATAATAAAATTATCTTTTCATTTTGTATTGCCTGCAAATTATCCATATTGGTAAGTCACTTTTCAATGCTGTAAAACTGTAATTGAATAAAGAGAACTATTTTATGTGTGCAAATGTATACACATATGCTCTTTACTGCTGGTAAACATGTGTTTAGTTCTTTATTACTATTAGTAATGCTAACACAAAGACAGGACATATATAAAAGAAATAATAGATACATAGATTGATTGTTAGGTAGTTAGAGATAGATAAATAAAAGATATATTATTGATAGATAACAGATAATGACTGACAGATAATTGATAATAGAGGTGTAGAGAAACAGATAGGCAGATATATGACAGGTAAATAGCCTCATGCAAGTGATGCATACTATAGCCTAGAGTGTTCCAGTCATACATTATAATTTTTAATATTCATGAATAAAGAAAAGCTTGAACTCATAATTTTGCTAGAAGTAAATAATACTATATCTGCAACAGTAATACAGTAGAACAATTGGTATAGCTCTGTAATAAATGTACCATATCCAAAACACATGTTGTTTTACTAATACTGAATACCCTACACCCTAAACCAATTCTTTAGATAGAGCAGATTTTCATTTTAACTGCCAAACTGAATGAAATCATGGAAGATACAGCAACAGATATTCTCTTCCTAAGTGGTAGGTCAGTTATGTCCAATGATAGGTAGTACTTCTCAATGAATTTCTGCCATGGTGTGGGAAATTGAATGAATCCCCATGAGACAAATATGATTTCTATCAACTGGCTCTTCCAAAGAGAAACTTCACACCTCAAAGGGAAGAAACTATTTTTTTAAATTTTGCAACAAGATTTGAACACACGCATATAAAATTTTCAAAGTTTTATCTCTTATCTCAGGGGGATTATTAAGTCCAAAGCCCAGGTACTCCATCACTTAGATATAAAAATAAAATATTTTGATTCATTTTTGGGAAAACAAAGGAGGAAAAAGTAAACTCCAAATTGATTCTGCTTAATATATTGCCCTTTTAAATCTGTGATTGAAAGAGTGAATGCCCACGAGTCAGCATCAAATGAATGGAGGAAAACAGCTGCTGCAAGATTAGAAATAATTTTTCTGCGATTCTTAGTGTGCTAGTGAACCACATTGTGGTGGAGGCTGGGGATGAAATTAAATGAAGCTGTATGTCAATGAAGATTTTGTTTTCAGCAGCTATGAACTTTAAGATGATTAAGAAGACACAAAGTGTAGATTCCAAGGGCTCTCTTGAACACTCCAGGGCAGACAGAGTTATGAACAAGCAGAAGGTGGTACGGTTAACATGACAAGTGGGAAGTATGGAGAAGTGGGAAAAGGTTAAGTGCTAATGTGGATTAGAGAAATGGAGTCAGTTACAAAACCCATGGGCACAATGTGAATGTTTCTCTGATTCCCAGGACTGTGCCCACTCTGGTCTGCTCTCTGCCTGTTGTAGGAGACACAGTTTAGAAAATGCATTGGAGGAATCAGGCTTGTTAAACATGTGGACCTATTTTCTTCAGGGAAGAAAAATGAAACCTTTTCACCTGAAAGGCTGTAGTGGAGGTTGTTTAACAACCCGGTGACCTTTTTGCTATTATATGGAGGCAGCCATACTAAATACACCAAACCCTGAGCATTGTTTAGGCCTTTATCCTGAGCTTAGGGACAAAAGAGGTCCCATGAACTTTGCATCCTCCACCAATAGACTCTCTCCTTATGTCTAGGCTCTTGCTCTGAGCAGCGTTTATCAGTCAATAAAACTCATTCTTAATGTGTCACAGATGCTTTTCTACCTTGCTAGGAATTTTCTATGTGTCCATGCCCAAAGCTTTGTTGTGATAATTGTCACATGCGAACTTCTTCTCAAAGTTTTACTGTGTATGAAAATTAAGTTATGAGGCCAGAGTCTGACCCAGTACCTGATAAAGTGGTGCTGACCTTAATGTCACTCCTTACCACATGAGAATCTTTTCTGCCAGCCATGATGCTCACATGGTACAATATAATTATAGGATGAGCATGAAGCATAATTCAACATCCACGTCTTCCTTCTGAAGCATCAGCTGTCCAAGAACCACAGTCTAAAACAGGAAAGAATTTAACTCATTTTGGCCTCCCTGAATGTTTTCATTATGCTGAGCTATTGAGCCAGGTCTAGTCAACATGTCAACTGGGGATGCCTTAAGCTGTTTCCTCAGTCCTGAAATGAAGAAAGAAGAAATGGTTCAGATCTTGTCTTGCTGTGGTAGGTTTCAAAAGATGTCAATGAGATGACAGGAAAGATTTTCCCAGTTAGTTATGACACAGAACACCTCTCTCTGCACAGACCTCTACATTTCCAAACGCATTGTCAGTTACTCACCAACCTCCGAGGCATTCTTTGCCAGAGTCCATTAGTTCTAAATATATTAATGTCTAGACCACCTTCTTCAGAGTCAGCTCAGTGGAGATGCCCAGGCTCATACACTGCCTCAGATGCTTTGAGACTATACTTCATTCATATCCACTGACAACTCTCTCCAAGGATATTTTTCCTACATTTTATTTGTAAAGAACTTTATGTGTATGAGTGTTTTGGGCAAACATGTGTGTATATGCACCATATCTAGAAGCCAGAAGAGGGGTAGAAATCCCTGAAAATTAAGTTATACATGGTAGTGAGCTGCCATGTATATGCTGGAACCAAACCTGTGTCCTCTACAAGTGCAGGAACCACTCTTAACTGAGGAACCATCTCTTCAGTCATCTCTCCAGAAAATTTTGGGGCACACAAAATATGTAGAATCAGAGCCTTGAAGAAGAAGAATAGAGGCAGCACAGGATTGTCTCTAAGTACTCCTGCCAGGCTTAGATTAAAGTACAATTGCTATGGATAAGGCTTCTAAGAGGCTTGCAGGCATAATATATCTTTCATAAGCTTGAAGAAAGCCTTAAAACATTGCAATCAAGGCATTTGCAAAAAGGTAAGTACAAATTTTAACATAAATATCTACTGTAATGCAGCCAGAGTGTCCTTGTAAGTAGTCACCCACTGCCTTTGTAGAAAGTTGTCCATATCTTCAAGAACTAGCATTAATTTCTAAAATATTAGATATTTTGTATGCATAGTTGAACGAACTGGGCTGCATATACAATAGTTTCCCTAAAACTCATCCCATATTCTGAATTGAAAAATCTAAGGATCTTATAGAGTAAAGACTTCATCAGACTGAAGCCTTATAGGAAAATTTTTGGTACTCTGATACCCCTCAGGTTTTCTTAAAAAAAAAAAAAAGTTCAGATGCTCCTATTTGATAGGCACAGTCAGAGTGATGCTGTGACATTCTGGGTCCACATAAACTACATCTATCTAGGACCCATAGCTGGCAGAGCTGATGGTGATGGGTTTCTCTGTCATATGAAGAGGCCCTTAGAATGTGGTGATGGTTTAAAAAAAAAAAAAAAACAACAAGATCTACATGGTAATCCTGGTGTCTGTCCACAAAAGGCTAGCTTTCAGAAAATAAGATAAACAATGTCTTTGTGAAATTAATGAACGAGTGTTTACTGCTAAGGTTCCCCTTTAAGAGCCTGGAACTGAGGATTTTGGGCCATTGATAGCAGGGTCAGGATGACGTGAGTGGTTATATTAGTAAGGGAATAAGATAACAATGTTAGTAAATGTCTTCAAACTTCAAAAAGAAAACTGTGAAATTTAGTCTTCTATCAAAGTAGAGTGAAAGGAAGTCTATATGGTTCAGTAATTTCTTTAGATTCAAATGGACCATAGAGGGAGATCTGAATGTCATAAAGGAAGGGAAAGGCACACAATAAAAATGATAAATATCTAATAGTTCCTTGGTATAGCTGTAGAAGGCATTTCCTTGGTCTCAAAGCACAAGACTGTCACTTTACAAATGGGAGTGAAATGGATGGCACTTGTCACTGGGAGAGTATGTGTAATTTAAATAGGCTTTGAAGAACATTGAATGTCTAAAACAGAGTTCAAGGAGTTTAAAACTTCTAGTGACATATGTACTGAATCTGTGTGAGACTAGTTGGAGCAAATCCCCACGCGGATAAGCCTACAGAGAGTTTTGATGTGCAGTGATAATGGAGAAGATTGGGATTGAGTGGAGGAATACAAGGGAAAGTCTGCGAGAGGCTGAGGACTGAGTGTCAGGATTCAAAAGAAGGAAAAGAGCAAACTAGACAGCAAATTTCAGTAATCAAATATATATAGGATGGCATAGACATATAATTTTCTGTAATCATATATGCCTTAGTTTTTTAACTTAAAGGAACTCTCACAAGTTAAGTGTAGCTAAAACATTCAAGTATCACAAAGAGAAGACATGGCATAAGCACCTTCCTGAAACCATGGACTATCTAACTGCAACCCCAGTGCCAGGCAGCAAATAACCTTCAAGCTATTTGTAAAAGTCTCTTTTATTTCCTCCGGTGAACAGATGAGTTGAGAACAATATCTAAACTGTGCAAATACACAACTAGGGTTGAGCCCAGAACATTTTTGTTTCCTGTTCTAACTATGCCTAGGTCTAGACCTGGAAGTTTCTAGCCTCCTAAACTTGTGAGATGACTCATTCAATCCAGCTTCTGTCAGCTTCTGCCTAACTAACTGCTTAGTCTCATAATAGCTTTGGCAATATGTTCTAATCTGTCTCATTTTCATTCTCTGGCTCGTTCTGTCTTCACCCAAGTCTAGGTTGTTCTCTTCTCAACCTGTCTCTGTAAAACTGCTTCGTGCGTGCACACACACACACACACACACACACACACCCCACAACCACCACCACCACTCATACCACAACCACCACCACCACTCATACCACAACCACCACCACCCACGCACCCATTCATACCATTCTCTCTCTCTCTCTCTCTCTCTCTCTCTCTCTCTCTCTCTCTCTCTCTCTCTCTCTCTCTCTCTCTCTCTCTCTCTCTCATGCGCACACATGCTCTTCAATAGCCTCCCTTTCTTGTGCTATTCTCATGTGAGTTGGGCATATCCTATCCCTGATTTATTCTGTCAAATCTTTGACTTGTCACTTTGTCTGCCCCTCAGTTTCATGTGTCTTTTAAACATGGTTTCATCTTTCTACAAACTAACCTTTCCTTCATTGTCAGGGATTACAGATGTCTTCTAGGAGCATGTCTGTATTTCAGCCAGATCATGCTATAATCAAGGTCATGTCTGTAATCTAGCTGTATCGTATAGATCTAGACGGTCTTTGGATGTGATCCCTTGCCAGAGAAGCCATGTTGCTGGATTAAAATTCTTCTAAAGCTTTGTCAGGGAAGTTCAAGAGATTCCAACAACAACATATGTTAATATTGTTTCCTTTGCTTGTCTGTCAGAAAATGAAGATAAGATCTTGTTGCTGAATATACTTCAGTTGCAGGATTTAGAGAAATTAACTTTGTACTCACCTAGATGCATTTCCCCTGAGGAGCACCTCTCAGAGTGTCAGAAGGGGCTATGCACTTGGACAAAGGCTAAAAGTCCTACTCAGTTGTAAAGCCTGAAAAACACAGGGAAGGGGACTGGCAAGATATTCCCAAATATGCAATGGTGGCACTTGCTATCAATAGTGATCTAATTGAACTTCAAGTCTACTCAAATGGAGGGAACTGTCAACCTAGCCAGGAATTCATGGCTGAAGTGGGCATAGGTCCTAGAAGACAATGTCCTAGTACAATAATACTGAAGCACTACAGTTCCCAACTTCCGTCTAAATATTCTTCCTTATGTTCATCAAACACGAAAGCTCTTGCCTTTCATTAGAGAAGCTTGCTTTTATTATATATACACAAATATATATTTACATTTGCAGCAGCAGATGGAGCTGATAGATTGGCCAAAATATAGAAGGATATTGGTATACTCAGTCCTAAATACAACTTATCTAACATAGCTCCCAACACCTAAGGCTCAGAGAACATCATAGAAAACTAGTAGAAAAGATTTAGAAGCCTAAAGACAGAGGTGACTGCTGAGAGATAGATTCTCCTGGATGCTGCCAAATTATCTCTCAGCTATACAAATACCTTTTGCAAAACCTCCAAAAAAAATACCACATAGAGAAAAATCTCAAAGACTTAACACAAGATAGAGAGTTATAGGCACGCGACGCCTGCTGAGAAAGAACTATTTACTTTCTTTTTTGGGAATAAGAGCCCAATCAAAAGGAATTAGCCTTAAACTCATGCAAATTAAGTTACAAATGATTAGACTAAGTAGATTGTATACACATACACACACACACACACACACACACACACAAAACAGTTTATATGTAAAACAATAGCATAAATGGATATAAAACAGAAACAAAGAGGAAGATTTCTTGCATTTCAGAGAAGCTGGTTGGGAAACAAGAAAAGAATTTCACAATCATCTGTAACTCCAGTTCCAGGTAACCTGAAATTTTTTTCTGACTTCTTTGGGAACCAGTCATTCATGTGGTACCCAGACTTGCATATGGATAAAGTATTTATACACATAAAACAAAATAAATAAATCCCCAAATAATAAAATACTTCAATCAATTATTAACACATTTATTCATTGATATAAATAATAATCACTGAGTTCCACATGTTGTCAAACCAACTGCTTGAGTGGGCCCTTCCATGCTTATTACCATGTACACATATATTCTTAATGCTGTTTTCTTTTTATTTAATTTTCTATATTCTTTGTTTACATTCCAAATGATTTTCCCTTTCCTGGCTCCCCCCTCCCCATAAGTCCCCTAAGTCCTCTTCCCTCTGCCAGTTCCCCAATCAACCCCCTCACACTTCTCTGTCCTGGCAGTCCCCTAAAATGCTGCATCAAGCCTTTCCAGGACCAGGGCCCTCTCCTTCCTTCTTCTTGGGAAAGATTTGATATGTGAGTTGTATCTTGGGTATTCAGAGCTTCTGGGCCATTTTCATAAGTCTACAAATCTGCAAGTAAAAGTGACTTTTATTCACTAGATGTAATTATCTCAGAGGCTTACTGATTAACAAGTTCACACTTTCCAGCCCTTTCTGACCTCTGGTTGGCTGGTTCAACTCAGCTGTTCTTCCCAAACTCCTCTCTAAGCTGACTCAAACTGGCTTCCCACTGAATTACTCAGCTTGGTCTCTTGGCCTCGAATTAACTTTGCCAATTTCTTCTAATCTTCTGGCTCATTCTTATCCTCTGGCCCATTCTATCCTCACCTGTATGTCTGTAAAACTGTCCTGGTAAAAAGCTGTGTTCTCTCTCTCTCTCTCTCTCTCTCTCTCTCTCTCTCTCTCTCTCTCTCTCTCTCTCTCTCTCTCCTCTTAAATATCCTCTCTTTCCTGTGCTGTTCTTGTTGTGAGGGTTGGGAGTATTCTATCGCTGATTCATTCTGTCAAATCTTTCTCTGATTCATCATGTTGTCTGTCCCGCAATTAGAAATTGTTGTTTAAGATTAAAGGTATGTGGCATATATGCATTCCAGGCATATCATATTTTTTGATATGATCTTGTTGCCAGAGCATCCATGTTACTGAATTCAAATTCCTCTATATCAGCTCACTCATATATCACATGCATATGTAATATATGCTCTCACTTTAGCAATTTAATATATCCAAAAATTAGTAATATATTTCATGTTCTCTATGGACTGGAGAAACCAAATACTTTTTAAAAGTCTGTCATTTTCGTTATTATTGTGATGGGGGGCATGAATAGGGAGGTCAGAGGACAACTTCCCAGGAGTCACTTCTCTCCCCTTTCATGGTGGATTCTAAAGGTTAAGCTTGGGTCATCAGACATGTGCAGCAGAATCTTTAGCCTAATGAGCCATCTAGCCAGCTTGAAAAAAATGAATATTAATAACTATTAAATCAGGCTTCAACAGTCTATAGTCTATCAACTCTGGATTATTAGCTGTGATTGTAATATCTAAGGAGAAAACAACAAGTTCAGGCAAGTGTGCTTTGTCTTGTCTGCTATTTTTCAGAGCACAACAACAGAACTGGTCTATTGTACAGAGAGAAGGCAGTCTGCAAGGCCTCTGAGTTTATAATTTGACTCTTTGAACATAATGTTGCCATACTTCATCCAAATCACTATCAACAACCTGAAAAATGCTCTGAGTCGTCTCGGGCACAACCAAAGACGTACACAAAATCAGCTAATAGGCCCAATGTGGTGACATACACTTTATGCCCTAGTATTTGCCAGGCTAAGGAAGAAATTTTGGAAGTTTAATCTAGCCTGGACTATGTAATGAATACCTGTAACAAATTAATACTAATGCCAATACTTACTAAAAGCTCAATAAATAAATCTATAATTAAGCCTTTAGGGTCATGGCTGACTCAAGGCAGCATTTTCTATCTGTTTTTGCCCAACTCTCATCATTTTGGTTTACTCAAACCAAATCACCTCCCACACTAGTTCTCAGGCAGCAGGTTGAGACATCATCTTTCTGTAAGTCTAACTACACATTAAAACAAAATGGGACCATTTTCTGAAAGGCAATTCATTTCTTTCAAAGAATTTTTAAGGTCAACACAAAGTAAATGGAAAATGGAACATAAAAAATCTCCAAATTTTACAAACCTTAAATTTTCTTCAAATAGCATCTAGTTAAGGTTCATAGTACATAAAAATTCAGGTCTACCATTCCAGATAGAATTGCTTTGGGAATAGGATTTGGATCTCTATCAAAATATTCAGAAAAATATAAATGAAAATATGAAATATTTCACTGAATATTGAAATATTCACATAAAATAGTCAAATAACTTAATTCAAGAAAAGGATTACATTCAGCTGTGAAACATCTTCAAGAATTTTTTTTTTACATAAAAGACAAGTAGGCTTATAACTGTGGTTAAAAAATACAGAAGAAACTTCCTTTTTGAAAAAAAATACCACTCTGTTAAGAGTCACCATACATAACTGAAATAAACTCAGTGGCAGAGTCTGTACATGGCCCTGGATTTGAGCTCCAACAAGAAAGAGATAAAGAAATAAAAAGGAAAAGTGTACTGTCCAGTGAAAGACTATATTTTATGGTAGGGGAAGAGCATAGAAAACAAGGCTCACTCCTTTCGGCATACCCTGGCATAACTAGACTAGACTTGGTGTCTGTGGTCATTCTTCCATATGTCAGCCCCCTCTAGCTAAAGTGAAATTTATCTTGCATTCTTTAAAGTGAAGGAGGACAGTGGTTCTCCATAATAACAAAGAGGGTAAGAGCCAGGAAAAATAGTGTATTGGAACAGAGACAGACTAAAATAAAATCAAAATGGAAAAATAAAACTTTAACAGAGGCATTAATAAACAGATAGACAAACTATATCAAGGGGCTAAGACAAAGCAGAGACTACATTTAGCCTCAGTTCATTCTTCCCTCAAATGATAAGTTTATATCTAAGTTATAGAGAGAGGAGTAAGAATAGATCTGATTAGTAATGGAGGAGACAAAAAGAAAATTGGAAAAATGGTATATATACAGATGATAAGTAGGTAGATAATGGATAAATGATGAGATACTTGATGATAATAAAGAAGGTAGGTAGATGACAGTAGATAGATAGATAGATAGATAGATAGATAGATAGATAGATGATAGTCAATATTTAAGTGGTTACATAGATGATAGATACATACATATATAAATACATAGATACATAGACACATAGATACATACATACATACATACATACATGGACATACCATCAATGACTAGAGAGATAATATTGTTTCAAAGAAAAAACTTGAACAAGAATTGAAAGAAACATTACAAAAGATGTATGATAGTACATACCTGTAATCCTAGAACTATGGAAGTAGATGCAGGAATTGTGAATTCAAAGCCATGCTGGTATATAATACTAAGTTACAAGTCAGAACTACATAGTAAATTGCTCTGCAAAAAAATAATAAACAAAGGCAGAAAACATATTATGAATATAGGAGAAAATTAATGCAAATATATGAAGTTTAAGTGTCTTCTAGTTCATACTTTTGTGTCCACATAAAAGCAAAGCAAAATAGACTCAGCAAAATATTTAAAATTTATTTTGTAAATTACTAGATTTAAGAATACAAACAAGTAGAAAGAAGCAAATTGAATGTAATGAAGAATAGGAAGACTGAACTGTAAAAAATCCTAATTTAAATCCCCACTGGAAAAAAAAATAATATGGTTGGCATAGTCAACCTCACGAGCCTAGAATAAAATAAATGGTCTTCTGTTCTTGGGATGAAAATTCACATGTAATTTTGTCATGGGTCAGGAAATCCAGCCCAGGATTGAAGACAGTGAGGAGCAAAGGTCAGTTTATTCTGTCTTAAGGTCAATATTGGGACAGAGATCTCTTGTACAGCCCAAGTCTGCCCTCTACCATCACAGATAATCTAGACAAGGATATCATACACAGGGCATATAATATTTATGATTTTTTTCCTGCATCCTCAACTTGATCAAAACCTCCTACATATTCAGGGAGAGTAATTTCTTTTCAATTATTTGTAAGAATCAGCACTTAAAAATACTGTTCTTCCACAGATTTTTGAGCTTATATCACTTACATAATGCCAGTCAAACATTATACCTCTATAAATGAAGATCTAGGAAATGTCATTGAGACGGGTTAATCTAATGAAAGAGATGAGAGACTTTGGTATGCAGTGCCATGAAGAGGAAGTCTAGACATTAAAAGTCCTTCTAATGTCAAGAAATGAAAAGCCTGTTCTTTTGCCAATGTATTAAATACTGACAAGAAACCATTGAGAAAAATAACTGGATTAGTGACGTACTTTCAGATGAATCAACCAGCAACAATCTCAGTCCTTGATTTGCTTCTGGGAGTTAGCCAATCAGAGACAGGCCAAGCCTTCATAAAAGAAACCATTCATCGAGTGTCCCATTCTGGGTAGCCTAGCTATGACTCAGCAATGCTAATTTCAAATATACCAACAAAGGTAGAATCAATTCCTGAACACCATACTTCACTAATTCTCCTATAAGTTCAGTTCTAGTTTTGTTGATAAGTTCAGTTCCTCCTTCTGAACGATATGGAGGGTCATTTTTGCTTTGTTTAAATTCTAATGTATTATGTATTTAAATGTTCTCAACCAGGAAGTTCGAGAAATAGGCCAGTAGATAAAGTACTTTATATGCATGCATGAAGAGCTATGATGACACATGACTGCAGTCCCAGGTCTCTGGTGAAAGAAACAAGAGGATCTGTTGAGGCTCTCTGGCAAGCCAGTCTACCCTACTTGTTAAGTTTCAGGCCAGTGAGAGATGCTGTCTCAAAATACAAGGCAGGCAACATCTTGAGAAATGATGTCTGAGGTTATCTCCTAGCCTTCACATGTGAACACACACACACATTTACACCATTACACACATATGAACGCAGTCCTCATTCATTCCAACAGTTTGAGACATGTCCGTTGTTGTTTGCTCATTTAGACTTGAGAGTGACAGGCACAGTGGAAAGTAATTAAGGTGGTTTTCAAATCTTGATCAACTGTCAATTACTACTCTGTATGCTTGTATATGTAAACTCTCAAATGCCAAGACCTGTGTGGAAGTTTTGTGATGCAATTTTCGACATTGAATATTTATTAAGTGAGGAAAATATCTTCTCCAATGATTCTAAAATCAATGGTTTTCTGGTACACAAAATGAAAAGTGAAGATCTGTTTGAACAATAAGTGATTGTTATTCAGTGTTGGAGCATGGAAGTCAGATAGATGCAGGCCAAGACAAAATGACAGAAAGCTTAAGAGGCATGTAATTTTTTCAAATATCTCCAAAGGCAGTGAAAAAAAATATTCATGCTACAAGAAGCTCGGGAGAAAACTATCAGAGAAGTCGCAGTGTCTTCCCATTCTGTCTATCAGCTCAGAGAACTGTGTGAGCATACTGCTACTGTAAATACTTTCAGATTTCCAAAATGCAAGCAAACTTTCAAATGCCAAGATCAAATCTACTGCAATAACAAAGAAATGTTAAGAGCTCTGCTTGCTGCTACAGAGATTATCAGGATCTAAATGTCTCGCTTTTTCATGATTGCCTGATTGTCAGTAATCAGGGATGAAATCTTGCTGCAGGCACAATGTTATTTCATAAGAAGGCTGCTGTATAAGGCTGCCAAACAAAATCCAAACAAGAAATAAAAAGAGCATTTTGTAGCAATTTCTGTAAGTAAAGAGTTAATAAATTTTGTATAGCTTCAGTGGAGATAAGTACATAAGTATAGATAATGCTTACTCAGAATTAAAAGCTTAAGTGAGTCTATCAAACCTATTGACTGCTCTCTCTCTCTCTCTCTCTCTCTCTCTCTCTCTCTCTCTCTCACACACACACACACACACACACACACACACACATTCACACACATGTACACACACACACACACACATACACATGCACACACACACACACTTAGTGTGCACATAATAGGTGCAGAGATCAACATTAGAAGTCTTCCTCAATTGGCCTCTGTCTTATCTTTGAGACAAGATCTCTCAGTGATGCTGAAGCTCACTGACACTAGATGAGCTGGCTAACAAGCCCGAGTAATACTGCTGCCTCTGACTTCCTAGTGCAGGCTTTATACATGTGAAAGACCACCAGAAACATTCAGAGACTCAGGACTGCACAAGCACTTTGCCAACTGAGACATCCCCCAACCTACACATTCTTCTGAAACAGTTTTATTAGCTATATGTAACTATATGTAACAATGGGTTAATTATTGCAGTTTTATACATTTATAATGTGTTTTAATCCCTCCCCATTCCTGCTATGACAGACCAAACTTACTCCACCTGGGACCGGCCTCCATCTTAAAGAAAAGTCACAGAGTGTGAGAACTTGACCTGCAGCAGAACTCAAGGTGCACACACCACCAGGTACCTCAAAGCTTCTTCTTGCCCAGAGTTACTCCATAGCTACTTCCTAGCAACAGCTAATCAAAGCCTAGTCTGATTGTTTCTGATGTACTTTCAGACCGTTTGTGATTGTATATGGCCTTGCTTCAGAGGGCACACCTGTTGGCTTATAGTCATTCTATTACATGTTTAGGGTACTGGACACCCCTTTCCTTACCCCCCCCCCCTTTGCTCTTACTTTCCTACAAAAACTTGTCTTCCTGACGGTTCTGGGCTGCTCTGCCCTCCCTCCCTGTTCTGCTGTGTCAGGGTGGGGTTGGAGGAGAGTCCAAGCCCGAGCTTGTAAAAAGTGACCCTGATGCTATTATGGCTCCTTGGTGGTCTTTGGGGTTCACTAATACCCTGGCAGCACAGCTAATCTCTTTCCTCTTTGCAGCTAGCATTCTTTCTACATCTATGTATCTTTCTTCTGAGTGCATGTGACCCAGTAAGTTTCACTAGAGCTGTTTACAAGAGTATTAGTAAAACTTTATTTCCAGTAGCATGGCACCACCGGTTAATATTACACTGAAGAAAATGTATTTTCCTCTCCCATAACCCTTTAACTGGGATTAAGTCCTCAGGGAGTTCGGATCCACTTGAAAACTCTCTCTTCCAATGACAAAGTGTTGACTGACACAATTTTCTGAAGAACTTGCATTCCAGATTCCTTTTAGTATTACTCAAACCACATCTATATCCTCACTACTCATGATGAACTACTATAGAGGCATTAAGTCCTTGTGCTTACAGATAAATTCTAGGGAAAACAGGAATGTTAATTACACAGGATTGTCTCTTCAAACAGGTGTATAAGCAGTTTTCCACCCAGAAGGCTGGAAATGGACACGGCTAATCACCTGGTGACCTCTGCACTATCTCTAGGGTCAGGCCACAGGTGCCCCACTCCAAGTGTAGGCCTTAAGCTTTATTGGGCACACAGAATTGTGTTTCAGCACTTAACTTTTTTTCTAATTCTAACTGTACTCAAATATGCAGAAAATAAACTATCTAGTGTCAAACACCATGTACTGATCCATATTGAGCCAGATTTCCTCCTTGCCTCATACAGATCAACACTCTGTTAGCCAAGGTGTTTGCAGAGACCACGCCTCATCCACACCCCCACCCTTTATCCACCACCCCCACCCTTTATCCACCACCCCCACCCTTTATCCACCACCCCCACCCTTTATCCACCACCCCCACCCTTTATCCACCACCCCCACCCTTTATCCACCACCCCCACCCTTTATCCACCACCCCCACCCCTGGCAAAGTGGCAATTGTGAAATTGTTCTCTTATGTCAGCACTGTTCTGGGAGAAGGATGAAACATTTGTGGGCTTGGTCCCATCTAGTATTCCTACAACACACTCAAATTGAAAAACACGCTATTGTTTTTCAAAAACTGTATTTTTGAGAGAACCACTGGTTTGTTTTTAACTACTGAAAGCAAACTGTGATTCTAGACACGCAAAACATTCTTTTAGCTTTTAAAATAATGCACCCATGCCAGGTAGCCTATTTGTTTCTTTTTGATTGAATTCCTCTTCAGCAAAACAATTATAAATGTAAAGACAAGTAAACAATGTTTTTGAAATGCTCTGTTACTATAAAGAATGTGCAAGATAAAATAAATATTGTTTAAAAATGCATCTCTTCAAATGTCAAGGTTGTTAGTACTACATATAGTGTTAGCTATGAATAGAAAAAAGTGGATTTTAAAAGAATAATTATTTACCATGATCATCCTTTGAAATGAATTTCAACTCCTGAATTCAAGCATTTTACATAGATGGTAGTAAACATTCCAGTGTAGAAACAAATGAACTTGTGATATAGATCATTTTATGAGGAGGGTCATAAAACTTATCATACCCTATTAGTAGCAAAAAATTAATTTATTAGTGAAGAAATGCTGTCATAAGTAAGAGAAAAATGTAAGTTATGCTAAAAAATAGCTTTATATATTTTACCATAACTAACGAGGTTTTTCATAGTGTTAAGCACCATTTTGGTAGATGCTCAATCACTAGCTCAGTTTTTCTCATTGATGAATGTTGATTAAACAAATGAATTACAGTGTGAGACACCTAGAAACTGTGTGGCAATGCAAATCAATAAACTTCTTAGCAAAATTTGTAAAACATGGAACTGAAGAGTCAGAGCATCAAGAAATAAAGTTAATGAAATAATTAAATATAATTTATATGCTTATAATTTATTTAAGAAAGACGATTAATAATTTTCCCTTAAACACGCCCAAGTGATATTCTTGTTTTCCTCTCAACTGACATATTTACAAGCCACTAGAAGTGACCCACATTGAACTAGAGCCTTTGTATGGTTATTTGTTAAATTTCAAAATGTGTTAATAAGCTGGGCATGGCTTATTGGCTGAGGGTTGATGGTTTTACTTAACATACCATGGTCTCAATAGAGCTGACCTCATTCAAAAGCTAAGGGTTTAAGTATTGATTCAGATAACGTAGCCTCAGTGTGGGAAAATCTTCTTCCTGGGAAAATTCTATTGAATCTCCTATATTACAGTAGAGGCTTAGGCAAGAAAGTAGGATTTCCATGGCTGTTATCTAGGCCACAACTAGAGGAAAACACATACATATACCAACATGAAAGCAAATACATGAGGCACAATCTGATAGAAATTAATGGAGAATCAGTTCAAAAATAATGATTGCAGACTTCAATATTGCACTACTAATAATCCATAGAATCTATAGGCAAAATATCAACAAGGAAACAAAACTTGAACAAAAAACATTGACCAATGCCTACCTACCTGCCTACTCACCTGCCTATCCAACACCCATGCAATAACAGCAATGTACACACAGAAAGTCTTTCAGGCCAGCCTATGGGCTTTACTACAAGACAAACTGTATTTTTAGCTATTTCAGTCTAAAAAAACTAAAAAGGTCATCTCTAAAAATGGAATGGAATTAAAAAATACTAACAGAGAAATTTTAATTCTTTGATATATATTAATTTTAAAAACACTCCCCTGCAAACCAAAGAATGGATTTAAAAAGAAAATTACAAATTATTTTGAGCTAAATTAAACTGAAGGCATAACATATACAAACTTATTAAGTACTGTACAGGTTAATTTTTATCAACTACACACAAACTAGGAGCACTAGAGCAAAGGAACCTCAGCTGAAGACATGCCTCCATCCAATTTGTCCACGGGAATGTCTATAGAGTATTTTCTTGATTCATGATTGACCTGTGAAGGCGAAACCCACTGCAGGGTCCCAGGACAGGTAGCCTTGGGTATATAAGAACATAAACTGAGCTTTCCCCTTTCACATTAGCATGTCCATTGGTGTCTTCCTTATTCAGGTGATAATTAGGAAGCCATGTTTGTGATACTCCATGGGTGTAGCTTCTTTGACATTTCTACTAGACATAATCTCACAACAAACTGTTTTCCTGGCTTTTAGAATCTTTTCTACTCCCTTCCACAATAATCTCTGAGCCTTGGTTGTAGGAGTTGTGTTATAACTGCATTAGCTTGGACTCTGTATTTTAGTTAGTTGTTTTCTATAGTGGTCTCCATATGTTACAAAGAGAAGTTTCCTTGATGAGGTATAAGAACAAAACTTGTCTTTGGGTATAAAGGCAACTATTTAGAATATAGTTAATGACTGTACTGATTTAGTAAAGTATACTTTACTAAAGTCAACTATAGGCTCTCCTCTAAGATCCATTTCACTAGGCCTAAGGAGTTGGAACCAAGGCCTCAACTCTAGACAAAGAACTATAGGCAACTAAGCAATTCTGAGAATGAGATAAATTGTCTCTCCCTGGGGAAAAAGCAAAACAATTGGTTCTTTAATATCAATGTTCAACCCTGAAAACATATATGTACAAGTAACATTATATATCCTGAACAAATTGTATTCATGTTAGGAAGAGGTGAATATATAACATATGTATCAAATATTAACCAAAATAGTCCAAGAGAGAGCAAGGTGTATGTGTTGGGGGAGGGGTCACATTGGAGGAGTTGAATGGGAAGGCTAACATTACATAATTATATTGTAATCTCAAATTTTTTAATTAAATATTTTTCTATAAAAGGAAATTTGAGCAAGCCACAGAGAGCAAGATAGTAAGTAGTATCCTTTGGTTGTCTCGCCTTCAGTGCCTGCCTCTGGATTCATGCCTCAAATTTTTGCTGTGGATTCCCTGGAAGATAGACTACAGCCTAGAAGCATAAGCTGATAAAAGACCTTTTGCTTTCAATTTGGTTTTAGTTGCAGTATTTATCGTCACAAACAAAAGCAAACTTCAACAGTTTATAGTCAGATATATGATAGCAAAATTCTCAAAACATATAAACAATAAATTCCTATGTTAAAATAGAACATCTGGGTCTGGGAGCAGAAGTCAGTGATAGAGTGCTTGCCTAGCAAACACAAGGCCCCAGTTTTATTCTCTGCTAACACAAAAACAATCAAAACAGAATAGTAATCAATAACTTAACTTTTCATCTTAAGATTCTAGATCTTAAAGGCAAGTTAAATAAAACAAACAGAAAAAAAAACAAAGGAAGCATGTAAAAACATCAGAATGAAACTAAGTAATAGAGGAAATGGAACAATACAGAAACTTTATAAGGTCATTTCTTGCAAATTATCACAAAATGAAAAACTTTACCTAGGCCCAGCCAGGAACTGACCAATGCAGATACAGATGCTTAGAGCCAACCATCAGACTGAGCTCAGAGAACCTGGTGGGGAAGCTGGCAGAAGTCCTGGAGGCATGGAGGGGGATTGCAACCCCATTGGAAGAACAACACAGGCTTGCCTGACCGCACAGTTTTCCCAGAGACTAGACCACCCACCAAGGAGTGTGCCTAGAGGGATCCATGACTCCAGATACAAATGTAGGAGAGGATGGGAGGACCTTGGTCCCAGGGAGGTTTGATGCCCCAGAGTAGTGGGATATTGGAGTGGTGGGGTAGGAGAGTGAGTAGGGGAGCACTCTCATACAGGTAAAAGTGAGGAAGGAGGGAAGATGTGTGGTGGGGGTTGGCAGAGAGGTAACTGGGAAGTGGGATATCATTTGAGACAGAAACAAATGGAATGATTAATAATAATAAAATAAATTTAAAAGAACAATTTTATCTAGAATGACAATGAAGAAAAAGATGTTACAAATTATTTAAAGTGCATATGAAATAAGAGGTACTACCATCTACTACAGAATAAAAGTTACCAGAAAATACTATTGCCAACTAAATGCCCAAATATCAGCTAATTTATGTAAAATGTACACATTCCTAGAAAAGTACAAACTGTGAAAACTGACTTAAGAAAATTAAAAAAGAACAGTCTAGATAAACCTATAACAAAAACAATAATGTGTAGCAATAAAACCAAAACTCAGCATAGGAAGCTCTGGCCTAGATGGCTTTACTGGTAAATAATGTAGAAAGAAAGAAAGAAAAATTTTCATAATTTCATCATAATTACTTCCAAAATAGTGTTATGAGGCTAGCATTACGCTGAAACCAAAGCCAAATAAAATAAATATATTATATATAAATATAATTATAAATAAAATAAATATAAATATATAATAGTCATTTATTATTATTATTGCTATTGTTGTTATTAACATACACACATATTCTGGGTGTTGGTGGTACATACCGTTTGAGAAGTTGAAACATAATATAACTTCAAAGCTGATCTGAGCTATATAATGATGCTTTTTCTAACACAAAACAAAAGGACAGAAAGAAGAAAACAAGAAGAAAGGAAGAGAAGAAGAGGAAGAAGAGGATTTAAGATGATAGCTGTGGTTTCAATAAGAGCAGTACACACACACACACACACACACACACACACACACATACACACACACACAGGCTCAAAAATTTGCATGCTTAGTCCTCAGTTGATGAACATGGAAGGTGTGGCCTTCTTAGATGAAGTATAAAAGTGTGTCACTGGGGTGGTCTTTGGAGTTTCAAAAGTCCACACCAGCCCCAGTGTCTACGTCTCCATTTCCGTCTATGTGTCCCTGCCAGGCAGCCCACACTGTTTACAGATGAGGATATTAAACACACAGCCATTGCTCCTACATTTTGACTTTCTGTGTGCAGCTTTGCTCTGCACTATGATTATGATGGACTAAGCCTCTGAAATTATAACCAAGCCCCTGATTAAATGTTTCTCCCATATGTTATCTTGGTCATAGGGTCCCTTCACAGCAATCGGGCAGTAATTAAGACAGTGGAAAACCAAATCCAACAATGTTAGCTGGATTTGTGTCAGACCTTATCTTCCCCTTTGTGGGTCCCTGATTGGCAATTCTAGAGAACAGAGGGAGACATTTGACGACTTTGGGTATGAACATGTATGGTTAGGGGTGTCTGAATCTGTGTCTGCCAGTCCAGGAATTTATGTGGGATTGTCACCATTTTTCATTTTAGGTGCTATATCTCTTCTATGTCATTATCTGAGATCTCTCTCACTCATATCTTTGGGGTCATACTGAGGCTAAATGCCAGCACTGACCAATAAAGCAAGGCAAAGGTGGGAATCTGGGACTCACTAAATATCTTTCCTCGATCCTCCAGGGTGAGCAGAGATGTGGCTAAGAACATTTGCAAGAACAAGATGAATTTAGGGTAGTGGGGACATGCAGGCTAGGGGTCTAAAGCCCAACCAGGCTGGATGTGCTACAGTCTCCTGCCTTTCCCTGAACTCTCCCCCTGTGGAAGGACTGAGGAAATAATTGAATGGCATTGAGGTGACACATAGGATCCTCCCCCCCCTCAAGCTCACACTCCCTGTTGTTTGTGTTCCTGGCCTCCCTTTCCTGTGGAGCTCTCTGCCAATCCCAAGCCCATAAATTTTTTTGCCAAACATTAGTTCCTGTAGATGATCCTTTCTCTGTCCACACAACTAAAGCAATGATGGCAACACGTGCTGCTGAGAGCAGGGATTTTCTTTTCTTCAGAAACTGTCTTTATTACAGAAAACTTAGTTTCATGTAATATCCTTTCAGGAAAGTATGAAAAATAAATCAGATTTTTGTTCCATTATTCAAACATATGTACTGATGAGGGAGGGCAAGGAGAGGAAGTAAACCCTTCAAGTTTTGAACTAGAGACAAACATAATTTCATAGCACTGTAGGTGCAAGAAATGTATGTGTCACGTACACTGAGCGCTCTACAGGCTGTGTTCTCTGTCTTTGAGCTCTGGTCAGCAGGCAAATCCTGGGAGTTAAAATGGTGGCCCGCAATCCCGCCTGGGGCTTGCGGAAAGTCTTTTCTGTTTGTTTGTTTGTTTGTTTGTTTGTTTGTATGTTTGTTTGTTTGGGGTTTTTTTAATTAGATATTTTCTTTTTTTAAATTTCTGTTATCCCCCTTTCCTCGTTTCCCCTCTGAAACACCTCATACTCCCTTCCCCTGTTCACCATCCCTCCCACTCCTGCTTTCCTGTCCTAGCATTCCCCCACACTGGGACATCAAGCCTTCACAGGACCAAGGGCCTCTCCTCTCATTGATATCCGACAAGGTACTCCACCCTGGTGCCAGGTGGGCGTTGGGCTGTGAGAAGCCACAGGACCATGCTCCAGAGATGGGGAAGCACAGTCTGAGGTTTCATGCTCCAGAGATGGGGAAGCACAGTCTGAGGTTTCCGGGGAACTGTTGAAGTTGGCTGGGGGATTCCAGCACTCACAGAGGCAGATGATAGGTTCTCAGGGTCCTAGACACCACACTCACTGCTGGACGCAGGAGAAGAGCTGAGAATGGAGTTGGGGCCCTGCAAGGGAAAAGGGCAGGAGGAGAGCTCGGGCTGGTTCCATTGTGGAGGAGAGAGACCTTTGGCTTGCTCTGCAGCTTGGCTTGGTGGAAACCATGTCTGGAAACTGAGAGAGGCCTTCTGCATGAGATTAGATGTGCTCATTAGAGGAAGACCGGTTCCATGGCTCTAGCACGACAGGTCCGATGAAAAGAGGCAGTCTATGTTTTTTAAAGCATTTATTGTCATGGTGGAGAGTTGCGATGAGTGAAACTGTACCCCCTTTCTCAGGGCGGGCCTGAGGTTTAATAACTTTTGCAGGAAGGCGTTTTGGGGAAGGGGAGCTTAATTGTCTAAGCCCTTTAGGCCTTTAGGTACCTCATTAAAATGGAGATCTGTCTTAAGGCTAGTGATCTGTGGTCACATCCTCTACTTGTCAAGGGGCGCGGGGCTTTGCCTTTATGTGACTGATGGACACAGAGCTATGGAGCAGAGAGTTGTGGCCTCCTGTCAGGAGCCTGGGGTCTAGGAGCATAGCCAAAGCCTGCCATTCCTTGCAGGATTATCTCCTGCTGGGTCACTGGGGTTTAAACCTAGGTCAACCAAAAAACAGGCTGCTTTTCATGGTCGCATAAAACCCTTCTCAGCTTCTGCTCCAAGGACATCCAAATACACACCTTCCATTAATAGTAGAAAATTGATAGGGCTGCCTGAGTCACAGAGGAAGATGGAGACAAAACAGAACAAAAAAATATAACAGTTTGAGGGAAAACTATTACCCAAGAATTCAGTCTTAAAATATATTATCTTGCTTCATTTAGTTTACTTTCAAGACAAGAGAAATACATTTTTAGATAGAAAACTGGTACATAAATATTCCTCTAGTAGTCTGCCCTCTAAAAAGTTGCACTCACTAAGAGATAAATCAAAATAAAAATACAAGTAAGTAAGAGTTGTTGGTATAGAAAGAGCAAGAGTACACACAGAAAGCGGGAAGGCATGAATTTAAGGGTAAAGGTAGCTATAAATATATAAAATCCTCCTTGACAAAAGAATTTGGAATAGATGGACACAAAATGGAACATTACAAAGAGCATATAAATTTAAAAGTAATAAACTGGGTCTAAAGGCATGTAATCACCAAAGGAAGATGGCTTTTGAGGGAGTAGAATTGAAAAAAGAATAACCCATGTAAATCAGTGCACCCAAAATATCAAAAATTCGGCAAAAAACAGTGAATGGAAGTGGGAAATAAAAACTCAGGTTCAAAAAAGAAAATAGCCATAAGTCCAGCATTTGATCTATATCGTCAACCAATTTTAAGTTTGCTACTACCAGGAATGGGAAACTTCTAGAAATTAAAGTTTCCTCCCTATTTCTTAAAACATAAAGATGTAACTGGAGACCACTAAGATGCCTCCAAGGAATTATTATAGTAAGAAAACAAGCTGCAAAACAGGGCAAAGGAAAGCGGTTGGAGCTGCGTCATCAGCACAGAGGTTGAGCCGGAATATGGTTGTGTATGGTGTGTCCTGTTGGTTTCCATAGATGGGTAGTGTCAGAACTGCTTAAGTTCAGTACAAACTTGATTTCATAGATACAAGGCATCATATTTTTCTCCTTTTACATAGGGGATTTCACATATACATGTTAAAAGTGTATATAATTTAAGCATGTACTTGAGTCTCTTGTAACAGGGAACTCACAGAGTGTGTCAGCACACCCAAGGGTAGTCACAAACTTGCCTCCTAACAGCATAAAATAATTTTCCTGTTTCTTCTACAAATAAAAGGTGCTTTGTACATGGTTTTTGTCTGCCTTCATTAAGTTTTATGCTGCCAGACTCACCCACACTTATGTACACACTCAAGATCACTCATTTTCTTTGCTGTTTAATGTTACCTTTCAAGCCTTTCAAACTTTATTGCCTCTTTATCTTGCTGTTGGTATATACTCTGATGAATTTCAACTTGGGCTTTTAGAAAATATTGCCATGAACTTTTTGGTAAAGTTGATTGTACCAGAGGGCTTGCTTTCGAAATACCAATGTATTTTAAAATGACTGCTATTTTAAAGAAAATATACACAAAATATAAGGGTTGCCTTTTATACTTGATATTAATTTGTGAGAAACAGTTAAGTAGGTACTTAAAACTGAAGTCGGCCACGTTTGGCAAGGCATTGCTGTAATCCTAGCATTTGGAGTCTATGGAAGAAGTACAAAGTTCATAGCCAGCCTTGCCTACGTAGCAAAACTATGTCTCAAAAATATAAAACCAAACCAAACAAAAAAACTGCCACTCCACCCAAATAAAGTAGTGAGCATATGGCCATGCACTACAAAACAAGTTTGACTTTTCTTTTTTCAGTAGAGAACATCTCTATAGTGAAAACATACTCAACATATCAGACATCAAAGTGTATCAAAGTATCATGCTCCTAAAAATAGCAGGAAGAGCATTTGCACATGCACACACACCACCACCACCACCACCAACAACAACAACACCAACACCACCACCACAGAATACACATACAACACAAACCACAGAACTGCACATGCTACAAACCACTGAGCATGCACACATGTACACATACACACATACACACCCCACAAACCACAGAGAACACACACACAGAGCACACAACACTGGAGGGAAAAAAGACAATTAAGGGAACCTGGAAAGTAAGGATTTTAAAGAATAAGTCACAAGAAGTAATCATACTTTTCTCCACATTTGGACCATGAGAGACATTCGTATGATTGTATTTTATTTCCCATAAGCCCTGAAAGAACTTTGAATGCTATGTTATCAATAAGAACAGGTCTAAATAAAGTTTCCAAAAGAATATAAGATTGAAAGAGTCAGGGACAGTATTTCTCAAATCAAGACAAAGCACCACCTATACACAGAAATCATAAGCAGAAATTTCCAGAGCCTGCTAGAGTGCTTCCATTTGTGATCATAATAACCATTTTATGCCTTGAAACATGCAGTAATTTTTAAATCCTCCCCTCTCAGATAAAGACAAGTCAAACCAGGAAAGAACAATGGAGCTCCCAGGAGCAATACAGATCAATAGGTGGCTCAGCAGATACTGTACCTTACCAGGTGTTTGGGTCCTATGTGATTTGATGAAGCAAGTGTCTGTGTTAAACATATATACCCCAGAGGATTTCTTTTCAAAACTGAACATTTTTGAATGTTCAGTTCATTCTGCCCTCCTGCAATAGGCTGAGTGCTGCCCTACTCCCTACAAAAAGATATGTTCATTACATATCTTTTACATTACATATAATGTGATGGTAACATGTCTGGACATGTTACCATCACATTATTTAGAAAGAAGGTCTTTGTAGAAATAATTGTTGATGTTACCTCATCCAGTCAGTCTTTGTAGAAGACAAGGGCTAAAAAAGGCAGAGGTAAGAGAGTCATGTGGGATCTGAAAAGAAGACATATGTCTGGGAGGATAAAAGCATTTGCTAAACAAGTATGAGGATCTGAATTCAAATCCTAGTAACTGTGTAAAGAAATGGACAGAGTTCTCTCTTTTGCAGCATATATACTAATATTAAAATTATATGGCAAATATTAGCTTGGCCCCTGTGAAAGGATGACATGCAACCTAATGAAGCATTCCATATTTTTTAAATAACAGGAACTAAAAAATCACTGGTCATTAATATCTCTCAATATCTACAATTCTGCAATAAAAAGACATGGGACAACAAAGTGGTTGCTTAAACAGGAACCATCATTCTGCTGATCCAAGAAACATACTTCAGCAACAATAATAGGCATGACCTTAGATTAAAGGGCTGGGAAAAAATTTCTCCAAGCAAATGGACCCAAGAAACAAGCTGGAGTAGCCATTCTAATATCTAATAAAATAAATTCATTAATAAAATTAAAAACTTCAAAAATAAAAATTCTAATAAAATAAACCAACGTTAATCAAAAGAAGTACAGGAGACTCCATGTTCATCAAAGAAAAATTCAAGCAAAATGATGTCTAAATTCTGAACATGTAAGCTACAAATTCAAGAGAACCCACATTTGTAAAAGAAACATTACTAAAGTTTAAATCACACATCGAGCCCCATACATTAATGGTGGGAAACTTCACCCCACTCTCACCAGTTGACGGATCACTGAGACAGAAACAAAACAGAGAAATAATGAAACTATAAGAGTTTATGAAACAAATGGATCTCACAGATAGCTGCAAAACATTTCACCAGAAGACAAAAGAATATAGATCTTCTCAGCACATCATGGAGCCTTCTCCAAAATTAACAATATACTCAGTCACAAAGCAAGCCTCAACAGGTATAGGAATGTTGAAAGAACACATTCCATCCCATCAGGCCACCATGAGTTAAAGCTACACTTCTACAACAATAGAAACAACAGAAAGCCTACATGCTCATGGAAATTGAACAACTCTCCATTCACTGATCGCTAGGTCAGAAAAGAAATACAGAAAAAAAATTAAAGATTTTCTAGAATTTAATATATATGTAAGCACAATATATGCAAACATGAGACACAATGAAAGCAATGCTAAGCTGAAAGTTCATAGCACTAAGTGCCTTCAGAAAGAAATTGGAGATTTTTCATACTAGCAATTTAAAAGTATACCTGAAAGGTCTAGAAAACAAAACAAAAAAGCAAACAAATCCAAGAAGAGTAGATAGCAGAAAATAATCAAAATCAGGTTTGAAATTAAGCAATTAGAAACTAAGAAAACAATATAAAGAGTCAATGAAACCATGAGCTGGTTCTGTGAGAAAATCAATAAGATAAACCAACCTCTGTCCAAACTAACTAAAAGGCCAAGAGACAGTATCCAAATTAACAAATTCATAAATGAAAAGGGAAACATAACAATAGACACTGAGGAAATCCAAAGAATGATTAGGTCTTACTTCAGAGGCCTGTACTTCACAAAATTGGAAAATCTAAATGAAATGGATGACTTTACAGATGGATACCACTTACCAAAGTTAAATTCAGATCATGCAAACTGTTTAAACAGCCTTATAACCACCAAGAAAATAGAAGTAGTCATGATTTTAGTACAGATTTCTATCCGACTTTCAAAGAAGAGCTAATACCAATACTCCTCACACTATTCCATAAAATAGGAACAGAAGGAATATTGCCAAACTCATTCGAAGAATGAAGAAGAAGGCAAACTTGTACAACCACTCTGAACATCAATTTGGCAGCTTTTTAGAAAACTGGGAATGGTTTTATCTTGAGACCCAACTATACCACCTCTTGGCATATACCCAAAAGATGTTCCACAATCCCACAAGGACACTTGCTCAACTATGCTCATAGTAGCTTTATTCATAATAGCTAGAAACTGGAAACAACCTAGATGTCCCTCAACTGAAGAATGGATAAAGAAAAAAATTTAAATAATAGAATTTACATAATTCCATTTACATAATGGAATACTGCTCAGCTATTAAAAACAAGGACATGAGTTTTGTATATAAATGGGTAGAACTAGAAAATATCATCCAGAGTGAGGTAATCCAGAACCAAAATGACACATATGGTATATAATCACTTAAGTGTAGATATTAGCTATCAAGTCCATACACTAAAATCCACAGACCCAAAGAAAGCAAATAACAAGTATAAGAAGAATTCTTGAATGTTTCTCAGAAGGTAAAATAAAATAGATATCAGAGGTGGATGGAGTGAGGGAACTGTGTGGGAGAGGGAGGTTAATGGGGATGGGGGATCAGGTACAGGGAGTGCAGGTAAGAAAGAACAGAAATTAGTGGTGGGCATGGTAAGCATCTCTAGGACATGCCAGAGATCTGGGACAGAAGATGCCCCAGGGAGTCTATGGGAGTGGCTACCTAAGTCTTATAGCATTGGAAGATATCAAGCATGACCTCCTGTAGCCAGGGGAAGACGATGAACAGCAACCCACCCATGAAAACACTGACCCAAAATATGTCCTATGAACAAGATGTGAAAAGACAAACATGGAGCAGAGAAGGGAATGGGCAACCCATGACTGGCCCAAATTGAGATCCATTCCATTGTCAAGAACAATCCCTAACATTATTTATGATGCTTTGTTATACTTGCAGACCTGAGCATAACTTAACTCTCCTCTGAAAATCTCCACATAGCAGTCAATGGATACAGATAGAGAGACCCACAGTCAAACATGAGGTGGAGCCCAAACTTGTGAAAAAGTTGGGGGAAGAATTGAGGCACTGGAACAGAATATGGACTTCATAGGAAGACTGACAAAATAAACTAACCTGGACCCATAGGAACTCCCAGAGACTGAACCACCAACCAAAGAGTGAGCTTCAGCTGGACTCATGGTCCCTGCACATATGTAACAAATATGCAGCTTGGTCTTCATGCAGGTCCACCAACAATTGAGCAGATGCTGTACCTGAATCTGTTGCCTGTCTGTGGTCCCATTCCCCTAAATAGGCTACCTGCTTCACCTCAGTGGGAGAGGATGTGCCTAGCCCTACAGAGTCTCCATGTGCCTAGTCCTATGGGATGGGGTGGGGTGATACCCAGGGGCGTCTCCTCCTTTTCAGAGGAGAAGGGGGATGTGAGGGGGAGGAACTTGGGGGTGGGAATAGAGGAGGTAGATATTGGGATGTAAAGTGAATAAATAAATCAATGAGAATAAAAGAGAAAGATGAGCATGTCCAGGCCTGCCTGCAATGGTAGTGCTGTAGAGTTTAGGAACAGAAGATCTGCATTTCTTTACAGACCCTGTCTCAGGGAAATAAAGCAGAATGGGATAGAATGGTCCACTCAATACCCTCCTCTGACCTCTGGACATACACCTTTCTATCTGCCTCCCTTCCTCTTCTTCCCTTCTTCTACTTAAGTTCTCTCTCTCTCTCTCTCTCTCTCTCTCTCTCTCTCTCTCTCTCTCTCTCTCTCTCTCTCTCCCCCCTCTCTCTGGTATAACTGGAAAAATGCTAATATGTGATTATGAAGACAATAGTTGAAGGGGAGCAGTCATGATTTTAGGAATGCTGGGAGCCACAGGAGCTGAAAGATGCAGGAAATAATCCTCCCCTTGGGATTTAAGAGGGAGAACCACCTGCAGACATCTCAGTTTGGTATTTCTGGTTTCTAAGACTATGACAGAAGAAGCTATTTTAAGATGCTACATTTGTGATAACTCATTATACAAGCCATGGGAGAGTAATAGGCACCCATCATCCATCTAACAGTAACAGACAAGCTGTAGCCCTTTATGTCCTTTTTTAAAAGAAAACTGTGAAATGTTTACAGATTAAAAGACCATATTCATTATGAAATTATGCAATATAAAACTAATTATATATGTAAAATCACAGGACCAAGCATAATTAAGTTCCTATCTTCTCTGTGTGTCACTCATCAATTTTTTGATTGCTGTTTTCTCATTTAATTTTCTTCACAGTCCCTGTGTATTGTACTATGAGTGTTTTGCCCAAAGCTATAATTTTTATAAAAATTATTATATATTTCATTGTACATTGCATTGTAGTAGAATTATATATATAATATATATATTAGTATGCATCTCAGATAAATATTATAATTGTGCATTTTACATTTTAAAAGTAAGTAAACTTTGAATGTTAAATCTCCAGCTATAAATATAAAATATAAAATATCCTTATCAATGATAACATTTTCTTACCTTAAAATGTATGTCTGTTATCTTCATATTATAGTAAATGGAAATAAACTTATCAATATACAAAAATATAACTGTACAATAATCTTGAGTTTGTACCTAGCACACTCTATCGACTGTTAGAACTGATGAATTCTAATTAATATCATAAATTACTCAAAATAAACATGCCATGAGCAGTAGTCATAAAAGTTCTAGGTTTTGTCATCATGGACAACAAAATTTTTGTGCATCCCATTTTTAGCTATTAGGATGATTTGGAGAAAAAGATTCAGAAGCTAAGAGAACTTTCTGCTCTTCCAGGGACCCAAGTTTTGCTCCCAACATCCATAGCACAGGGCTCACAATTGTCTGTTTTCTCCAGTTCCCAGGAATCTGATGCCTTCTTCTAGACTCTTTGGGCATCTGCACTTACTTGGAACATATTAACACACACACACACACACACACACACAAAAACATGCATGCATGTACATATGCACGTAACGCGTGCATACACATACAATAATTTCAAAGATGTAGAATATGTAGAATGATTTTATAATTTTAATATATATTTTACACTGACTAATGAGATTTAATTGTTCTTATTTCTTTATTATCCATTTGAGTGGACTAATGGTGCAATCTATTTTGAAATCTTTTGTTACCTTGCCTGCTAATTTTGTTCTGATATCTATAATTTCTTCATAAGCCTTTCCATCCAATGGTGAGTCCTTATGGCATTTTTTTCATTTTGATATAGTCCAATTGTTTATTTCTCTGTTCCGTTTCAGAATTCTTTGGAAAATCTACAAATTTAATATAAGAGTCTGGTACTTTTACTTCTAAAAGTTTCATTGCCTTTCTCTTTAAATTTGGTTATGTAAGCTATCTGGAATTGATTTCTTCACATAAGTGACATAAGTATTAAAATATCTTCGTTACATATGAACATATGAATTTCCTCCAAAATTTTTGTTTAAAAATCCATCCCTGGACACGCAGCTACTCAAATAAAGGTGGTTTTAGTGTTACTCTATTTTTCATGTCTTGTGCTTTTTTTTCTTCTGCCTTATTTCCCTGGCTGAGCTCTCTATGTTGAGTAGACTTACCAAGCCTTGTTGCAGACAGACACCAGGTCCCACAAACATCCATGACCTAGTTCCCAGAATTTGTGAATACATTGCCTTCTAAGACAAAAAGGATTCTATAGATGCAGGTAAAATGAAAGCATTTGTGACATAGAGATGATCCAACATAGTCCATGTAGGCCTAGTCTAAATGTGTTCTTAAAGAAGACATTTCCCAGCTGAAACCATTGTCACAGATTTTCCTAGTGGTGATGGTAACAGTTCTGAGACCAAGCTATGATAATGGTATATCTGTTGAAAATGAAAGAGAATGCCACTAGATAACAAATGCTAAACGCTTAAAACAAAAGCAAGTGAACTACCAAATTGTACCCAAAGAAATGTGTTCACTCTGAAAGCCTTCAGAAGTAGTACCGTGTCACCTTGTTATTTTCTATAAGTAAAAGCTTCCATGGGAAAATAAGCTTATCCTTAATAATTTCTTGATATGTGGTTCCACAAACTTTGGTGTATGTGCCATGGAAAGAATATTTATAATCCTTTGAAGGGATTAGTTTCTGCATGTGTTGTTAACTAGTTCCAAATGATTTCGATTTGGCATTTCAAATATTCTGGATTCTTTCAAAATGGTTCTAGACAATTTGCCTAGGGTTTTAATTCTTCTAATTTTGCTTTATCTTTTGAAGTTAAGTGAGAGCACAAAAGTATTCACACACAGTTAATAAAATTATTAAATGTATTTTCAGGATATAATATGATATTAAACACATATATACAAGTTGTACTGATCCAAATGGTAATTTGCATAGCCATCAACCTTGACATATATCATTTCTTTCTCTGAGAACATTCATATTCTTTCTTAGAACCATTTAGCTATTATGACATACACAATACATTGCAGATAACTAGACTCACTATGGTGGCTTGAATGGAATATTCCCCAATAAGTCTCGGCCATTTGAATGCTTGGGACCCAATGGGTGGCTGTGAAGGCTTAGGAAGCGTGTCCTTGTTGGAAGAGGAAACGTATGTGGCTAACAGTGAGCTTAAGTCTTGTAAGGTCTCCTGCCCTTCCCAGTGCGTTGTCCTCTCAGCTTTCTGCTTTTGGTCTGGAATGTACACTCTCAGCTAATGCTCCAGTTCCATGTCTACCTTTATTATCAACATGCTCATTGCATTACAACATGCTTACCTGTATCTCTTTACTTATCTGTCTATATGTAATGTGTATATATACATTTGTGTGTTCATGCTCACATGTGTGAGGGCTCAGGTGCACATAGAAGCTTGAGGATAACAATGGGTGTCTTTCGCAATTGCTCTGCACTTTATTGACTGAAGTTGAACATGGGGTTTGCAGATTGAACTACTTTAAGTAGTCAGCCTGCCACAGGAATCCTCTGTCTACTTGCTGTGACTACAAGCAGGCTACCTGGCAATCTCATAGGGAGTAGAGAAATGAATTCATGTCCTCACATTTGTGGAATGAATACTCTGTGTAAGAAGCCATCTCCCAGCCCTACTTGTGGATTTGGTAAGATTAAATTTTGTCTTAGGTATATATGTCTATTTTTAGTATATCTATATTACCTACTCTCAGATTTGCCTGGCTTACATTTTTGTCACCTTCCTTAAACTTACATGTTTATATATCTGAACCATGTTTCTTGCAGTCAAAAGGTTGTGTATCTTTGCTTTTAATAATCAATTAGTGTTACATTATTTAATCTGATAGATTAGGCTTTATTTAATTTCTGATGTATTTCATTTTATAATTGTCATAAAGTAGTATCTGTACTACCAGCTTTCGATCTTAACATACTGGTGTGCCATTTACTTCCTCATGCTTGAGTCTGTCTTCATGTGCATTAATTTAATACGTTTTAAACCTCACAAAACATTGTAAACATTTATATGCATTTATTGGTTCTTCTCATTACTTTTATTTCATTTCTATGTCTGCTTCTGAGATTATTTTTCCTTCTTCACTTAGCATTTTTTTAGTTGCAAATGTTCTCAAATAAATTTAAGTTTTGTTCATGTGGAAACATCTTTAATTTACCCTTAAAAATATTTTACGAGCCAAGGCAGTAGATTACTGTTAAAGTATTATTGCAGCATTTGAAATGCTCTGAATTCAATCATGACTAGTAGAAAGATATTCCTAGTGTGTGCAGATTCAGAGTGTTAAGTCAACTTTATTTTCTATTTTTGTTTAAAAGACATATTTCCATAGAATTCTGTTTTCCTTCATTTCTTTTGGAATGACAGCTGTCAGTCTTACAGATTTCCCATTTCAAGTGTATACCTTTTTTCTAATTTTTTTTTACAGCTTTGTCTTGTCCATGGATATTTACCATTGATAATGTAATGTGTCCTTTTCTCTATACCTTTATGATTGAAGTTCTAAGAATTATTAAATCTATGGAAACATTTTTCACATTTCTAGAAAATAAACAGCCATGATTTCCTATGGATTGTTTGCCGTGTTCTTTCCACCTATTGCCATGGGAACCTCAGCTGCACATGTGTTAACTAGCATGTTTTTGACATGCATCACATCTCTTTTGGAGTCAGATAGTTTCTGGGTTATTTTTTTCTCTGTGCTCCAGAGAAAACCTTTTTAGAGTGAAAATATCCACCCCCACTGTTTCTAGGTACATAAGAAGCATATCAGTGAGAGCTTCCTGGACTTGATGACCATTGGGCGGAGCTGAGCCCTCTTAAATCTGGCCTGCACCATTTCAAATACTGGGATCTCAGGCTGAATTAAAAAAGGAGACATCACTATGGAGTAAAAGTGATCTTCAATAGCAACAGAAACAACAGAAAACCCACATACACATGGAAACTGAACAATACTCTACTCAATGATACCTTGGTCAAGGAAGAAATAAAGAAAGAAATTAAAGACTTTTTAGAACATAATGAAAATGAAAACACAACATACCCAAATCTATGGGACACAATGAAAGCAGTGCTAAGAGGAAAACTCATAGCCCTGAGTGCCTCCAAAAAGAAAATGGAGAGAGCATACATTACCAGCTTAATGACACACCTGAAAGCCCTAGAACAAAAAGAAGCTATTTCGCCCAGGAGGAGTAGAAGGCAGGAAATCATCAAACTCAGGGCCGAAATCAATCAAGTAGAAACAAAGAGAACCATACAAAAAATCAACAAAACCAGGAGCTGGTTCTTTGAGAAAATCAACAAGATAGATAAACCCTTAGCCAGATTGACCAAAGGGCACAGAGAAAGTATCCAAATTAACAAACTTAGAAATGAAAAGGGAGATATAACAACGGAAACTGAGGAAATCCAAAGAATCATCAGATCCTACTACAAGAGCCTGTACTCAACACAACTGGAGAATGTGGAGGAAATGGACAATTTCCTTGACAGATACCAAATACCAAAATTAAATCAGGACCAACTAGACCATCTAAACAGTCCCATAATGCCTAAAGAAATAGAAGGAGTCATAGAAAGTCTTCCAATCAAAAAAAGCACAGGACCAGATGGCTTCAGTGCAGAGTTCTACCAGACCTTCAAAGAAGAGTTAACACCAATACTCTTCAAACTATTCCACAAAATAGAAACAGAAGGAACACTACCCAATTCCTTCTACGAAGCCACAATTACGCTGATACCAAAGCCACAAAAAGATCCAACAAAGAAAGAGAACTTCAGACCAATTTCCCTTATGAACATCGATGCAAAAATACTCAATAAAATTCTTGCCAACCGAATCCAAGAACACATCAAAACGATCATCCACCATGATCAAGTAGGCTTTATCCCGGGAATGCAGGGCTGGTTCAATATACGGAAATCCATCAATACAATACACTACATAAACAAACTCAAAGAAAAAAACCACATGGTCATTTCATTGGATGCTGAAAAAGCATTTGACAAAATTCAGCATCCCTTCATGCTTAAAGTCTTGGAGAGAACAGGAATTCAAGGCCCATACCTAAACATAGTAAAAGCAATATATAGCAAACCGGTAGCCAGCATCAAACTAAATGGAGAGAAACTTGAAGCAATCCCACTGAAATCAGGGACCAGACAAGGCTGTCCCCTTTCTCCTTATCTTTTCAATATTGTACTTGAGGTACTAGCTTGGGCAATTCGACAACATAAGGAGGTCAAAGGGATACAAATTGGAAAGGAAGAAGTCAAACTATCATTATTTGCAGACGACATGATCGTCTACCTAAGTGACCCAAAGAACTCCACTAGAGAGCTCCTACAGCTGATAAACAACTTCAGCAAAGTGGCAGGTTATAAAATCAACTCCAGCAAATCAGTGGCCTTCCTATACTCAAAGGATAAGCAGGCTGAGAAAGAAATTAGGGAAATGACCCCCTTCACAATAGCCACAAACAGTATAAAGTATCTTGGGGTGACTCTTACCAAACATGTGAAAGATCTGTATGACAAGAACTTCAAGACTCTGAAGAAGGAAATGGAAGAAGACCTCAAAAAATGGGAAAACCTCCCATGCTCATGGATCGGTAGAATCAATATAGTTAAAATGGCCATTTTGCCTAAAGCACTATACAGATTCAATGCAATACCCATCAAAATCCCAACTCAATTCTTCACAGAGTTAGAAAGAGCAATTATCAAATTCATCTGGAACAACAAAAAACCCAGGATAGCTAAAACTATTCTCAGCAACAAAAGAAAATCTGGGGGAATCAGTATCCCTGACCTCAAGCAATACTACAGAGCAATAGTGTTAAAAACTGCATGGTATTGGTACAGTGACAGGCAGGAGGATCAATGGAACAGGATTGAAGATCCAGAAATGAACCCACACACCTATGGCCACTTGATCCTCGACAAAGAGGCTGAAAACATCCAATGGAAAAAAGATAGCCTTTTCAACAAATGGTGCTGGTTCAACTGGAGGTCAGCATGCAAAAGAATGCAAATTGATCCATCCTTGTCTCCTTGTACTAAGCTCAAATCCAAATGGATCAAGGACCTCCACATAAAGCCAGACACTCTGAAGCTAATAAAAAAGAAACTGGGGAAGACCCTTGAGGACATCGGTACAGGGAGAAAGTTTCTGAACAGAACACCAATAGCGTATGCTCTAAGAGCAAGAATTGACAAATGGGACCTCATAAGGTTACAGAGTTTCTGTAAGGCAAAGGACACCATCAAGAGGACAGATCGGCAACCAATAAAGTGGGAAAAGATCTTCACCAATCCTACATCAGATAGAGGGCTAATATCCAATATATATAAAGAACTCAAGAAGTTAGACTCCAGAAAACCGAACAACCCTATTAAAAAATGGGGTACAGAGTTAAACAAAGAATTCTCACCTGAAGAACTTCAGATGGCAGAGAAGCATCTTAAAAAATGCTCAACTTCATTAGTCATTAGGGAAATGCAAATCAAAACAACCCTAAGATTTCATCTTACACCAGTCAGAATGGCTAAGATTAAAAATTCAGGAGACAGCAGGTGTTGGAGAGGGTGTGGAGAAAGAGCAACACTCCTCCACTGCTGGTGGGGTTGCAAATTGGTACAACCACTCTGGAAATCAGTCTGGCGGTTCCTCCGAAAACTGGGCACCTCACTTCCAGAAGATCCTGCTATACCACTCCTGGGCATATATCCAGAGGATTCCCCACCATGTAATAAGGATACATGCTCTACTATGTTCATAGCAGCCCTATTTATAATTGCCAGATGCTGGAAAGAACCCAGGTATCCCTCAACAGAAGAGTGGATGCAAAAAATGTGGTATATCTACACAATGGAGTACTATTCAGCCATTAGAAACAATGAATTCATGAAATTCTTAGGCAAATGGATGGAGCTAGAGAACATCATACTAAGTGAGGTAACCCAGACTCAAAAGGTGAATCATGGTATGCACTCACTAATAAGTGGTTATTAACCTAGAAAACTGGAATACCCAAAACATAATCCACACATCAAATGAGATACAAGAAGAAAGGAGGAGTGGCCCCTGGTTCTGGAAAGACTCAGTGAAACAGTATTTGGCAAAACCAGAACGGGGAAGTGGGAAGGGGTGGGAGGGAGGACAGGGGAAGAGAAGGGGGCTTACGGGACTTTCGGGGAGTGGGGGGGCTAGAAAAGGGGAAATCATTTGAAATGTAAATAAATTATATCTAATAAAAAATAAATAAAAAATAAAAAAGGAGACATTGGGTAAAGCACTTGTGGTCATTTCCTGCTGCCTCCTGACTGCGGGTGCAAGTGACCAGATACCCCATTCCCTACCATGCCTCCCCTGCCATGAGGAAATTTATACCTTCAGATCGTGGGTCAAACTAAACACTTCCTCCAGAAGCTGTCTTTGGCAGGGATTTGACCATTGCAATGAGAAAATTAATTAACACTGACTATTTTAGGTTACAACAACTGGGTTTCACTTTAATACAATTATGTATTATCTTTTTTTTAAACTAGAGACTGTGGCAATTTTGAGCCCATATTTTATAACTTTAATATCTGGATCATCGGTAGGTTGATTTGTTATCTCGTGCTCTTAGTTATTGAAATGTCTAATAATTTCCCATGGATTACTGGATGTTGCACAGGGAAAGCAAGGTTTTCTGAAGCTGTTTTCTTAGCTGAGCTGTAACTTCACTCATTCCGGGACTGAGATTTCCTAAGTTGAATTATCGGTTTTGTAAAGTTTCAATTTCTCAGACTCATCTCTACCACAGCCTGTAGCTTTCTGAGTAGTCTTTCAAAAGGAAGAATTTTTTTTCTCACCCATAAGAGTGTAAGAAACTTAGTTCTAGATTTGTGACCTTTCCGCCTAGCATTTCAACATTCCAACTTGTAGAGTTAAGAAACTGAGAAATTGTTCAGGAACTTTTCCCCTGTGCCCATGTCCTCAAGGGTCTTCCCCAGTTTCTTTTCTATTAGTTTCAGTGTGTCTGGTTTTACATGGAGGTCCTTGATCCACTTGGAGTGAAGTTTTGTACTTGGAGATAAGAGTGGATCAATTCGCATTCTTCTGCATGCTGACCTCCAATTGAACCAGCACCATTTGTTGAAAAGGCTATCTTTTTTCCACTGGATGTTTTTGGCTCTATTGTTGAAGATCAAGTGACCATAGGTGTGTGGATTCATTTCTGGATCTTCAATTCTATTCCATTGGTCCACTTGTCTGTCACTGTATCAATACCATACAGTTTTTAACACTATTGCTCTGTAGTATTGCTTGAAGTCAGGGATACTGATTCCCCCAGAATTTCTTTTGTTATTGAGAATAGTTTTAGCTATCCTGGGTTTCTTGTTATTCCAGATGAATTTGAGAATTGCTTTTTCTAACTCTGTGAAAAACTGTGTTGGGATTTTGATGGGGATTGCATTGAATCTGTAGATCGCTTTGGGCAAGATGGCCATTTTAACTATATTAATCTTGTCAATCCACGAGCATGGCAGATTTTTCCATTTTCAACAGCATTTCAACTTCAATTTCCTTCTTCAGAGACCTGAACTTCTTGTCATATAGATCTTTCACTTGTTTGGTTAGAGTCACACCAAGATATTTTATATTGTTTGTGGCTATTTTGAAGGGTGTCATTTCCATAGCTTATGCTTTAAGGTCAAGAATTGACAAATGGGACCTCATAAAATTACAAAGATTCTGTAAGGCAAAGGACACTGTTAAAAGGACAAAATGGCAACCATCAAAATGGGAAAGGATATTCACCAACCCCACATCTGATAGAGGGATAATATCCAATATATACAAAGAACTCAAGAAGTTAGACCCCAGGGAACCAAATAACCCTATTAAAAATGGGGTACAGATCTAAACAAAGAATTTTCACCTGAAGAAATTCAGATGGCCGAGAGGCACCTTAAGAGGTGCTCAACATCATTAGTCATTAGGGAAATGCAGATCAAAACAACCCTGAGATTTCACCTTACACCAGTCAGAATGGCTAAGGTCAAAAACTCAGGAGACAGCAGGTGTTGGCAAGGATGTGGAGAAAGGGGAACACTCCTCCACTGCTGGTGGGGCTACAAGATGGTACAACCACTGTGGGAATCAGTCTGGAGGTTCCTCAGAAAACTGGGCATGACACTTCCGGAGGACCCTGCTATACCTCTCCTGGGCATATACCCAAAGCATTCCCCGGCATGCAATAAAGACACATGCTCCATTATGTTCATAGCAGCCTTATTTATAATAGCCAGAAGCTGGAAAGAGCCCAGATGTCCCTCAAAGGAGGAATGGATACAGAAAATGTGGTATATTTACACAATGGAATACTACTCAGCAAATAGAAACAATGAATTCACAAAATTTTTAGGCAAATGGTTTGATCTGGAAAATATCATCCTAAGCGAGGTAACCCAATCACAAAAGAATACACATGGAATGCAATCTCTGATAAGTGGATATTAATTAGCCCAGAAGCCCTGAATACCCAAGGCACAAATTGCATAACAAATGACTCCCATGAAGAAGTATGGAGAGGGTCCTGATCCTGGAAAGGATTGATCTAGCATTGGAAGGGAATATAAGGACAGAGAAAAAGGAGGGAGATGATTGGAGAAGGGATGGAGAAAAGAAGGTTTATGGGACATATGGGGAGGGGGGATCCGGGAAAGGGGAAATCATTTGGAATGTAAACAAAGAATATAGAAAATAAAAGTATTAAAAAAAAAGAAACTGAGAAATTAGCTGGGCTCTGCTGGAGCATCGGGGGATAAAAACAGGCAAAGATCAGCCTATTCTACAGGGCAAGCCTAGGACAGCCAGGACTACATAAAGAAACCCTGTATCAGAGACAGAGGAGTAGGAAGAAGGGCAGGGGGGAAGAGAGGAATCATGTCTTAAGGACAAAAAATAGTTACATAATGTCCTTGCTTATCTGTCTCTCTTTTTATCATACTCTCATGATCTAGCTGTTTCTGCATCCACAAACTTCCATATACCCATGGCCTCATGGTTCCTGTTGGTTTCTTTCTGATCTGTCTGCTAAGTCTTCCCTGACTATGTATTTCCATGTCAAGTCCTTGCTCAGTTCTGAGGAAAAACAAATGCCTTCAGAAAAGAACAGCTACTTCAAGATTTCCTTCTCTCTAAGACTTTGAGCCCTTACCTCCTGGTTTTGCTATTATCTTCTAACCATCTTTTTTATTGTTCCCAGCAGGAAGTATCTTCTCCATCTGCTCATAGTTTGAATAGCTACAGTGTCAGAAGTATGTTGCAGCTAATTCCTCACAGCTCAGTGGAGCAGGAAACAGAGTAGATGACAGGAAGTGAGACAGTGAAACAGGACTATAAAACTCAGAACCCAGAACTCAGAAATTAAGTTCCTCTTAAAGATTCCACAACTTCCTCAGTAACACCAGGTAGAGATCAAATCTTTAAACACATGAGCTTGTGGAAAATTTGGTTTCAAACCTGGACAGACTGTTCAAGACCACCTCATACTATGAAAGGAACTTAGTATAACTATATAAGTTGCCATATCAGCTCACAGTTTCAATACCATTCAAACGTGTAAATGTTGCGGTCGTTGACTTACCTTTGCTGTTTAGAGCACCTGATGCTCTTACAGAGGACTGGTTTACTTCTCAGACCCACGTGGGAGCTTACCTCAATCTGTAACTCCAGTTTCAGGTATTCTCGCACAAAGTTATTGCTTTTGCAGGCACCAGTCACACACTACACAGACAATATTCAGGCAAAACACTTATACGCATGAAATAAAAATGAAAAAGTTATCTCTTGCCCCTTGGCTCTCTTGCTCTCTTGCTCTCTTGCTCTCCCTTCCCCCTTCCTTTCCCCCTCCCTCCCCCCCTGCTCTCCATGTGGTCATGGCCAGCCTCTCCTTCTCCCTTCTCTCCTTTCTGCCTTTCTCTGCCTCTACTACTCTATTAACTCCCTCATCCCCTCCCCATGCCCTAAATAAACTCTTTTATGCTATAAATAAATAAATAAATAAATAAATAAATAAATAAATAAATAAATAAATAAATAAATAAATGTGTAAGTACAGAGCTTCTTCTGAGACTTAGGGCATTCTTTCAATTATGAAACCTCATTATAATAAAACCAAGTGATAGATGGTTTCTTACCTCTCAATCTGAACACAAGTCAGAGACCTACACATAAAAATCCAGAAGGGGTTGCAAACAACCTTAGCTCCTTTGCTGAGGGTAGAACACAGATGAGATTTCTGGGACTTGTGGGTCTAGCTTTAATGAGAGACCCTGTCTCAAAGGAATAGAGTGGAGAGTGATAAAATTGGGCATATGGTGTCCTCCTTTGGTCTCTATGCAAGAAGAGGGATATTTATCTGTAGTCGCGCATCCATCAGGATAAGCAACAAAGCCCATAGTTTCAGGTCCAGTCAGCAGCTGTGGCTTTCAAGGTATAGTCTAATTTTCAATAGGTCTGGGGAGCCCCACCCATCTCATTTTGCTGCCTTTGGCACATGTGACTTCTCTCTTGGGTAAGCTCTGCTTGTCTGCAGCATCACTTGGAGAACAACCCATGTCTCTGGCATCTCTAATATCTGGGTGTCTCCGCTGCACCTTAGATTTTCACCTTCCCAATCATATACAACCCAGCCTTTGTTTGATCTGTGGTGCTAGCAAGCAAATGCTGATCATTTTAACCCTCTATGCCTGCAAACCCAGTGACGTGTGCACAACATCCCTTTCCACGGACAGTTTGTGATACAGCTGGGTTCTCTGGGATCACAGCTGCAGCTGCTTCTGTTTGACTTTCAGGGAAGCCTGACAAGGCACTTCACTGCATATCTGTTTGTCTCACAGAACATCATGAGGCTCTGTCTTCTTAAAGACTTTTCTTCCAGCTTGGTTTGTGCTTCTATACCTAGGACCATTCCATGGGTGGAGTCGTTTCCTTAGGGATCCTTTCCTACTACTCTCCTAACAGAGAACTCAAATTTCTTCTTAAAGGTACTTATCTCTGTATAGCCTCTTTCTCTACACCTTTTCTCCTCCAAACTTTAACTGGTTTCAGGCTACTTTTCTAACCAAGCTGCACGTTGTTTTTTTTTTGTTTGTTTGTTTGTTTTGTTTTTTATGTCTTTCTTCTCTACATTCCGTTCTGTTTCCTCTCACAGTAAATCTGGACAAGAGCATCGAGCACTTCTTACTAGTCAACACCTAAATTTTCAAGGGCTTAAAATTTTCTCCAAAATAAAATAGTCCAGTCCTGTTTTTTGTTGCTTGGGTTTTTGTTTATGTCAGTCTCACATGAATTTTCAGAACATGGACACATTACAACCAAGTTTATGAACAAAATGTAACATGCATTGCCCTGATCACAGCACTGATAGAGCTCCCGTGTCCTTCCAATATCTTTCACACATAGCCTCCTCTCTAAATTACAGTTGACATTCTAGTCGTTTGAACCACTGCTGGATGTATGTAGAACATTCTAAAGCTCTGCTACCCTTGCAGCTCTCCTTCCTTCTACATTCCTTCCATAATCCAGTTATAAAATCCTATAATCTACATAGCCAGATTGAAGCTAGCAATCATCCCATTTCTCTTTGTGCCAATCTCTCTTTTTTTCATATTGTTTCTAAATATCTGGCAAACAGCAACTTAGGAAGAGAATTTGGATTTCTTTGTTTTGTTCTGTGCTGTTTTGTTGAGAGGGGACTGTTGCTGCTGTTGCTGTTGCTGTTGCTGTAGACTACATGTCTGAAGGGATATAGTCCACCATGGCAGTGATCATGGGGTCAGTGGGCTGTGCAGTAGGAGAGTGGCAGATGCTTGCTCACATACGAGAAGACCAAGAAGCACAGTAAGTCTTATTTTAAAACAATTAACTCTGCAAATATTCTACATGGAATGAATACTTTTCTCTCATTTATAACCTTACTGAAGATGTACCTGATACTTATTTTGACATATCTGACAAGCACAAAATTATCATTGTGTAGGAAGACCATAATTTATTTGCTCAGTTACTTCTTAATGGATCCTAGTTTTCACTTTTCATTATCAAACATTTCAACATGGATAAAAATAAAAATAGCAAAATAAACACCCATCTCTTCTCCACCTATATTCAACAATGTTGCCATTTTATATCTATTCTTCAGAAATTGTGTGCTGTGTATTTTCTATCATACTTTTCATCATTATGACAATATACTCAATGATTTTGTCTATTGTTTTAGTAAGATAGAATAATTCATTGAATAATAAACAAGTACAGTACTTCTTCCTTCTCTATAAGGAAGATGTTGTAAAAACCTACACTGAACACCTGAAGCTGTAGACAGTATAGAACCATATTTATATATTTCCTGGCAATTTATATATATATATATCCCCTAGCTTGCTTTATTTTTATTGCTGTGATAAACACCATGAACAAAAAAGCCTCAGAGAGGAAATGGTTTCTTTTGGATTACAGTTTACTGTCCATCATGAAAGAACATTGAGACAGGAACTCAGGTTAGGGACCTGGAGACAGAAGAAGAGGCTAAGCTTACTGGCTTGCTCCTTGTGACTTCCTCAGCCTGATTTCTTATACAATGCAGGACCACCTGCCTATGAATGGCACTACACTCCAATGGGCCCTTCTACATTAATCATTAATTTTTTAAAAAAAATATTTCCCCAAGACTTGCTTACAAGCCAATCTGATGGGGACATTTGTCCTGCTGTTGACCACTCTTCCCAAATTACTCTAGTTTATGTCAAGTTGTCAAAAAAAAAACTAGCACAATCAATGATAGAGGTTTCCAATATGACAAAATAAAAGATTAATAATGTAGCATTGTAAAATAGAACAATTATAAAAGTATACAAAATAAAAGTAATTATAGTCTTTCTCCTCTCTTCCTCTTCTCCCTTCTTCTCTCCCTCCTTTCAATTTCTCTCTCCTCACTCCTTCTCCTCTCCCTCTCCCCTTTTATTTCCTCTTCTTTCCTTTGCCAAACTATGTCACACATGCATATGCCAAACAAGATTATTTTTATCCTAGACAAGTTTTTATCACATTATTTATAATAGAATTTAAAACTTGTGAATTATTTCTGTCACTTTTTCCACCTCATATTTCCAGTCACCCATTCAGAGTAAATGAAACCACAGAAAATACGACTCTAGACAAGATGAAAATCATTTGCTATATACAATCCTTTACTGGCTAACTTAGACCTATAAACTATAATATATATTCGAAGTGCCGAGGTTACTTATTCAAAAATGTAGATGCATTTAAATTTTCAATGAATAATTAGAATATAGTTCTTTAGAAAATTTGCACCAATTTGCACACCCCAAAAAGCAGCATGTAGGAGGTTCTTGTGAAGGAGGAATCTTTGGATGTTTCCTTTCAGTGTCTCATCAGGTAATGTTGGCATCCTGTGATACATTTAGCACCTGAAAGTATGCATCTTTATTAAGGCACTGGCTTTTTTGTTTTTTGTTTCTTGTTTTTTGGATTTTTTTTTGAGACCAAGGACATTTTATAGGGCCTTAAAGGACCCCTGAAAAAAAGCAAATATTATTGATATGAATCCTGAAATTTCAACTCTGATCATCTAACTATATCCAAATCATGAAAGGATCTAATCACCTACTCACACATGAAAGAGAATTCAGTTCAAAAAAGCAGTATCAAAGTAAAGCAAAGGAGAGAGTCCTTTGTGAAGAGCAGGCCAGTCTTGTGTGGTAAACCTTTTCAGGTGGTTATTGTACGGTCTAATTTTCTTCTTAATTCATGTCATGGAGGATCAAGTAAAATGTTTCCTTCCATGAAGACAATTTAAACATTATGATGGCCAAGAATGTACTTACTTTAAATGAAGATAATTGTCAGAGCTTAGTCTACTTAGTTTAGACAAAATTAACTGATATCCTGCTTTGTCAAACTGTTTAGGCATTTCTGAGCAAGAAAACAGAAAACATCTTTCCCTGAAGTAGTAAAAGCTGAATTCCTTGCCAGTAGCTGGCAGACATTGGCAGAATATGCATGCCTGCTAAATGCCACCTATTGAATGATGATTAATTAATTGCAGCTGTATCATTTTTCAATTTTATGAAATATTTACAGCCATCAGCAACCATGATGTTCTCCTACAACTTTATCAGTAGTAACCAACATTTGTGCAGCTTTGACAAAATTTCCAGAACTTGCTTGTCTATTTGGTTTAAAATAGATTGTTTTCTTATACAATATATTCTGATTATAGTCCCCCTCCACTCCTTCTAGTTCCTTTCAATCTCCCTAACCCTAAAGATCAAATCCCTTATGGCTTTCATTAGAAGAAAACAGGCTTCTAAGAGATAGCAACCAAATATGGCAAAAGAAAATTCAGTAAATGAAGAAAAAGCTATCATATTGAAGTTGGACATGATAACCCAACAGAAATAAAAGGATCCCAAGAGCAGGTACAAGAATCAGAGACTCACTTGGTCTCACAGTCAGGAGTCCTGTAAAAATATTAAGCTAGTAATTATAGCATATATGCATATGACCTGGTACAGACACATAATAGAGCCCATATTTGCTGTTTCAGTATCTGTGAAGACATATTCTTTGTTTAGTTGATACAGATAGCCTTGATCTCCTGGTGTCTTCCATCTCCATATATAATCTTTCTGCCTTCTTTTCTACAGAATTCCCTGAACTCTGAAGGAAGACATTTAAGGAAACCTCTCATTTATATACTGTCTCCATGTGGGTCTCTGAATTTGTTTCCAACTGCTTCCAGAAGAAGTCTCTCGTATGATGACTGGATTAGACACTAATCTAAGAGTATAGCAGAATATCATTAGGAATTATATTATTTTTTTTAGATGAATAGTGTTTGGTTTACCCTGGTCTCTGGGCTATATAGTCTCTAGTTCTTGGTTACTCAAGCTGTGCCAAGTATAGGCTATTTCTTGTCAAATGGGACTTAAGTCAAATCAGATATTCATTGGCTACTTCCACAAGTTCTATGCCACCATTGCTCTAGAATATTTTGTAGACAGAACAGATTGTAAGTCAAAGGTTTTGTGGATGCATTGGTGTCCATATTTCTCTTTCCATAGCATACAGAGCACCTTCTTTCACAAAAGACACTAGAGCTTAGGGTTGGAAGTTCCACTTAGGCTCCAGCTCAACTTCTCCATATTCAATAATTTGAGTGGATGTTTTCCTCAGCAATGGGACCCCACTATCAGTTTGCAGAAAGCAACCCTTTGTCTTACCATCAATCTGGGTATCTTTAGAGATTTCCAGGGGACCCCTTTGGCTAACAACTAAACTGAATGCAAGTCATTTCTGCAACTGGAAGGCTCACTTGGCTACAACAGACGAACCAGTTGAGACTGTATCTCTCATTACTAGGAGTCCTCATTGAGATCATGTTCAGAGATTCTAGGAAGCTTTCACTCCACTAAATTTCTATGCCACCCCCATCTGTTCCCAAATTCTAGCTGTGCCTCCCCACACTCCCCTTCCACCCCATCTCTCCCCCACCCCCATCTGATATTCCCAGTCTCCTATAAAACCGTTGTTTCTCCCTCCCAAAGAGATCCACAGGTCTCCCACAGACCCCTCCTCTTTACCTAACTTTAGTTATTACTTAATGGGTAATATCCACTGAAGTATAAATGTTTGTTTTCTTTAGAGAATCAGTCATATCATGTGATGTTATTCTGAAAACTGTCTTATGAAAGGATATTTTTGCTGAAGCTGAGATGTCAGATGATGTTTTGTTGAGAACAGACACATGGTGTTTTTCTGGAAGCAGCCTGGAAAAAATGGCATGTAATGTTTTTCTAGAGCAGATGCATGAATAATCACATGATGTTTGGAAAGGGAACAAATATAACCCAACAGACAATGGATGGTGCTGTGTCATAGTGGGACACGCTACCGTTCTTTGGGGGTCATCCTTGGACTTTGCTGACACTGACCTTCCCTGATGATGGTGAATGTATTGGTTCACCTTACCATTCGTTTCTGGTCATCATTAGTTGTAGCTTCATAGAAAGAAACACACTAAAATCTTCTGATGGTGTTCTGGCAGTTTCTTGCACTTCCAAGGACTCGGGCTGATTGGTAGAGCCGATTTCTGGTTTCTTCTGGATCAAAATGCCATTGCTGATTTATAAATGGAGTTTGAAAATGGATTAAGTTACCGCTACTGATACATGAAAACTAATCTGCTGATATCCTGACAATGCAGAGTAAATTTGCTCCAGCCAACTATTTCTCAACAGCTCCAGACCCTCCTTTGCCATATTAACTTTTTATTTCTACTAACTCTTATGGGTAGTAGGCTAAAATGGAAGTTAAAGTTTTTAAGTACCCTTGTTAAAAATAGTTTTGAAAAAAGTTTAAGCCTTCAATCCACCTACATGTGAATACATAGCATATTTATCTTATGGGTCTGGGTTAAGTTACTGAAGATGATTTTTCCTGATTCCATTCTATTTCCCAGTATTTTTTAGTTTTTATATCATTTTAAATAGCCATACAATACCTCTAGGGTTTTTTCTAGCTTCTAGCTATTATGAATAAAGCTACAATAGACATGGTTAAGCAAGTGTCCTTGTGTTAGCTTGAAGTATCTTTGGGTATATGCCCAAGAGTGATGTAGTTGGGTCTTGAGGTAAATAGATGGATTCCTAACTTTCTAAGGAGCCACCACTTTCAATAACCACATTATTTGAGAAATAGTTGGTTGGAGCAAATTTACTCTGCATTGTCAGGATATCAGCAGATTAGTTTTCATGTATCAGTAGCGTTTTCACATGTACAAATGTGGCTGTACAAGTTTACAGTAGCACCAGAAATGGAGGCGTGCTCCCCCTTGCTCCAAATCCTTCAGCATGAGCTTGCACTTGTGTTATAGATCTTAGCCATTCTGAAAGGCATAAGATGGCATCTAAAGTAGTTTTGATTTTCTATTTTTTGATAAATGTTAAGTTTCTCAGCCATTTGAGATTCCTCTATTGAGAATTCTCTCTTTAGATCTATATTCATTTTTCCCAACATAATACTTTTTATTAGATATTAGGCAACTTTATACAATGCACCCCATCACACTCACTTCCCAATCCTTTCAGTCCACCTTTTCACCCTTTCAGATTTTTGTTTTGTGGAGTATGTAGCATCTTTCTGTACCACTGTTAATTAGTTTTGGTTTGAGGTTTAATTTGTTAGCTATTAAAATATTTATACCAGATTGCTACTTAGGTTCATTTGCTTGGAATATCTTTTCCCAATCCTAGTCCCTGAGGTAATGCCTATCCTAACACCTTGATGTTGAAGTATATTGATTGATTGCATGCAACAGAAACATAGATCCTGTTTTTATACATTCTATTAGATTGTGTCTTTTTGTTGGCGATGCAATTTATTTATTGACATCATTGATATTGTGAGATAACAACAATCAATGATTCTTGATTTGTGCTACTTTGTTAATGGAGAGGAAGAGAGGGGAGTAGTGTTGGTGGTACTAGGTAAATAGTGTGTGTGTGTGTGTGTGTGTGTGTGTGTGTGTGTGTGCATGTGAGCATCCCTACATTTTTACTGGTGTGAGATTACTTTTTTCTTATTTTCTTAAACTGGGTGTAGCTTACCTTCTTAGATCTGAGATTTTCTTCTAGGACATTCTGTAGGGATGAATTGTAGGTAGATATTGTTTAAATTTGGCTTCATTATGAAATATTTTATTTTCTTCATCTATTGTGATTGAAATTTGTGCTGGGTATAGTTATCTAGAGAGTATTCAGATAAATCCATGGTCTCTTAAAGTCTGAAGCATATCTGTCCAGCACTTTTAGCTTGGCCTCAACATTGAGAACTTGATTGTAATTTTAATAACTCTGCTTTTATATGTTACTTGTTCTATTCCCCTTGTCACTTTTAATATTCTTTTATTTGTTCTGTATGCTTAGTATTTTGATTATTATGTGATAAAGGAACTTGTTTTATGGTCCAAGCTATTTGGTGTTCTGTATAGTTCTTGTTCCTTTATAGAACTCTCCTTCTTTAGGATAAGAAAATTTTATTCTATACTTTTGTTGAAGACATTTTCTGGACCTTTGATCTGGTGTTATTCTCCTCCCTAAGAATACCTATATTCATAGATTTGTTCTTTTTATAGTACCCGAGATATTTTTAGGTTTTTTTCTTTTTATGGTGTCATAATTTGCTATATGTTTTGTGTCAGGAATATTTTTGGAGTTAACATTTACTTTGACTATGTATTCATTTCTTCTACTGTATCTTCAAAGCCTGAGATTCTCAGTATCTTATATTCTGTTGGTGAAGCTTGCTACCACAGTTACTATTTGAATTCCCCAAATTTTCATTTCCATAATTCCCTTAGTTTGTGTTTTCTTTATTGATCCCGTTTTCATTTTCAGGTCTTGAACACTTTTATTCATTTCCTTCAACTGTGTTTTCTTGGATTTCTATAAGTTAATTATTCATTTCCTCTTCTAGGATCTGTATAATTTTTATACAATTGATTTTAAGGTCCTTTTCCTGTGCTTCAACTACTGGAATATCCATAGCTTGGTGTGGTCGAATATCTGGGTTCTAGCAGAGATATATTGCCCTAGATGTTATTGATTATTATTTTACACTAGAGTCTACATATCTCCTTTAGGGATGGTTATATGTCTGGGTGCTGAATTCTAGATTTGTTTTTGTTGATGAATGTTTTTGAATGTTTTGCTCCTTCTTTTCTGTTCTCTGGATTTTTAGAGTGTGATGCCTGTGTGTTGCATCCATTTTTCTGGCCTTCTCACCTGTTACGTTCATACGGAATGCCTGATGGTGGGATACTGAGTTTGTGGATGAGTTCACAGGAAGAAGGTTAGAGGAAAATGTCTTTGTGGTCTGTTGGAGATGGCATCAGAGAGGGAAGGGAGACCACAGCAGACTGCCTGCAGCAGAGCTGGGAAGTGGACCTCATGATCAGCAGGAGAAATGTATGTCTGCTCTGGGAGGATTAATCCTGTGTTAGAAAGGGCTGTTGCCTAGAGTTGGTATATGGGACGAAGCAACAAGTATAAAAAGGAACATTAGAAAATGAAGTTTTGGGGAGCCACAAAAGATGGGAGCAGGTATGTCAGGAAAGCTGACATAGATATCTTACTGCAGAACTGGAAATGCGACTGTGGAATTGGTACTAAGGAAACAGAGAAAGTAAGTCTGTGGGCAGCCTACCTGTGCTTTAGCAGGGGTTACTTGCTGGAGTTGTGGGCATGTATACAGCAACAAGTAGGGGAAGAAAAGTTGTGGGATCTTTGGGAAATAGGAGTAGGGTTATAGGGAGGCTTGGCTGGTATTGCACATCTATTTCTCTTTGTATTTCTCTGTCCTTCCCTCACCTCTTCTTTTGAATACTTATTCCTTTCTTTCTATTTTGACCTTAGACAGAAAACTGAGTAATCACATTCCTAAAAAATCATATTATGATCAAGGCTGTGTTGGGCTCCTAGGTTTGAATCTGTTGCCTTGCCCCTATTCCAATTTCAGTTATCATTACTCTTGCAGCCCTGTACCGTCCTGCTCAAAGATGTTTAGAATTTGTCCTTAACTAAGCCTCATTTCAAGAGACATCTGACTATTTCTGTTTCTCTGTGATGGCTGGTTTTGATTGATGGCTGGATATAAAGTAGAATAAACTACCTGGAAAGGAATCTCAATGAAGAATTGTCTAGATAATGCCAGCCTGTGGGCTGGCCTGTGAGAAATTTTCTTAATGCACTTAATAGAGGTAGGAGAAAGCACCTGAATGTAGTCTGTACCATTTCATTGGCTGGACTCTACATTATATAAAGCAGAGAAAACAAGCTGTGCATGCATGCTAGTTCTGTGGATATAATATGACCAGTTACTTTTAAGTTTCTGCCTATTTGAATACCCTACGATGATGGGCTGCAACCTGGGTCTGAGAGCCAAATAAACTGTTCTTCCCTTAAGTAGTTTTTCTCCAGGTATTTTGCCACAACAATAAAGAAACAAGGGCACTCATTACCATCTAATCTGTTTATGTGGGCATACACGCAAAAACCATGCAACTTATTAATACATTTCAGTTTACATAATGCCATTGTACTATAGATCTGTCCACATCTTAATAAGATTACCTATCGCTGTGTTCTATTATATGCCCACCTGGTTTTCTGACCTGCATAGCCCTCAGTTATGCATTCCTTTAAATATGGACACCTCTCTGGCCATGCTCAAGCAATAGAAGGTTGAGTGTTCCCACCTTTGTCTGCTCTGAGTGAGTGGCAACTATATCGCAATAGAATATTCATAGTACATGTTCAATGTTGGCAGTTTGCTTTCCAGAATAAAGTATGATTTTCTACATTGAATAGGAGTAACATTTTCTCCCCTCTGTATCTTGGCTAACATCAGGAGTTTTCTGATATAAGAGTCTTTGCCAATACTAAGTACAAAATTAGATCTATTTCTTTTGAATTGCATTTTCTGATTATAAGTAAGATTGAGCACCTCTTCATTTTTTTGTTAGCTGTTCAATTTTCTTATCTTTTCAGACAGTAATAATTATGGCAGTTGGCAGATGATAAAGAGCAAGGTGACTTAAATGGAACAGCTTCCACAATTCTATCTCAGTGTAAGCTTCTGGAACCAAGTTAAGGTTTCTCAACTAAACATATACTATCAAGTCATTATCTATCTGTCACCCTAGTTAGAATGTGGTTGAACGAGATCTGTGGCCCACTTAACTAGTTTGTTCTTCCTTCTGTGTGCTGAGAGATTTATCGAATGCTGCTACAAATTGAACAATATGAATAGTAAAAAAGCATTCATGTATTATGTTTGTCTCTAAATACTTTCCTATAATACAAGCATTTGCAACTATTCCTACAGAATGAAAACTCAGCAAAACAAGAAAATGGAATTTGCTAGGAAATGGATCTGAAAGCTACAAAATAATTGTTCTGAAAATTAGAATAGTAAGGGCAAAAAAAGATTATGAAAACTCAGGTGGTAGCTCGTTTGATCCAGCAATGATAGTTCTAATTTCAGGACCAAACAATTCAAAATCTGAAAAGTTACTTTATCTGAGGCTAGCTGCTAAAGGCATGTATACTTTTCATTATGTGGTGTATTTTATTTTATTTCATTTTATTTTACTTTCTGATCTTTTGAAGCAGGTTCTTCTTTATCCAGAGCTATCCTCGAACTTACTATACATATTATTTAGAACTTAAATTTTGTTATTGTTGTTGTTGATGCTACTGTTGTTTATTTTGAGGTATGGTCTCATGTAGCCCAAGCTGGAAACAAATTCTGTGGAGCTCAGGAAGACCTTGAAAGCCTCCCTTGCTGTGAATGGTCTGTAACAACATCCCTGATTTATGCAGTACTTGGCCTTCTTCTCAAGGCCCTGTGCATGCTGAGCAAGCCCTCTACCAAATGCGCTACACCTCCAAGCACAGCCATATCTATTTTGAGGGTAGACAGCTGCACCAAATGTGAGAAAGTTGTCTTGGAGAGGTGTCTCAATGGTTTAGGATGCTTGCTGTTCTCCCAGAGTACTAGAATTCAAGTTCAGTTTCCAGAATGCACATCAAGTAGGTCACAACAGCATGTACTTTTAGCACAATGGTATCCAAAATGTTCTACTGGCTTCAGAAGACATCTGCACATCCATTGTATAAATTCACAGAGATAGATAGATAGATAGATAGATAGATAGATAGATAGATAGATAGATGATAGAGATATGTAAAAGTAAATTTTGTATAGAGAACGAAAGAAAGAAAGAAAGAAAGAAAGAAAGAAAGAAAGAAAGAAAGAAAGAAAGAAAGAAAGAAAGAAAGAAAGAAAGAAAGAAAGAAAGAAAGAGGGAGGGAGGGAGGGAGGGAAGGAAGGAAGGAATGCTTGTTAATAATTAAACCTACACTTAACTTGGAATCCATGATTTAATTTTTTTCCTTTTTTACTAGATATTTGCTTTATTTACATTTCAAATCTTACACCCTTTCCTCATTACCACTCCCAAAACTGCCTATCCCATCCCCTATCCCCCTGCTTACCAAACCCACCTCACACTTTCCTGAGCTGGCAATCGCCTACACTGGGCATCTAGCCTTCACAGGACCAATGAATGGCCTCTCCTCTCACTGATGTCTGGAGAGGCCATCCTCTGCTACATATGTAGCTGGAGCCATGGGTCTCACCATGAGTACTCTTTGGTTGGTGGTTTAGTCCCTGGGAGCTCTGGGTGTACTGGTTGGTCCATATTATTGTTCCTCCTATGGGGTTGCAAACCACTTCAACTCCTTGGGTCCTTTTCCTGTCTCCTTAATTGGGGACCCTATGCTCAGTTCATTGGTTGACTGTGACCCATGGGTAATTTGATCCCCCTTCTAAGAAGGACCAAAGTAACCATACTTTGGCCTTCCTTCTTCTTGAGCTTCATGTGATCTGTGAATTGTATTTTGGGTATTCTGAAATTTTACCCTAATATCCACTTGTCAGTGAGTACATACCATGTGTGTTCTTTTGTGATTGGGTTACCTCACTCAGGATGATATTTTCTAATTCCAATCACTTGCTTAAGAATTTTATGAATTCATTGTTTTTAGTAGCCGAGTAGTACTCCATTGTGCAAATGTACCACAATTCTGTATCCATTGCTCTGTTGAGGGACATCTGGGTTCTTTTCAGCTTCTGGCTATTATAAGTAAGGCATCTATGAACACAGTGGAGCATCTGCCCTTATTACATGTTGGTGCATCTTATGGGTATATGCCCAGGAGTGGTATAGCTAGGTTCTCAGGTAGTACTATGTCTAATTTTCTGAGGAACAGCCAAACTGATTTCCAGAGTGGTTGTACCAGCTTGCAATATCACCAGTAACGGAGGAGTATTCCTCTTTTCCACATCCTCTCCAGAATTTGCTGTCCTCTGATTTTTTGATCCTAGCCATTCTGACGGGTGTGAGGTGGCATGATTTAATTTTTATTTATAATTTTATAGTACTGTTTAATTATTTAGCTTATTGGTGAAGGAACTTTAAGAAAAGATAATGAACGGATGCAGTGTCTATGTCATATATATATATATATATATATATATATATATATATATATTCTTTATTTACATTTCAAATGTTATCCCCTATCCTGGTTACCCCCATAACTCCCTTACCCATTCCCCTCCCCCTACTCACCAATCCACCCACTCCGTCTTCCCAGTCCTGGCATTCCCCTATACTGGGGCATCAAGTCTTCTCAGGAGAAAGGGATTCTCTTTCTTTAATGTCCAAGAAGGCCATTCTCTGCTACATGTGCAGCTGGAGCCATGGGTCCCTCCATGTGTACTCTTTGATTGTCTTAAGACAAATATGTTTTGTAACATCTCAACCTCATTGAACAAGTTTTCAGGGGTTAGTACATGATGAGAGATCAAACAAAGTGGAGGCGAGGGATGAGAGCAACAGGTGGCAGTCAGGGGCTTTGCCTTCTGAAAAGACATATTTTGAAGAGTGATTAGGGCTTTATATATTAAATGGGTCTTCAAGAGCAGTCAATCTAAAATAAAAGTTGCGCTATGTGTTCTATTAAGAAACAGCACAGTGTCAAGAAATGCTATCAGCATTCATAATTGTAGAATTTACATTAAAGTATTGATCCAACTTAGTTCAGTCAGTAAGTGAACAAGGGTATGTTTGTCAAGTCACCGTTCTTAGATTGCTGAACTGGAATAAAAGATAAGCTTTCCAGTAAAAGAAGTGAAGATTTCTCTGACACCTGGCATGACTCAGATACTTCTCTTGAGAATTAACTTTTAGCCTGCATGAGGATATATCCCTACCTCCATGTACATCCACATCTCAGTTATGAAAGATAATAGATTAAAGTGGTCAAATTCTATCATTAGAAGAGCATGATTACCTGGTCTCTTTAAATAGGAACCTCTGGATGCTAAGGAAAAAATGTCAATCTAGTCATATCACAATATCTTTTCCTTTGAGAGTTTTATATTATATTTATGCCAAAAATAGTAACTCATATATGTTGATAATTTCTAAATGCTAAACCAATGTAATAATTACTATCTCTACAATTTAACTAGTAAACCAATTGATAATCAGCCATTTCTATCTCCAGGTGTCTTTGAAATACCTAATAATAATCATGTGTGACAATGAATGTTAATTTCTTATAGACCCACTATGTGAACACTTTCTCCCAAGTCAAAGCATTCTTAGTTCCCTAAATTTCCATAAACTCCCACTGAAATTTGTCTGTTTCTCTCTTTCCCTGTCTTTCTGTCTGTCTCTGTCTCTCTGTCTCTGTGTCTGTCTCTGTCTCTCTCTCTCTCTCTCTCTCTCTCTCTCTCTGTCTCTCTCTCTGTCTCTCTCTCTGTCTCTCTCTCTCTCTCTCTCTCTCTGTCTCTCTCTCTCTCTCTCGGTGTGTGTGTGTGTGTGTGTGTGTGTGTGTGTGTGTGTGTGTGTGTGTGTGTATATATCCACATGTGCATATGAATGTGAAAGTCAGCCTGAAGACAACCTTAGATGTTTTTTTCTCTCTTTTCTCTAAGTCAGATTTCTCTCTGGTAGGGCATTTGATGAGTAGCAAGGTTGACTGGGTGGTGACCGCAAGGATCTGTCTTTCTTTACCTCTCCAGCCTAGGAATTATAAACATGTGCCACTAGACCCAGCCTTTTAAATGGGTGTTCTGAAGATCAAATGTGCATCTTTTGCTGACACAAAGGTAGTCATTACTGAGCTATCTCCAGAAACAAACTGAACCATAATGATATTGCCATCTGTCTATCAGTCAAATCTACCCATATCTCAGAATCAGAGAATGAATTTGCTTCATTATCATTGAATTTTTCCATTTGAGTAATGATTGGCCACTAACCGAGATTCTAACCAAGAGTGTGGAATGGAATAAGTATTGCATAAACACTTTTAAACCACTTGAATTTTGTATGAGAAAATTTATACACAAATAAAACTTTTATGGAAGATAACATTCTACAGAAAGGTAAAATACTTTCAAAAGCTAGAATACAGATAACATAAGAAAATCCATCTATTTAATCTTGCCACCTAAATAAAATATGTATTCAGCTCCTTCTTTGTGCTAGAAAAATGTGTTGTATCTACCAGTAAAATGTATTTTCACCATAACAACTTCACACATCCTTTTCACATAAGGTGCCAGAGATTGAAAACATCATGAGCCTTATAAGTAATGGTATCTCCAATATTATCATACTTGTTTTTCTCTAAACCTTTGGGAAATAAACAGAGATATTAAAACTCTCATCATTTTATAGATAAGAAATGAAGGCTTAGAAGAGATGAAACTCAAATACATATTTTCTTTATTTTTATTGAAAGTTATCCTCATTATATTACTAAAAGTATAAGGTAGATTGACAGCAAGCTGGATAACCTAGCCAGACAAATCTCTAATACAATACACAGAGAGAAAGCTACTTTCTGTTTCATTGTAATAAGAAGCTATGAATTTTAACCACTATTATTTTATGTTTTCGAAACTTTACTTGTGTGGTGGTTTGAATGAGAATAGCCTCATAGGTTCATGAACTTGAAGACTTGTTCTCCAGCTGATGGTGATGTGTATGAAGGTTAGGGAAATTTTAAGAAGTGGGACCTATATGATGTACATCATTCTGGGCAGGCTTTGAGTTTTATAGCCTCTTCTTGCTCTGACTCACAAGTATAGAAAAATGTGATGTCTCTGCTTACTTCTCATGAAGTCAGGCTATGTTTTGTCTGTCACAATGTACTCTGTCCTCTGGGGCCATAAGCCAAAAGATATTAATTCTTTTTTCAAATTACTTTTAATCACAGTGGGTTTATCACAGTCAAGAAAAATGACTAATACAGGCCACCTGTTTTCTAGTTCAATTAATCTTGGTCATCTCCAGTGGCTTTTATGTTTCTAATAGGTCCTCAGAAGTTAGTGATACTGGTTCAGGGATTCCAGGGCATTGACCACTCTATAATCCATGCTACAAACTTTGATAGCTAAAGTGTATTGATGCCTCAACACAAGCAGGCCAGTGTATAAACTTCATTCACTGTAGTTGAATTCTATCTTAACAAGCGAATTGATTTTCTTTCATGATAACACCTTCTGATCATCAACATAAAGATATATAAGTGACGTCTATGAAGAATCCCTGAGTTATTGCACAGGTCAAAGCCATATGAGCCCGGCATCATCCTGTCTGACATGACTGTCATTCATGTTCTTGTTTCTAGTTTAGCTTTCAGTAAAGGTATTAGTATTCTACATTGATCAACATGTGATACCTCTCTGAACAGTATAAATATCAATTTGTATATGGGTAGATGAAGACTATGTATTAAAATGGTACCCAACTTTAGAAGGCAGACTCCAGTGAGTAAACATGTATTCAGCAGAATCAAAAGAGAACTGAAGTTCTTCTTACTAAGATTATATTGGACAGTCATTTTTGTGTCATTTTCTTTGAAGATACAAGAGTTTAAGATGGTTCAGCTTACTGTTGATCCAAATAAATATGTATTTAATTAAAATTATTAGATAAATGTATTTTTATCTGTTCCAGACTATGGATTTTCTCACAATGTTAGGCAGTAAGAAAGTGCAACCATTTCCAGTAATAAACACAATCAAAAGGGGAAAAACAGTATTTGGTAGTATGTTGTGGGGGTGTACTATGGAGTCTGGTAAGGTAAGTATATTAAATGTATTTTTATCTGTTTTTGAGAAGTATAGATAAGTACAGAGGATTTAACTGCCATAGAAGTCAAAGACAACACCTACCTCCTACATATTTAAGAAATAATGCAGAGATGTGTTTATTCTTAAACTTGTTAGTTAGTTCTAAATGCATCAATATTGGTTTCCTTTTACCATTACAAGTGCTCATGATAATCAACTTATGGAAAAGTTTATTTTGGCTCATTTTTGGCAGTTTTGATCATTGCTTCACTTGTCCTTTGGTACCCATCGTGAAGAAGCACATCATTGTGGAACCAAGAAGCAGAGCAAGAACAACCAGTTCTTATTCAGGGAGCAAGAGATAGGAAAAAGAAAGAGTGGGATTAGGGTCACACTCTCTTCTTTATGATTATACATCTAACCCTAAAGAAATTATTCCACTGGAAACCATCTCATACAGATCCTATCATACTCCAATAGTTCCAGGCTGGGGACTCAGCCTTTCATATATAATCTCTGACGACATTCCAGATCCAAAATACACAGCCTTCCTTCTCTGAAACAAAAAGGGTGTGGAAAAAGACTCATTTAATTGAATGAAAATGAGGTCTGTTGTTATAGTTTCATTTTGGTGCTCACTACATTGAAGATTGATCTCTTTGGGTTTAGTCTTCATTATCTTCTGCAGGCAGAAACTGGTGTGAATTTCTACTGTTTTCATGGGTGTACCTTACCAGAGCTTCTCTTATATCTTTAGACACACAAAATAAAAGCCTTAATTTAATATTTATGCCATTTATGCTTTGTAATAGTGAAGACCAACAGATGTGTCTATAACAGTTTCCATGATAAGTCTCTTCTTTTATAAGACTGCATCTCAGAATTAGACTCTGCCTATAATTTGGCTTGTTCTGATTAAAATGCTCAGGGATGTAAACTGATGTGACTCTAACACAAACTCTCCCCAACCACAAGTGGAAACAAACCCTTACAACAATGAGAGGAAAAAACACTTTTACAAAGGCCTTCAGGGATGGAGAGATGAATGGCTCAGTGGTTAAAAGCTTGAACTGCTCTTTCAGAAGTCCTGAGTTCAATTCCCAGCAACCCTGTGGTATCTCACGACCATCTGTAATGGAATCCAATGCCCTCTTCTGGTGTGTCTGAAGACAGTTACAGAGTACTCATATGCATAAAAATAATTAAAAAATAAATAAAAGGTCTTCACTTTCCACTAATCTTTTATTCCTTTCTTCTGCCTATTTACTCAACCATTCAGTTGTTCAAGAAAAAATAACTATGGCCCTGAAGAGTTCAAGTTTGCTCAGTGGTGCAAAATGCTTACTGATTTTAGAGAGGAACAGAGTTTTATTCCCAGCACCTATATTAGTAAGCTAACCATTACATGTAACTCTAGCTCAAGAGGATCTTACACTTCCTTCCAGACATTTAAAGTCACCCATACATAAACACACACACACACTCACATGCATACAATTTAAAACAGTTTATTACAAGGCTTTCCTAGTCCAGCTTATGGTTTAAGTAAGACACAGAGGCAGTTATATAGTTTAAAGCTGTTGGCCTCAGGCTGAGGCAGTCTCTCCCAGCTAGCTCACCTAAACTTATCCTAATTTTTATACCATCTTGTCTCCTTGTGGTCATCTCTGTTGTTCCCCTTCTGTTTGTCTTCTGCATGTCCCATATCTGCCTGTGTCTGTGCCTCTTTCTCTCCCTCCCTCCCTCCCTCCCTCCCTCCTTCCCCTCCCATCCACTCCTCTCTCTCTCCTCTCCTCTCCTCTCTCTCTCTCTCTCTCTCTCTCTCTCTCTCTCTCTCTCTCTCTCTCTCTCTCTCTCTCTCTCTCTCTCTCTCTCTCTCTCTCTCTCTCTCTCTCTGCCTTGCCCAGAACTCTCACACACACATACTTCTTGTCCTCAGGTCCTGCCAGTCAGCTGTTTGCTATACAAAAAACAAAAACAGCTGTGTACTATACCAAGAACACTCCTCCACTGCTGGTGGGGTTGCAAATTGGTACAACCACTCTGGAAATCAGTCTGGCGGTTCCTCCGAAAACTGGGCACCTCACTTTCAGAAGATCCTGCTATACCACTCCTGGGCATATACCCAGAAAATTCCCCACCATGTAATAAGGATACATGCCAGTCTAAACCAATCGACAGCAAGACAAGATCTTAGGTTGCCTTTAAGCATTCATAAAAGACAAGAATTTAAAAATATAAAAGCAGTGATAGGCAATCCTTCTAGTGTTTATCTCTCTGCCTCTACAGAATTAACAATTGAAAATACAGAGATAGCACCTTCAAACAATGTAACAGAAGCCCTCCCAAAAAAATTCTTTTAAAAAAGAAAGGACACGTTAACTTCTATTTAAAATATTATCTGAGAATCTCATGACTCAGCTTCTGCAAACTTGAAATAAGACAGAGGGAGTCTCACAGGCCTATGGCAATAATTCCCAAAACAAAGGGATTCCCATGTCCTAGATAAGTATCAATGAAATATAAGAATACCATTATAGGCTAAGATTAAAATTCAGGAGACAGCAGGTGTTGGAGAGGGTGTGGAGAAAGAGGAACACTCCTCCACTGCTGGTGGGGTTGCAAATTGCTACAACCACTCTGGAAATCAGTCTGGGGGTTCCTCCAAAAACTGGGCACCTCACTTTCAGAAGATCCTGCTATACCATTCCTGGGCATATACCCAGAGGATTCCCCACCATGTAATAAGGATACATGCTCTACTATGTTCATAGCAGCCCTATTTATAATTGCCAGATGCTGGAAAGAACCCAGGTATCCCTCAACAGAAGAGTGGATGCAAAAAATGTGGTATATCTACACAATGGAGTACTATTCAGCCATTAGAAACAATGAATTCATGAAATTCTTAGGCAAATGGATGGAGCTAGAGAACATCATACTAAGTGAGGTAACCCAGACTCAAAAGGTGAATCATGGTATGCACTCACTAATAAGTGGATATTAACCTAGAAAACTGGAATACCCAAAACATAATCCACACATCAAATGAGGTACAAGAAGAAAGGAAGAGTGGCCCCTTGTTCTGGAAAGACTCAGTGAAGCAGTATTCAGCAAAACCAGAACGGGGAAGTGGGAAGGGGTGGGTGGGAGGCCAGGGGGAGAGAAGGGGGCTTACGGGACTTTCGGGGAGTGGGGGGCTAGAAAAGGGGAAATCATTTGAAATGTAAATAAAAAATATATCGAATAAAAAATAATAATCATACAAAAAAAAAAGAAGAAGAAAGGAAGAGTGGCCCCTTGTTCTGCAAAGACTCAGTGAAACAGTATTCAGCAAAACCAGAACAGGGAAGTGGGAAGGGGTGGGTGGGAGGCCAGGGGGAGAGAAGGGGGCTTGCGGGACTTTCGGGGAGTGGGGGCCTAGAAAAGGGGAAATCATTTGAAATGTAAATAAAAAATATATCGAATAAAAAAATTCAATATAAAAAAAAGGATACCATTATATACTAAAAATAAATTCAGATTATAAAAAGTAAACAAAAGCCAGGAACACAATGCAAAGGAAATAAAGACAGCCCATAAATGTAGAAGAGAGTAGGATCCCTGATGCTAAGTAAATACAAGCTCATTTAGTTTTAAATAACCATATCGAATAGCATTATTTACAGAAGAAGAAATGAGATCCATCTTTTGTAGCCATCAAAATAAATCACTTGAATAATTACATTATTTCAAAAGTGTAATGTCAAAGATTCATTTAAAATTAGAATGTAGAAATGATTTAGTTGCACTGAATATCTTTCTAATTTGTTGTTTAGTGAAAACTGGCATAAATGTTTCATTTCATAAGTAACTATTTTACATTTTAACACTATATGTATATTGCTGCATATTTAGACATGTACATAAATATGTATGCACATATTTGTTTTACACCCTCAAACTAAAACCAGAATCTAAAAACATTAGAATACAAAATTATTTTATATTTTAATGCTATAAATATAATAAATGCATATATGTATGTATGTGTGTATGTATGTAAATTGTATAGCCTTAAACTAAAACCTTAACATCAGAGTAGGAACAACATTATTTCAATATGGTATAATTATCAATGATTTTTTTCATTTATCTTTTCAATTTCAATTTTCCTAATACATAAGTTTCTTTTATAACAAAAATGTTGTTTTCAATATACTAATAATCCTTTCTTTCTCCAAAAGAATGTAAAGGAATATTTTAATAATTCTAAATGCTATGACTATGGTTTTGATGTCCATCATAGACCCTATTTGAAAAATGTTCAAAAAGCATGATACCCTATCTTCAGTCAGCATTAAAATGCAATATCATCTGTGTCTTGCTCTAAAAATAATTTTAGCAAAACACTGGATGAACACATCACAGCATCACGGAAAATATGAGTTTGAATATAACATTGCTTAAAATTCCAGTTTCTTCTTGATTAAGAAGAGGAAATTCTTGTAAAAATCCAATAATGAATTTTCATGATGCTGAATGTCACACAAAAACAATTCATCTTTCTGCTCCCCTCGAGGCTCCTCTCATAACATAATTGAGTCTTCAGCCTCAAGCTTGGAACCTTTATTGAGCAAGTGCAACAAAGAATGAAACCAATGGCATCATATCTTTGCAAAATGCCATATTGAGAAGCCCTCTGAAAGGACAGCCTCCAATACTACTACTCCCATTGGGTTGATACAGACAGGGTCTATAGGAAATTAGAAGGAAACAATTTGCTTGCTGACTGGATGTCCAAAGGGAATGTCATAGAGAGGATGTCATGGAGTTATTTTACATAAATGCCAACAGTCATGTCCCTTTAGCAATCCTGTTTCCTTGGGAAAAGAGCAATATTTTACATACAGTATTAGGAACTATGATGCCACTATCACTAACCCCATAGAGCTAATGGACATACTTCTGAGTATGTCCATTTGTAAGACACCACCACCTGTGTACTAATTCTGGAGGCAATTCCTGAAGGTAATAACAACTTCAAGAAATTTAAGTCGTTGTATACAGGCTTTAATTCATTTTTAGTTACAGATTCTAAAGTACATATAATCCTAAAAAAAAAAAAAACCATACTTATAAGTGCAGCCTTCAACATGCTAGACCTTTGATGGACACTGGAAGGCTTAATAACCTATCTTGGAAACTTTTGAACTGAAGTTTCTCTGTCTTTTCCTTGCCAACCAAGTATATTAACAACTTTTCTCTCAAGTGGGACTAATTTAGACTAAGAAATAGATTTGCCCAAAATGTGCATAACTGCTTTCATTCCCCTTACTAATCAAAACAACACTGAGATTTCAACTTATACCAGTCATAATGGCTAAGATGAAAAACTCAGGGGACAGCCGATGTGGGGGAAAAGGAACACTTCTCCATTGTTGGTGGGATTGCAAGCTGGTAAAATCACTCTGGAAATCAGTTTGTCAATTCCTCAGAAAATTAGACATAGAACTACCTGCGGACCCAGCTATACCACTCCTGGGCATACACCCAGAAGGTTCTCCTGCATGTAATAAGGACACATGCTCCACTATGTTCATAGCAGCCTTATTTATAATAGCCAGAAGCTGGAAAGAACCCAGATGTCCCTCAACAGAGGAATGGATACAGAAACTATGGTATATATATACAATGGAGTACTATTCAGCTATTAAAACAATGAATTCATGAAATTCTTAGACAAAATGAATGGAACTAGAAAGTGTCCTCCTGAGCGAGGCAACCTTATCACAAAAGAAGACACATGGTATACACTCACTAATAAGCGAATGTTAGCCCAAAAGCTCAAAATAAGCAAGTTACAATTCATCCAGCACAGCAAGCTCAAGGAGGACTTAAGTGAGGGTTCCTCCAAGAAAGGGAACAAAATACTCACAGGAGCAATAAGGGAGACAATGTGTGGAGCAGAGACTGAAGTAAAGGTCACCAGAGACTTCCCTTCCCCGGGATTCATCCTATAAACAGTCACCAAACCCCAACACTTTTATGGATGACAAGAAATACATATCAAAAGGAGCATGCCATGGTTGTCTCCAGAGGGGCCCTGCCATACCCTCGCAAATACAGAGGCAGATGCTAGCAACCAAATATTTGACTGGGCATGGGGTACCCAATGGAGGAGTTGGAGGATGGTCCAGAGGAGCTGAAGGGGTTTGTGGAGAAGGAAGGAAGAGGGGGAGGGGTTAGGGGGATCTTAGGGGAGGGTGAATATTGGGAAAGGTTTTACAATTGGCGATGTAAATGAAGATATTCAATAAAAAAAATAAATGGAAAAAAAAAGATTTCCCTATCTAAGAACAACAAAACTCACGTGTGGGCAAACTGTTTATTAAGGTCGAAGTCCACCATGACTGGATAGCCTCTTAGCTCAGGGACTGCCTTCATGTACGGCTTCTCCTTCTCTGAGGAATTCTAAGCCCACACACATGTGCCTCTATCTGAGGAGTATCATGTAGCCTCAGTCAGACTGCAGGATCGATTTTCTTTCTCCTGAAAACCCGTTCAGCCAGCACCTGAGATTCCTGAAATGTTTCTCCATGTTAATGGAGTATTTTGGTACCTTAAGCCCTCCGCCAATGACGTCGGCCCATCCTAGATGTTCCTATGCTCAGTGCCCCAAAAGTTTATAAGCCTTAAGTCACCCATAGTAAAGTTGATCTGACTCTTCACTGCTGATCCTGGTATGAGTTAATGATCATAAATACTCACTTGGCTTCTGAACCTCCATTTGTTGCCTCTGCTCCCTTTGCCCACATGGACAGGCACAGATCCTCTGGGTGGGGAAATCCACACTCATACAGAGTAGGAAGCAACTGGCAATCAACCACCATATCCAGGACCTGGAGAACATTGTCCACAGCTCCTGTGTGAACTCTTATTTTCTCTCTCATCAAATCATTTATGCTTGTTCTAAACTCTCTATGTCTTTCAGTTTTGTCCTACTATCAAGAAGAGAATGCAAGTTAATAAATCTCACTGGGTTTTCAAATATTTATATCTTTCTGTTATATCATCATTCACAAAAACTAATTTTAAAATGTTTTTCTTAAATCCATGTATACATCACGGGTTTATCTTAGAATGAAACCTGGAGACCTCAGAGTGAGAGCTCATCTCACCTATGCAATCCTATCTAAGGGTCTGTAGAGATGAAAAACAGCAATTGATCTCTTCAAGACAGAAATGCCTGTGTTAGATAATGGTCTACAACATTCCAAAGACTTGCAAAGATGGAAGGGCATCTCTTCCTAAAGTCACTTGAAATGTAAGGGTAGAGAAATAGTTCAATGGTAGAGGGTACCAGACCCTGAATTTTTATCCCCAGTAAAAGCTGTCTTCAAAGTTATTGGAATTACAAAAATGATCCTTTCATTTAGTATATGGCTAAGAAAGTCTATTGTTCAGTATTTGTGCAGTTATTAAGTGACATTCTCCAACTATAGACCTACTACTGTCGCTTTGCTCTACTGGGCTGGGCTGAAGCTCTGAAACTGACCTTCTTGCTTCTCTGTTAGTGCCTGCTGGTAGAGCAGAGTAAAGGAGACTGGTTTGGAACTGGCAGAGAAATAAGACGCCTATACCCCATGTGACTCCTTCCTGACACTGGAACACATGGTGTTAGTATGAACAGCCTTTCTCTACTCCAGCTGCAGCAAAAGCAGGCCTCAATGCTGCAGTTTTCCCAAAACTTGTAAAGTAACTCTAATGGCTGCCTAGCCTTCTACAAACAGCACAGACCAACAGAGCTTCTGCAGGGGTTGCTTTGCAGCCCTCTCCTGGCTTTGCTTCTTCAACTTCACTATTTTCAGAATTCGTTATTTGGCCCCACCGACTGTGTGAATGGAGCTGTTTTCTACAACTGCTAGCTTTAAAGTTGGCTTTATCTTTTTAGTTTGCTACCAATCACCTTTCTATTTACAAAGACTATTTTTAGTTGACCTGACTTAAGTCAAATTCCCTGAATCATCCTCTCAAACATGACCCATCTGTAAACTTCCTGCAGAGACCAGTTTTAGCAGGAGTTTGCCAAGTTTAGCAGACTCTTTATTTGCTGATCCCTGTAGCAGGTCTGAGTCCTTCATCACCTAGGGGATCTATTATCCCCATCCCCTTGTCCTGCCTCAGCTAGAATCTTACTAGGTTAGGTCATCCAGAACTCCCGGACTCTATATTTGCTTTTCAGTAATAGCTTTTCCCTCAATGCAGCCCTCATTGCTTCTCAACTCTAAATTCTCAATTGTTGTAATTTTATTTGGAGTTGATCCCATTTCCATACTGGAATCACTCTTCTTTTACTACAATAAATTTTATTACTAATAAAATCCCTCTTTAATGCTTTAACTTCTATCACTATTCTATGTTTTCCTCTTCTATCACACTTCTACATTATCTTTAATTAAGTAAATAGTATCTTATTAATTACTTTTCTTTTGCAGTGCTAAAACATCAGGCTATAAAGCAAAAAGCAACTGACTGAAGAAACAATTTGTTTTGGCTGCTGGTTCTGCTGAGTTAAAGATAACAATGGCAGGGAAAAGTGTGGTGGCAGCTATGAAGGCAAAAGCAGGAAAGCTGAGATCTCCCATCTTTTACCACAAGCACAAAGTGAAGAGATCAATCTGGAAGAGGAGTGTGGCATTAAACTCTCACAGCTCACCTTGGGGAACACTTCCTCAAACGAGACGGAACATTTTAAATTTTCTCAACAATGCCACCAACTGGGGACAAATGTTCAAATATCTGAGCATATGGGAGAATATTCTCCTTCAAACTACTAATCCTATGGTACACAGACATAATAAAATATTGAATATTTCAAATGATAAAGGAAATTCTCACTTAAAACATATATAGAAGCTGTAAGAAATTATCTATGCAAATATTGGATGAGCATGGAGTCACATAAGCTCATTGAATTATAAAAATTATTTTAAAAAATGTGAGAAACATGAAATGTAGTAATGTAAGAAGACCATATGAATTTACAAAGAATCATAAAGCCAAATCTCAAATCCAAATTGCATAAAACATTGCATTCAGCAAAGAAATTAACCAATGTGATACGATAGAACTTGAGATATAGAATAGAGGAATAGCATAGAAAATAAAGGTACAAAAAGGAATTTTATGTGAGGTGTGTATTGTGTGCCTTAAATAAAAGATGACATCATCTTATCAAATTATAAAAAAAGTCTCAAATTCTGAAATAAAAGGACATTAAAACAAATCCAAAATCACTGTAAACCTATTATGCAACTAAAATTAACTTGATCTTCATATTTTTCTATTTGATTATAATTTACTTACTGTTGGGTGATTTTCATCTTTAATAAGATATGATCACTTTACTATGTTAATATGTAATTTTAATGTATTAAATTTTGGTATTGTAAATGTTATTAATATCCCCCTCTCTCTTATTTTATCTATCTTCCTACAGGGACTTGAATATACATCTCAGAAGAAATCAAAGAAAAAAGAACCCAGCAATAATTGGTTTCTGATAAAAAATTTAAAAATCTAGGAATTTTGCCACAGGAAAAATAGCTTAGGAAGCAAGAACTTCTGGAAAGGAGTATTTAAAATGCCTTAATTTTCCCATCTAATATTGCAGCAGTCAAGCCTGAAGGCTACACACTTATGGAATCTTCTATCAGTATGGAAAGAACTATGCCTTCCACATATGACAATAAATGGACAAAGCTTCCTTCTCAGAGAGAGTCCATTCCCTGTAGTGTGAACTTGAAAAACAGAAAGAAAAGACAGGAGGACATTGAGATACTCAGATCACTTCATTCTCATCTCAGTCTTGGTCATAGCCTCACACCAGAGATTTTTCTCTAATAATACTAGTTCCCATGTGACACAGGCAGGATTCAAATACACTGTGAATCCTTCTATGGAGGCTGCTAAAGCGACCCAGAAGGAGAACCAGAGGAGTGTAGCAGTGGTTACAGAACAGCTTCACTGAGCTAAAATAAAGCCAAGACATAGTCAGATGCCATGGAGTTGACTTCTGCGAAGAAGAGCTAAGCCAACCATAAGAACAAAGCCCAACACAGCTAACAAAAAGATGCTTTTCAGTTATACCTGACAGATTTCTCCCTTCTGGAGGTAGAGGCCAAAGGAAAACTGAGTGATACCACCAGGTCACATGCAGCTTAAGTCACTAGAAACAGAAAACTGATGATTGTTCCAAAACTCAGTAATTCTAGGATTGAAACCCCATTTTCCTTACCATGGGTGATGGCAGTTCTTCATCTTTATGTCTACAACAATGGAAAGTCCTTTGATTTGAATCTCTGTCACTTCTCTCTCAACACATTTCAAAACTGCCTTTAGGAATTAATTTGGTTCAGTATACCAGATAATTTTAAGATGAACAACAATCTTAGGAAATAGAAATGAATAGCCTGTCAAAAGCCCTTTCCAAGATGAATAACACCAGAGTGGCAGAGATCTTAGAGACAAAAATTCTGCCTACTCTCTATGACGGTTTTCAACCATGTTTCACTAAATTCCTAGGGTTACAGTTAGATTCTTGGCATCTTCATTTAGAATGAAATTAAAATTAAAAATACCTACATCAAATGAGCACAGAGCCCTTAGCCAGGGAACTTTTCAGAAGAATGAGTATTTGTGGATCCTGTCCTTGAGAAATAGAGCAACACAAGATACTCAGGACCTTCAGTTCACAGGGGCTATCATATGAGTATACAAGGAAACGCATGTGCTAGAAAAGCTGTAGGACACTGTAAAGGATTGTTTTGTTAAATGGCATTGATGATTAATACCCTAAATATATGCTAAAAGTTCCCATTTTCCTTGAGGAAAACATCCTGATGACACTATTGCACAATACTTTTATTTTTCATTTTGTATTGAAAAAGGAGGCAAAAACATTTTATGATAAAATTGAAGATGTACATGGAAAACATTTCTGTCAAAATTGAAAAAATATAAAGAAAAACATTAAAATTGACAATAGACAATTTTCATGGAAATTGTAAGAGTAAAATGGTAGACATAATGAACGTTGCCAAATTAATTGAAATAGGAAGTAGAAATATTTTATGATAGAATTGAAGATTTATGTGGAAAATATTTCAGATAAAAGTGTAGAAAATATAGAATAACATGTTAAAATTGAAGGTCATCATGAAAAATTACACAGATAAAATGGTAGGCACAAAAAATATTTCTAATGTGATTGAAAGTGTAAATAAAATATTTTTTGATAAAATTGAAGATTTATATGGGAAATAGTTCTGATGTAATTGAATAAATACATAGAAAAACATGTGTAAGTTGATTATCATGGAAAATTTTACAGATAAAATGGTAGACAAAAATGTTACTAAATTAATTGGAAGAGGAATTACAAACATCTTTTGATAAAATTGAAGATTTACATGAAAAATACTTCTGTTACTCTATGCCTTTTTATTGGGAAATTGAGTCCATTGATGCTAATAGATATTAATGAATAATGATTGTTCTTCCTATTATTTTTGGTCTTCTTTTCATGTTTGTGTGGCTACTTTCTTTTGGATTTGTCTGAAGATCACTTTCTTGCTTTTTCTAGGGTGTAGTTTCCCTCCTTGTGTTGGCATTTGCCATCTATTGTCTTTTGTACAGCTGGATTTTGTCTAAATTTGAATATTGTCTCAACTTGGTCTTATCATGGAATATCTTGGTTTCTCCATCTATGGTGATTGAGAGTTTTGTTGGGTATAGTAGTCTGAGCATTTGTGTTCTCTATGGTCTGTAGGAGATCTACCCAGGATATTCTAGCTTTCATAGTCTTTGGTGAAAAGTCTGGTGTGATCCTAATAGCTCTGCCTTTATATGTTACTTGACCTTTTTCCCTTACTGCTTTTAATATTCTTTCTTTGCTAGTACATTTGGTGTTTTGATTATTATGTGACAGGAGGACTTTCTGTTCTGGTCCAGTCTGTTTGGAGTTCTGTAGGCTTCTTGTATGTTCATGGGTATCTCTTTCTTTATGTTAGGGAACTTTTCTTCTATAATTTTGCTAAAGATATTTACTGGCCCTTTAAATTGTAAATCTTCCCTCTTTTCTATACCTATAATCCTGAGATTTGGTTTTCTCATTGTGTACTAGATTTCCTGGATGTTTTAGGTTACAAGCCTTTTGCATTTTGCATTTTGCATTTTGCATTTTCGTTGACTTGTAAAGTCAATGCTTTCTATGGTATCTTCCTCACCTGAGATTCTTTCCTCTATCTCTTGTATTCTGTTATTGATGCCTGCATCTATGACTCCTGATTTCTTTCCAGGGTTTTGTACATTCAGAGTTGTCTCCCTTTGTGATTTCTTCATTGTTTCTACTTCTATATTTATATTCTCGATGGTTTTGTTCAGTTTCTTCACTTGTTTGTTTGTCTTATCCTATAATTCTTTAAGGGATTTTTGTGTTTCCTCTTTAAGGGCTTTCACCTGTTGACCCATGTTCTCCTGTATATCTTTAAGGGAGTTATTAAAGTCCTTCTTGAAGTCCTATATCAGCATCATCAGATAAAATTTTAAATCCAACTCTTGCTTTTCTGGTGTGTTGGGGTATCTGGAACTTGCTGTAGTGGGAGAACTAGGCTCTGATGTTGCCAAGTAGCCTTGGTTTCTGTTAGTAGGGTTCTTGAGCTTGCCTTTCACCATCTGGTTATCTCTGGCATTAGCTGGTCTTGCTGTCTCTGGCTGGAGTTTGTCCCTCCTTTTGGCCTGTAAGCCTGTGTCTGTACTCTTGGAAGATCAACTCTCTCTCGTTTTTTTTATAATTAAAATCATTTTTTATTTATTTTTTATTTTTTATTTTATTTTTTAATTTTTCTATATTCTTTATTTACATTCCAAATGATCTGCCCAACTGTCTTCTGGCAGGGTCTGTGCACAGAAGGCCATGGAGCTGCTTGGGTCCCTAGTGCAAATGGCAGACAGCAGACTCCCATCCCAGCAGCTCCACCAATCATATGCACATCTACTTTGCATCCTAAATTGTATGAATTTATTCATACAATTATTACAGATCCTTTCTTACTAGTGCCTGCTCTGTGTACTATTTATCAGTAAATAAAACTCATTCTTAATATAAAGGTCATGAGTGCTTTGATTCTTTGGTAAGGAGGGTCTATGTAGCTATGCCAAAACCTTGTTGTGGTAATTGTCATCTGGAAACCTTTTCCCAAAGTTTTGCTGTGTTTAAATGTGTAAGGGAAATATAAACCCTGAGGTAAAATTCTGTTCTTTACTTCAGCTTGATTATTCTCCTCATGTGGATCCTTTTCCTGCAGGCCATGAGGCTTACAGGGGTCACAGACTGTATCAGACAGTAAATGTTTAGATATATACAGATTCACACCTATGCTTTGGAAGACAGCGGATGAAACCTAAACACGCGCACACACACACACACACACACACACACACACACACACATACACACACACACCCCAACTGTCTTCATTTGTTTTATGTTATTATAACAAAATATCAAAAAGCCATGTGATTTAGAAAGAATAGAAACTTATTATTGGATCATTGTTTTATTCCAGTTCAGGCGTCTATATCTGGTATGGCTCTGGTGAGGCATCATTTTGTGTTAAATCATGATGAAAAATAAGGGGTTATACACAAAAAGAACACTGTGCAACAAAAGCCAGAGAAGTGGATGACCTGCATTATAATGCTTCATGCTCATAACTGTTGATCTAGAAAACACAACACCAACTCTTAAGGATAGCAAAGTCTCTATTGAGCGCCACCTCTAAAAGGTCCCAGAACCTCTCAGCGCCATTACACTGAAGACCATAATTCTAGGGCCTGAGCCATTAGAATTCAAACTATATCTAAAACATAGCCAAAAATTACAGAGGACTCACACAAAGTTTGCAAAGAAATCCTTGCAGATCTCCATTTATTTTAGCTTCAGTGAAGTAGCCAGAATCCCTCATATCGTCCTTGTGCCAAAATTTGAGTCTTTCTAAATAAGAAACAAAACTGCAAATACATATGTGATAATGACAGATGCTGAGGAAATGATCAGTAAAAAAATTTAAAACTTGAAAATCTCAGTGAAGTTTATAATAAAATTCTGAAAAGCATAGTCTCAAGCTTAAGTAAAAATGTGTGTTTATTCAGTTCGTTCCTATATATGTCATGTTCAATGTGCGTATTCCTATATATGGTACTTCATTCCTATATATAACATGTCAAATCACTAGAGAATTAAAATTTGGTATACACAAAACATTTAGAAGTAGTAACATGCACACTCTGCCTTGTATCATGTACAAATATTTAATTCATGTTATAAAGGAAAACTTGAATTTAAGGCCATAAAAAAAGCAAAATCAGAGAAACGTGATATTAAAATCATCTTACACCATGGTATCTGAGATAGAAGCAGACGGTTTATCATGAAGTTCTTTTATTCTTCTGGTGAAGATAAATATGAATTTTGTTCACATTTTTTTTCTTTTCAAAGTTAGCAGTGTCTAAAGATGATAGGCCAGGATGGAATTCCTCCAGTCCCATCATTCCGAACTGCTGAGTCCTTAGAGAAACTGCATAAGCAATTTATGGCTGATTTCTCTCACAAAAGCATAAAAATGATCATAATAGCATTTACTAGGAAACTGGTCTCTCGAGTTAAGGAAGCGAATGCAGGTAAAGTTCGAAGCAGGTGTGTGCACTATCTGCTCTGCTTCCATGTCTCGTGTTCTGTGAATACAACACCTTAAGGTCAATAATCCAGATACTGCCCAGGTCTTCTAAAATCCTTTCTACATGTATTTCTTTCTTTCTTTCTTTCTCTTCAACTTTGAGGAATTTCTTACTTGTGTTTTCTAATTTGTTTTTTTTTTAATTTTTTTGTATTGTCAGGTATATATTTTGTTCTGTTTTCTTTTTCATGCAAACTTTCTAGGTATCAAAATATTACACTCTTCATTCTTTTACCTCACTGTCAATATTTGTAATGGTTTCTCTCAGTTTCATTAACATATGACTTTGCCATTTTCTTCTTTTATGTTTAGAATCTGTTTCAAGATCTTGCTTCTTTAAGTTAAACTTCATAAACATTGAACAATTCTTCTCTCCAGCTTTGCACAGAAGAAACTATGAGAAGTTTGATTCATTGAGATCACTAACAGAGCAGCTGACTTTTAAGAAAATTAGAATTTCTTTGATAGAAACTCCCTATAATTTCCAGTTATTAGGATACAAAAGCAATGTGTTGAGAATTTTACTTTTTCACACGAGAATTTTAATTTCTTGTGCCAAATTATTGATTTTCTAACCTTATTCTAAATGATCAAGTTGTATGAGGCAATATTCCCTGCTGTTATTAGTAATCTCAGACACAGATGATACATAATTTTACCTTTGCCAGGCAGCGGGGCTGCACATCTTTAACCCAGCACTTCGGAGGAAGAAGCAGGTGGATCTCTGACTTTGAGACCAGCCTAGTCTACAGAGTGAATTCAAGAACTTCCAGGGCTCACTGTTGCTATATATAGTTGATTAAATAGCTCTAATCTCCCCAGTGGTAGTGGCACTAGTGGCTCGCTACTTGTCAAAAGATACACACAATGAAACTCATATGTGGGAAAACTCTGTTTATTAAGGTCGAAGTCCACCATGACTAGATAGCCTCTTATCTCGGCTCCATATAAAGGACTACTTTCATGTATGGCTTCTCCTTCTCCTACTAAATCCTTCTTCCCTCGGTTTCCTTTCCCAGAAAATCTAAAGTTCTACCTATGTCTGCCTACCCAATCATTGGCCACACGCAACTTTATTTACCAAGCAAAGCCAACTTGGGGGCAGGGATCCTCAGCATCTTACATTCTGATGTACAAATTCCTGTGTAATTTTGGGAACTAAATTGAAATAATACAAACAATAAACTGAATCCACAGTACTACACAGAGAAACCATATTTTGAACCTCCACAAATTTTGCTTTTTACTCAGTATAACATTCCCCAGTACATTCAAGAATTGAACTGACTTCAATTTCTCCAAAAAGTATGTCCCATGGCCCATCTTTCTCCTAACAGGTATTTTTATCACAGACAACGTCTAATGTCTATTGCCTTTCTCCACCCCCCCAAGCTAAAACTTTTGACAATTGGTAGTATTAATAAATAAGCATTAATTGAATAAATATATCTTTTTCTCCAAGTGTATTTAATCTCAGTTCATCTGTCCTTTCCACTATATGTTTTTTTTTCTTCTGGTATGTATGACAGAAGGAGATTCCACAAAATTAATTAATGACATGATTTCCAAAGCTAACATTTCTTTTTATAATTTCAATTGAATCTATACAAGCTAGTTGACAAATTAATTTTAAAATTACCATATTGAGGCGTTAATTCCTTCTATAGTATATATTAATTCCCTCTTGAGCTTCAAGTCTTGAATTTTATTTTCTATTTAATATGATTATGACTTAAATAGTATGCAATTCATCATTTCACACTCCTCTTTATGCTGATAGAGAGCCTGATACAATACCTCTAATTTTTGCTGTGCATTTAATTCTTTCACTACTTTTCTACTCCTAATGGTGTGTATGACTCTGCAGGAAATACCCTGGAAAGAAGATTACATTCAATGATTTCATTGAAGAATGTTTTTAATTCTGTGAAAGCAGAGAATAATTTTTTACTGTGGAAAGACTCATGAAGATTTGAGTCAGTATATCTGCTGAAATAAATTGACAATGGGAAAATGGACAGGAGATAAACAAAGAAGTGTCCTGTAACATCAGGATATGGTAAGGAGGTGAGGCCCCTATCATTTACTGAGAATTGGAAAGTTGTTCTCTTCTTCATATGGGACAGAAAAAAATAAGAATTGTAGGAAAATTGTAGAACGAGTAAATGGTTTCTACCGGCCCTGAAAATTAGACCATAGTCTAGGATAAAATTCAGGTTCTGGATGTGCTGTTTGATTTTCTTCCTCTCTGATACAAATTTAATCTTTCATAGTGACAAAATTTTAGTGAGATTATCAGAGGAAATTATGCTTATTTTAAAGATACTTGGTCTTTATACAGTGAAGGAAACTCAGAGAAAGTCTTTACTTGTGCCTTGATGAAAGGGGAGGGAAGATTAGAGACAGCTCTACAGGTCTTTCACTTTCCTTTAAATAAGTGTCCACTAACTCAAAGGTCATAGTTTGGGGCGTTGTTTTCTGAATTTCAACAAGATCCATTCCTGTACAGTATTGAAGAAAACAGGCAGTTCAGCTAAATGATACATATTTATAAGCAGAAAAGCAAGTCAGACAGTGGAGCAAATGCCACAGAGATTTCTGGGCTTTAACAAACCTTCAGGGTTGACTCAATTGACATGGGCTTGTTCATTTTCTCATATTTGATATGAAAAACTCTACTGCTATTTGATATGAGAAACAGGAGGTGTTTGATCCACTGAGTCATATCCCCAGCCCATTTGTTGTGTCTTAAAGTCTTGCTATGCTGCCCAAGTCGGAACTTCCCCTGACTTAATCTCTTGAGCAGTAGACTCACAGAGATGTGCCACCATGTAGCTTGAAGTTCATTTCAAATAGAACATATAGTCAAGAAATATATGCAGAAGTATAATATTAAGAATAATCTAAATATTGCTGTGATGAAATACCCTGATAAAAAGCATTAAAAAAAAAAAGGAGTTTATTCTGACAAAAAAGTTCCAGAAGGAATACAATCTAACCTGCTGGGGAACAAATGAATAAAAGTATGAAGCTGGCCTGCCAGTCAGTCAGAAAGTAGAGTGATGATATTTCATCCACACACAGGAAGCACAGAGTGAAAGAAGAGGATGTGGGGCCAGGCTACAAAACCTTAAAACCTGTGCTTAGTCCCGTACCTTCTACAGGAAAGTTCTGCCTCATAAAGGTTCCATTTGAAATTTTTCCTAACCATAGGGAGGTGTGTTTAAAAACACAAGAAAGTTATAGAACATTAAATAGATTGGACCAGAAAAACAGTCTTTTCACCACATAATGAAAACACTAAAGATACTGGACAAAGAAGGGATATTAAAAGCTGCAAGGGGGGAAACCAAGCTATTAGAATTATATAGGGCCTCTCAATGAAGACTTCAAAACCTAGAAGGGTCTGAATAGATATCCTGAAGACTCTAAGAGACTACAGGAGCCATTCCAGACTATTATCCCTACCAAAATTTTCAAACATTATAGATGGAAAACTAGAAAGAAAACCCCAACCCAGAGTTATACTCATAAAAACACAGGAAATGATTTTACATCATCAAAATCAAAAAAAGGAAAGTGCACACAAACTACCACCAGCAGCAGCACTACGACTGCCACTGCCACTACCACCTTCAACAACAACAAAATAAAGCAGGAATTAGTAATCTTTGGTCATAAATTAAAATTCTTGCAAACCAAATCCAAAAACACATCAAGACCATCATTCACAACAATCAAGTAGGTTTCATCTCAGAGATGTAAGGTTAGTTTAATATGCAAAAATCATTAACATAATCCACTCTATAAACAAACTCAAAGAAAAAAAATCACATAATCATCTCCTTAGAGGCAGAAAAAGCATTTGACAAAATACAACACCCCTTCATGTTAAAAAGTAGTGGAGAGATCAGGAATTCAAGGCCCATAACTAAACACATTAAAAAGCAATTTAATGCAAACCAAGAGCCAATATCAAATTAAACGAAGACATACCTGAAGCAATCCCATTGAAATCAAGAACAAGACAAGAATGTCCACTCTCCCCATATCTATTAATATTGTACTCAAAGTGCTAGCTAGAAAAATAAGACAACAAAAAGAGATCAAGGGGATACAAATTGGCAAAGGAGAAATAAAAGTATCACTATTCGCAAATGATATGATAGTTATATAAGTGACCCCAAAATCTCTACTAGAGAACTTCTCCATCTGATAAACAACTTCAGCAAAGTGGTCAGATATAAAATTAACTCAAATAAATCAGTAACCTTTTTTTATACAAATGATGAACAGGCTGAGAAAGAAATTATGGAAACAACTCCGTTCACAATAGCCATACATAATATAAAATATCTTGGTGTAACTCTAACCAAATAAATGAAAGACCTATATGACAATAACTTCAAGTCTCTCAAAAAAGAAATTGAAGATCTCAGAAAATGAAGAAATCTCCCTTGTTCGTGAATTGACAGAATTAACATAGTAAAAATGGCCAGGCTACCAAAGGCAATCTATAGATTCATTGCAAACCCCATAAAATCTCAATGCAATTATACAAAGAAGTGGAAAGAGAAATTCTCAAATTCATCTGGAAAGGCAAAAACCCAAGATAGTGAAAAACAATTCTTAACAATAAAAGAACTACAGGGGGAATTGCCATCCCTGACCTCAAGCGTTACTACAGATAAAGACCCAGAAAGAAAAACACTTACAGATAATTGATCTTTGACAATGAAGCCAAAAATATACAATGGGGAAAAAAAGAAAGGATCTTCAATAAACGGTGCTTGTATAACTGGATAATGAAAATGGACCTATATTTGTTACCTTGCACAAATCTCAAGTCCAAGTGGATCAAGGATCTCAACATAAAACCAGATACACTGAATCTAATACAAGAGAAAGTAGGAAAGAGCCTTGGACTCAATGGCATAGGGGAGAATTTCCTAAACAGAACTCCAATTGCTCATGCTCTAAGATCAAGAATTAATAAATGAACATAGTAGAGCATGTATCCTTATTACATGGTGGGGAATCCTCTGGGTATATGCCCAGGAGTGGTATAGCAGGATCTTCTGGAAGTGAGGTGCCCAGTTTTCGGATGAACCGCCAGAATGATTTCCAGAGTGGTTGTACCAATTTGCAACCCTACCAGCAGTGGAGGAGTGTTCCTTTTTCTCCAAACCCTCTCCAACACCTGCTGTCGCCTGAATTTTTAATCTTAGCCATTCTGACTGGTGTAAGATGAAATCTCAGGGTTGTTTTGATTTGCATTTCCCTAATGACTAATGAAGTTGAGCATTTTTTAAGATGCTTCTCCGCCATCCGAAGTTCTTCAGGTGAGAATTCTTTGTTTAACTCTGTACCCCATTTTTTAATAGGGTTGTTTGGTTTTCTGGAGTCTACCTTCTTGAGTTCTTTATATATATTGGATATTAGCCCTCTATCTGATGTAGGGTGAAGATCTTTTCCCAATTTGTTGGTTGCCGATTTAGCAGCCCTATTATAATTGCCAGATGCTGGAAGGAACCCAGGTATCCCTCAACAGAAGAGTGGATGCAAAAAATGTGGTATATATACACAATGGAGTACTATTCAGCCATTAGAAACAATGAATTCATGAAATTCTTAGGTAAATGGATGGAGCTAGAGAACATAATACTAAGTGAGGTAACCCTGACTCAAAAGGTGAATCATGGTATGCACTCACTAATAAGTGGATATTAACCTAGAAAACTGGAATACCCAAAACATAATCCACACATCAAATGAGGTACAAGAAGAAAGGAGGAGTGGCCCCTGGTTCTGGAAAGACTCAGTGAAGCAGTATTTGGCAAAACTAGAACGGGGAAGTGGGAAGGGGTGGGTGGGAGTACAGGGGAAGAGAAGGGAGCTTACGGGACTTTCAGGGAGTGGGGGACTAGAAAATGGAAAATCATTTGAAATGTAAATAAAAATTATATCAAATAAAAAATTAAAAAAAAGAATTAATAAATGGGACCTCAGGGAACTAGAAAGTTTCTGTAAGGCAAATAACATAGTGAATAATACAAATTGGCACCCCACAGATTGGGAAAAAATCTTCACTAAACCCACATCTGATAGAGGGCTAATAACCAAAATATATAAAGAACTCAAGAAGCTAATCACCAAAAAACCAAACAACCCAGTAAAATAATGGGGTGTAGAACTAAACCAAGATTTCACAACATACGAAACTCCCATGGCTGAGAAGCACCTAAAGAAATGTTCAAAGTCCTTAGAGATCAGAGAAATGCACATCAAAATGACCCTGAAATTCCACCTTAATCCAATCAGAATGTCTAAGATCAAACCCTCAGGTGACAACACATGTTGGAAAGGATGTGGAACAGAAGAGCACTCTTCCATTGCTGGTGGGATTGAGAACTGATACAACCACTCTAGAAATCAATCTGGAGGTTCCTCAGAAAATTGGAAATAGTTCTACCTGAAGACACAGCTATATTACTCTTGGGAATATACCCAAAGGATGCCCCACTATACCACAGAGGCACGTGTTTCACTATGTTCATAGTGGCCTATTTTTGATAGCCAGAAGCTGAAAACAACCTAGATATCCCATAACAGAAGAATGGATACAGAAATGTGGTTCATTTACACCACAGCTATTAAGAACGAGGACATACTGAGTTTTGCATGCAAATGGATAGAACTAGAAAATATCATTCTCAAGGAGTTAACTCAGACCCAAAAGGACATACATGGTATTTACTCACTAATAAGTGGATATTAGCCAAAAAATAGAGTATACCCAAGATACAGTTCACAGAACTCAAAAAGGTCAACATACTGAAGTGCCCAAATAAGGATGCCTTAGTCCCACTTGGGGGGTATAAAAAGCACTCACAAGTAGGGAGGGAGGAAGGAACCTGGGAGGGAAAGTGGACAAGGTGGAGAAGGAGTCAGAGGAAGAGGGGAACCTGATCTGTTATTGGGTGAGGGAAAGGGTCAGAAGGCCTGAGAGGTAGCAGAAAGAATAGAAACAGGCAAGCATGGGAGATAGGAGGTTAGGGGGACCTTCCAACATACATCAGAGAGGGACCTTAAATGAAATGGACAACAGTAGGAATAGAGAACTTATAGAGCCCAACTCGAGCAGGAGACAGGGCATCAATGAGGGAGGGGGCATCCCACAGTTACAGCTGCTGCAACCTATAAGTGTTCCTGAATGAAGGAATTACAGGGATGGAAATGGAGAGGAGCCTGAGAAAAAGAATAATTGTTATTATTGTAATTGTTGAATTACAATTACAGAAGGCTAAAAGAAGTTGTAGAGAAGGGAGCCCCTGTAGGCAGACACGCAGTCTCAATCTGGATCCCTGAGATCTTTTGAACACTGGAACACCAGACAGCATACAACAGTTGATAGGAAGACCCCAACACAGATACAGTAGAGGACTGCCGGGTCTGTGTTCATTAAGAGATTATGCACCTAGCCCTCAAGAGACTGGAGGCCCCATACGGTTTAGAAGTTATGTCAAGTGGAGGGTGCAAACTTCCACGTGGACATAGGGGAGTGTGGAGGAGGTATGGGATGAGGAACAGTCAGGGGCTGTGAGGGAGAAAATAAAATTAATTAATTACGTTTTAAAAATGCAAGGACTATGATTTACAATGTTGAAAAGTCATGTAGTGTTACAGTAAATATTATTTTGAAGCTAGATGTTTAAAATGAGTTCTAGGACTGCCAGGGCTACACAGGAAAACCCTGTCTCAAGAAAATAATATAACTATATATAAATATATATAATATATAATATATATTTTTATATTTGTCATATATATGTCTTATGAGAGAATATTTTGCTGAGAATACACATGTGCTTTTCTGGAAGCTGTCTGTTGAAATGGCGTGTCATGTTTTGCTGGAGCAGATGTTTGAGAGAACATGTGATGTTTGTAAAGAGTATAAGTATAACCCAGCAGACAATGGACAATGCTGTGACATTGCATCATCCTTTGCTCATCTTTTCTGATAATGCTATGGCATTAATTTGCCTTGCTGCTTTTTGTTGGAGTCACTGATACTGATCATCCCTGACAATACTCTTGAATTGGTTCGCCTTGCTTTCTTCACCGATCTTTGCTTGTTATGCTTCATAGAGAGAAGCGCACCAAAGAACTTTTGGTTGCATTCCAGCTGTTTCTTGCTACTTCAGAGGACTCATACTGATCAGCAAGAGGTCATGGTTTCTTTGCGACTGAGCCACAGCTGCTTCTATGTTTGATGTTTGCAAGTGAGCTGGACTGTAGACAATGAAGACTAAAATCATGTTAATAAACTACTTCTGAGCAGGTCCACATCCCCCTTGTCCTATTAGTCATTTTCCTCCCCTACGTTTGGTCAGTTGGCTGTAAGGGAGGTTGAAGCATTTAAGAACACTTACTAAAGTCAGTTTTGAAAAATATAATTCTACAAATTTACAGAAAAAAAATAATCTTTTACTTATAGCCCTGAAGATTGAACCTAGAGCTTTACACATGGGAGAAAAGCATTCCTACTGATCTGTATACTACTGATGAATAAAGATGCCAATGGCAATAACTTGACAAAAGAGACATAGGTGGAGTTCAGGATTCCCAGGCTTGGGATCAGGGGAGAGCCATGAGACAAAGAAGTTTGAGAGGGAAGAGAAAGCTGCCATGTGTTAGGTGGTCAAACAGTAATGGCCATGCTGCTTGGCTAATTGGAGCAGCCCAGTCAAACATGGGATTAGCTGGGAAATAGTCATGATAGCATAGAAGTTAGATATCTGCTCAGCTCTTGTGCTGATTAAGGCATATTGTAAATATAAACGTGTGGTTCTTTTATCCTTGAACTAAATGGTTAAAGGCTGGGTAGAAATCCTTAGTTGGGAATCCATTTTTCTTAAACAGCTATATGTGGAATATATATATATCCTTACCCTTATTCATTGTCTTTCATTGTAACTTTTTAACAATGTAGATCAGTTAACTCTTTGGACCTGTAAAAGGAGTTTCAGAGGCCAGGAGGAACTTCTTCCTCAAGTCCTGATTCATGGTGAGACAGCTAGCTGTGACATGCTGGGTGCACCCCCAAAATACAACTTGCTTTCATTAGACAATCATGGATTTGTTCTTTTCTCTTTACATTTCTTAGGCTTAACAAACCTCACTAAAACATACAATACATTCAGAAGATATATATATATATAAACAAAATGGCAGTAAAACAAAAGAATGCTCAAACAAAGCAATTTGAGATGAAAAATCTATAAAAAAAAATACCATTAAGTTCATTTTGTGTTGGCCATTTACTGGGGCATACCCTGAATTTAAAGGATTAGGAATGAAACATATTTGGGGTATTTTTGGAGATTTTGTTTTTTAAAGAAACTCAAAAAATGGGAAAAGAGTTAGAAAGAGGAATTATCAAATTCATCTGGAACAACAAAAAACCCAGGATAGCTAAAAGTATTCTCAGTAACAAAAGAAAATCTGGGGGAATCAGTATCCCTGACCTCAAGCAATACTACAGAGCAATAGTGTTAAAAACTGCATGGTATTGGTACAGTGACAGGAAGGAGGATCAATGGAACAGGATTGAAGATCCAGAAATGAACCCACACACCTATGGCCACTTGATCCTCGACAAAGAGGCTGAAAACATCCAATGGAAAAAAGCCTTTTCAACAAATGGTGCTGGTTCAACTGGAGGTCAGCATGCAGAAGAATGGGAATTGATCCATCCTTGTCTCCTTGTACTAAGCTCAAATCCAAATGGATCAAGGACCTCCACATAAAGCCAGACACTCTGAAGCTAATAGAAAAGAAACTGGGGAAGACCCTTGAGGACATCGGTACAGGGAGAAAGTTTCTGAACAGAACACCAATAGCGTATGCTCTAAGAGCAAGAATTGACAAATGGGACCTCATAAGGTTACAGAGTTTCTGTAAGGCAAAGGACACCATCAAGAGGACAGATCGGCAACCAACAAGTTGGGAAAAGATCTTCACCAATCCTACATCAGATAGAGGGCTAATATCCAATATATATAAAGAACTCAAGAAGTTAGACTCCAGAAAACCAAACAACCCTATTAAAAAATGGGGTACAGAGTTAAACAAAGAATTCTCACCTGAAGAACTTCGGATGGCGGAGAAGCATCTTAAAAAATGCTCAACTTCATTAGTCATTAGGGAAATGCAAATCAAAACAACCCTAAGATTTCATCTTACACCAGTCAGAATGACTAAGATTAAAAATTCAGGAGACAGCAGGTGTTGGAGAGGGTGCGGAGAAAGAGGAACACTCCTCCACTGCTGGTGGGGTTGCAAATTGGTACAACCACTCTGGAAAGCAGTCTGGCGGTTCCTCCGAAAACTGGGCACCTCACTTCCAGAAGATCCTGCTATACCACTCCTGGGCATATACCCAGAGGATTTCCCACCATGTAATAAGGATACATGCTCTACTATGTTCATAGCAGCCCTATTTATAATTGCCAGATGCTGGAAAGAACCCAGGTATCCCTCAACAGAAGAGTGGATGCAAAAAATGTGGTATATCTACACAATGGAGTACTATTCAGCCATTAGAAACAATGAATTCATGAAATTCTTAGGCAAATGGATGGAGCTAGAGAACATCATACTAAGTGAGGTAACCCTGACTCAAAAGGTGAATCATGGTATGCACTCACTAATAAGTGGTTATTAACCTAGAAAACTGGAATACCCAAAACATAATCCACACATCAAATGAGATACAAGAAGAAAGCAGGAGTGGTCCCTGGTTCTGGAAAGACTCAGTGAAACAGTATTTGGCAAAACCAGAACGGGGAACTGGGAAGGGGTGGGAGGGAGGACAGGGCAAGAGAAGGGGGCTTACGGGACTTTCGGGGAGTGGGGGGGGGGCTAGAAAAGGGGAAATCATTTGAAATGTAAATAAATTATATCGAATAAAAAAAAAGTTCAATCACTTTAAAAAAAAAAAAGAAACTATGTAGGGAATTGTAATGGAGAACTGTCAGTCAAATCTGATGAAATATAACATCACGTAGGTCTCCCAGTGATACAGCCTTATTCACATAAAATATTGTGGTTTGTTATCTCACTTGAGTCTGATACCAATAATCCAGTAGAGAAGTAAATATTTTTATTTGACCATTGAACTCAGTTCTGAGTGATTCCTTGTAAAACAATCTGAGCCAATCACAACTCAGATCTTGATTTGATATGAAACTCAGCTCTCTTTCACCAGCACCAAATAACTTCTTGCTGATGTTCCACCTGTATAGCTTTCTTTTACTTATTCCCACACACATCTTTTGAAGATGTCTATCTAGAGGCTGTGGTTGCATCATAGAATTTATGCATTTCTTTATCTAGAGAAGAAGTTATGATTCAGTAGATGGAACATCGATCGCAAAAGGTTCTGAATCTGATTGCAATGCTGCTGCACTGAAAATTTTTCTTTGTGGGTCAACACAATCTTTCTTAGCTGTTAAATTGCAAATAAATGCTACATCTATCACTAATTTAGGAAAGATGAGCAGATTTGGAATCTGGTCAAGAAAAGATATATAAAACTGTCTTAATTGTTGTTCTATTGTGGTGAGGAGACAACATGAGCAAGGCTAGATTTATTTTTTAAAAAAAGCATTGAGCTTGATTATAGTTTCAGAGGGTTAGTTCATGATCATCATGGTGGGAAGGAGGCAGCTAGAAGCCTTATATCTTGATCCATGACTGGGACTGAGGTGGGCTTTTGCATGCTCAAAACAAATCTCCAGTGACATACTTCCTCCAACAAAAACACACCTCAAAATCCTTCCCAAATAGTACCACTAACTAGGGCCCAAACATTCAAACAATTGAGCATATGGGATGCATTCCCTTCAAACCAACACAGACTCCAAGGAAGCAGTAACACAAACCAGCTGCATTTTAGTGCAAATTTAGAAAAGTGTGTATAGCATGAATAGACTCAACCTATACTAAGAACAGAGTAAAGGAACAAAAAGCTCTTGGAAGAAGCAGGATCTTATGTTGAAGATTCTCCACTAGTACAGCAAGGAGTCTCTGGGCAAGTGGTCCAATGGGCAGCTAAACCATTAATTAATGATTAATTAATGAGTATTAATGACCAAAAACTCCCTTCCCTTGCTAGCAGATGTTGAGTGAGTTCAGTAGAACATATAAAACAAGGCAGGTTTAAATGTCTAAATACCGGCTTGCCTAGACTGTATTTAAAAACAATAACATGTGAAAACTCATCAGGTACTATAATTAGTACCTGATGATCTTTTTAGTCTCTTTTGATCTAATTAGTCTCATCTTGCTTTGAAGAAGTTCTTTGGCTGATTTATGGAACAGCAACCCAGATTTCAGGGTTGCTCAAAGAAACTCAAGAAACTCAAAATTAAACACAATATCTACCAAGTGTAGGTGCATTTCCTTTTCTTTTATTCTATCTAAATGAAAGGAAGACAAAATGTTGTGTTGCAGAAACTAAAGTGCCTTTCTTCCCCCATGAAGCAGAAGCACACTAAACCTAAGCTATTTGTTAATTCAATTGTTTTGAAAATTTTTGTTGTGTGTTGTATTCATGTGTACATGTTCCTGTGCATGTGTGTGCATGTGTGGTGTGTGTGTGTGTGTGTGTGTGTGTACATCCATGTGTGAAATCAAGAGATGTACAGAAAGTACCTTTTTCTATCTCTCTCCAGCTTATATTTTGAGACAGGATCTCTCACTGCATCTGGAGTTAACTGATCAGGAAGACACAGGATCATCCCGCCTCTACACTTCCTTCCTAGGGCTAGAATTACAAGTATATTCTCATATAACCAGCTTGTTCCTGAATACCGGGAATCCAAAGTCAAGTCCTCAAGCTGGAGTTCTTTATTGTCTGTGCCATCTTCCCTCCATCTTTTTGCATCATTGATATACCACTTCCACAATCTTGGTCTTACATTATCACTTTTGGTTATTTTCCAAATCTTTTCCTCTTGCAAACCTACTATGGAGGGATACATCCACATTTCTATAATATTGGGATATTCTTTCTAAAACTAAAATATGATTATGGTGTTTCCTTGATTAAAGTTACATTTTAAATCTGCTTATTGTAGAGTATGAATTCCCAACCTGATCTCAAGCCAAACTCAGCCCTCTGCCTTGTTTTATAAAGTCTTGTTAGAACACAGACATTTTCACCCATAAGCATATTGTCTATGTCATTTTTATGCTGCCCCAGCTGAGTCTAATAGCTGCAAAATAAGACCATATGTTTTCACAAAGTCAAAAATATTTACCATCTGGTCACTTACATTGAAAATTTGCCAAGCCCTGGTATTGAGAGCTGACATATGGGACAATTTGGGAGGATCCCCTCACGTTTTACATTTACCCTACAGCATATTTAACTGAAGGGAAAACCACAGGAAAATATTGGTGGTCTCCAGAATATAATAGGTCACTTTCCTTTACTTATAAACTTTTCAGTTACCAGCTTAGCTTCCAGATTCAAATATTCTTTGGTTTATAAAGCATCTCTAAATGTCTCATCCAAAGTAGTGTGAACATCTTTCTGCCTAACCATATACATACTGGCCAGAGAATCAATCATCTTTGTCCAATTTTATAAAACATTTAGTTACTACATATTTTTAACATTGTGCATGTGTTTATACACATTTTTTGTTGGAATCATTGTCTCTCACACTTGCCCTTGCTTTTGAGATATAAGACATTAGCCTGATCCTTGATACTTCTGATTTAACTGTCTTCCTGACCATTTTAACATCTCATTCTCCTTAGTGAATTTGAACCCATAGCCTTATTTTTAAAGCATTCTGATTTATGTAGAACTCTAATCCTGTGGAGAGCACAGTACTTCATGGCTTCCTTTAGTTCTTCTAACCCTCTCCTCACCACAGACATATTTGTTCTTTTATTATCAACCCTTAGAGCTGTGGAGTTTATTTGTTATCATTGATAAGCCAATATTGACACATCGTGATCTTAAGTCCACAGTTTACATTCAGAGTCACTCATGTTTTACGTGTATGGGTTTTAGCTGCACTAGACAACCTCGATATCCTGCCTATTCACCTAAGCTCCACCTGCCCCAGGCAGTCCCTGGACTTCTCACTATCTTCATAGCTTTGTCTTTTCCAAAATACAGTTGCAGTTGTCTTGTTCGCTATCTTTTCAGACTTCCTCTTTGCAACTATGGCAGTACATGTAAGGTTCTTCCACATTACTCTTTGCCTTTGTATCTCATTTTCTGATTTCACCAAATAACATCCTATGCTGTTGAGATTTTTTTGCAGTATTTTTTCGTGCCTTGAACAACTGAGGGATATCTTGGTTGGCTCCAAGGTTCGACAGGTGAATAACAATGCCATATAAGTGTGTGAAAACATTATTGTGTTTATATAAGTCTCCACTTTGTTGGGATGAATAACAAGGATTGCAATTGTGCTGGATCATATGATGAATATGCTTTATTGCCATAAGAAGTAGGCAGTCTCTCTTTTAAAAATGAATGTGTGTTCCTAGACAAGGCATATTGTCAGCAATTTTCAATGCTAGATTATTTTAGCCAACCCAGTAGATCAACATTTTAATTCATTGCTCTGGACATCTTTTACACATATTTGGCATGTGTATAGCTTTATTAGTGTGTCTGTTCAGATTTTCTGCCCATTTTAATTGGGTCATTTCTTTATCATTTAATTTTTCCAATAGTTTTTTGCATTTGCTGCAATTATTATCATTACATTATAAATTATGATACTAAATACTCCTCTGGTCTTAGCAAATGCCAACCAAAAGTGTTGTTACAAGCAGTATTCCATATAATCCTCCACACTACTTGCTTTACTTACTCTTATTCATGAATAAATAGCTTAGATATTTTCATTAACTTGCCTAAAATTACACAGAAGTCATGTCACAGAGCCAGAATTATAACCAGTCTGAATCTCCAGAATTAAAACCATGATTAGTATACAGCAACCCTTCCTTTACTCAGCTGATATGTGACAGGCTTATGTCATGGAGAAGTATGCTAAATAATTACACATATCTTAATCTACCTGGACCTCATTAGAATATAGAAAACATATCTGCCTCTAAAAATAATAAACACACAAGAACAACAAAGACAAAAACATTGGTAACATGTCTTAACTTTCTCTTCTTAAATAATTTGGCCTTTTTTTTTAAAAGAAGATTTAAATTTTCGCCTATAGCTAAACAGACAAAAGTATAAGACTTAAAAGGTTTTTTTCTCCCTTTCAAGTTACAAATGAGCCAATTAGAAGTTTCCTTTTTCCAACATAATATTTTAGTGATTATTTGGGTATTTCACATGATGCACCCAACCACACTCACTTAACTAAACCTCCAGGTATACCCCAAAGACTTGTGTCCTCTCCCAGAGAAAAGAGGAAGAAAGGGGAAAAAAAACAAGTCCATTTTGTGTTATCCTTATACTCACTGGAGCATGATCAAACTCTCAGTGGCTAGCCCCTTAAAGAAAACTGAGTCCCTCCCCACCTCTACCTCCACCAGAAGTTATCAACTGTGAGGTATTACATTTCAGCACCCCATCACATATTTTAAGACTTATCTTCAATGGCTTCCTATCTAGACTTTAGGAGGAGATGTTGTCACAGAAGCCTTCGGAGTCTCTCATTCTCATCCATGAAGCTGCAGTTATACATCCCACTGCAAAAGAACCTTGCTTACTCTTTACAGTCAGAGGCAGCACAAATCATGGACTTCCATATGATTTCTGCCAACAGTATCAATCACAAACATCAAAATGGTCTCCAGTGACAATACAGACCATTAACATCGACATAGCTCTCAGCCACTTCATGGGCTATAGACACTATCATGGTCCTGGAGGAAACATAGGCTACCTATATCAACATGGCTTCAGGTGGTAGCAAAGACCAAGGCCATCCATATGGCCTTCAATAGAAACACAGACCACTGACATTAACATGGCTCTGACCATAACAGGACCATAGACATCAACAGAAACCCTGGCCATAGCAGTGCTACAGATACCAACATGGCACTTAGCAAAAAGATAGAACATGAACACCATAAACCACCTCCAGAGGAAGCTAAGACCACAGATGTCCACCTGTGGTACTGCTGGTAGAGCAAGTCATGGTCATCAACATGGTCTGGAATAGAAGCAAGGACCATGTACACCAGCCTGATCCCCAGCTGTAGTACAGACTACAAATCCATCATGTCCTCAGGGGACAGCACAGACTATAATGAAGCTCAGTCCAGAAAATGACCTGTTCTTTAATTTAGATATCCTACCATTGCTCAGAGCCAGAGCAATTGTGTGACAGGGCAGTGTGTTTGGCGGTAGAGGCTGCGAGCTTGTGAGAACTCCAGACTACCGGACACTACCTTGCCAGCCCTTTCCAGCTACAACATCTACCCCACCACACATACACACTATCCATAGCAGCTTTCTCCCATACCTGTCACCACAGTCACATCCCTAGCCCCACCTCTCTCCACTGTGCACTTGCTATTTCATTCTCCATTCCTCCATTTTCCCCACCTCTCTATTGAATATTTGTTCACTGAAGTAGTGTTGCAAACTGTAGTATGTCACACAGTGTATTTTCTTTGCCCAACAGCTTTACATGTATATACTCATTGTAAGGAGAGTCATGGATCTGGTTCAATGTTTCTGGTTTCTGAAGCAGCATATTTACTAGACCATTGGTGAAATCTTCTCAGAAATTCTGTTCTTGCATTCTAGCATTATCTTTCAGCTAGGCAGAGCGTCCAGGGGCAGGATCTGAGAAAGCTTCAATCTGCTACATACCCTGTCCTCTATGCTGTTTCAGAGACTCATGGAGACTCTGCACCCTCCTTTTTCCAGCAGGGTAATCAGCAAGCATGGCTCCATGCTGTGAGCCAGCCCAATTATTCAGTAATTCCATGTTCTTTGTCCACTGAGGCTACGCTAACATATGGTTCCACATGCTTCATCATCACATCTGTACTTTTGTCATTTTCACATACACAGAGATCTACTCCACTATCTTTCACCTTTCCTTCCAATTTTGTGAGTCTACTTTTTCAAAGCATCTTCCCATAGGATCTGCCTTTAAAAAATAAAAAAGTTGTTCTGGGGATACTCAATACTCTGTCTGCAGATTCCTCCACACCTTGGAGCCTACCTGGGTTTCTTGGGGTGAGGGCAGCTGCCCACTGACTACAATCTCACCCCTGCTTTAGGTTTTCATCTTTGATGGTGATGAAGTGTCCCTAGATCTGGTTTTGCAACACCACCTCCTGCATATGCTCTGGCAGCTCATTGACGGAATAGATACTGGGGTGGAGAAGCTAGCAGTTTCTAATTTGGTCTGCTAGTCACTTTCATATGGATCATTCTCTAATTCAAATAAAGGATCTCTAATGTACTTAGCATTGTGAGGGTGTCTTCCCTAGAGACATGTACATACTTCTCTGTACATTATGATGAATCACACAAATTATACACACTTTCACAATGCTTTGGTAATAACAAAACAAAGCAGTCTATTAAACCCAGCATGGTTCTTGGGTTTACACTAATGCCTGGCTAGAATTTCAGTTTTTTTTTTTTTTTTTTTTTTGCTTGATGCCTTCTTTTTTTTTTTCTTCCATTTTTTTTATTCGATATAATTTATTTACATTTCAAATGATTTCCCCTTTTCTAGCCCCCCCACTCCCCGAAAGTCCCGCAAACCCCCTTCTCTTCCCCTGTCCTCCCACCCACCCCTTCCCACTTCCCCGTTCTGGTTTTGCTGAATACTGTTTCACTGAGTCTTTCCAGAACCAGGGGCCACTCCTCCTTTCTTCTTGTACCTCATTTGATGTGTGGATTATGTTTTGGGTATTCCAGTTTTCTAGGTTAATATCCACTTATTAGTGAGTGCATACCATGATTCACCTTTTGAGTCTGGGTTATCTCACTTAGTATGATATTCTCTAGCTCCATCCATTTGCCTAAGAATTTCATAAATTCATTGTTTCTAATGGCTGAATAGTACTCCATTGTGTAGATATACCACATTTTTTGCATCCACTCTTCTGTTGAGGGATACCTGGGTTCTTTCCAGCATCTGGCAATTACAAATAGGGCTATCAGTCTGGCGGTTCCTCCGAATTTCAGTTTTTATGGTCAAAACATTTAGACCTTCAGGCTGACTGACCCCAGAATTCTAGTTTCTCTGATTGCCATACCTTTTAACTCTTGGGCTGCTGATAATGGTTTTCCATGGTTACTTTCCATGGCACTCCAAGCAAGGTGTAGTAGCACATGTCTGTAATCTCATCACTCAGGAGGCTGAGATTGAAGGATTAGGAGTTAGAGGCTAGCCTGAGCTATAAATTAAAGCCCTGAGTCAAGAATAATGCAGCTAATAAACAAAACTCCATTCCTAGGTTTTCAAATGAACTGTATTAGTGGATCTGTGTTTTTCTTCAATGATTAAGCTCAGATCAACTTTGGAAAGTGTACACTGAAAATATGAGTAACTTAAAATTTAGTTATATATGAGAAACATCTGGTAAGCATTTTAGAAGCAATTTGGTAGCCAAGATTATTAAGCCCTCATGCTGCTTATAGCAGAATATATGTCACTCTCAAGTGAATTGTGTCTCCCTTAATCCATGCATTGAGTTTCTATCCCCAATTCTATTTGGTGGTGTGGGTTTGATGGGTTCATGAGTTCATAAGAGTGGGACTTTTGTAAGACATCACCACCTTTACTAAAAGAGACACCAAAATGTCAGTCTACTTATCCATCTGTCTGTCTGTCTGTCTGTCTATCACCTATCATCTCTTGCCTTTCCCTCTTCCCTCTCAATACCTGCTCTCTTCCCTTTTCCTCTCTCCTTTATTTAGTCTTACAACCCTTTCTCTTCTCCTTTCCTTTTTTCACCAACCCATGTTATTAGATACAAGTCCATGGAATTTTATGATAAAGAATTTTCACTTCTGTTTCCTTTTAAAAAGAGACAGAGAGGAAATGGCAAACATTCTAGAAATTCCTGCCTTAAACCTTGAGATTCTTGTCCCTCGTCTCCCTACAGATGAGCTGACTGCTCTTATACCCTACATGCCTTACTCCCATTGTATAAACATCAGTTCTTTCATAGCCCTCTTCATAATAAACATGAATGTTACCCATTCAGTGAAAATTAGAAGTAAGACATTTAGATGCTAATGACTTTGCATTTTGTGTGTATCATGTGAACATCTGCACACAGGTGTAAGGCCTGGTGTATGGGCTAGGGTTGGCACAACTACACTCATCGATGAATGTGGATGCCAGAGTTTGACGTCAGCTCTCTTTCTCTATTGTTCCTTCATTTTTTTCTGAAGCAACCATTTTGGAAGAGTGGCTAATGAGAGTCCCAGGCTCCAGAACTGCTGTTACCACCATAGATGCTTTAACCTAGGTACTAGGGATCTAAATTCAGGTCCCCATGCTTCCAAAGTAAGTACGTTACCCACTAAGCCATCTTATTAGTCCTAAGATTATAAATTTTTTACCCTATTCAGCTTCTTTGGAAATCTTCATAAAATCAGAAAATTGAGGTTCATACCTTCAATCAGAAAATGAATGAACAGTATAAGCCATGGATCTGAAGCCACGTCTTTCTGATTCATTAATCCAGCTTGCTAACTTCATTGTCCATTTTCTCCAGACATTATGATAGTATATGAAATAAACATGAATGGCAAGCAGCATTTTTTACCCACAAACAGGTCACTTCTCCTACAGCCAGGCTAATAATAGAGACATTCACCACCACACCCTGCCGCTTTCTCTCCCACAACAAGCAGGAATGCAGGAATCTTGCTCTAGCTGAGTTTCATTTCAGTAAATGAATGAAATAATTTCCTTCTCTATAAGAAGGAATGAAAAAAATCTCTATGGTCCATCCCCTAGATCATACATCTCCCTAGAAGAGCACCCATGCCTGATCCATCATTCTATATATAGCATACCCTGTATGGTATGCATGCAGAAATCTTGATGCTTAGCAGATGCTCAGGCACTTTTATCAAAATGCTGAACTGAACTATTCACATCTATAATTCAAGGATGCTATGTTTCATCATTTTCTCAGTCAATAATAATAAAAATAATAACTGGAGCACAGAGCCAAATTGAAGTGGCATCTAATTTAAGGCAAACTTAATGGAACACTCTAAATAAAAATCCTCATTAATACCTCTTCTAGACTGTCAGTCAGCAAATAAGGAAATATTGGGGAAATGGACATCTTTTGGGATTCTCCAAAATTATGAAGTTCTATGATACAGATTCAAGATCACAACTTAATCTCTTTTTAAAGTAGAACTAAATTTAACAAATAGAATGTTATTTCCCTACATTAGGTAGCATTAATGGGAAGGAAATAAAAGTGTCAATATAATAATGTTTCATTTTATCTTAAGTATTGAAGAGTTTTAATAATAGCAAGACAAGGGTTAGAGAGCCAGGCTTTGTAAGCAAAGGACTTTCCATGCAAGTGTAAGAACCTGTGTTCACATACCCATAATTCTGTAAAGCAACAATGGCAAGGTAGGTACATCTGTAACCCTAGCACTCCTACAGAGTGATGGGAAAGTAGGCACAGGAGGATCCCAGAAGGTCATAGGCCAGCTAGCCTAGATTAATCAATGGCAAAAAAAGAGAACCCATCTCAAACCATAGGAAAGTCAATGACAAACCCAAGGTTGTTCTCAGAAAACACATGCACCACGACACTGGAGTGCCTACACTCATACACTTGAATATATATACACTTGCACATACAAGGGTACAACATACATTTTACACATCCATACAAAAGAAACCTCACAAATTTATCTAAAAAAAACAAAAAAAAAAACAAATACACAATTGTATACATGCTATAAATATTCCCTTATTTAAAAACATCATTCTAAGTGAAATTTATGAAATCTAAACAACTTAAAGTCAAGAAATGAGAAACTATAAACTCTTTCCTGATGAAACATTTCTATTTACTATCTCTTAGAATCAGCTACGAGTTAGTGACTAAAAGCAACCCCAGAGGATGTAGACACAAGCTCTCTCAGGGAAGGGTCTGGGAAGTTTTTAATAGGTGTCCAATTGTTATTCCCCTTTTATGCCAGGGCATTGAGAAATGAAGATACCATATGTCAGACTTAATTACATTGTTAACAGTAAACGTAAAATAATCTCAATATTGGTTTTTAAAAATACCAATTGATTGACTTTTTCAGTGTTTCATTACGATCACTATCTTGCTCAAGATACTACCTTCGGTTTCTAACTAAATATAAAGAACATCAAATCCATTGTAGCTCAAAAGAGACTAACACATAGGCTACGCAGTTTCAAGAAAATATTTTCCAGACCTAATCTTTGTAGGGGATAAAAAGGCATAATTTTCTTTCTCTGAATCATCTGCTTGCCTTGTACAAAAGCTCACTGACCAGAGTGCTAGCAAGCTCTGTGCGTACCAGGCGTGCAAAGGCACTCCATCATCAGCACGACTGTCCAGGGGACAGCAAATTCCTTTCCACATTCATGTCTGCTTCTCCTGATAACATGTTATGGGCCGAGCAGAGACCTCCCACTAACCAACGTCCTGTGACTTGAAGGAATGGTACAGACAACACAGAGTCAATTAAAGCATTAAAAAACTACTGGAGTCTAGAATGTAAAGGGATTAGTTGAATGTTACCTAAATGATGGTGAGATTGAACATGATCACACAAACTTAATGAATATTTGAATCCTGCTTTTGCAATTATCTGCCTGTGACTATTACTGCTTTATGATTGGGTTTCAGCCTTTTCTGAATGAATAAGACCTAAAACTCATCTATCACAGAAGTTTATAGTTTGTTGCAAACATTGATGAAGCTGTCTGGATTTTTCTGTGATCAAATGTGTCAATAACTTACATATGACATATTGTCATCCTTTAATCTTAGGCTTTCTAATTCCTTTCCACAAAGAAATCACATATCAATGCATTAGGTCTACATTACATAACATGTTTATTTGTCAATTAAAAATTTTGTGTGATATAAAATAGAACTTTGTATCAATGATCTTCATATTTTAGAAACATGAGCTGTCTAG